>NC_058097.1:4825000-5508750 GCF_020171115.1 Neogale vison
GCTCCAGGGGGACAATCAGGTCTCTGCCTCTTCTGGCTTCTCTGGTGGCGGCTGGCAGTTCATGGCTTGTGGCCGCATGTCTGTCCATGCCATCCTCATTCCCCCTCCTTCTCCACCTGTCTGTCTTCCGTCCCTTTGCCTGTCTCTTGGAAGAACCTTTGTGACACCCCGGGCCCATCCGCATGGTCTAGGGTGATCTCCTCTCAAAGTCCTTAATTCACCCCACCTGCAAAGGATCTTTTTGGGGAAAAAAAAAAAATTGGCAAGTTCTAGTTGTCAGGACTTGATGTCTCCGGGTGGCTGTGATTCAGCAGAGACTGCTCATGGGGAGCAGGGTTAACCCCCAGAGCGTGAGCCTGACCTTGCGGAGGCTCTGTCCTCACCCCCACATTGTCTGGGAGGGAACAGTGGTGACTGGCTCTAGGTGACCTCTAGGTGACACCGCCAGCAGCGGGCAGAGCGGGACTCGGAGTCTCTACGGGACCCGTGCTCTATGGCCAAGCACAGGCCGGGCTCAAACAGGAGAATCACACACGTATCTATCACCCACGCAATGTTGCGGGATCAGTTTCTCAAGAATTCATTCAGGGAAGAACGTCCGCTGGGCCTGTGTCCCCAGAGGCCAGAAATCACGCTCTTGGGGTCAGCTAATGCTGGGATGTTTTCCAGGCACAGTCCCCGCGGACATGTGAGCGGCCCCTTCCTAAATCTCCAGGTTTCTGATCCCGCGGAAGCTGTGTTATCTTTCTGGAAACACAGCGACGCGGCTCAGGAAGACGGATGTGTGACATTCGCTCATTCTTAAGCTCTTTCACGGGCCCTGCTGGATTTAGAGGGAAAGAAATCGCTGTCACAGAGAACACATGCTTTATATTTTTATAAAAACATGGACAAGACAAGCTTTTCCCTCATTTCTTCCCAGTCTTCAAAGAAAGAAAAATGGGGGCAGCGTTTTTTTTTCTTCTCTCTTCTTTAAGCCAGAAAACATTTGAGCCGAAAGAGGCTTTGGGGTTAATCGAGTGCAAGGGGTCCCATTGCTTCTCGAATGTCGGCTGTTACAGGTTAGATCTCTTCCCAGTACTGAAGCGCAAGTTTTAGGGAAAGAGCTAAAGAAGCTGCCACCCCAGCCCTTGGCTTCTGTCCTACTTGGATCATGGCTGGAATCCTGGATCATCCTGGTCCCCACGGCTATGAGGGAAAGAGACGCCACGAGAGGCTGTCAGGAGGAGAGAGGGACAGCCGGCAGTGTAGACGGGCAAATTGCCGTATGAGGATGAATTGTGGCAACTGGGTCTGTCTTGCCGAGAGTCTTAAGCCTTCTTTTTAAGACTTTAAGAGAAAAGATACAAAGAAACAAGGACAGGAACTAAGCCTGATATGGAGGTGTCCTAAAATGGGGGCACGTCCCCTTCCAATACACAAGTGGTTTCCTGTTTAAACCCAAACAGAATCATTCCATCGGAATCCCGGTGTGGACCAGGGCACGGGTCTTGGGGAAGAACACAGGTGTGGGGTTGATCTGAGCTCCCATCGCGGACCGTGTGTGTCGGGTTGAAGGCCACTTGCCGAGGGGTGTCAGGAGGGAACCCCGCCTTGGAGGAGGGGAAGCGATGAGACCATCCGAGGGGGGCACTCAGGTGGCAGGACCTGTGGTTCTGGGGGGTACACAGAACCACGACAGCAGGATTCACGTTCACAGAGCCCAGAGGGGCTTGGAAGCGAGCAGCGTTGGTTAGATGCCTTCGCAGCTGAGAAAGTGGTGAACTGTCCTGACGGCCAGGCAGAGGAGGGAAAGACAGGAGCAGGAGAGGATCGGGACAGACGTCAGCGCTCCTCATCTCAACCTCTTGTTCCCCAGGAAGGCGCGCAAGGTCATGTGCAGACCGTCAGTTAGCTGGGGGGGGGGGGCGGGGGGCGCGGGTCTTGCTCTGAGTGTTCCAAAGAACGCCCGAAGCTCTAGCCACACCGGCAACAGCAGCCCCCTCCCTTCACCTTGGAGTCGCTCTAATCAATTAAAAAGGCAGCCCCCCCCCGACTTGATCCTCGACATAAGCCCTTGTGGAAATTTCTATCTTCATAAACCAGTTGAGTGGCTTGTCCGTTACCCACTCTTCTGAAAAGGGCTGACGTCCCATATCTGCCCACGTCACTCTGTCCACGGGGACGGAATGCTTCGAAAGGGCTCTGCTGACGACTCGCAGCTACTGTTCCCTGAAGGCTCCTGCCCTCCGCATGTCTTATCTCAATTAACGCCCTCAGTTCTAGAAGATGACCAAGCTCTGTGGCCTGCTCCCACCCCCCCACCGACCGCAAGCTTTCTGATGCTTTCACTTCTCTCTCTTCTCTATGGCTGTGAGCCCGGTTTCTCTCTCCAACCATCATCCCATCCCACTTTTCTTCCTATACCCGCCTCCACCTGCGATGCTATCGGTCATTCAGATCGTTGGGCGATTCCCCCAATGTGACGGGGACCTTGTCTGCTTTGCATCACCGATGTTTGCGGAACAAGTGAATACCGTCTCCGCTATATCCAATCTCTAAAATGAGCCACTGTGTCATTCCCAGGCTTGATACCCGTCAGTGGCTTTTGCTAGGTATAGTAAAAATTCTGGAACACAGCGTAGAGGACCTTCATGATGTGTACCCCTCTTTTGCTCCCCCCTCTGTACTGCCTACAGAGTTGGCCCTCCTTCTCCTGACACACTGAACATACTGGTCATTCCTGCTGTTGACAAATGCCTCCAGGTCTCCTTCTAGCCCATGGGAGGGCTGTACTCGCCTCTGTTGGATTAGGGGTGGCTTACGAAATATGAGTACAAGGAAGGTGTGTCCCTTTGGGGTGGAAGCATGAAAAGATGGTGTGTAATGTACCACGTCATCTCTCCCTCTGCACTGTCATGGCCAGTGTTCTAGAAAGTGGTTGCTCTGCTCCGTCAGCTTGAATTCCAGAGACAGGGTGACATGGAGAAGTGCCTCTGAGCTGCCTCTGTCGAACATGATCATGAGAAGCAATAAGCCAAGGCCAGGTTCTTTCCCCTGTGCACACTGGAACCCGTGTTCTAGCAGCTCTTTCCTAAGGGTGATGTCAACAGAGAGCCGGGTCCTGCTCAACGGACCAATGTTTTATCTGCGGGGTGGTCACTGTCTCTTGTAGGAACTGCACGCCAGGGAGGAAGGGACTGAACTTGGCCGTCTGTCCCGCATGCTCCACATTCCCCCTCAGGTTTGGGTAAGCCAAAATGGCTTCCTCTCCCCCCACCCCGCCCCCCTGGGACTTCTCTTTGGCTATTCTTAGAGACTCATGGGAGCCATGAAGAAGGGACATCAGAGTCATGAAGCCCACCTTCTAAGCACAACTGTAGGAAGAGGGAGTTACCCAGTCTCTTTCTGAACATGCCAGGGACCCAAGCTCACGCCTTATGGGGCAGCCTACAGCTTTTTTGGGGGCATCTCTGACTATCGGCGTGATTTTGTGCACACGGAGCTGGAACCAATTTTCTGGAAGCCTCTAGTTCTGCTCTGCCTCCTCCAAATCCCCCTCTGATGACCTGAAAACTTGTATGCTGATTTATCTTTCATTACTTGTCCTCATCCTTGGAACTTACTGCAATTTGTCAACTTGATATTCAAATCAAGTTGCTAAAAGCAAAATATGCAAGATGTGGCCTGACCTATTCTGGCTATGGGAGGAAAATCACTGCTTCTAAAGTGGAAATTCTTTCTTCGAATGGGTATTTATACAGAAGGTTCCTTTTGAGCCTGTGGTCAACTAAGACCCCAAGATGGGTTTCACATGAACTGCTGCTTAACACAGAGGATCTCACCCAGACTGAGGGACTGGCTTTGAAGACTCTCAAGGCAAGGGCTTTCCATTCATCTCTGGGACATTAAGTCATGAGTTTATGATCGCACCATGTCAGGAAACCTGATTTGGTGATCTGAGATATTAGCTATCCCTCACCTACTCTGATGATCCATGATTTTGAGAAGTTATTGAAACAGATGTTGAACGAGATAAGATTAGTGCCTGATACATGCCATCAGCAAAATTATGATTATAGGCTACATACACAGGAAGATATGGAAATATAACAGGTATGTGTACATATACATATCCAACATACAGCAGGGCGCAAGAAACAATACAAGTATACTTCTCCCCAGCACCCAGCTCAGGAAGTACCACATATAATGCCACGAGAGCCCTCAGGCTCCCCTCCATCCTATCCCCCCCATCGGGAATTCTGTATCTCTTAATCCATTCTTTTGCTTCGTTGTTTTACTCCTTATCTATCTCTAAATATATTGGTTTTGTTGTTGTTTTTTTTGTTTTGTTTTGTTTTGTGTTTCTGCATTTTCTATAACTGGGATGGTACTAGAAGTATTTCCCTCCAAATCGTGTTTCTAGTGCACAGCATGTTCTGGAGATCTGCTGCCGGCACTGCAGCACGGCCGGCCAGATGCCAGAGCTGTCATTTCTTCTGTCGCCTTCATCAGCGGCCACAGACATGTTCCCTGGCTTCGCGGGTGCTAGCCGCGCTGCTGGGACTCCTTGTCCATGTGTCTGCGTGCACACTGGAGAGTTCCTCGCAGCCACAGACCCTGGAGCAGGTGGCCCATCTTCAACCGTAGCAGATAATGACAAACCATTCTTCAAAGTTGTTGCCCCGGTTCTGCTCCCAGCCCCATTGGAAGGCGGCCCCGGTGTTTGAACTTCTCCACCCAACAGGCAGGAGTAAAATCCCCTCTAACCATAGCTGCTGTGTGAATTTCACTGATGGCCGCTGAGTGTGACCCGATTTTTTAATGCACTTTTGGTCACTTACATTTCTTAATCTGTGAAATGACTCTTTATATCTCTTAGGTCTCTCAAAAGAATTTCTTTTTTTTTTTCCTTTATTTCTTCTTGAGTTTAGGAGTTCTTTATACACTCTGATTACTTTCCCTCATCAATTAAATGTGTTAACAAATATCTTCTCCAAGACAGTCTTTTTTGTTGTTGTTTCAAATTTTTATTTAAATTCTAATTACTTAACATCGAGTGTAATACTGGTTTCGGGAGTAGAACTTGGTGATTCATCACTTACAACACCCAGTGCTCATCACAAGTGCCCACCTTAATTCCCATCATCAATTCAGCCCACCCCACCCTCCTCCTATTCAGTAACCCTCAGTTTGTTCCCTACTATTAAGAGTCTGTTATGGTCTGCTTCCCTCTCTTTCTTTTGTTCCCATGTATTCATCTCTTTTGTTTCATAAATTCAATATATGAGTGAAATCATATGGTATTTGCCTTTCTCTGACATTTTACTTAGCATAATCCGCTCTAGCTCCATTCATGTTGGTGCAAATGACACGATTTCATTCTTTTTGATGGCTGAATAGTATTCCATTGTCTATATAGACCACATCTTCTTTATCCACTCATTAGTCGATGGACACTTGGGCTCCTGTTTGGCTATTGTAGATAACGCTATAAAAATCGGGGTGCATATGCACCTTTGCATCTGCATTTTTGTATCCTTTGGGTAAACACCTAGTAGTGCAATTGCTGGGTCATAGGGTAGTCCTACTTTTAACTTTTTGAGGAACCTCCACATTGTTTTCCAGAGTGGCCGCACCACTTTGCATTCCCACCAACAGTCTAAGAGAGTTCCTCTTTCTCCACATCCTCGCCAACACATGTTATTTCCCATGTTGCTAATTTTAGCGTTCTGACAGGTGTGAGGTGGCATCTCATCGTGGTTTTGATTTGCATTTTCCCAGTGATGAGGGATGTTGAGTATCTTTTCATGCATCTGTTGGCCAAGTGGAGGTCTTCTTTGGAGAAATGTCTATTCATGTCTTCTGTTCACTTCTTAACTGGATTATTTGTTTTTTGGGTGTTGAGTTTGATGCGTTCTTTATAGATTTTGGATACTAGCCTTTAGTAGATATGTCATTGGCAAGTATCTTCTCCATTCTGTAGACTGCCTTTTAGTTTTGTTGATTGCTTCCCTCACTATGCAGGAACTTTTAATCCAGATGAAGTCCCAATAGTTCAGTTTTTCTTTTGTTCCCTTGCCTCCAGTGTCTAGAAAGAAGTTGTTACAGCCGAAGTCAAAGAGGTTTCTCCCTGTGTTCTCCTCTAGGATTTAATGCTTTCCTGTCTCATGTTTCGGTCTTTCATCCATTTTGAATTTATTTACATGTGTGGTGTAAGAAAGTAGTTCAGTTTCATTCTTCTGCATGTGGTAGTCCAATTTTCCCAATGCTAATTTTTTGAAGAGACTGTCTTTTTTCCACTGGATATTCTTTCCTGCTTTGTTGAAGATTAGTTGACCATAGAGTTGTGGGTGCGGAGAGAGTGTCTTGAATTTTTACCTTTTAAAAAAAGGTGTCCACATTTTTAAAAAAATTCCCAAGAATTCACAGAAGCACTTGTCATGAGTCAGACTGAAGTCTATACACATTATGCCTTGGGGATTCCTCTTTCTTACCACTGAGTAATATTACTGAAAACTACATGCTCATGATCCATTTTCACATTAACTCATCCTACACTTCTTCTAGAATTCAAGTGAAGTTCAGGTTATGTAGTTGCTAGAACCTTCCTTTTATCTTTTTTATACTCAGTTGCTCATTTCTCTTCCTGTGATGTAGACACCTTTAATATAAACTTTTTCTTCAACATTCCCGTAAAATCATCATAATTTCTAAAATCTTCTCCCCCACCCTTAGCAAAATGGGTCACAAGTCTTTGACTCTGTCGGCCATTTTTCTACAGCTCTGGTGCAGCAGAGTGAAACCAAATTGGAAAGTTTAATTAGTCAGCTTGCTTCAAGATAAAAATGCAAATACTAAAGTTTTCAGTTTTACCTGTTTATGAGCCAAAGGCAAAATTAATTAAAGTCAATGGACAAAAGTAAATAAACATTTTGAAATAAAGGAAATAAACATTCTGAAGTCTGAGGTTAAGGCTCACGAAACATGAGAGAGCCAATTATTTATAGTCATGTGTTTCTGCCCGATAATGTAATCACATCTCCTCTGTCCTGTCTCCCACGGGAACGCGTGCCAACAAGAAAGGTTTTGGAGTAAAACAGGTGATCAAGATGGGTTTCTTATCCACAGCACTGCTACATCCCAATGCTAACAAAACCTTTTTGGACAAAATGCCTATGGATTTTCTGAGCTCTGTTATTTTCATTATGATAAGATTTCTTTATTTGTCAGAGCGAGCACAGGCAGACAGAGTGGCAGCAGAGGCAGACGGAGAAGCAGGCTCCCGCTGAGCAAGGAGCCCGATGTGAGACTTGATCCCAGGACCCCGAGATCATGACCTGAGCCGAAGGAAGCAGCTTAACCAACTGAGCCACCGAGGCGTCCCTTCCCCTTCTTTTTATAAAACAGTGAAATGGGAACACAATTTTGCTGTATTCGAAGAACAAAAAAAGAGAGAGTTGCCATTGGCCATCTTGGTATTTAAATTAGATTAATCAGAGAGCAAAAACCAAGGGTTTACATTGGGATTGACAGTAGAGATGTAAAATGAAAATAAGGAAGGTATGGAAAACGGTCCCTTTGTAGTCTGAAAACGCAGCTTTGCATGGTGACATTTTCATTTCTTGTCCTGTCCTGGGGCAGTCCTGGGTAGCCACTTTCTCACGGCTGAACCATGGCGTCAAACGGAAGTCCCACCAAACCTGGGCTAGATTAGGGGAAGAGCTGACGGGTGTTGGGGTCCCGGATCAGCGGGCTGAATGTTAGAAAGAGGCCGTCCTACCACGGGGAGTCTATCCAACAGGGCGGAAGCATTATCGGTATGAATGTACGGAAAGTCCCCAAAAGAGACTGATCCTTGATTGTTCAAGTTTCCAAACAAGAGGAAGACACCGGAGAACAGGAAATGAGCACATTACAGTGTTATGGAGCTGTTTTTAAAAAGAGAGAGAATTTGTATTGTCATGGAAACATGACCATGACTTTTGTTTTGGGGGTGGGATGAGAGACACCAATGACAAGATAAGCTGCATTCTATAAGTCCATGGTTTTGTAAAATCCAATCTAGACAAAGTAAAAACCCTGTCTGTGCCGAGGTATGGTTACGTAGGAAAGGGGACGTACCTGGAGAGGAATGCACACAGCATCAAGGGCAACGATGCTGGGAAGTGCCGGGTAAAATTACGGGGAGTAGAAGGGCTTGTTTTCATTTAGTCATTTCTGTGCTTTGAGTTGTTGTCACAAGCATGACTTAATCAGGCCCTTTAAAGGATAGAAATTAAGTAAAGAGTAAATACATCAGTAAAGTGAGAGCCCAAAAAACCAGGCGTCAAGAGTCAGAGAGGAAGCAGGTATGGGGGTCCAGGTCAGGACCCCCGGATCCAGTAGGCCTTCAAGTAACCCACGGGGTTCCCAGAGGTCCCCGACTAGGTGGGGCTGGGAAATGGCACGCACCCCCAGGCTCAGAGGTGGTGGGTGAGTTTTGACCTCTGATGGCCCTTTCTGTTTGCTCTCCAGCCCAGGCCAGCCTCACCCTTCTGCCAGTGAGGGTTCTCGGACTTGCCATCTGCTGAGAAGCAAAATCCCTTTTGCAAACACATAAAAGCACCCATTTAGCGGGGCTGACTCAGGCCTGTCAACTCAGAACTTGGGGGAAGACCGCAGCATGTGTGTTTTCAGACATTCCCCCAGTATTTCAGAAGAAGGCTTGGCAACCACTGACCTGGCCTGCCAGCTTCCCATTCCCCAGCTCAAGCCCTGTGCTCCCCTGTGCTACGCCCTTGCCTACTGTTGCTGGTAAGCCTTCCTTGTTGAAGATACGAGACATGATGATGGGGATGATGATGACGATGAAGGAGAAGGAGAGGGTGGTCATGGCAACGGCTGCCCTTTACTGAGACCCTCTGTGCCAAGAAGGGGGCTGGGCGGGCAGACCCCTCCTTTCCCTAACCGAGGGGGAGAGGAGGCGAGGGAAGCTCGGGGAGATGAGGCGATGTGGCCCAGGAGGCCATGCAACGCAGACCTGGGATTCGAACGTGGGTCCACCTGCTTCAAAGCCCATCACTGCCCACTCGGCCTCACAGACTTCTAGGGAGTAGATACTGGTGTTCGCAATACTGCCAATACGAGTAATAGTTAATATTTACTGAGCATTTAGTTAGGCAGCAGGTCTGTGTGCTGGGGGCTTCCGGTGCCCTGCTTGATTTAATCCCTTAGACCACCCCACAGTGTTGGTGCTGTTATTTTTTTTTTTTAAATGTTGTTTATTTATTTGACAGAGAGAGATCACAAGTAGGCAGAGACGCAGGCAGGGAGAGAGAGGAAGGGAAGCAGGCTCCCTGCTGAGCAGAGAGCCCGACATGGGGCTCGATTCCAGGACCCCGAGATCAAGACCCGAGCCAAAGGCAGAGGCTTAACGCACTGAGCCACCCAGGCACCCCTGTTGGTGCTGTTATGAACCCCATTCACTACAGAAGAAAGCTGGGGGAGGTTCATAACAGCTTGCCAAGGCCGTGCAGCTAGTAAGGGGCAGAAGCGGGGCTTGTACCCACGGGCTTCGGCTCATCCTCTGTCCTTATCCCCGTGACATGGAGCTCAAAGGCGAGATCCTGCCCTGCTAAGTCCTTGGTGATTTGCTGATCCAGCTCCCTCGGTTCCCTCACGTCTGTTTGCGATAGATCTAAGGTACTCACTGCTCCGTGAACGTGCCCTGCCGTGGGCCGGTGCAAACATCCCTCTTGGTGTCTGACTGTCCTGCGTCTCATCAGCCCACTCGGGAAACTCGTGGAAGCGTATCGATCCTTCCTTGAAGCCACCTCTGACCCCACGGAAGGGTGAACCCCCGTTCCACGAGGCCGCCATCCCCTGCACATTCACGCTCTCTCAGCGCACCAAAACCGATCTCTTGGGTGGCTTTCTCGCCAGAGTCTGGGTTTCCCCAAAGTCAGGGGCTGTGTGGCTTGCTTTCTGTACCCCCAGCTCCTGACCCAGGGCTCCGCTGCTCTCATTGGAACCTTCTCTTTTTCCATCCACGCGGCCCTGGTATCTCTGATTTAGTTCAACTTTCAAGACACCTGGGACCACCACATCCTGACTTCCCCGTGCTGCCCCATAGTTTCTGGAGGGCAGGGGACGTGCCTGCCCTGTCGGCTGCCGTGCCTGCAGCGGGGACCCAGTGCCCGGCACACAGTCCGCCCCCATCAGTACCAGGTGAGGGAAGGAACGCCGCCGCCCGACCTCTGAACAAGCCGGCATCAGCGGCCGGAACACAGACCAGAAAGGCCCAGAAGGACTGCAGCCTCCCTGCCGTGGTGGCGGGGCTTGGTTTCGTGAGCCCTGCTGTGTTGGTGCGGATGGAACGTGTTCCCTCCCCAACGCGGCCTAAGAAACGAATTGGAGGCACCAGGCTGTCATTTTTCCCGAGCTATGAAAGGTGAAATTCAGTTAGTGGTTCGTTTCCAGGTAGCGCGGAGGAAGAAAAGGAGATGGGTCCACAGGGAAAGCAGAGCGGGTGATGGGAAGGGATGTTGCCCTGGGTCTGCGCTTTGAGCGACAGAGGACACCTGAAGAGCAGCAGGAACCCGCTCCCCCAAAGCCCTCGATGGAGAAGAGTCCACCGAGGTGCCGATCGGGAAGCTTGAGACGCTTTCACGACCTGGAGATCTACTGTGACCTGAAGACCTTTGGGGAAAATGCAAATGGGACCAGTGCAAGGCAGGTGCAGAGCCGTCCTGCAGAAGGGCCAGAGCTCCGGAGAGAGCAGATGCTGAGAGAAGAAACGAAAATCCAGAAAACAGTGCTAGAATGCACACCCAAATCCTCGGGGCTGCGAGGGATGCCTTTTGGAAGCCAAAGAGAGACAAGTCCATGAATGGGCTAATACGACAGAAACGGGTAGCGTGGGGGACACGTCCCAGACCCCCCGGGGCAAACCAGTGTTCACACCAGGCTTCATGCGTTTGGGATGCTCAGAAAATATTTGTCTTTGACTGAATGTCCAGCTGCCATCCTTTAGGGGCAGGGGCAGCGGTTACAGGGATTGGCTCAGGTCGTGTCACTCTCCCCGTCCCACGGCCCATGGTCTCAGCCGCCCACATGTGGATGGAAAAGCCAAGCTCTGAAGCCAGAGAAACCAGGTTCATGTCCGAAGGCCATAACGCACTCGGTCTATGACCTTGAACGAACTCTGGAAGCTGTCGGAGTATCAGTTTTCCCATAGGAAACCAGGAGGATTATGGCTCGTATCTTACAGGTTACTTAGGAAAATCGGAAAAGCTCACGTATGTGCAAAGCCATCACCCTCGCCCGCCGCAGAGAAGGCGCTCAGTGCCCAGCCGCTGCTCCTGCTAACCAGCACATCTGACGTGGAGGATGCGTCCCACGTTTTTAAGAAAAGCAGTGAAAGCCGCAGTTTGTACAACAGGGAATACAGATTTTCTTCCGGACACACAGGTGTTTGCTTTGGGAGCCACGGGATTGCGTGTCCCGGGTGGAGAGCTCGGATGCTCCCCCATGTCCTAGAGGCAGCGCAGGTGCTAAAACCCATTTTGGAAACCAGTAGGGGAGCGTGGATCACCAAAGAGCCCTAAGTCAGCACTCCCTTCATCCTGCTCTAACCATTTGTCCCCATGAAATTCAGAAGGAAGGGTGGGGAAGGACCATCTGCTTTGGGTGTTCCCTGCATTGTTGTCTCCTGCATCATCTCCAGGGGCGGAAAGAGGAAACCTCCCCAGCTGGGGCTCTTTCCCACGGATTCCCGGAGCCGCTGCCACGAGGAGAGCTAGAAGAACCTAGAGCAGATACAGGGACATTCTGCACCGATGTGTGTAATGCCAGCAAGCTGTGGGCAGCCTAAGAGAAGCTGTGGGAAGGCCTGACGTGCAGCCTCAGGAACACCAGTCTCCCGGAGTATCATGTAGCAGAGACGAAGAAAGGCGGGTCCGAATGCCATGACGGGAAACGTCACTGAGTCACACGAAGGGCGACAAAAAGCAAATTAAAAACACTATGCCCTGTATGACCCCCAGGTATACAGAACGTTTCTCTTTTGTTTGGAAATGCAGACAAAAATGTCCAGAAGGACAGAAATGGAGCTAGTAGAGGGGTCCTCTCTGACCGGACTCGGGGAATTTGGTGTGAGGCAGTGGTAGCGAGAACTTGGCTTTGATTACGATAGTCCGAGAGCACTTACCTGCCGCTGAGTCTGTCTTACTTTACATATCGAAGAGAAAAAGGAATCAATAAAACATACTCGAGTTCCACACAGGGTTTCCTAAAATATAGCTTCTGCAGCTGAGAAAGACTTGACGGTCAATGGCTGAGAGGTTCAACCATAGGAAAATGGGCAGATAAATTAGGTCCGGCTAGCCGAAGGACCATTATGTCATCATTAAAGGTTGTAATTATAATGACTGGGCAGCAATCCGGGACATGCTTTTGATACATTAGATAAAAAAGTGAAATATAAAATGATGGCTATAGGATGTCGGCAGACACAGATTAGAAGGAAAGACGTAAAACTCGCCATGTCAGAGTGGGACAGTTAGGGCTGCATTCTAACGTTCCTCCTGAAAAGGTATTTGTTTGAATTAAGAAAGGCCAGTCAAACCGCTGATGTGATTTCCTGAGGACTTACCTGGAAGACGTACCATGTGTACAAAACAGAACTTTCTTTAGGGTCGTGTTCTCAGACGCACGCAAGCGATGTCCAGGAACATGTGTAATTTAAAGGTGTCTTCTGGTTAATTTCATCTAACAGCAGACACCCTCTCCTCTGCTGGACCGTCACCCCCTTTATGCCTGTTCCGCTCATGGGCACCTGCCTCCTGGGGCTTCCTTTAGAGAATCTTCCCGTGTTTCCCAAAGTACCTGGATAGGGTCAGTTTTTTCACCAGCAGTGACAGTGGCATGCCCAAGTCCCTTCGAGGCCACTGTGATAATGTTGCAAAAGTAAAGGTGAGAAAATGTCTACAACCCACCTCCTCAGAGGGCCCCTGCCCGCACGCTTTGCCTGGGAAAGCAGGAAGCACCCACAGCATGGGGCCATTTTGAACTGGAAGCCAGTGGGGAGCTTACATTCGTGAACTGGAAAGGCAGTGCCGTGATCAGGTACATAAAATCCCCAGGCTTGGGCGCCTGGGTGGCTCAGTGAGTTAAAGCCTCTGCCTTCGGCTCAGGTCATGATCTCAGGGTCCTGGGATCGAGTCCCGCATCGGGCTCTCTGCTTGGCAGGGAGCCTGCTTCCTCCTCTCTCTCTGCCTGACTCTCTGCCTACTTGTGATCTCTCTCTGTCAAATAAATAAATAAAATCTTAAAAAAAAAAAGTCCCCAGGCTGAATGAGCTTACGTGGGGGGGTGGCTATGAACCCCAATTCTGACAGATGCATAATAGATAAAGGGGTCCCTTTCAAACGCGCTTGGGGATACAGCAGAGAACATTCCTCTTGCTGACTCAGGAGGCACGTTCGGGTCTGGGAGGCTCTGGAGACCCCACCATTAGACATGCACACCGTAAACTGGTCTCATGTCCCACACCTGACTCAATTGACCTTGTGGCCTGTGACACCCATCAACACTGTGATAATTATAATAATTAAGGCAACTGTGATTTTATTAAATGCTTACAACATGTCAGGCACTATACTAAGTGCTTTTCCAATATTATCTCATTTTCTCTCTCTCAACAAATCTGTGTGGGCTGTCATGTTATTCTTATATGCATACATATATGTATACATGTATGCACACACATACATATATGTACATATATATGTATGCGTGTATATATATACACATATATTTTTTGAATGAGAAGTGTGTGTATATATATATATATATATATATTTTTTTTTTTTTTTGAATGAGAAGCGAAGCTCAGAAAACTCAGTGACCTTGGCCAAGGGCACCGTGCTAGAAAGTAGCCGAGTTGGGTTTCTCAGCCATGAATGGGAGCCCTCTGCTACAGTATGTCTCTGTCTGGTGAAATGCTAGCGTTCCCGGAGCCTCACAACGGGAATGGACTTTAACACTTAGTGGCGGAACAAGCGTTTCCCCTTCCAAAACCTACCTCCAGTATTCCCCTCACCCAGGAAGACTTCCCTAAGCATCCCAGACAGAGAAATCGTTTCCTCCATGAGCTTCTGCTACTGGCATCATGCCACTTCCCAGAGAGCTTTTCAGATGTTTACTTTTCTATTTAATTGCAAGCTTCTTTAAATATCTTGTTCATCTTTGTGGGAACCCAAGAAGCCTGGTTGTTATATATGATGACTTACAAGAATGGCTGGCCAGTGTATAATACGAACAGCCCCCCCACCCCCCACAACAGCAGCCACGGAATCAGCCGGATACAAAACTTATCAAGTAAGTGCGATGCCACAAGAAACAAAGATCATAAATGCTTTTGCCCTTGAACAACTGAAAACCCATGATAAAGTTCTTATTGCCTGAATACAGAATGTCTATCTTTATCTCTATTTTCACGCCCTAGCATAGAGCTTGGCGCTGAGTAGATAGTTAATAAACACCTGCTGGAAAAAGCGAGGGAAGAAATGAAGGAATGGACCATCTTACGAAGGAGCAAGTGTTTATGAATCTGACCAGGTCCAGCTAAATTCCGTGCATCAGGAGACAGCCTCACCTGATTTACTGGCATACAACCAACTATCACAAGATTGACGATAGACATTAATTTTTAAGAAACTATTTCAGACAAACTTTTCCCCTCTACTCTTGGGAGGGATCCTGTTTCTGAAACCTCATGTTGGAATGTCTCCTGTCATTTGATGGGGTGGTGGGGAGGGCATGTGACATGGGGACTGGCCGGGCAAATGAGCCTCCGTTTGGCACAAACAGGGGATCAGAAATATCAGCCCTGACACTCACAGATCCACGGGGACGAGCCAGGATTAAACAGAAGAGCAGAATCCCTGGGCTGGGTCCAATTCATACACACACCAGATGCACTGAAATCTTCCTTTTTAAATTAACCTCAAACGCAAAGATTTCCAGTTTGAAAATAATAATCAGGGGAAGAGAAATATAAATAAGAAGTGATTCTCCTCTGCTTTAGAAGCACGGGATACCTTGAAGTCCATGTTTCTCAAAGTGGGGTCCAGAGACCAGACATCAACATCACCTGGGAGCTTGTTTGAGATGCTGATACTCAGATCCCAGCAGACCTACAGAATCGGTAACTCTGGGGGTGAGGCTCATCAATCCGGATCTCAGCCACCCCTCCTGATCTATGCTGATGTACAGGCAAGTTTGAAAACCACTGTTTTATGTCATAAGCTCCTTATCAAATTCAATACAGAATTTGATTTCCAAAATTTTTTCTTTGATTCCATCAAGATAGGGCTGGTTTTGGCATTCCTGTAAAATACACAAAGCCCTTGTAATGAATCAGATACTGTCCTTTGCCTAGATCTTCACAAGGATCCTATCTGATAGAACTGTGCCCCTCTACCCATTTTACAAATGAGCAAACAAAGGCCCAGACAGATGGAGTCACATGTCGCTAGTCTAACCTAAGAGCCCATAGACATCGGACTCACAGAACATGTTCCCCACCATTCACAGCTCAGTCTTTGGAGAACAGAGTCTAAATGCCCGAGACAGAACCTCCAGGGTTGTGGGTCTCATAGGTGCATTTTTGGGGTTTCTCGTAATTTCCCTGCACTCTCTGTCCACGTTCCTGGCAGAGTGTCAAACACAGGGGGCTGTATTAACATCTGCCTTCCCCACGAGGTTTTGGGACAAAGCTGGGGTGCCACTGATCTCCACCTCTCTAGGGATGAGCAATGAGGGGGAAACCACTGGTCTCTATTCCGCTAGTGATCCTCGTGTCGAATCCCCTTGCTATGAGAGGCCTTTTCTCAATAATAACAACGATAAAAAATAACAACACTCATCACGTACACACACTTTCGCACACTGAGCTCCCGCCTGACCTTCACTTTCCATGCAGCAGCCCATTTACTCTGTAAAACAACCCTGCAAGTTTGGTACCGGCATTAACGTCCCCACTGGACAGGTGAGGAAACCAAGGCACGGAGAAGGCTTGCACAAGATCACAGAGCAAGTGAGCTGCTGCCAGACCCTGGGGGTCACCGGTTATCCCCTGGCTCCGCGTGCAGATGGAGGAGGATATGAGAATGGGATACTTAGCCAAAAGACGTCAAAAAGAACAGTTGCTAGAAGGGAGATGTTAAAAACTGGATATCTGGGCTCACAGGGACTAAAGGAGAATGGATATCTATTTGTTGTTTGTTTCAATGAGAACTCAAGAATGACTCACAGCTCTCCTATGTAACATACACTACATGTATTATAGTCACTGTCACATCCCTAGTTACGTACCTTACATCAGGAAGCTGGTGTCTTTTGACCAACCTTCCTCCAAGTCCCTGCTCACCTCTGCTAACCATAAGTCTGATCTCTTTTTCTGAGTTTGTTGAGTTTCGTTGTTTTTTTTAGATTCCAGATATAAGAGAGACCACACACCATTTGTCTTCTTTGTCTGACTTCACTCCAAGGACCACATTGTTACAAATGGTTGGAGTTCCTCGTTTTTTATGGCTGAGTAATATTCTGGTGTGTGTGTGCATGCGTGTGCGTGCGTGTGTACAGATTTACGTCTTTATAGATCTACATATGTCTCAAACTTTATCCATTCATCAACTGGTGGATACTGGGGTTGTTTCCATAACCTGGCTATTATATATAATGCTCCCCTGAACATGGGGATGTGGATGTCTTTTCCAGTTAGCTTTTACTTCCTTTGGATATATTCTTGGAAGTGGGATTGCTGGGTCATACGGTAGTTCTGGTTTTAATTTTTTTACCATCTTCCATCCTGTTTCTGTAGTGGCTATACCAGTTTGTAATTCCATCGGTAGAGCACAGGGCTTCCCTTCTCTGCACATTGCCACTGGCATTTCTCATCTCTTGTCTCTCTGATGTGGCCGTTCTGACAGGTGCAACGTGATATCTCATTACGGTTTCAACTCACCTTTCATTTCCCTAATAGTTAATGATGTTGAGCATCGTTTCATGTACTTGTTGGCCTTTCCTTTAACTTCTTTGGAGACATGTCTACTCAGGTCCTCTGCCTTTTTTAAAAAATTGGGTTATTTGTTTTTTGTTATTGAATTGTAGAAGTTCTTTATATATTGAGAATATTGACTCCTTACCAGGTATATTGTTTGCAAATATTTTCTCCCATTACATTGGTTGTCTTTTCACTTTAGGTTTCTTTTGCTGTACAGAAGCTTTTTAGTCTAATGTCCTCCCACTTGCTAATTTTTTTATTTTGTTGCTTGTGTGCTTAGGTATCCTATCCAAAAAATCATTACCAAGGCCTGTATCAAGCAGCTTTATTCCTGTCCTCCCCACCCCCCAGCAGCTTTATTCCCATCCCCCCCACTCCTGGCGGAGTTTCAAGGTTTTAGGTCTTACATTTAAGGCTTTAATCCACTTTGAATTAATTTCAGTAGGTAAAGATAAGGAATCCAGTTTCATTCTCTTAGATGTGAACATCCAATTATTCCACTATTTACTGAAAAGACTATCTATTCTCCATCGACTATTCTTGGCTTCCCTGTCTGGAATGTATTAGTTGACCATATGTGCTTGGGATGATTTTTGGGCTCTTGATTCAGTTCCATTGGTCTGTATTTATGCTGGTATGGTTTGGCTTTGATTACTTTATCTTTACAGTGCTTGAGATCAGAAAATGTGATATCTCCTGCTTTGTTCTTTTTTTCTCAGAATTTCTTTGGTTATTACTATTATTATTTTTGTGGTTCCATACAAATTTTAGAAGTGTTTTTTTCTACTTCTGTAAAAATGCCATTAGAATTGTGATAGGGATTACACTGAATCTGTAAATGGTGTGTGGTAGTATTAGCATTTGAACACTATTCATTCTTCTAATCCATGAATATGGGATACCTTTCCATTTATTCTCTTCTATTGTCACTGATGTTTTATAGTTTTCAGAGTGGAGATCTTTTACCTCCTTAGTTTAATTTATTCCTATTTATTGTTCTTGATGCTATTGTAAATGGCATCATTTTTTTTTTCAGTAAAATTCAATGTTAGTGTAGAGATGCTACTGATTGTTGGATGTTAATTTTGTACACTTCAGCATTGCTGAATTCATTGATTAGCTCTAATAGTTTTTTGTTTGAGTCTTTAGGATTATATGTATGTATACACACACACACACACACGTCATCTGCAAATAGAGATAATTTCACTTTTGTTCCCCATTCTGATATCTTTTATATCTTTTTCTTGCCTGATTGCTCTAGCTAGGACCTCTGCCAACACGTTGAATAGGGTGGTGAGAGTGGGCTCTTTTGTCTTGTTCCTATTCTTAGAGGGAAAGCTTTCATCCTTTTACCATGGAGCATGATGTTACTATCAGTATGCACATATGACTTTATTATGTTGAGTAATGTTCTTTCTATGCCCAATTTATTAATAGCTTTTATCATGAATGAATGTTGAATTTTGTCAGATGCCTTTTCTGCATTTGTTGAGATGACCCCATGATTCTTTTCTTTCATTCCATTAGTGGGATGTATTACATTGATTGATTTGCATATGTTAAACCATCCTTACATCCCAAAGATAAATCCCACTTGATCATGGTGATCCTTTTAATGTGCTGCTGCATTCAGTTTGCCAGTATTTTACTGAGAAGTTTTGCATACATATTCATCAGGAATATTGGCCTGTGGTTTTCTTTTCTAGTAGCATCCTTTTCTGACTTTGGTATCAGGATGATGTTGGCTTTGTAAAATGAGTTTGGGAGTGTTCCTTTCTTTGTTTTTTTCTTTTCTTTTCCTTCCTTCCTTCCTTCCTTCCTTTTTTAGTTAGAGATTGAGAAGAATTAGCATTAACTCTTCTTTAAATGTTTGGTAAAATTCACCAGTGAAACCATTTGGTCTTACACTTTTCTTCTTTGGGAGATTCTTCATTACTGAGTTAATCTCCTTACCAGTCATGGGCCTATTTAGATTTTGGATTTCTTCCTGATTCAGTCTCAATAAGTTGTCTGTTTCCAAGAATTTTTCCATTTCTTCCAGGTTGTTCACAGCAGCCTCTTCTGGTCCTTTGAATTTCTGTGGTATCAGATGGAACATCTCCCTTTTCATTTATAATTTTGTTGATGTGGGTCATCTCCTTTCTTTCCTTGGTTACTTTAGCTAGTGGTGTGTCAAATTCGTTTATCTTTTCAAAGAACCAACTCTTAGTTTGCTTAACTTTTCTGCTGTTTTTCTGTTCTCTGTTTCCTTTATTTCTGCTCTAATCTATATTGTTTCTTGTTTCCTGCTAACTTTGGATTCAGTTTGTTCTTTTTCTAGTTCCTTAACATGCAGAGTTAGACTATTTGGGACCTTTCTTGCTTCTTAAAGTAGGCATTGATTGCCATGATACAAAATTCCCTCTTAGAACTGTTTTTTTTTTGTGTGTGTGTGTGGGGGTGTCCCGGGTGGCTCAGTTGGTGAAGCATCTGCCCAATTTGGCTCTCAGGTCATGATCTGGGGGCCTTGGGATTGAGCCCTGTGTCTGGTTTCCTGCTCAGGAGGGATTCTTCTCTCCTTCCCTCTTTCCCTCCCGCCTGCTCAGGCTCTCTCTCCCTCTCAAATAAATAAACAAAATCTTAAAGAAAAACAACCCTGGTTTTTGTTTTGTTTCTATACACAGAGTGACATTTACAGAGCAAGCACCTTCCCAAACAGTCAGCCTGTTCTGGCTCTGTATCCGAGCTGGGCCTGGGCCCGAGGGACGCAACACAGATGTGCACAGGCAGGACAGCCGGGTCTCTTTTCCCAGTGGGGGGGGACTTCATGATTCCTGTCTGTTTGTGGTTTTTCTGCTGCTGCCGTCAGGTCTTTACCATTATCCTCATCACTTACATTTATTGACCATCCTCTCATCTCATGTCTCAAAGAAACATCTAGGGCACCTATCCCTGATGGCTTGACATTCTAACTGGGATGCCAGCTCGTAGATCAGTACAGATCACTGCAGACGTGAACTGCGCCAGGGCTGGATCATTTTGACCCAAGACACGTAAGTAATGTGAGATGCAGGTGAACTTGGAAACTGAAGCCTGCAGGGCACACACACTTGGCCTTCAACCACTCTTCTCGACATTCTGAAATGAACCCTCCCTTCCCCCCCTGAGGAGGACCCAGCGCCGGGGCTCTCCAGCCTGCACTCCTTCTGTAATCTGCTGTCTCTACTCTTCACGTGCTGCTTTGCCGGCCCTGATGGTCTACAAGTTACCAAGTCCCGTGGCCTTCCCTGGGTTCTCTTTCGGGTCTTTACTGTCTCAGGAGCGCTGCACCAATTCACTCCCTCCCCCTGAGAACCCTCTCCTCTGTTCTTTCCCCGTTCCTGCTCCCTCAAGCTCTTCTTTCCCAACTGGCCCTTCATTCGGGAATTGGTCTATCTCCTTATTCTTTGCTCTATCACTTTTCCCCGGAAAAACTTAGCCTTTTTACAAATAATGATGAGGAAGAGGAGGAAGAGATTGATAATTCTGATTAAGAGTCATTGAATGTTTGCCAGGAGCCAGGCACTCTTTCAGGACGACCCACGGAATAGTCATCGTAGGTCTCAGGGAGGACACTGATATCCCACCTTCTTCACACACAGGGAGATGTAAAGCTTGGAGATGTGAAGCTCAGAGATGTTAAATAATTCATTCCGGGACACACAGCTAGGAAAGAGCAGACCAGGAGTCTGGGACTGCAGAGGCTCCACGTCAGCTGAAGGTTTGGCACAGATGTGCTGCGCCCTTTTCGGACTCCTGGCTGCTCCTCCAAGCTGGAAGACAATATCCTCGTTCTCTGTGTTCACACGCCTAGCTGCCATTATGGTGTCCACACACCGACGTCTATTATTTTCCTGATTATTTGCAAATGATCCTTTCCCTACTGACTTCTCTGTATATCAGTGACACCACAAATCTCCTATAGCTTTTCTTGGACCTTGACATTAAAAACAACAACAACAACAAAAACCCCAAAACAACAACAACAAACACAACAAACTTTGAACTCACTCAGCTGCATTATACCCTGCACACAGGCAGCCTCCTCCCTATCATTTTCCCTTGGAAATATCTGCCCTCGGCAAACTCATGTCATAGCGTGTGAGCCAAAGGGTCCCCTCCTCAAATGGGACCCTCCTTGCTTCCAAGGAGAGAACTGGGGGGCCATGGAGCCATCTGTGGAGACCGTAGGGTTGATCGCCATGAGGGTGAGACTTTGGATCAACACGCTTCCTCTGGGAGCTTCCTGAGAGATGGGACCCGTCGCACTCACGTTTGTGTGTTACTCGAGGCTTAGTGCGGGACCGGACACACGGTAAGTGTATTTGATTTTTGAGAACTGTCTGCTTCAACTTCTATGACGACCTCTATCCCACTATTCCAAGTGCGAGCATCTCACACTTGGAATACTGCAGTAGCCTCTTGGCCAGTCTGCCCTGTCTTCACGCTCCTCTTCCTGGACACGGACACGAGACCGATCTTCCTAAAGCTCTGATTTCATCTCAACGAGCCCTGCTCAAATGGTATTTATGTGCCCATAGGACGAAGGGCAAAACCCCCTTGTCTAGCATCAGCCTTTCCCATAGTCTGGCTCCATTTTAACATAGCTGTTTCTTCCATCTAACTTCTTATGACACAAACCAGATTACCAGATTTTTTTTTTTTTTGTGGGGCAGTAGGGGTTTGTGGGGATGGTGGTAATGAATTAAAAAAAAATTTTTTTTCTTCCTTACTTCTTAACCCCCTTCAATGCAGGTACATGGCCACCAGGTGGCAGTAATGTATCACCAAGAATGGGCTGTCGCTAGCCCATTGCCAGACTCGGTCCACACTTCATTTAAAAGTCCTAACAGTGTAGCTGAAAAACTTGGGGCAGGATTTGTTACTTGAACTCATAACAAATCCCTCTGTGGCTTTTCTTGCTGCATCCAGAGAAAACATCTTGGCTAATTTTCATGTTCTGCCCCTCTTCTTCTGCTGAGAAAAGAATGATTTAAACTCTGAGGCTGGGAATGATTTAAACTATTTTGTACAACTGGAGGCATGGGTCTCAAACACTGACTGGCACACACGGATCTCAACAAGCCTCTTCCATTAAAAAAGCCTAGGTTGACTCATCTCTCTCCAAGCCCCGAGTTCTAAATTTAGTTAATGTACTTCCTTGTGTATTTTTCCACCTAATAAAAATATTTTGGGGGGGAGGGGGAGGGAATAATCCCTTGGCAAACTTACAGTTGCATTTTTGCATCAACAGGCGCGGACATCCATGAACTGATGCCTGGGTCCATTTGCAGGAATCATGTTCCTACTGCTTCAGTGTCTCCCCACGTACCCACATCAACAAAGACTAAGAATTCTGAGTTCTATTTCTAGACTTAATGCTCCTCCCTGCCCTCTTGCTGACAATTTTTGGGATGCTTACAATAGCTTCTAACTGCGGAGCTTAGAAATTTCAACCATTCAGTTTTATTTAGCCAAGTGATGAAGGCATCCACTCTGAATTCTAAAGGCGAAAAGAAAGCAAGTGCAGACAGGGGAGAGGAAAAACATGGTTATCTTTATCTCCAACAAAAATGTGTGGGGGAGAAATTAAAGTCAAGTGTGAAAACTCTTTGACCCCTTTGTGGGATGTTCATGCAGCTGGGGAAGGTTATCCATCCTGAATCTTGGCCAGGAGCTGCAGTCGTCTACTTAATGACACAGAAGTGTGTGCAAATTGAGGTAAAGTGTGAAAATGGCAGGACCTGATTTCCTAGGCCAGAAATTCATTTTAGGGAAAACTTAGGGAGGCTTTCCAAGATACTTTTTTTCCCTTCCATACAACAATGACTCAACTGGGAGAAAATGATGCAGGGTTAACCTTGAAAAAATTATTGAACTTCTCTTAGCTTCAGTTTCTTCATCTGCAAAATGGGAACACTGTTACCCATCTGTTGGTGTTGTATAGGGATTAAACGGGAACGTAGGAGCTGGCCTGGAAGGAGTTCACGCATGTGGACCTAATCAGATTTCACTGTTATGGAAAACATTAGTTTGAAAATTAAATTAAGGATATAAAAATATAATTAATCCCAGGGAGGCAAAGCCTTAATTAACTAGTATGGTCTCATTTGAAACAATCCCAGCCTCTGGATTAAAACCATGGGTGAGCACTGCCGTTATTTCTTAACCCACTGAGCCACCCAGGTGCCCCACTGCCGGCATTTCTTAAGAGCTTTCATTTCGTACCTGAAACCTGGGGACAGAGGTGTTTTGGGAGTTCACAGCGAACTTCTCTTTTTATCAAGGAAAGCTCTAACTCACTGATTTGGAAACCTGGACGTCTCCCCACACATCACGGCCTGCGATCACCATCTCTAGGGACTCAGGGTTCTAACTACCACAGACACTTAAAAAGCAACTAATAATTCATCAGAATTTTTTACCTTCGGGCAAAAATAACCACAAGCATAGTCTCAACAGAACAGAATATTGTGAACGGAACTGAAATGATCCTGGCAGACGAGACTCGGACTGGTTCAGGCACACTTCCCATTCAGTCTGCTACTCGAAAGCACTGTGTTTTGGACCATTGCTTTTTATTATTGAAAATAGCACCCATGAGGGCAGGGACGAAGACCAGGATAATTCCCTGGGGCACTGCCAGACTGTCAAGGGACAAGTGCACAATTGAGGCAGGCAGGAGCAGGACTCTGGGGCCCCATGGCCTCGTGGCGAACCCTCGCTCCGCCACTCACCAGCTGCGCAACATTGGAAAAATCATTTTAACCCGTGGGTCAAGATTTTAAAATTCTTTTCAGGGGATCCTAATATACAGTGAAATGTAAGGCGTATTATCCTGGGGCAAATTCTTTAATGTCTCTAAGCCTCAGTTTTTCCATCTGTAAAATGAGAGAATTGCAGCATATAATGTACCCCATATGATGGTGCTGAAGCCTGGATGAGATCATGAATATTCAGTGCTAAGCCTATGACTTGAGACACCATAAGAGATCAATGAACATAAGCCTCTACCACCACTACCACCACTACCATCATGATTGTTGTCCCCATCACAGTCATCACATCAGTAACAGCAGCAGCAGCACTGTTATTATTAGTGACTTCATTACTGTCATCCTCACCATGACCATCACACCACCATCACTTCCACCACCACCATCACCATCATCACTACCATCGCCACCATCACCACCATTACCACCTTCCCCATCATCACCATCACCACCATCATTGGCATCGCCACCATCATTGTCACTGCCATCCTCTTCATCACCATCCCCACTACCACTATCATCACCATCATCATCATCACTGCCACCATCACCATCATCACCACCATCATCATCATCACTGTTGTCATCATCATCACCACCACCACCATCAGCATCACAATCATCACCATCGTCACCATTACCAGCATCATCACCACCACCATCACAATCATTGCCACCATCATCATCACCACTGTCATCACCATCCCACCACCATTACCATCATCACCACCATCATCATCATCACTGTTGTCGTCATCATCACCACCACCACCATCATCACCATCCCCACCACCATCACCATCATCACCACCGCCATCATCACTGCCACCATCACCATCATCACCACCATCATCATCACCACTGTTGTCATCATCACCACCACCACCATCATCACCACCACCATCATCATCACTGCCACCATCACCAACATCACCACCATCATCATCACCACTGTCATCACCATCCCTACCACCATCACCGTCATCATCACAATCATCACCATCGTCACCATTACCAGCATCATCACCACCACCATCGCCATCATTGCCACCACCATCATCACCACCGCCATTATCTACTTCTCCAGGAGGTGCCATCAATTCCCTTAGGGAGCCCTTAGAATGCTTGGTACTCAACATGTTAATCTTGAATGCTTGGTTCTTTTTTACATCCTTTGGGAAAAGTGAGTTACTAGCAATCTATAAAAAAATCCTTACGGGCTAAAAATGTTGATTTCACTCCATTTAGGCAACAAATGTTTAAATTAAAACTTTTTCAAACCATGCTACACGCACTGAAAATGTGCTGTTCATGATGGTCATATCTGCAAGTGTGGTGCTGCAAGCTTGCTCCTTATGTGAATTCACTTGGGGCCCTATGACCTGGGGTTGAAGAGGCCACCAACCACTTTCACAGAGGGGTGGCCTGAACAGGGCTGAAGCAGTGTAAAGGCAGACAGAGAGCTCCATCAGCCATTCTAAGCATTCATGTAGGAGTAGGTCACCCACTATATCAAATTCTCAGCTTTGGATGAATTCTTTTTGCATTTGGCATGGAAGGTGATAAGTATTTTCGGAGCTATTTTTCAGTTGCAGGCTTCAGTCTGCTTAGATGAAATATGCAGATTGAGCCTTGAACAGCTGTAGCACTCCAGAGTGGCTGGTATTTTGGTGGGCCTTATTTTAAAGTCTCTGACAGTTCAATCTCACTAAATAATTCAGCTGTTTAGGAAAAGCCATATGATCTTAAAATAAGTCCCTGAAGGTCAAGTATACAGGTTGAAATTTTATTTTATTTTATTTTTTTTTGTGTGTGTGTGTGTTGAGTAGCATTCGACAAAATAACAAAAACGTCCCTTGTAATATATCTTCCTTTACATCTTTGAATGAAATTACCAAATGCACATCGCTGGCTGTTCATTTATAAACATTCTACATCTTCTCCATGCATTTCTGGCAGAGTATTAAGCGAACATCCCGATTTCAATGTTTCCAATGAAGTTAGAGATTCTAAGGAACAATTTCAGAATGCGGCTCTAACTTGAGGTGTCACTGATCATTTGGAAAGCTCTTTGTTACATCTAGCCCAGGAAAATACAAGCCTCATGTCATGGAAAAGCTGAAGTATTGACTTTATAAATCTGTAAAGAAAAGGCAAAAAAAAATGCCACGTAAAGTTTTCCAGGACAAAACTGAACCTCGCTCATCCATCATCAGTCGCTTCAAGGTGACACGCAATCCAAGAGCAAAACATTTGCATCCAGAAAGATACTGGCCAGGAATTTCTTTGTGCTCACTGAAGATGGGTGTTGTGGCTAAATCATCAGATTGAGAGCTTTGAAATAGTTATTCATGGGGGAAGAAGGTAGGGGTCGAGGTGCTCGGGTAGATCTCATCCAAACTCACATGAAATCCTACATTCTTTGAGGCTGATGGGATGTTAAGATCTGTCTAGTTCAAATGCCTCCTTGACCCATTTTACAGATGAGAAACCAAGGCCCAGAGATGATAAATCATGTGTGTCCATTAATGCATTCAACTGGTAACAAAATCAGAGTTAGGACAGAGGTGGCATCGGGGCATGGAGAGGACACACATCAGCGCTGGCCTGTGTATTCATCCAATCTGGCTGACAAGTCTAGGTAGAGCCATTTTGGTTGTACACACAAAAAAACTGGGCTTCTACACTATGATCTGACCCCTACTATGTGACCTGAGCCACATCCCTCAAACTCTCTCAATTCTAAACGCTTTATATGTAACGTCTCACTACCAATCCCCACGTCATAAGGATGTTGTATTATTGAAATTCTACATTTATTTTTATTTTTTTAAAGATTTTATTTATTTATTTGACAGAGAGAGATCACAAGTAGGCAGAGAGACAGGCAGAGAGAGAGGGGGACGCAGGCTCCCCACTGAGCAGAGAGCCTGACGTGGGGCTCGGTCCCAGGACCCCAAGATCATGACCTGAGCCAAAGGCAGAGGCTTAACCCACTGAACCATCCAGGCGCCCCTGAAATTCTACATTTAAACATTCCCTGGGCAAAGTCTAGTATGCAGTAGTACTGAACAAAGACGCATGCATGGACTCATCCCTTCTGATGTCCTAAAACATTCTCCCTTGGACAAAGGTGTAGGCAACCTAGATTTTCCAGAACTGAACATAGTGAGATCTGCTTGGGCTCTGGCAGGCCCTCCCATACTCTGCAGACACACCGTTCCCAGTTTTGTGGAGGAACACACAGGCGTTTGACCGTCCCACTGCTCACCAGCTCCTGGTGGCAGCCTTGACATCGGAGCCCTTCCAGGACAAGCAGGTGCCCAGCTAGGCGCTACCGGTAGTGGCAGCCCACCTCTGAAGAAGAGCCTGCAAACATTTATGATACATTTGTTTCATGTAACACAGGAGCTCTTCATATTCCTTTCTGAAAATTTATAAAAGAGCAGTGACCAAAAAAGTGAGGAGTAGAAAGCACTCAGGAGGCTCCTGGGTGGCTCAGTCGGTTCAGCGGCCGACTCTTGATTTCAGCTCATGTCGTGATCTCGGGGTCGTGAGATCGGGTCCCATATCAGGCTCTGAGCTGAGTGTGCGGCTGGCTTGGGATTCTCTCTGACTTTCTTCACATGTGTGCCCTCTCTCTCTCAATAAATAAATCTTTTTTTTTTTTAAGAAAAAAAAAAAACACCACTCATAATTCCACCACACAGTGAAAATCACGTTCGCATTTCAACAAAAACAGAAGTTTTATACAGATTTGACAAAACAGGTGCTGGTGTTCTTTTGTCAATTTTAAATGCTTTGTGCAGTTTCTCTCAAGTGGTTAGTAATCTTTTAAGTGGATGTGTACTATTTCCACAATTCACATATTCCGTTACCCAAAGTATTGCGCAATGGACGGAGCATGATTACTTGCACCAAGCAGAACGGGGAGGGGCAGCTGGTAGAACCAGAGAGGGTAGACCAGATGACTAACGGCCATGGAGGCGTCACCATTTAACTTGTTTCTTGTTAAAAGCATTTCCTTTTTAACAAACTGATTTTTCTGGTTATAGAAATACTTTTCTGATGAAAGAGCAGATAATAACACTGCGACGTGCATCTCTAAGCGTACTATGCGGTTGAATCCCTTAGAGGTGTATCAAAGAATACACACGGGTTTGGGGAGGTTGACGCAGGGAAGGCTGGCCAGGGTATCCACCCTCTCAGTAGGTCATGGTCACAGTCCATGTTCCTTTCCTTGGCAAACACCTCCAGGTAGATAATTAAGGAAGGCTACACAGTCATGCTGGAAGGATACCAGGACTTCCCCTGGAGAGAGACGATCTCTCTCCTGACTGTGCCTTATCATACGAGAAACTTCTAGTGCATGAGTCCCTTCCCCCAATATAGTGAGTCCCCATTTCCACAGTTCAGGGGGCAACAGGAGGAAAAAATATTCTGGGGCCTGGCCTCTGCTTGTCTCTTTCAGCACTGCTACTAACTAAAATTTATATGTGGGCAAGTCACTTCGCCCTGGTCAGGGTTGACTCTCTTCTGTGTAATGGAGAGGACTGGGTCACACCTACAACCAAATACCTTTCAGCGTTATCAGTCTAACAATCTATAGTTCTGTGTCCCTACATGCCAATCCTACTGCATGTTAACGATGAAAGCTTTGTTTCACTTCCAGAATCCCCTCTCCCCTCCCTCTATATTCCCCAACCATTCTCCATTCCCACACAGGGAAAATGGGAACTTTCTAGGATCGGAAATCATCACAAGCCTTCTCCTCACCAATAAAAGCCATACCCCCTACCACATCCTCCCCGCCGGGGTCAGCCCCACTCTCCCTACTGGGTACTTTGTTGATAGAAAACCACGCTGGTGTTCAAGCTCTTTTTCACTTAGAGCCTTTGCAACGTCATTCATTCTGCCTGGCATACTTTACCCCCAAGACCTCCCCTGGGCTAAGCTGTATGGGTGTCAGCCTCTGAAGTGGTTATTGTTTATGCCTGGAACATGCATTTCTGGGGTCCAGGTAGCATCAACTTCTTCTTGCCTCAGCCATCACTTCCTTGGAGAGGACTGACCTGACCACACCCATTCAAGCTGCTCTCCCCTGTAGTCACTCTAAACTATGCTCTTATATTATCTTCCCCTTTGCACTTGGCACCAACCTTATCATGCTTTATTAATCTATTTTTTTGTAGAATATAAATTGTATTCGAGAGAGGACACCCGGGACTGACAACACTCACGAACAACTTGTTGGGTCACATGAGCAGGAAGAGAAAAGCAGCCGCTGGCATCCAGGAGCTGACCTGGTACCATCAGCCAGATGTTGGCACTGGCCTGCTGGGAATGAACGGCTTCACAGAACACCGACATGAGTCAGGGCCACCGTGTGACCACGATGGGTGAGCAAGGACAAGAACACGGCCATTCCGCCCTTGAGTCTGAGCGTGGACCCTGTCCTGGCTAACAGGAGTGATGGGTGCCTCTCTGATTAGGCTATTACTGCCTCTTCTTGCCCTGTCCAGAGATGGATTAAGATCCCAGGAACAGAATTAGCCCGGCTTCCCAACAGCATCCGGTTCAGAGCAATGCTCCACTTTTATGAAACTTTCCCCAAGGCAGCTAATACGAGCCCCAATTCTATAAATCTCTCTTAACAAGGGCACCCTACGGTTCCCCGTGGTATGTTCTCCCTCCTTGCAATGAGCAGTAAACCCACTCGTTTAACCACAGGTGTGTTTCTGGTGATCTCTAACTGGAGAGCAGGGACAGTGGGAAAATAATTATGAATAGCAGCTTCTTTTTCTTAAGTAACTGCCATGTGCCGAACACCACTCTTTCCAACAAAACAGCCTTGGACTGTAGGAATTAACTATTACTACTCGGATTTTAACGCGGAAAACACTGAGCTCAAATCCAGGAACTACCTTCCCAAGGTCACACAGCTGTCAAGGGGAAGCTGCAGTTGGAATCGTGCCTTCCTGACTTCAGATCTTGCATTTTTCTCATTATTGTGGTGTTCCTTCTTTTTCTCCTTTTCCTTTAGAAACTATGTGTGGTGCTCTCAGCTAGTAAGGAAGATACAGATGATAAATAAATGTGTTGCCTCTACTAATTCTTCCATTTGCCACAATTACCATTCCTAATGGATATTTCAGGTTTTCTTATAATAGTTTTTTTAAAAAGATTTTATTTATTTATTTATTGAGAGAGTAGGGAGAGAGAGAGAGAGCGTGTGCACAAGGCGGGGGAAGGGCAGAGGGAGGAGCAGACTCCCTGAGATCATGACCTGAGCTGAAGGCAGATGCTTAACCGATGGAGACACCCAGCCACCCCGATATTTCAGGTTTTCAACCCTCTGTGAAGGTTTGTATTTTGGATTTCGGCTCTTCCAACGTCACTGCCGTGTGGAGTTTCTGGCCCAGTCTCAAACATACAGAATATGCTCAGCATCAGAAAAAGTATTTTCAGACGATCGTCCTGCCATTTTGGGCAATACTATTGTGAAATGGAGAAAACATTTAAAAATATAGAGTTGTGGGAATGATAGCCTACATGCAGGCTTTAGTAGGAGAGCTCATTAGCTTTCTGTATTTTCTATTATTGCTTTTAAAATAATGTCTCTTGGCTGGGCGCCTGGGTGGCTCAGTCAGTTAAGGCTCAGACTCCTGCTCTCTGCTCAAGTCATGATCTCAGGATTGTGAGATCAAGCCCCCGGGGAGGGCTCCAGACTGAACGTGGAAGGACCTGCTTAAGATTCTCTCTCTTGGGGCACCTGGGTGACTCAGAGGGTTAAGCCTCTGCCTTCGGCTCAGGTCATGATGTTGGGGTCCTGGGATCAAGCCCTGCATCGGGCTCTCTGCTCAGCAGGGAGGGCGTTCCCCTCTAGCCTATGACCTGACATCTGCATGAGCTGGCAATGACCGCTGGAGTGGTCTGCTAGTGTCATGGAGCATGACAGATACCAAAGACCAAACATTTTAGTGTGTCTGATTCTAGAACAGCCTTCAGGACAAGTCCCTGATGCTCTCCACTGGGCAGCTTCATACAGGAATCCAGGCTCTCAGATGTGGGTACAGGGTACCTCTTGAGCCACCGTGGGATTGTAAGCAGAGTGGAAGCAGGGTTTGGGGGGGAACCATCAGGTATCTGTTTCAGAGGCTGCACGAGCGGCAAAGGGAAGTGGGTTGCAGGGAGACAACTCGTGGGGCAGACAGCTTCAGAGAGTGGGAGTGTGCCCCTTGGCTGGATGGAGATGGGAGCAGGTGGGAGACACAGAGGAGCAGACATGATGGGACGGGGGCACTGCCCACTATCGTGGAGGGAGAAAATGTGTTGAATAGAATAAAAACTGTTTATTTGATCTTAAGTCTAGGTTCATTGCCACATTGATTTCTACCTTTGCTGTCATTACAACACTTAACTGAGAGATCTCACTTCTTACCAAATGGAAAGGTGCACCATCGGTATCGTCAACTATAGGCATAATGCCAAGCAGTACGTCTCTGGAACTTACTCACTTTGCAGAACTTGAACTTTGTACCAGCAGAAGAGAAAGCCCCATTTTCCCCTCCTGCCCCCGGCCCCTAGCAACCATCACTCTGCTCTCTGCTTTAGGAGCCTGACTATTTTTGATACTTCATAGAAGTAGAGTCGAGCAGTATTTCTGTCTCCCTGAGACTGGCTGATTTAGCCTGGCTTCCGCCTTCCAGGTTTAACCCCTTTGTTACATATGCCAGGATTTCCTTCCTGGTCAAGGCTGAATAATAGTCCCTTGCGTATATACACCACGTTTTCTTCATCCATTCATCTGCTGATGGATATTTAGTCCCCAGTGATTACAGACCAGAGCATATTATACTGAGTGGGTCCAGGGAAAGCAGGAAAAGGGGAAATCAAGAATGCCCTCTTCTCTGGTTCTCTGGCTTGGTGTGTATATTGGAGAGCCATAAAGATAGGTGGGTCACTGGATGAAGCTTTTATTTTACTAATCGAACGTGTAGATTAAGCTGAACATGTTTCTGTTCTAAGTGCTTTATGGATATTAACTCATTTAGTCATTATTACATCCCCACGAGTTAGGGATTCTTGTTTTCCCATCTGACACATGAGCAAACCGAGGCATGGGGGGAGGGGGTCAGGTAACTTGCACAGGTCACACAGTCAGTTAGTAAGAGTTGGCTTCCAGAGTCTGCGCTCTTAACCACCACACTTTCAGCACCTTGGAGAGTAACGTCAGGATCACCTCCTGACCAAGGCCAGTCTGCTGGTGGGGAAGAAATATAACCTAGCCTCCCTCAAGGACAGCCACGGGATAGTTAGTTTTATTGTTTTGACTTTGATTTAATTTGGTCCCAAGCACCACAATCAGAAAAGTTTCATTATCCTAGTATCTTACATTAAAGCCCTCCCCGCCGCCCAAAAAGGTGGTGATTTTCTGATGGAAGGCCTGATAGAGTTTTAAACATAATTATTTTAGGCCTGTTTATCCATAGAGAGCCCTACCCATGGCGCACGATGATTTATCTCTATGGATTAAATGTCACAATTGAGGAGCTCTGGTCTAAATCATACATTCACAGCAGACCTTGAAAGTCTCTGGAAGGTCTCCCAGTGGCACGCACCAAAGTCAACCAAAGTTTTCAAACTTTGCTTTTTATTATCCTGTAGCTGAGCTTACACGTGGAATACGTTATTCGGTATATTACAGTTTGATGGGCATTTAAAGGCATGAAGTTCTTCTAAAGATCCAATATTATGGGCTCAGCTAAGTCTAACAAATTCACCATTGGATTATCAACTTCGTGCTTTGGGAAAAAGTGTGAAGACTTCCAAGACAAAGAAAACAGCTGAGTATTTGGGTATGTTGCTATTCATTGTCTGACACGTAGAGTCCATACATATTGAGCATCACACATTGTGCATCACTGTAAATCCCAGTGTGGGGAAACATAGGCAGGGAAATTGCTCCTGAATGAAATAACCAATGAGATGGATTTTCAGGTCAAGAGCATTGTTACATTCTTTCTAATAGTTTTTAATTTGGTAATAGCCCCTCTGGCGATCTCTAGAGCAAGTCTTCTCAACATGGGCACTACTGGCCTCTAGGGCTTGGTAAGTCTTTGTGTCCTGTGTATGGTAGGACACTGAGCATTGTCTCTGGTCTTCACCCACTAGATGCCTGTGGCACTTCCCAGTCATGATAACCAAAAATGCCTCTAGACGCTGTCAAAAAAGTCTCTTGGAGAGGGTAAGGGGAGGCAGCAAAATCGCTCCGGGGTAAAACCAATGCTCTAGAATATTACTATTCAGTGGGATTGGCTATAAAACTTGCTCAGTGAAGGATTAGCACTGGGGTCTATGAGACTACACGTTCATGTATTTAACAAGTATTTACTGAGGGTCTGTCATATGCCAGGTGAGGTGAAAGGTTCGGTGGAAATGGGGTGAACAAAATACAGTGAACGTGGGGTATAACTTAAGGATGGGATCAAGGTTGATTCCATGATTTTGATATTTCTTATAGATAAGATTTGTAACTACTCAAAAGAAAAAAAAGCTAAAACAAAGTAGAATACTTAGCAAAGAAGCTTATTAACAGATGTAGTTTTTTTCATTAAATGGTATAGCTGAGTGAGGATCTTCACTGTGCTTCCACCGCTTATAAATAAATATATATGTGTGTGTGTGCATTTCACACACACACACACACACACACACACACACACTCATCCTTCCCAACAGACAGCAGAGAGCTCAGCTGTGACAAGGAACCCCAAAGAAAATAGAGAAGTTTCTCTCTAATGTAAAATTCCACATGCAGACATTTCCGGGCTAGTGTGGGACCTTTGATCTTTGATCTTCATGCAGACCCTTCATGCCCTAGGGGGCTGCTTACATGCTCACCTTTTTTCCCACATGTCACCCAACAGCAAGGAAAATGAGGATTCAAGCAGAATGACAAGGGATAAGCACCAGTGCTTTAGAACTGGAGACTCCCTGGAAAGAGCCATGGGGCCATTGGCCCAGACTCAGTCCTCTGACCACATCTGGTTGCAAGGGAGGCTGGGAAATGTAGTCTTTGCTCTTGGTGGCCATAGGCTCCAATGAGCTTTCTAGTCCTCCAGGGAAAGGGGAGAAGAGATTGGAAGACAAGCAGCCACTTCAACACCAGTCGCCCAGAGGCATTTCCATTTCTTCCACTTTGTCCTCTCCACTGATATCAGCTACCCTGGAGTTTTGAAGAATTCGCCTCGTACCACCTCTTTTAAGAACACCAAATACTCCTGATCTGAAATTCCATTCCATTTGTATGCCTGTGGATGCTTGATAACCAACTTTTCTCTGTTGGAGATGGGAGGTACACAACCTGACTTTTTAAGATCACCAGTTTCTGTGGCATACATACCCTCACGGAGGCCAGTTGGTTCCAAACTCCCAGCATGTCTGATGGTGTTATTGGGAAGAGACACACACAACAGGCTCTCATGACCAGGTACAAGTGGGCTTCAGCACAACTTTGCTTATGAGGAAATACTCAACACTGTGTCTGGTACAAAGTAAATCCTCCATAGCTAATTTTATTAAAGAATTAAAAATACATGATACCTACTGACGTCTCATTCTTTCCCTACAGATTTATCTGTGGCCTATTACAGGCCAGGCCTAGCTTTGCCACTTACTGGAGGTGAAATGGTAGACAGAAATGATAAGACTCCTACCTTCTCACCATAGAGTTTACACTAAATTGAGGAAGCCTGAGAAGCAACCAGTGACAAGAGGAAATGTAGAAGGACGATTGTCCTAAATATGAGGACAGCGAAAAGCAGAGGTGTTTGCCCTCACCCAGGGGGCACAGCCAAGGTTTACCAGCTGAGCTGAGCCTGGAGGTTGACCAAGAGTCCCTTAGACTTGGATGTGAGCTACAGGGAACGGCATGTTGGCAGAAGGAACCGTATGAACGAAGACCCCACAATAGGGCAGGGAGAGCATGGCATGTTCAAGGAATGCCAGGCTGGAGGGCAGTGGGCCCAGGAGAGTGAGATGATGTGGGGTGAGAGAGAAACCAGTGGTTAGACACTCACTTATAGTTCAGAAGCACTAAGGAGCCCCTGATGGCTTTGAAGGGAGTGCCATGACATAATGTTTGGGGAAAGGATTGCTCTGCCTGCACCAATAAGGGGGAGGGACTTAACAGATGCAGGTGTGACAGATATGAGGCTTTTTTAATAGTTCAAGAGAGAAATGCTGGCATATGTGTGGCTAGGGTGGTGCCAGTGGACATAGGGAGAAACAGACCTGCTCCAGACACATTAAGGGGCGGCACCAATAAGTCTGGGACATTGCAAGGCTCTGGGCCAAATACTGGAAAGGGCCTGTGTATCTGATTACTGTGTGGTTTCTTACTTTGAATACTGGTTGGCTCCTGGGGTCTTCTATTGAGTTTGGGATTAAGGGAGTGGAGGAGAGGGTCTAAGTTAGATTTTGAGCATATGGTCTTGAACCATTTGATATTTTGATGATCCTAGAGAAAAGCATTCATACAGATGATCTCCACCATACTAGTGGGGAAGTTAGTTCAGAGCCCATGCCATACAACTAGTGAATGGCAAAGCTGGGACTTGAACCCAGGTCCTACAATGTGAAATTCTATGGTCTTCCCATGATGTCACAAAAGTGCTAATAGGGTCCACCTTGAACCTGTGGCAGAGTGAGTTTAGTTACTGGAAAATCCTCATTAACCTGAGCTGCAAGGTGGGACCTCAGTTTATGTACAGAAAGGACTGGGATATTAATGATGCCCCTTCAAATTGCTTTGAACAATTTCTTCTGCACTGGACTAATGAGCCCTGCACTGCACTTCTGGGAAACCTCTTCACCTTGTAAAATAAAGCCCATCAGATCATGCTCTGAATATTAACCTTGCTAGAAAGAAAAGAAAAATAAGCAATAGGAAAGATTGATCCCTCCCACCCCCCCATGCAAAGAAAATGCTTTTCAATGAGGCACTAAGTGTAATTCATATTTTTAGATTAAGGGCACGTTTTTTCACTGGGAAAAAAAATCATTGCAAAGTATTGCCAATATCATGATGCCAAGTAATAAAGGCATTTAAACACTCTCATCTCCGGCATGGTCCTTGCATCAACCAGTGTAATGTGACACGACAGGAGCTAATGGTATATTCAAGGAATCTCCATCAGCCTAAGTTTGCCATATTTGTCATCATGTCGACGCTGCTGGACTTGGGAGGGCTCCCCTTCTCCCTTGCCAGGCTAATGAATCTTCTGGCAGCAGAGCTCCTGGATTGATGATTTATGGGAGAAATCACACCTGGTCCCTGACCTAATGAAAATGGAAGCAAAGAGCTTCTTTCAGTCATAGGTAATGAAGCCAACACCCTTTGGTAAAATTAGCAGGTGCATGAAGAAAAACAAGCATGATCATATCTATCCTGGGTCAGTGTGGTTTGTCTACTGTTTGTATATTTTTGCATCAAGAATGTCTAGTCTGTTCACATAGACGTCACAAATCTTTTTTTTTCCCCCCTCTGGCTGACTCATTGGGTCCACTTGACAAGCCTAAAGAGAAGGCAGGATAAATTCTGCTTCTCCTATTGTACAGATAAGGAAGGTAAGGCTCCAAGATAATGGGGAGCCAACTGATCATCCCATCCAGATTAAGAAAGAGACCAGCACTGAAACTCAGAGCTACCCCTTTCTGGTCTCAGCACTCCTTGCATAAGTTAAATGCCAGGATGGCAGAGACTTGGTTTACTTTTGCTCCTTGGTATTTGAAACATAGTAGGTGCTCAATTAATATTTGCTCATGGCTTCTCTGTGCCTTTCATTCCCTGAAGTGTGGTGCAATACAGCTGCAAGGGAATTGGAAAGCAGCAAACCAAGACTTCCTACAGTCATGGATAAGTGACATCACCTCCTTAGCCCTGGGTTCCTTTTATGCAAAATGAAAATAATCCTTACCAGCCCCAACCATGAAGAGGAGCCATAAGGATCAAGTCAAATGGGACAATGGGGGTTTTCTTCAAATGGTACACATTTAAGGTGTCCCATTTTTTAAGTGCTTTAAAGGTAAACAAAATACCCTCAGTGACCTGTTTGTTCCTCTTGACCAGCTATCCTGCCTCCCGGCTGTGTGTGAGATGCAGCTACAGAGACCCAGCTGCCTGTGTCAGGGAACATTGGTTTCCAGAACTTTCTTGGGGGCCTTTGGGCCATTTATGGCATTCATATGAGCCTCAGAGCTACACCTCTTTTCACCCACAGTCAGAGTGACATATGGGGGAATGCACAGGCCAGAGCTTTCCTTGACTTCAGGCTAAAACTTTTCCTTAAAACTCAACGTTTACCCACTATAATCATAGTAGCTGTGATCAAGGGTATGGAGGTCCCTGTTCACAGTTCTCTACACTACAGGAAAACATCTCAAGAGTAGGTCCCCACTCTTATCTTTGGAGTTGTACCATTTGGGGCACACTTCTTAGCCTTTCTCAGCCTCAGTTTCCCCATCATGATAAGGGAATACCAAGTACAGCTCAGGCAGGTCATAGGATTACATAACAGTAGCACACGATGTAAACAAATTCTGTGCCTGGAATAGCATGAACGATGACCACAATGGCCACTACAGCTACTGATATTCTTGCCTATAGATCTGCCTAGCCCAGCAGATCATTTGACAATTCATTTCCTCTCATTCAGCATGCATGTCAACCTGGTGTATAAAACAGAGCTCCAAGTGAGTGGGATCCCAACTGGATTCCAAGCTGTGTTCACTGGGAGTCATACATTTCCAAACGAGGGAGTGGATCATACCCACAATCTGACCATTTCTCATCAGCAGTCCTGGCTGCGCTGCAGCCCAAGGGACTAGCCTTAGGGTCTGGGTTTGATTACAGTAGCCTCACTGGTTTCCCTGCTTTTGTTTTTGCCTCCATCTTCAGTCTATCTCTCAACACAGTGGCTAAAAGATCACATTAAAATAGAAATTAAACCATGTCCCTCCTCTTTGAGAAGCTCCAACGTCTCCTCATGCCAGTCAGAGTAAATCCGAAGTTTATACAATGACTACAAAGACCTCCATGATTTGCACACCTCTGCTCCATTTCCTCTCTGCTACTACCTCCCGCTATAGTGCTGGGATGAATAAAGCAAGGAGACAAGAACCAGATGAGGAGATAAGGACACAGGACCAGAACAGTGAAAGAGCTCCGACCCACATTTGCCCTGGGACAACTTAGTTGTTCAATCAAACGAACTAAGTAACAATGGAAAGAACTGGTGTTTAGATGAAGTTGACAAGAAGAGTATGATAATCGTTTTTTTTTTCCTCTCCAAATATCTGGAATATGGAAGAGGAAACCACTAAGTAGAAATGTGACCAGGAGGTAGGAATATAGGAATTTCAGATCTATGTTGATGAAGAATCTTCCTACAACTTCGATTGACAATGAAAGGAACGAACTCCTTCATGAGGGAGTAAATTACCCACCATTGGAAATATTTAAGCAGAGACTGGAAAATTACATCGGCAAAGATAGAAGCAAGATTTTAAATATCAGAAGGCAGATAGAATGAGAATATATTTAATTTCCTCTTTGCTCCTGACTGTCTACTAGTTGTAATACTAAAGAAAGGGGGAGATAAGAATCAACTGCTTTAGCCCCAACAATTAGACAGTAACAAGAGAGCGCACATCATCGTGAAATATTGCAAAGATACTACACACAGAGCCCTCAGCTTGGACCATGTTACTGAAGCAAAATAAGAATTCCTTAGAATGGTAAACCAAAATCAGCCACCTTCTTGTTGGCTCACCATCTGAGGGTGAGTTCAGGTGGGGCAGAGTGAGAGATCTGAGACCACTACCCCAGGGGAGAAGTAACTGGGGGCCAATCCTAACTGAAGAAAAGGGAATTGTTCTAATCACCAAGGGATGTACTAGGTTGTCTGGCAGGAAACCAGGTCATGTTCTTTTATTTATTTCCCTTATGCTCCTTCCCCTCTCGTTTGGATCTTCTTCAGTGCTGTATGTGAATGTGTGCGTATATGAGTGTATGTGTTCCTCTATTGTCTTTGAGTGTATAATTCAATGGTTCGTCCAACCACTATGACAGCTGGTCTACTCGGCACCTGGCATGGAGATACAATGATGAACATATTCCAGCCTGCAGGACCTGACCCTCTTCCTTCAGCAACTGGTTATCAAGAGGAAAGATTCCATAAAGAACCCTATAGCATTCCATCCTAGTTAAAGAGGGCTCAAGAGACCAGCCTTTGGATGGATCGTGGAAAATGAGCCATTCCTCCTATAAATGAGAGAACTGTGGGGTCATGAAGTAATTTGACCATAGGTAATGGAGAGCCTTCTCTGAGAACTGTGTCTGCCCTAGTCTTCTGGAGAGAGAAGTCACAAAGGACCCAGACTGCGAAACTCTGTCCCATTACTAAGTATGTACATGCCAACGCCATATTCTCAAGTGAGAGACTCTGCATATCCTTCCTTCTGCAATGGTCTCACTGTGAAAAGAAGAAAAGTCATTTGCCTCCGGGAAATACATTGAGAGCATATATTTGTGCCCCTTAACAGGCAAACTATGGTAGAACAAATCCCTAGAATTGTTTACTAAGGATAAATGCAATGGATTGGTCCAGTGCTATGGTTATTTTAACAAATAAACCAAGAATAGTGGCTGAATGCATTGGAAGATAGGGAGATTTGAAACAACCGATTTAACCTGAAAACAACAGAATCAATGCACCAAATAGAATTCCCCTAAAACAAACAAATGAGTATGTGTAGCTTGTTCCACCAACAAACAAAGGCAAGAAGAGAATATCAAGCAGATATAGAAACTCGCCTGTTCCCTTGTCTTACAGACTGATTTCCAATATGTCTACTTATTTCTCATTCAGTCAGCAAATATTTTTGAACATCTCACACACCTCCTAGGTGCTAAGCCCCGGAAGTTCTGGTCTTGTAGGTTAGTGCTTATTTTCCTGGTTTCTTCAAGGAGTTATTTAACAAGGCATTACAAATCATGACCTATCACCGTCATCTCTATACCAGCAGCACTTTTTCAAAAGCAGAATTTTATCCTCTACTTTGACAAGATCATAAGAAAACCTTGGTGATGAAACAAACCCAAAAATGACCCCAAAAATATTGAAGTTAAAAAAAAGAAATCTAACCACTGAGGTCAAACTAATGGAGACTTACAGTGTGTTTCTAATGCTTTTAAATATAAAAAATGAGTTTCCCGTAATAGCCAACTGTTTTTGCTTCCGGCTCGTTTGCGGTGTTTCCCAGGCACTAAATCCCCTCGAGACCCGTGGAAGGTCATACCAAGCCCAATAATAAAACTCAATTTTCCCCCTCACAGGATAAATATGAGCAGCCCAAATGGGGCACTTTCCCCCTGTGAAAATGTGGATGCCTAGCCGCTGAAGCTTTCAGATTAACCTCATAAGCACGAATGAATCTGCTCTGTGTCACGGACAAATAGGAAATACACTAGAGCGCACTTCTTTTGAAGGCTTCCGTTTGGGACAGGGGGATTGACCAGAGGCTCAGCTATAGATCACCCTGGCCCTTCTGTCACCTTTCACAAGTGAAGGGACACAAAGCAGCCAAAACTGCCAAAGACTCGTGACAGGCTCTAAGAAAGAGCTTGTGGTCCTGAAAGGAGCTGTGGAAGCATAACTATTAATGTTCTTAGATGAGTAGAGGTTCCTATTGTTACAAACGGGGTCCCAGTCAACTGGATGGAAAGAGGAGGAGGGGAGTTGCCTCTGAGCACGATCGCTTAACTTCACGCAGGTCTGGCTGGAGCAGGGATCTCGAGGGTGCCAAGGGCCACTGCTCCTGCATGAGTGACCCTGTCATCTGTTGGAGGAGGTTCCTATGGCTGCAATAACAAATGGCCATAATCTTAGTGGCTTAGAACAACTAAGATTTATTGTTTTATTGTTCTAGAGGTCTAAAGTCTGAAACAGGTCTTATGCAAGCTAAAATCAAGGTGTCTGTAGGGCTGGGTCCTTCTGAAGGCTCTAGGGGAGAACCATTCCTTGCCTTTTCCAGCTTCCAGAGGAGGCCCACATTCCCTGGCTTACGGTGTTATCACTCTAACCTCTGTATACACTGCCACATCTCTTTCTCTGACTTTGACCTCCATATGTCCATCTTATAAGGATTCTTGTGATTATGCTGGGCCACCTGGGTGATCCAAGATTACTATCCCTATCTCCTAACCCTTAACTTAATCACATCTGCCATCATTTTAGCTATCTAAGATAATATATTTACAGATTCTGGGGATTAGGACAAAAGCACCTTTGAGGGTCGATTATTGTGCCTATTACACTTCAAGAGCAAGGAGGGAGAAAACAGATGGGTTGTGTTAATCGGGAGTTTAGATTTGATAGGAAAATGGGAGGGGCTTATGGTCAATGAGGGCTTAGGGGAGAATAGAGACAATCAATGACTCTAGAATACAGTGAGCCCAGGAGGCTGGGAGATGAGCAAAAGAGGTGTGTGTGTGTGTGTGTGTGTGTGTGTGTGTGTGCGTGTGTATGTCTGATGGAGAGAGAGAGAGAAATATCTTGATATTTTGATAAAGTTGAAAAGCTGATTCAGTGGGGGGAAGAAAAGGGATAAACAGAGGTGATTGTTCAGGAGGACATTAGGGTAAGAGATATTGGAGTTGGGATATTAACAAGGTCTAGGATATGAGCCGATGAGTTGTCTGCTCTAGTGAAAGGAAGATAAATACCACTGGCCCAATGGAAGTCAAGAACGTGGTCCTTTGAACCACAGGCTGCGGTCACCCCAATGAAGAAAGGAGAAAGTGTAGACAAGGAAATGATGAGCCAGGACCCAGAGGTCTAGAATCTCAATGAATAGAGGAGAAGAGAACTGGCAGCCAGGAGGTATGGGAATAGTATAATCACACTGCAAGATCTTCAGACGAGCTAATGAAAGAGTTCGATAGAATAAAGTTTCTTCCAAGGGAGCCCTGGGAGTGTTGACGTTGCCTTTTAGTTTTGAAAGACTGGGGCTGAGAGGATGGGAGGAGGAACCAAGTCCACTTGAGAAGAAGAATGTAAAATTTTCTCTATTCCACTTATTTTATATTTATATTGTATTTTTAAGACCTTGTTTTACAATAGAAGGTGAGCTTCATGAGGGGAGTTCAATGTTCTCTATGTAGTGCCTATGACAGTGCTGGGCACGTATTGGATCTTTGACAACTGAATGAATGAATGAATGAATGACTGCCAGAAATGAAAGGAAGAAAGAAAGGAAAGGAAGGGATAGATAAATAGATTCAGGTGAGTTGGGGAAGGGTTAGGTTGCTCTAAAGGTGAGAAGGAAGGATGTGTTCTAGGGGTTGACTGAAGACAGAAGGAAGTTAAGAGCAGATAGTTACAAAGGCAACATAGGAAGGGATTAGCAGGAGGGAGAGATGTTTCCTGCATGGGAATTATCTGAGGGAGCGCAATCTAGGTGAGGACACCGTAACCCAGCCACCCTTCTCTGCCAGTCCCTGAGTCCTGGGAGCTTGTTTTATTCAGGAAATGACACCTGGCAGAGAAGCGACAGCAGGGCAAGTGGCTGGTTGGTGGGGAAGAATCCTGAAGAACTCCAGACTGGGCTGTCATTCCCAGGCAGCTTCAAGCAACAGCCCTATGACCATCCTTCTGGGATGTCCTCAGACAAAGTCAAACATGGGCTGAAACCAGTGTTCAATGTCATCTGGGGACTCCTTTCAATTCCTAAATCATCGAGTGGCCAAAAAGACATCTTTCCCCTTCCTCCCAATTTACACTCCAGCTGTTTCACTCATTTTAATGATAGGAGAGGAGAATGACCTTTTGCAAATATCACCCACAGCTTGGAACTTGATCAGGCAAACAGTGGATCCACAGCTCTTACTTGACCCGGGCCATAGACACGCAACGGGGCGATTGCAGACCTGAGCCACTCAGGGTGGAGGAGTGGCTTGTTGGATTAGTCTGCTATTACCATGGCAACGTTGAGACTCCGGTTGCAGCAAAAGGTTAGACACAACCAAGGTTTGCGTTTGAATGAACCAAGTGTCCATGAGGATGTTCCACTAATGGATCAGACCGAATCCTTCTTTGTGTATAAATCTGTGGCTGTGTGGGTATAGGGCTAGAACAAAGGGACAGTGTGTGAGCTGGGGAGAGCTGTCCAATCAACCTTGGGATTAAAATTGGTCTCCAACTGATACAACAGCTTCATCTGTAACATGCGTGAAATAACTATAATTGAGAGGGAAAAAAATCAGACATGACACGAGATTTCGAGAGCATTTGTCTACAACCGAGGATGATTTTTTTTTCACTCTTGCAAAACCGTTTTTCAAAATGTTTACTTTCTTCCTTTTTATCGTTGCTGGGCCTTTGTGATAGTTCCAAAATGAAGAAAATAGCCAAATAATATTAATATTTGTTTCCCCTAGTCTGGGCAATATGCCACTCGGCAGGGCCTCTAATTACAGCAGCTTCAGGAAGAGATGGTGAGAGAGAGAGATTTCCGAAGTGGGGGTTGTGGTCGGGGCCACCGCAGTCCAACTGGCTTGTGCAGCTGGAATTAACGGACGGAGGCTCCAAGGATGCTTTTGCGATGGAGCTCTGGGCCACAGCAGACACAGAACAGATGGTAATTCTACGAGTAAAAGGGAGGGTGGCTTATAGCAAGTCTTCAGTTCGTATTAAATTTCCTTCCCCTTAATTGTTCTCATTTCCATCTTTTACTTGCAGGTGCCTTGTGGTACAAACATGGTGCCCAGCCGAATCCCAGGCTGCCTTAGGATGATGAGAAATGGGGGTGGGCAGGCCGCATTCACGTGCCCCCTAATCTTGATTTCTCTGGGGTCCCTGTAAAGATGGTCAGGGACGCTCCAGGGGCCACCGGAGGATGAGCAAAGGGGTTCATGGATCTTTCAACCCCCAAACAGAGAAATATATTTTGACCCAATGCATTTATTAGGGCTTCATATACAATCATACATAATTAAGAGCTGCACGGTCATCGGTACTGGGCTGTGAGTACAACAGGTGTTTCTGGGTGTGTGTGTGGGGTATTTCTAACCCTTTTCTCCAGGGAGCTGTGCAGGCAGGCCTGTGCAGTTGTAAGGATTCTGAAAATCATTTTTTTAAAAGTCAGTTTTAAAATTTTATTTCAGACTTTGAAAAGTTCTGTCCCGCCCAGGCTTCCGCTCCTCCTCCTCCTCCCCCGCCCCCAACTGACAGGGACACCTGTCTTTTTTGGCGAATTGCCCTCTGGGAAATCAGTCCTAAAAGATGAGGGGTCTAGGATTATGGGTGGTTTCCGCCTAGAGGCCGAAGACAGATGACTCAGTCACTGTGCTGTTGGAGAGTAAGGAGTGAGTTAGTTCCTTTAGGCTTTTTCCTCTCTGTGTTTTCGTAAGAATCCAATAGAAGGAGAACTTTCAATAACGACGCAGATAGAAGATGTACTCTCAGACCAGCGCTCAGGTGTCTTGTTGAAAACGCCTGCGCTGCTTTAGAAACTGCTGAGAACTTGCATGATTCTTAAACTTTGCCCATCAGCAAGGAAGAGGAAACAAAATAGATTCGTGGGGGACCCCTGTTACTTCTAGATGCAGGGTCAGTACAGCAGAAGAGAAAAGAATAGAAAAACCTGTTTCAAAGGAATTTGGGGTCCTATATAAATCTCCTGACATATTCTGAACTGAAGAACAAAAAAACAAATGAAGCTTTATAGAACGTGACTTCTCCATGTTTAAGTAATTTTTGTAACCCTGGCCTCCTGCACAGAGCCTGACACATAGCGGGCATTTAGGAAATGATTGCCAAGTTCCCAGTCCGTGTCCCCATCCAACATTTTCTGTGTGTTTCCTAGGTTCCAGGCACTATTCTACGCATTTTGCTTATATTACCACACGAATCCTCAAAGGAGTCTTACGGAAAAAGTACCACTACTATCCTCCTTTCGAAGATGGAAAACAAGGGCTCAGGTATATTCAGGAACTTTTCCCTCCTCTTCCATGCCCCGCCCCCATCCTTCTTCTCAACATTCATTGGGCACCTGTATTTCTAGGTACTGTTCTAGGCAAGACGATGTGTCGCCCTCGGCCCGCAAGAACGACAACCAGCCTGGCATGGTGTTAATGCTTCGTCTCTTTATTTCGACAACTTTCTTAGCTTATATGTGTCAGGGTGACCAATAAGGGGCCAAACAATGGGGAGAGCCAATGAGAGTCCTGTTACTATGCTGATTAAATTTGAAACAGCCAATGACTATGTCCTCCTTCAGGTGGGCTTCACCAGAAAGTTCGGTGTTCACTTGCAGCGTATTTTGCTGGCAGTGAGCCAAGCACCATCGTGTAATGGTGGGGACTTTCCCGGCCGGAGGCGGTCCCTGACAAGGATGTGGAAGTGAACAAGTCAGACAAAAGCCCCCATTGTCACAGAGCTCACAGTTTGGTGGCCGGGACCAGTCAGCGAGCAGGTCCGACTTGCACCCAGAGAGCCTGAATACTGTGCAAACAACATGGAAAATTCTAGCCCAGCGCCCTTCCTTAGCTATTTCGAGACGTGTTCTGAATGGAGTAGGAACTCTCGTTGGGCAGTTTAGGACATCTCTGCCTAAAAAAGCATCCGAAATGTGCCTTTGGATGAGTGGAGACTGGTTTTGTGTCACTTCCTACCACATGTTCTGTATATTCTAGTGGCGACTATTTCAAGATACCAAGAAAGATGTGTCTTGAACGAACATGACAGCTGGTCTTGGGGCTTGACGCTTTGAGTCTGTGGTTGCTCAGGAGCCGTACGACTGAGCTCCCTTTGGCACATGTTCCTCCCTCCCCTGGACAGTGGGCAAGTTAAGACCCACTTTACTGGAGTTTCATACAGATTAACTGAGACAGTGTCTGCTGCTGTGCCATTACTGGACTCCACTCTAGAAAAACCTCTGCATTGTAATTCCGATGGAGGGATGACTGAAGGAGAAAGTCTTGTTCTGTTTCCCAGTTCCTCCCCGATGTCAACACAACAGTCTTGGAACCTTGTCCTCATGGTCTTTGGCAAACAGTGAGAGGAGAAGACATCCTAAACTCATTCTACTCAGGAAGTCTAGGTTTCCAGAACAGCCCCTCTAAGTCCTGGCATCTCCACTTGCTCTGTAACCTCATGAAAAGCGGTGAAGCCAGCTGACATCATTTTTCTCCCCCCCGTTTCTGTCTCTCTCACCACCATATCAAGTCCGGCCACAATGACCACCTGCGGTCGATATGTCAGGAATTCTGGCCTTGCCATCCGCCACGTGCATGTGTTCAGGAGGTCGTTGCATTGACTGTTTTTGGTCATGACTTCCAGTCCTTTTAATAACCAACTTGTCTAGGAGGAAGTGGATGAGATTGAGAGCAGTCACGTCCCGATGCCCCAGGACAAAAGTTAGTGAATCACTTGTTCTCCAGTGAACAGTCTCAGATATATTTTTCTCCTTTCTGACCCTATGTCCTTGTTTTCTATTTGCACTTAGAAACAAACCTCAGTTCTCCGGTGAAACACTGAATGATGAGGTCACACTGAGTTTGTCTGGCCTCCAGTCACCAGCTTCCTGCTCTGGTCTCTGTGCTCTCCCTGGTTGATGGGCCACAAATGGCTTTACCAAGATGACCATCAGGATTAATACAGTCCTGCGCACAACCCTGACTCCACATTTCTAACATCTATGAACAGGCCACTTGGATCAAATATCACCTTGGTTATTATCCCCACTAGGCACCGTGGAGAAACGCAGTGATGAATAAGACGGACAAGATACTTGCCCTCCCGGTAGCTACATTCCTGTGCAAGGAGATAGATAACTAACACATAAGCAGAAAAAATGTCAGATAGGCACATGGAGGCCCGTGTAAAGAGTTAAAATGGGATGACATGGAAGAGAGGAACGAGAGTTGTCGTTTTCTATTAGATCGTATAAAAGTAAGGACCCAGAGGAAATCTGTGGCACGCTCAAACAGGGATACATTGGGAGAAGCGTATTAGGAGACTATTTGTATGTGGGCAGAATACAGGGAAAACACAAGGTCTGGTTACAGTTATCATTCCAGAACCTGACGGAATGGTTATCAGAAAAGAATGGGAGGAAGGGGCCAGGGAAGAGCGGGGGCAGAGAGAGGGGAGAAAGAAGGAGGAAAGAGAAGGAAAAGGAGGAGGTGGAGGGGGGGGGATGGAGAGAGAGGGACAAGGGAAAGCTGCTGGGTAGCAGCCATAACCTGTCATTAAGGGGCAGAGCCAGGCAGCAGTGGCCCCACAGGGATAAAGCTAGGGAGAAAGAAGGGCATTGACCTCAGTCTCATTTCTCCCTCGCATCTCCCGCTGGCACTCCTTATTGGCCGAACACCACAGGAAGCCAGAGGCGATGACAATGCAGACAAGTCACCCTCCTGGAGAACCTAACAGGGTCACCAAGGCTAGAGAGTGAATCTAGAGGGGAAATTTCCAGCACATGTAGTTAAGGTTTCCTGTCTGGTAAGCTACTTAAACCGAGGCCTCAATGACAAGGAGGCCAGCAGGCGGAGATGGGAAGGGAGAGTAGAGGGAGGCCGAGGGGACACCCAGGGCAAGGGCCCCGGACCACGGTGCATTTCGTGAGTGCGACAGAGAACACATGGGTGCAGGGAGCTGACAATAGAGGGAAGACTGATGACTCGGAGGTCGGCTTCTGAGCAACTTGGCAAAGAACATTTGCTTCTGGCAAAGAACTAGGATTTTATCTATGGGCCATGGGAAGCCACTCAAGGATTTCAACAGGGGGTATCATCATCGGATTAATGCTTAAAGAGAGTTTTCAGTGGAGAGAAAGGCCCATTGCTGTAGTGATCCGGATGAGGGATGAGGGCAGCCAGGATTAACACAGCCACAGGTGGGAGGGGGAGAAGCTAGATTTTGGAAGGGCTCGTTATAGAACACGAGGAAAAGAGAAGAAATAGGGACTCTCCCCAGGTTTATGTGCACTTGCGAAGCTGTTAGAGATGCATGTGAGATGTCATGTCAGCAAATGCTCACGTGATGCAACTTTTTTCAGCTCCTCCATTTAATGTTTTAAAATTTTTAAAAAAGATTTTATTTATTTATTTGACACAGAGAGAGACAGCGAGAGGGAACACAAGCAAGGGGAGTTTGAGAGGGAGAAGCAGGCTTCCTGCTGAGCAGGGAGCCCAATGTGGGGCTCCATCCCAGGACCCTGGGACTATGACCTGAGCTGAAGGCAGACGATTAACAGCTGAGCCACCCAGGTGCCTCTACCTCCTCCATTTCAAGAGAAATTAATAGATCTGAAGAGCTGCTGCTTTTTGATCAGACACCAGAAAGAGCTTTCAAGGAATTTATCGTAAGTACTAATTAATTCATGCAAGAAATTAAAATCTATTCTGTTTGGAATTATAAGCATTAATACTGTAAAAAAACAGCCGATGCATCATCTTGAAGACTTGCCCAGGACATCACTTTTTCTGAAACTAGTGGCTCAACTAGAATCCTGGATGCTTTAGTTTATCATGACCACAACTCACTGAACATCTCCCAAACGTAATACAAAATGGTCCTGGTTTTTATGTTTCTCTGTGAAAGAGAATTTTTTTTTTTTAGCACAGGGATATAACATCTTCAAAACAAATTAGTTTTACGCAGCTCAGTATAACTTATGGAAAGTAGTATTGTGGAAAAAATCCTGAGGTCCTAGAATATCTAATCAAAAAGGAAAATGACTTTCACACTATACATAAATTCTCAGCTAAGTAGCTCTACTATAAATCCACCAAATTTACCAACTTCTCTAAATGATTGATTCTTCTTAAAAACTAAGACCTCTACTCTAAATGAGTCACGACCTAATTTTTATGTCAGAAAAACATGAGCTAACCGCGTGTTCATATGGTGATTGTTATTAACAAACAAGAAATGCCATCAATTCCAACAACTGAAATATTGTGGTTGAGAATTGCCAAAACTCACTTTCCTGATTTTATGAGGAAGTGTTCTGGGTAATCGTGGCTATTTTATTAGCTTATTTAAAAGAACTAACCATAGAACAAGCCTCGCAATGAAAGGAATAGCACTGGTGCTGAAATTGTACTGTGGGAAATTTTGTTGGTTAGCCACAAAGCCCTTTCCAACTGCTTCATCCTACTGCACATGAAGAATAGAGCCCAGAATGGCCAGAAACTTCTCTAGCTTCTTCTGCATGTAGGAGTGGCCATGTGATTGGTCCTGGATAATTAAAAGTCATGAGAAGTCTGCAGCAGTTTCTGAAAAGGATGTTCTTCCCTGATAGAAGAGAGGACCTTGAACCTTCTCTCCACTTCCTAGTTGTACCTCATTCCCCTCAGTGGAATCTTGATGTGTCTGGAGCTGTGGCAGCTGCCTTGCAACCATTAGGCAACAAGTACATGGACAGAAGGACAGAAGGCCAAGATGCAGAGGATGAAGAAAGGGAAGGATACAGGGAGCTTATTTTTGGCATGGCGTGATGAACAGCTGACCTGCCCTAAGCTGCCTACCTGCAGCCACTTGATGTGAATTCACCAGATGTACGGACTGTATCATCTCCAGTGGGTTGGACTCCTTTACGTGCAGCTCAGTGTAGCCTAAACAACCAGCTCCCATCTCAGTATTTATTCTTCCCTTGGCCTGATCCTGGACTCTCCTCAGCACTTTCTTCTCTGAAACAGTTTTTAGCCACTTCCTCTTCCTCCTGTCAAGCCACCGTATGAGTGTCCCCCACCCTCACTGAGCCACTGTGTGCAGCCCATAATCTGATTTCCCTTCACACTCTCTCTTATTAATTCTACCCACTCCCACAGCTTTTACTATCACCTACATGTAAGGAACTTCCAAACCTTATGTATTTCCTTAATCACTGCGATATAAACCATAAAACTAAAATGGGTTGATTGGGCTGGGGCCATCTGCAGGAGGTCCCACTCATGCCCTAAATACTGTGCTCTCCAGGGCAGGGGAAAGCAGGTGGCAGACATCAGGGGGCACCCAGCTATGTCCATTTTCAGAATAAATAACTCATCTTCCTTCTACTTCTTCAGAAATGGAAAGTGTGCAAATGTGCAAAAAAAAAGTCCTTTTTTTTTTCTTTTTTACTTTTCCCCTTCCCTTCCTTCATTCTTCAGTTGTTGCAGTGCTTCCTGGTGTTATGTTCGTTTGAGGAACTGACAATGTGGCCCTGCTTCCTTTTCCTTCGACTCTTTCAGGCCCCTTGGAGCATTATAGAAGTTTCACTTTCTCCTATCCTTTATCCAAGGCCCTCTTTACGTTCAAATCATGAAAAAAAGTGAACATTAAGAGACAAATCTGTTGATGACACCATAATGAGGTTCTAAACCTACTGGAAGACAAGAGGCCCTTGGTGGAGCCTCCTGCCGAGGCTGACGGCGTGGTACTCCCTCAGACAGTGATAATAAGGCCAACGTGTGTCATTCAGTTGTCACCTAACAAGTGCTGAGTGGTGTGTACATGTTATTGCGTGAGAACCCTTGAACAATGAACCTGTTTGAGAGAGAAGGGAGTCTACTGACATATTCCAGGAGTCTACACCCCCAGACCTGGGAGCCATAGCCTGGCCGGGAGCTATCCATGGTACTGAATCATTTCTTAATTAAGCAGCATTAATCTCTGTGCCTAAAAGCTGCCTGAGACGTCAACTTCTTCTAATTTTCCCAATCTGTGTCCAACCGAACATCCTGCTCCAAATTATACACTAACTGACCTTAACTGATGCCCTTACTTGGTGGCTGCGCAATGATGTTTCTAGTCCCCTGCACAGTTCTTTGGTAGGACTGTGACAGCTCAATTTAGTTCCTTGAAGGCAGGGGTCAAGCTTCATTTTAATGTGTAACATTTACAGCACCAGCTCCATGCGCTAACCATACCAGTTTCTGTCCTATTATATATATTTTTTATTCCGTCCATCTGTAGTAGGAAATTCACTGTCCTCTATTTAAATATTCTTTAAAATGGATGTCTATTTAATCCACCTCCTAAGATGAAATTGGAGGCATCAATTCTCTCAAGCTGGAGTCTAGGTATGGAGTATTCAGAACTTGAAAAAAAAAAACAAAAAAGTCTTTTACAAAAGATTGGACTATTCAGAGAAAATAAATTCCTGTTATTATATAGAGCTGAGTATGCTATACAGTGTATTTGGATTGGAAGTAAAGTGTCCAATAATTTTAGGTGACTCCTCACCTGCTGGGAAGAAATAACTGCAGAGAAATGTCCTTTAAAATATAGATTTCCTAGTATATAACCACCATATCAGTATCCCTATGGGAACACATTGGGGTAAGCTAGTGAAATCACCTTACATAGTTCTGCGGGTTTGGGGCAGCTTATCGGGAACGGGGTTGAGTATCTTATCCTCTGTATAAAGAATGGTACCGCCACGATCCTGTGTGATGCATGGTCCAACATGGACCCTCGATGTTGGGTGATGCCCAGAGATGATTATCAGTATCAATGACTGACCCAATGTATACTTAATTACAGCCTGGCTGCTCCAGCCTAGGAAGGCATCTTGCCCCCATCACTTTCTGTCTGACCTTGGACAAGACACTTCACCTTCCAAAGCCTCAGTATCTTCATTGGTATAAGAGGAATTTAACAGCACTTCAGCTTAGTCAGTGTAGAGTGATAACCACAGTGGCTGATGGATGTTACAAGGTCAATAAATGTTAGGTGTTATTGCAGAGTGTGGCAATTTCTCGGTAATGCCTGGTTCAATTGCTATCGGTACAGGACTTGGAATCCTGCTCCCGAGGTCCCTTGATCCAAGCAGAGTGTGGTGTCTAGTAGGTACTTAGAAGGGTAGTTGAGCACACGTATAAGACACAATTATGATTGAGGATAGGTATACCAGCAGTGGCAGAAATGACTGGTTTGTTCTACTTCTGTGTTCCCTCTCTTTCTTCTGTAATGATACAGTTTTCTGTCTGATATATGGCTATACAGAATATTTCATTTCCCAGATTCTCTTGCAGCTGTTTGTCTTCACGTGATCAATTTTTGGCCAATAAATTGTGAATGCAATTATTGTGTGCAATGTCTGTGTTATCCTTTAAACAAGGGAGGGCTTTCCCTAGATTCCTTCCCTCTCCTGCTTTCTGGAACATGGTTGTGGTGTTCAGCCATCATGGGTCATGTGGATGAGGGCAGTACCTAGCACTAGCTAGCTGAGCAATAAGATTGAAGTGAGCAAGTTTCCAACCGCACGGGGCTACCATATTCGTCCTAGACTTTTCTGTCACTGGTGTGTTCCATGAGAAAGGAGAAAAATACATTTCTATCTCTTTAAGTTACTATTGTTTAAGGATTCTAGCAGCACAAGTAAGCTCATAGCTAACTAATATTTCTATGCAGTAAGTGATTAATTAACTCACTTCTGTGTGTAACACATGCAAGGTAAGGTCCAAATACCCCATCCATCCATCCATCCATCCATCCATCCAGTATTTATTCTGGTAAGTGCTGACATTAGAGAACACAGGGATGAACGAATCCCTGGCATGCCACAAATAACTCTTCATAATTTGGTTCTAAGCTTCTTTTCAGCTGAATATCCTGCAGTGTATTCTTCCATTTTAAACCCCTGGGCATTTGCAAGTATATACTTGTTCTCTAGCACTGAATACCTCTTCTCCCAACAAACTCCTACATCAACCTTCTGGACTCAATAAATCCTACCTCTGTGGAAATCTTCCTATGCTCTTCAGAATCCTGCCCACAAGCTAGGATCGATTGCACCTTGATTTGTATGCCACTTTGTATTTGTAAAGCACTTTGCATATCTGGGTTATGTAAGCTTCCATGTGGACCAGAGGCAAAGCACAAGGGATTTGAATCCCAGCCCTTCTTCTGTTAACAATGAGCTCAGGCACATTACTTAACTGTTTTTCATGCTTATTTGCCTGAACTGAGAAGAGGTAAAAACAGATGTTACCTCCTTCAGTTTGGAGGAGGTTAAATGAGAATCCACACAAGGTTGAGAGTTTAGAACATGGAATATAGCAAATAAAGGTTTATTATTATGACAGGATAGATCTACTGGCTGTCGTTATCCATAGGCTTGGGTTTCCTACTGACCTCAAAGTTCAAAGTTCTTTGAGGTCAGAAATAGCATCTTAGACATCTTCCTGGTATCCAGTACTAAGTACCAGGAACATGGCAGTACCAGACACACAGCAGACTCAATGGATGCTTATGGAATCTGCCAGCAAGTGGATCACTAAACAAAGGATCCTTTCCTGGTTCCAAGGAATTAACATGAAACATATAATCTGGCATCTCCTAGATGTGTCCTAGATATGTCCATTCCACTTATAAAGAATTCTGGGTGGGGTGAATGGAAGTCTTCCATAGATGGCATCAATGAAGAATTAAATGTTGTCTCAGTAAACCTCTGAGTGGAAACAAAATTCTGGCCACAGAGGGTGGAGTGGGACAGGGTTGGAGCTGACCACAGGTTTCATGGAAGGGGAGGGCCAGCGTCACCAAAGGACAGCTTTTAGGGAGACTGGGAGTTCCTTCCTTTGGCCCCTGTTCTGCTCACTGCACTAAGTCACAGCATGCTGCTTCACCATTTTAGAAAACACTGAAGTGTCACAAAGGCAGTTAGACATTAGGTGGCATCTGCAGGTGTCTCGTGAATTTAGGGAACTTTTGCCATTCCCTATCAGAACGGAAGCATCTGCTGAAAATTCTCCATATGACACTTCATTTGCCAAATGGTCCTGTGACTCCCCAAAGACGGAAAATAACCTTCACAGAGAGGAAAGGAGGAGAAAGGAGACCCTCCATCACTCCAATCTGAACTGTAAAGTCTCTTCCTGTCATCCTCGTCTTTTCTACTGTCACCTGGTGAGTCACTTAAAAGAGATATGACAATCTCCTAGCTCTTATCACTGTGATTCTCTCTCTTCTTAAAAAAAAAAAAAACGAATTCCCAGGAGACAGAGATCATAGGCCAAGTTCTAACATCACTTCCTCTTCAAGGGGGTTCTTGGACAGAATCTTGGTTTGTATAGATCCAATCAAATGCCTGTGACATTGGATCAAACCCTACCTTGTAGCGGGAAGTCTGCCCCACAGTCTCCTTATATTGTCCCCTCAGCCCCGAGCTGCAGGAACAACCTCCTGATCCATGAGAATTTAAGAAAGTCTGACATTTTCTTTTTCCTTTCAGAAGAATGGTAACTACTCTTTTGATTTGGAAAAAAAAAATTCAATGCTTGCCATGGGCGTTATGGTTTTCCAGGATGTCTGTGTTTATTTTAGGCTCTAAATTTCAGCAACTAACAATTACTGGACACTTACAATGTTCCAGGCTGAATGCCTGTCATATATTTTAAAAAAAATCTTCCCAACAGTCATATAAAGCTAGAGCTGGTCCAACCTCCCATTTTCCAGATGTGGAAACTATAGCACAGAATCAGGAGCTGACTCACTGGAGGCCACACAACCAATAAAAAATAAAACCAGTATTTAAACCTTAGCTTTTGCTGCAAAGCCGTGTCCTAACCCACATGCCCTACTTCATGATTAGAAAGAAGTATCTGGCAGAGGCTTCAAAAGGAAAAGGACATTCTCCCTGGGCTTTGAGGGATATGTAGGAGTTTTCTAAGTAGAGGGGTTAAGAGGCATGCTAGGGTTGGGGAGAAGAAAAAGTTATTATTCCTCTTTCTCCCTGGGTGACTGGAAGAATTTGCTGTGAAACAGATGTTTTGTTTCAGTGATATCATGGGTCACCCTTCAAAGCAGAGAAAGATTTATGCAAAGAGAAGAGAGAACCCTGATTGTCTCTATGCCAGAAAAAAATGGGATCGGTCTTTTGAGTCCAGTTTTGTCACTCTAGAGCCTATCTGCTTCATAAGAAAAGTCCCTGGTGATAGGTCTGAATCTGTGGCTGCCACTTAAAATTTCTCCATCTGCAGCAAAAATATGTGGAATATACCTATTCTTCGTGTGTGCCCAAGTATTGCCTATAACCTCTCCACTTTAATGTTATAAACCCAAAGGCTCTATTTTTTTTTTCTCCAAACAGTGCCAGTGGTGTGGGTGAGCAGGGCGGGCTGTGAAGGAGAGGCCACATGGGTGGGAGAGCCCCATGGTGGTGTTACAGCAGGCTAAACTAGAGAAGAGGATTCAATGGTCAGTAGCAGTGAGAACAGAGTGGAGAAAGATGAAAGACATATTCTGGGTGTAGCACGTGCTGACTGGCATGTAAAGAGGAATGTGACATAAAGGTGATCTCTGGGAGGGGAGAGAAAAAATAGGAGAAGATGGCCATTGAAAAAAGGGAGAACATTTGTCAATTTCAACCTTGTCCGTGGAGACGGGAGGCAGCACAGTGAAGCCGCCAGAGGCATGGGTCTGAAGACAGACTGTTCTGGTTTGCATCACCATCCCACCACTTAGAATGTGGCCTTGAGAAACTGTGTGTCCCTGAGCTGATTAATTTACCTCTCTGTGCTTATTTCTCATCTGTAGGTGAGAACAACAGCAGCTGCTTCTTAAGGATCATCTTAAGGATGAATGAAATAATCTATGCACGGGACTTAGGTAACGATCAGGAAAGCTTAGCTGATAATATTATTGATTTAAAAAAATTGCTACATTTTATTATCACTAACACTTCAAGAGTATTTCCCACGTGCCAAGCACTGTTCTGAAGAGTTAGTTGCACATACAATGTAGCCTAACTAATAAGAAGAATCCTGTAAGAATCACAACAATCTTATAAGGCAAGTATTATTTTGATATATGTTTTTCTGATCAGGAAACTGAGGCCCAGAGAGATGAGTGAGGAAGACCAGTGATACAGAGATAGTTAGTGGCAAAGCCAGGTCTCAAGCCCAGGCAGTCTGGCTCCAGCATCTGAGATTTTATCCACCTCTCTGCTCTGCACCTCTTTTCAAGCTGCTAACAGTGCCTTAAAGGACATCTCTGTGGAGATGTTAATAGGAAGCTCGAAAGGCAGATCTGGACGCTCAGGAGACAGGTCACAGCCTGAAGTGACTCCTTTGACAGGCATCAGTATGGATGGTATAGCTCAGCCTATGGGCATGGGATTTCCACCCAAGGAGAACAGAAAGCATTACTGAGTAATAGGACCACTTACACAAAGATTGCTATCTATAACATAGTGAGGGAAACTGAGGGACAGTCCCAGGTGAGCCACATGAGGGACGGGAAAATAAGAAAAATGGCCAAGAAGATACAGTTGCTCTTCTGGAGAGGCCAAGACAAATATGAGAAACAGTCATTCGATTTAGCGCTTCAGACATTTTTGATAATGTTTTGGAAAATACCTTCACCACTTGCAAGTTAGCAAGTGGGTATTTGAAGTAAACTGCCAACTTTTCTGAGATTTTCAAAAGACCAAAAGAGAGGGCAGCTATAGGCAGATGAGAATAGAGAAAGCTGCTTTGTGGATGGGGGAAGGTCAGCCTGCCAAGGGACTCTGCATGTGTGTGGGGGTGGGGGGGCCACTTCTTTCTAAGCTTCATATGTGTGAATTCTCTTCTCATGACTTTCCCCAAGAACAGTTTACCCCCATCTCTAGTTGGGGCACATTACCGTATCACATAGTGAAATGTCTTCCATTCCACTTACAAAGAGAGCATGGCAAAAGGATGATTAGTTGCCTGGTGGGGAATGAAATTTGCTCAGTCTTATCATGATACAGTGTGGAGAGAGGGATGATGATAATAATTGGGGGGCAATTCTATTTTTACTACAGCCTGAGGCAGTGGTCACATTAAAGCTCAATATTCTCATGTGCCATTTTAAAATATCTCTAATTGTGAGATCTGAAGCTATTTTGTGGTGGGAAGCTGTAGATGGAAGAGAACGCACATCACAAAATTGAATGGATTCTAAAATAATTTTAGACAAAACAGAGACCAATGTTCCCTGCATCACTGTGCTTCTGTTTGACTATTACAAAAATATTATGCTAAAACATTTCCAATTAAACACTGATCGTGAAATGCCCTTACAAGGGTTTGATGATACGATGTGTTAAGTAAGAAAAAAAAAAGAGCCAAATGTAGAATTGTATGTGAGCAGGGAAATAAAATGTCAATATATCAAAGAAGAACAGGGGCTCTGTGCAATGACACGCTTATAAGTAAGTTTTTTAGTTTCCTTTTCTTTTTCTTCCAAATGTGTCTACTGGTTATATAACACAGTTACATTTCTTTTAAAAGGAGATAATATGAACAATAGCATCTTTTATTTAAAAATTTTCACTGTTGACAGTTCTGGGAATTTTCCAAAACTGAAGTTCTTACCCAGGGTTCATGGATGGCCTGAAATTGTGGGCAGATGGTTACAGGAACAAAGGATTGTTCAGCTTTTATCAGCTCTCAAGGAGGCTCATGGATTTACAGTAGATAAGAGCCAAGGATGATGAACATTTTGAGCAGACTGTATACTCCAATCATGATGTTTGCCTATGATGAGCTGATGTGCCTCCTTTGGCACTCAGGGTGGGGGGCTCCTCTCTGGGGAACCTCAAGTAGAGATGGGTGACCTGTCTCCTATTCCAAGGTAGTTCCATGTGACTAGGTGGTGATATATGTCTTACTTTCAAAAAGTAGCATAACTACAGTGTGAAAAGGAGACCCATCATTCCACATGTGTTGGTGCACTTAGTTCTTTCTTAAGCACTCATTGTTGGGAGGGCATTCCAAGTGACATGGTCATGAACTTGTGTCTCTACTTGCCTTCCACTACCTCATTCAGAACCCTGTTCTGAAGAGAGACCCTGTTCTTACCACATTGTGTGCACCATAAAGGAACCCTACAGAGAACGTGGATTTGGACTCCGCCACCCACCGACATTGGCTCCCTATGCACAGTGCAGTTGTGGGTTCATGCTTCTCATCTATAATGTGGAGACCAACTACCGACTTTATGGACTAGTTATGAGGGTTGAACAAGAGGACAGATGTCAGCACGGACGTGGATACATCCATGCTAGTTGCTTCTCTTGTACGGGATTCCCTTGCCTTCTCACACCACTCACTAACCTGTCTATTTGAGCACCTGCTGTTGTATGAAACACTCTAGTAGGTACCAAGGATAGAGAAAGGGATAAAAAATGGTCTTTGCTGTATCATAGGCTATTTGAGACATCACATTTAAAAGCAGCATGTGTTGAAGAGGTTGGGAGATGGTGGCAGACCCTAGGCTTGCCTCCTCCCTTATATACAACTATGTAACTATCAAATCACCCTAAATATCTCCAGAAATTGACCTGAAGAGAAACTCCATAACCAGAGGTAGAGAAGAGGCTACAGTGAAGGAAATAGGAATTGTGGAGATGTGGTTGAGAGAGAAATAGATTGTGGTCACTGCAGTGGGGAAAGAGCTGCCATTGTGAAAAAGGGCAAGAGACAGACTAGTACACAGGTGAGCACAAGGGGAGCACGAATCCCCAGAGCATCTGCTTGGAAAGGGAGGAGCCAAATTCTGTCTTCTAGCAACCAGTGGGGCTTAAAAACTAGAGTTTTAAAGGTCAGTGGCCTTGGCTACTATGGAGCCTGGAGGGCACCAGGGCTGCTCTGGTCGAGAAGGCCTGCAAACAACCTGAACAACCTGAACAACCCGAACAACCCACGGAAATGGTGATCTGAAGAGTGCCTGGGGCACACAGCAGGGCGGTTATCTGTGCATCTTGGAGCATGTCCCAGAGAGGTACAATTCACAGATAGACCCCTTCGGGAACAAAGAAACTGGCCCTTGTCATTTACCTACCCCACCCCTGAGCATAAATACAGAGCCACCTGTGGGAACCAGGGCAGCGCCAAGGATACTTGCTACCTAACTGACTTACGCCAGGCCCCAACCCCTTGATGTCTCAGTGGAACTGCCCTTCCCAGTGCTCACCTCATTTTTAGTGCAGTGGCCCCCTCTCATAGAAGAGGAGCCTGAACCCCTGCTCCCACCACATCTCCCAGTGTGGAAGTTTTGCAGAGTTCTTGTTCCCATGGTGGTGGTGACAGGTCTCATTTCACAGATAGATCAGAGCCCACCTCATTAAAGCTTGCCACGTTCAGGCCAGGAACCAAACACTTTCCAGTACAAACAAAGAGAGCCTCTGCAGATGACTGGCCTGAAAGATAAAGTGGCCAGGACAAAACGTCAGGGCACACACAGTACACACTGGAGACACTTCCAGCAGTGCTGGGCCCTGAGGAACAGGGGACACCACATGGTGGGCGCTAGAGGACCTCTTCTTTGTAAGGCCTTTACTCTCAGGAGCAAGAGACATAGGTGACTTTCCTAACACACAGGGACAGGCATAGAGGCTTAGAAAAAGTAAGAAGACAGAGGAATTTCCACTAAATGAAAGAAAAGGCAAAGCTACAGCCAGATCTAAGCAAAAACAGATATAAGTAACATGTCTGATAGAGAATTTAAAGCAATGATCACACAGATACTCACTCTACTTTATAAAAAAGCAGAAGACATGAGTGAAACCCTTAACACAGAGATGAGGAATAACATAGCTGAGACAAAGGGCTCAATAAACAAAATGAGAAACAGACTGGATGGAATGAACAGCAGGATGGGAGAAACAGAGGAATGAATTAGTGACTTAGAAGACAGAGTACTGGAAATTAATGAAGCTGAACAAAAGAGAGAAAAAAGAATCATACAAAATGAGAATAGATTTAGGAACTCAATGACTCTATCAATCAACATTTGTATTATTAGAGTCCCAGAAGAAGAGACAGGGAAGGGGGCAGAAAATTTATCTGAAAAAATAATAGCTGCAAACTTCCCTAATCTGGGGAAGGAAACAGATATGAAGATCCAGGATGTACAGAAAACTGCCATCAAAATCAATAAAAAGTAGATCTACACCAAGACATATTGTAATTAAAATGGGAAAATATAGTGATAAAGAAAAAAAATATTAAAAGCAGCAAGACAAAAGAAGTCAGTAACTTTCAAAGGAAAACGCACAAAGCTAGCAGAGGATTTTCCAGCAGAAACTTCCCAAACCAGAAGGGAGTGGCAGAATGCATTCAAAGTGCTGAATGGGAAAAATGTGCAGCCAAGAATACTCTATCCAGAAAGGCTGTCATTCAGAATAGAAGATAAATGAAGAGTTTCCCAGACAAAGAAAAACTAAAGGAGTTCATGATCACTTAATTAGCCCTATGAGAAATATTAAAAGGGATACTTTGAGTGAAAAGGAGAGACCAGAAGTGACAGAATAAAGGTAGGAAACACAAAGGCAGTAAAAAATGAATATTTCTGTAAAAAAATCAGTGAAATCAGCCACAAAATAAAAGGATAAAGTATAAAAAGACACACTTAAAACACGGGGAGGAGAAAAGAGTGGGTTCAAACTTAAATGACTATCAAGTTAATATAGACTGTGATATGCACCAGAGGTTATATACAAACATAATGGTAATCAAATATCAAAAACCACTGACAAACATGCAAAGAATAAGGAAATCTAAACATATCACCAGATAAAGTCAGCAAACCATAAGAGAGAAAGATAAGAAAGGATCAGAGAAAATCTCCAGAAACTACCACAAAACAAGAAATAAAATAACAATAAATACATATCTACTAATAATTACTTCAAATGTAAGTGGTCTAAACATTCCAATCAAAAAGACATAGATTTGGGAAAAAAAAAAAAAAGACCCATAAACATGCTACCTACCGGAGACTCATTTTAGACCTAAACCCTCTGTAGATTGAAGGTAAAGTGATGGAGAAACTTCTATCATGCAAATGGATGTCAAAAGAAAACCAGAGGGACGCCTGGGTGGCTCAGTTGGTTAAGCAGCTGCCTTCGGCTCAGGTCATGATCCCAGCGTCCTGGGATCGAGTCCCACATCAGGCTCCTTGCTCGGCAGGGAGCCTGCTTCTCCCTCTGCCTCTGCCTGTGCTTGCTCTCTCTCCCCCTCTCTCTGACAAATAAATAAATAAAAAAAAGAAAACCAGAGTAGCATTACTTATACTGGATAAAATAGACTTTAAAGCAAAGACTGTATAAGAGACAAAGATGGACACTATATAATAAAGAGGAAAATTCAACAAGAAGATAAAATAATTGTAAATATTATGCACCCAACATAGGAGACCCAAATACACAAAAAAGTTAATAAGAAACATAAAAGAACTAATTGATAATAATATGATAATAGTGGGGGACTTTAATGCCCCATTTACATCAATGTACAGGTCACCTAAAGAGAAAATCAACAAAGAAACAGTGGCTTTGAATGACACATTGAACCAGAGGGATAGAACAGATATAGTCAGAACATTTCTTCCTAAAACAACAGAATACACATTCTTTTCAAGTTTGCATGGCACATTCCCCAGAATAGATCACATATTGGGCTATAAAACAAGCATCAGCCAATACAAGATTGAAGTCCTACCTCACATCTTTTGTGACCACAATGCTATGAAATTAGAAGTCAACCACAAGTACTTGGAGGTTAAATAACATCCTACTAAACAATGAATGGATCAACCAGGAAGTAAAAGAAGAAATAAAAAAGTATATGGAAAGAAATAAGAATGAAAACATAATGGTCCAAAACCTCTGGGATGAAGCAAAAGCAGTCCAAAGAGGAAAGTTTATAGAAACACAGGCCTCAAAGCAAGAAAAATCTCAAACAAAAAAACTTAACCTTACACCTAGAGGCTCTAGAAAAGCAACAATAAACATCACCTAAAGCCAGCAGGAGGAAGGAAATAATAAAGCTTAGAGCAGAAATAAACAATACAGAAACTAAAATGAAAAACAATAGAACAGATCAATGAAACCAGGAGCTGTTTCTTTGAAAAAGTCAATAAAATTGATAAACCTCTAGCCAGAATTATCAGGAAAAAAAGAAAAGCACTCAAATGAATAAAATCACAAATGAGAGAGGAGAAATAACTGACACCACAGAAATACAAGCAGTTATAAGAGAATATTATGAAAACTATATGCCAAATTGGACAACCTAGAAGAAATGGATAAATTCCTAGAAACATACAACCTACCAAAACTGAAACAGGAAGTTATAGAAAATTTGAACAGACCAATAACCAGCAAAGACATTCAATCAGTAATAAAACATCTCCCAACAAAAGTCCAGGGCCAGTTGGCTTTAAAAGTAAATTCCATCAAACATGTAGACTTAATACCTATTCCTCACAAATTGTTCCCAAAAAGAAAAGGAATGAAAACTTCCAAATTCATTTTATAAGGCTAGCATTACCCTGATAACAGAACCAGATAAAGACACCACTAAAAAAAGACTACTCAGGCCAATATCCTTGATGAACATAGTTGTAAAAATCCTCAACAAAATACTAGCAAACTGAACTGAACATTACATTAAAAAGATCATTCACCATGATCAAGTGGGATTTATTCCTGGGTTGCAAGTTTGGCTCGATATTCACAAATCAATCCATGTAATACATCACATCAATAAGAGAAAGGATAAGAATCATATAATCATTTCAATATACAGAAAAATCATTTGACAAAGTACAGCATCTATTCGTGATCAAAATATTCAACAAAGTAGGTTTAGAGGGAACATACCTCAACATACTAAAGACCATATATAAAAAACCCAAAGGGAACATTCTTAATGGGGAAAGGTTAAGGTCAGGAACATGGCAAGGATGTCCATTCTCTCCACTTTTATTCAATATGGTTCTGGAAGTCCTAGCCACAGAGATCAGACAACAAAAAGAAATATATCCAGATTGGTAAGGAATAAGTAAAACTTTCATGATTTGCAGAAGACATGATAATATATACACTAAATCCAAAAGACTCCACCAAGACACTGCTCACACCAAAACACTGATAAATTCAGTAAAGTTGCAGAATACAGCATTAATTTACAGAAGTTGTATTTCTGTACACCAATAATGAAGCAGCAGAAAGAGAATTAAGGAATCAATCCAGTTTACAAAAGTAAAAACTACTGGGCTACATTAAAATAAAAAGCTTCTTCATAGTGAAGGACGCAATCAAAACTAAAAGGTAACCTACAGAATGGGAGAAGATATTCGCAAGTGACATCTCTGATAAAGGGTCAGTATCCAAAATATATAACAAACTTATGAAACTCAATATCCCCAAAACAAAAATCCAATGTAAATATGTCAAAGAAGACATAATGGCCAACTTGAGAAGTTGAGACTCACCACTTACCATCAGGGAACCGCAAATCAAAACCACAATGAGGGGGTGCCTGGGTGGCTCAGTGGGTTGAGCCGCTGCCTTCGGCTCAGGTCATGATCTCAGGGTCCTGGGATCAAGTCCCGCATCGGGCTCTGTGCTCAGCGGGGAGCCTGCTTCCCTTCCTCTCTCTCTCTCTGCCTGCCTCTCTGTCTACTTGTGATCTCTCTCTGTCAAATAAATAAATTAAAAAATCTTTAAAAAAAAACCACAACGAGATATCACCTCACTCCTATCAAAATAGCTGTGATTAACCTCATAAGAAACCACAGGCATTGTCAAGGATGCAGAGCAAGGGGACCCCTTATGCACTGTCGGTGGGAATGCAAACTGTTGCACCCAAGGTGTTTACCTTGGAGGGTCCTCGGAAAGTTAAACTAGACCTACCCTCTGATCTAGCAATTGGGCGATTAGGTATTTACCCAAAGAATGAAGAAACACTAATTCAAAGGGATACATGCACCCCCTGTTGATAGCAGCATTGACAATAGCCACGATACGGAAGCCGCCCATGTTTCCAGACTGATGAATGGGTAAAGAGGATGTGATTTTACACACACACACACACACACACACACACACACATATGCTGGAATATTATTCAGCCATAAAAGGAATGAAATCTTGCCATTTGCCACACATGGGTGGATCTAGAGTATAATGCTAAGTGAAATAAGTCAGAGAAAGACAAATACCATATGATTCCACTCATATGTGGAATTCAAGAAACAAAAAAAGAAGCAGAGGAGAGGAAAAGAACAAGAGAGACACAAATCAAGAAACAGACTCTGAACTCTAGAGAACAAACTGATGGTTACCAGAGGGGCAGTGGGTAGGGGATGGGTGGGTGGAAGGGGGAAGGGGGACAAGCGGCTCTAAAGGAGCACCAAGGGCCAAGCCCCTGAAACAGAAACAAGTTTGTCACGACTGAGCTGGAGAAAGATCCGGCTACATCCAGGAAGACCCTGTGCCCAGAGACGCCAAAGGAGGGCAAGAGAGCAAGCGGTCAGTGTCACAAAGGGACTGCCGTGGATCAAGTGACCAGTCGGATGGAGGAGAGGAGAAGGATACACAGAGGTGAGCTGGCATTTGGACGTCACTGCTTTGTAGCTGGGCAAAGACCAGAAGCATTAATAGATGAAAAGACTGATCGGATCGGAAGTGGCTGTGCCAATCCTGTTGTTCCAACACCTGTAACTCATCATCGTGGATTTGGGTGACATTGAACTGGGCAGCACTTGGTGGGTACTCAACACCATGAGTGACTTCCACCGGAAAACAGTCAAAGTGTTGGCACTGAACTGCCCATGACTCAGGTCCTTGAATGGGATGAAATCGAACCTTCTTTGTAACACATTTCCAAAAAAATTCAATGCCAAATAAATTTCTTAAGAATAGTATATATAAATGGAGCATTTTAAGGGCAACCCACAAAGACATAAAAGAAAAAAGAGAGCATATCCGATGATTGTACTCTATAGCTAGAGTTTACAAAAGATCCTAACACAAAATATGGGGCTTTGTATTGCATTCAACATACTATTTTTTTTTCTCCTTTCTCAAAGGCCATTAGTCAATAACCTTTATCCTGCTAAACGCTGAAATTACCGTCTGGCATTGTCTTGGTCCATAGATTGCGGTCAGACACTCCGAAACGCAACATGACTTTTCATATTTGGTTCATTTTCTTACATCTTCTGAAGATGCAAGGAGATTGTGGTATAAAAAATCATTTTTTTTAAAGGAGAATAAATAAAATACTCCACACATGGATGTAGCTTTGATTCTGTTGGTAATTTGGATAGCCATGAACTTTGTCTGTTTGGAAACCCATGAAAGACACAGACGCTGAATCCCATTAACAGCCTGGCATCTCGGGGCTTCACTTCGGCTGATAAAACCACGTGTTCTACATGGGATGTGCTCATAATCTTGTTACCTGTTAATAGGATTTGTGCTCAGAACTCCCAGGGACCCCTGCACCAACTCATGCACATGCCCAATGTCAAATGTATTTTGAGAACAGTTGGTTCAGACAGAAACTCAGACCCACTAACCTGCTTAAGAAGGCTTTACATGTCTTCCAGAAACATTTCTCAGCTTGTAATGCAGAAATTCTCTGTTCACACGCATAAGCAACCCGACACGAGTCAGGATTTACAAGAAGCCCGTTACATAAGTTGGACTTAATGAAATTCCAGGAATCAAATCCCTCCTGTCTTGTTGAGGAAGAGCGCGACACAGATTGCACCACTCAAGAACCCACTTCCGGGGAAAAGATGAATGACTACATGGGTCGTGTTCTACATCATCAAGAAGGGAGCTGCATTGGGTGGCAGATGCCATTCTCGAGGAGGAAACGGGCCAGGGAGATGGAAGTTGGTAACTGAGTCATTATGAAACACGAGCAATTAGTAGATTAGCTGATGGATGGAGATCAAGAGTGGAATTCCAGTCCGTGTTTGCTGAGATCTGGGTCCGCGTCACCCACGGGCCATACCTGGGCTCAACTCTGTCTATCCCTTGAGCAGGGTCCACTGGCATCCCCTCTGGTAGCGTCGCTCTCATCATTTCCTGTCTGCACCCCGGCTCCCCTGTCTCTCTCTCAAGTTGTCATTCTTTTTTTTTAAATAGTGTTTTCTAGTGTTTCTTGGTGGGATGGGGCTTCCCAAGGAAGTCACGGGCTAGACAATCATCCGCTATTCATTGCCTTCCTTCCCAGTCTTATTTCTTCCCTTTCCTGCTGATGTTCTGCATCTTCCAAATAAACCAAATTCCATTCAAATCCTCACTTCCATGTTGACTTCTGGGGAACCAAACAAGACACCCCCCCCACCCACCCACCTGGCCGGATTCCACCAGGCATCTGAAAAGCACCAATTTCCCATTTTCCCAGGCAGAAGCACCTGGATGAAGAGCCCTCGGGTCCCTAACTTTGGCTTAGCACCTGGGGCTTTTCTCCTCAGCTCCCGCCCATGCTTTCTGTTGTGTGATGCCTCTCTACACTGGGTAGAGGAACTTACCTCCATATTGACGCAGCAGGAGCAGCTACCACCCACTGCTAGGTTTGCTTGCTTTAACTAAACATTGTCTTTAGAAGGTCCTTTTCCAAATAATAACAGCTACATTTTTTTTTTTTTTGCCTCCACTAAAGTTGAGTATATGGCTTAAGTGTGTGTGTTTCTATGTCTGTGTATGTGTGTGTGAATAGCATTTATAGCTCAGGTGATGGAAAATACAGAATTCTTTGTTGTTTAGATGGCTCACTCTAACAGTGGTCATGCTGAAAAGTTATAGTCCAATGACTCATAAAAAAAAAACAAAAACTGTCCACGTGTCAGACGAATGAGGCCAAATGTATATTTGGTTCCGAATCTTCTGGTGCCTTTACTGCAGGGAAGTGACCCCTACATTAAGATGCCAAGAGTCTGGTGTACCAAGAGGAGAAGACCCAAGGAATCACTTGGGATGTTGTTGGAAGAGGGCTTTAGGAAAACGGGAAAACTTCAAAGAGATCAAAAAGCAAATGGAAACTTTGCCCTTTCAAAATGCCATGCATAGTCAATTATGCATTTGTGAGTCAATTATGCATTTGTAAGTCAATTACAAAAAAGAAAACAGATGAGTTTTAAGACTTCTTATGTGCAATGCTGGAAAGGGCTTCAATTTAGGAGAACAATAATTTTAAAAAATGGTTTTAGGTCAAATGAGAAGGGAAGTCTTCCAAAATGCCTCTTGGGAATTAAATTAAAAATGAGTAAACTAATTTTATTTGCAGCTTAAATAAAACTCCCCTGAACGGCTTAATGGGTACCTACCTCCTTTAGGTACATTCTAGAGAAAACCCAATTTGCAATTATAGGCTAAGGAGATTAATGAATCACCACATTTTATTTGTATTAGAACCAGTGATTAGGAGAAATTTCTTTCTGAGTTGGAGTCGCAGTCAGCTAGCTAGAAAAAAGTGGGCAGAGCTATTTCATTAACCTAGTTTCATTTCCTTACCCAGCCTGTATATTTCCTTGAGCTCAAGGACCAAAATTATTTATCTTTGTTTAAGAAGGGCACATACTACAGTGCCTGATATATGCCAGGCACCTAATAAACATATATAATGTAAAGAAACTTCCAGCAAAGTTTTCTGATATTTTAAGTAAATGGGAAGAGGAAAGGCAGGGATGGAGGAAACGACGATGTTCTTTTTGCCTTGGTACCTCTAGGGCACAAATACCATTTGCTGAACAAATCCATGGGCACCTGGGCTCCAAGAAGATACGGTTTTTGTCTACTTTGTGCTATTTCTGCTCCAAGAGGGCAGCTGACACATAGTAGGTATTCACAGTTCTCTGTTGAATAAACGTAGAAGGAATAAGAAATCTTTGGAAGTCCAGACCAATTTAGAAAAATTCAGTTTCTTCTCAGGAGTCTGACTGTATGCATGCTATCAACTTTTTTCTTATAAGGCAATTAATGCTCCGTAATAGTCATCAAATGGTTTTAACAATGGCCGCTTATGAACAATGTACCTGGTATTTCAGAGGCATTCTATCTCTTTTCAACTTTACGACAATCTGTTGAGGCAGATTCTGTTCTCTTCATTTTACAGTTAAGAAAACTAGGGTCTCGGAGAAGGACCTGGTAAAGCCTCCTGAGCCAGAAGAGAGGCCAATCTGGGGTTGGTGCTTAACCTGGGCTCCCCCAGAGCTGAGTCCAAGAAAAGTGCTTGGGAGCAGGTGGTTTCTGTGGGGTGGGGGTAGACTCCAGAAGTAGGAGTGAGGGAGAAGGAGAGAAGGAAGGAGAAAAGTCCCCATAGGTGTGTTACTGACCTGGTTACGGGAAATACAGTCAGTCCCACTGGGCCCCTCTGAGGAAGCAGGCAGAGTGCATCCCAGAACTGTTTTTCCTTACACAGGGGACTGGACACTGTCCCACTGACCCCTGTCCCCACTAGCTAGACACTCCACTGGGGATATTAACCTCCCCAATCCCTGTGTTAGTGCACAACTCCCGCGGCTTTGGAAGAGCCCTTGAATGCTTTCCAGATGCTGGCGTGGAAGGACGGGTGCCCATCACGGATGCAGCTGAAATCCAGGTGGGCTGAGGGCTCCTGGAACACAGACACCAAAACTGTCCGCTGCCTGCTCTGACTTCCTCGGTGTCCTTTTGCAGTTTCAACCCAGCAACTATGTTTCCTCCTACTAAAATGCGAGCCCAGAGGGTGTGATACTAAACACAGCTTCTGCCTTCGAGGTGCTTATAGACCCAATCTGGGGAAAGGCAGGTGCCTGTGAAAAATTAAGCAGCAAGGGACTATTATTAGTAAAGAACAACCAAGTTGTGCATATACGGAGTATGGTCCTTATGCACATAAAAGTGAGCATTTGCTGGAGTATGAAGTTTGCCATAGCAAATGAGCACAACCTCAGTGTCTTCAAACTATATGCATTTATGCTCTCATAAAAGGGTTCTGGAGGTCAGGAGGCTCACGGCGGCATTCTCTCCTGGAGGCTCTGGAGGAGAACCTATTTCCTTGTGTTTCTCACCTTCTGGAGGCGACTTGCTTTCCTTGGCGCTTGGCCCCCCCCCCCATCTTGGAATCCGTGAGCACCGCACCATCTCTCCTCTCCTACTATTGTATCCCTCCCATAAGGACCCTCAAGATGACAGTGGGGCCCCCGGGATCCCCTCTCCATATCGAGGGCCCGAACTGCATCACTTCTCCAAAGACCCTTCTGCCATCAAAGGTAACATAAGCCCAGGGGTCAGGGATCTCGATGCGCGCATCAGTGTGGAGTTGGGCAGGAACATGACTTAGCCTGTCCAGTGAGTGCAGCCATGATCTTTCTCCTCTTTCTGAAAGAAGGAGCAGTTGATAGGGCTGTGTGAGGAGAGACGAATGGGAACTCAAGAGGAAGGGGGGGGGATTTAGTTCCTCATGCTGTGACGTCACTTCCTGTCCGCCCCTTTTGTAACTGTACCTCCCTCATCTGTCATGTTTCTCTCGCTAAAAGAAAAATGTTAATTTGGTTTTCTGAATCCTGAGGTGATGGGCTACTTTGTTCTCTGCTTTAGGCATTTTGCGCTATAAAAACAACCACCCAACCAATATTTTAAAAGGGATGATTCACCCATAAAATGAATGACCACAGAGCCATTAAAAAATCCATCCACAGTGCGCTCGGAGGAGCGCTGGTGAAGAAGGAGAACATCAAAGCGAATGTGGAGAAGGGTCCCGTCACCGGAAGAACACTGCAGGAAGGAGACGGATATGTGTTTGCTTCTAAACCGAGGTTTCTGGGAAGACACATAAGGCACAGCAGCAGCGGAGGTGGGGGGGAACCTGGAGGATTTGGGCCCAGAAGTGTTCACCATCTAGTCCTAGGAAATATTTGCAGTGTGTGTGTACAGTACTATGTGTACGTTTATAGCAAAGTCTTGTGAAGTCATTTACCCTCCTGGTGAGGAAACAGAGACAAGGCTACAAGGACATTGCTATCAGAACAATCGGTGTGATTCAATGAATGGACGAATGGATGAAGGTTTTGGGGGAACAGAGAAATAAGGTCAGGCAGGGAGAACCGCCTGGTGGTGAAAAGCCACCATGGGAAATCTGGGAGCCTACAGGGCCAGCGGGAGTGCTGGTCACTACAATCAGGGGACATCTGTTGGCTTTCAGCACAGAAGCAAAGAAGGATGCAAACATTTCCCAGACTTGAAGGGCAGTCCCTCGACAGAGAATCCTCTCGATTTGCACTTGGCTCCTAGGCTCCCACCCAGCATTCATGTAAATGGAAAATGTCTTTAAGGTTCCCTGAGCGAAAAACCTCTCTCGATAAGTGAGATTTTTTTTTTTTTGCGTGTGATTTTAATCCTCTCTAAACAGATTAGCTCTGTTCTCATGCGTGTGCGTGTGTCTGTGCCTTTGCCCTTCCCACCCCCGGTGTATGTCCTGCAGAATGGGTTCTGAGTCATCTTGCTTCCCCTAAATTCAAGCCGATTTGTCATAAATAGGTGCAAATATCCAACTGCATCATTTTATCATTCATAGTCACGCCTGAACATTTACATTTTAAATACATATTATTGTAAACTCCTTTCTTTTAATTTCTGTTATATTAAAGTCATGGCACGATATTGAGAATTGTTTTCAAGTTATGTGTGTAGGTAGTAATATTATTTATGGATTTCATTTTGAGAGAAGAAAGAGACATCATGGTGTTCTTTCCCAAGGGATCTGATGTCAGATACCTTCGGGGACCAGGCAGGCCTGCATGAGGTGGCCTGTAAATGACACAGCTAGGGTGGATGGGCTCCCCTCCCAAATGAATCCAAATGTACATCTGTTTAAAGACTGCTGGGCATAATAGCCATGGCTACTGTCTTCTCCTCGCCGGAAGACTCCCATGGTCAGACCTCCGTTCTAGAAAACAGTGAGTCATAGAGAACCAGGGGGTGACCAGCACAATTTCCACTTTGCTAATCTGTCCTAAAGAAGCAGTTTTTCTCCACAGTACTAACCTTATCTAGCACACCTCGCCTTTTCATTCTCCTAAGACATATTATTTCATTATAACAAAATGGGGCTAAACTGTACCGTTAGCAATTGCATTTATGTGGTTGCTAGGAAACCAATTTGCCCCTTGGGTTTTAGAAGCAGCTGAGGGTGCTAAATATCGCATTATATATCAGGGTGGCGAAGGGGAGCTCAGATGTGCTTTAAGAAGCCATGTCCTCCAGAAGGGCAGATTGCAGCTGGTTATGGATGAGATTAAACAATTAGGATCTAAATTAAAATAAAAAATTTGGGTACCCAAACAAAATAGAGCTTACTATATCTAGGTTTAAAGGGAATGGGGGTGGAGAACAAAATATTGTCTTATTACTCAAAGATAAAGAAGACTGAGACCCAAATTACATATCAGTAATGACATTGACAAATGTAACTTTGACTTCCTGCTAGCTCCCTGCATATCAGGCACAGTACTGGGGCTGACTTTGGTCCTATCATAAACGGCACTGGTCTATAAGGCACATATTATCACTACTTTGTACATGAGAAAGACAAGCTGCCGAAGTCAACCTACATACAAATCATGGTCAGCTGATAGTCCTTTCTGGAAAGAGCTGGTGGCTTAAGTGTATTTTAATTTCAGAAAAAGGAATCGGTTGGCACTATTTCTGCATATTTGTACAGGTGGTTGGGCTAGTAAGCGCTGGTGGCTTTCAGCAGCCTGGATAATCACGTCCGTGGTACAATGACACCACACCAGTGGGAGCTCTCTTGAGGGTACATCACGGTTCTCTGCCCTTTTCTACTTTTCTATAACTCACGTCTTAATAACCGGCCGGAAAGAGCCTGTACCTGACGCCAGCTTAGGAGAGGAAGTAGAGCATGTGGTCAGTAGGGGGCGCTCTGGGAGCCAGACCCTTCAGTTGGGGGAGTAAGAATAATGGTAGGTTAGATTACAACTGGAATCAAAAAGTTCAAAGTAACCTGGAGAGTGGAAAACAAAACAAAACAACTTGACCTCTGACACCGGTGTGTGCTATGAGGAAAAATACAACGAGAAGAAAAACACGACAGTAACATTTGCTTTCACGGGTCCCTCCCTTTCTTTTTTTCTCTGTCATTCCTTCGGTGGCCACCGGCCTTCCACGGCTCCCTGTCAAGACCTCAAGCTCTGGAGTCAGGCTGGGCTCCCATTCTAGCTCTGCTACTTCCTACCCGTGTGACCAGTATAAAATGCGGGCGACTTTCTGTGCCTCTGTCTTCCAAAATTCCAAGTGCTCCAAATTCCAAAAAATGAGAATTTTCCTAGTGTATACAGTTCATGGGGTTGTTGGGAGGATCACGTGGAGTTGTTTGTGTAAAGAATTTAGTGTGTAACACACGGGATAGAGGGCACGCTCAGGAAGTCCCTGTGACCCCCTCATCCTGAGTCCCAGGAATGACACTAAGAGACTGGTTTATGGGACCAAAGCTTAAAATAATCTCCACAGGCTTGGGTGAATCTCAAATGAGGCTACAGGTCATTCTATCCAACGTGGACAATCTGTGAGCCAGATGGAAAGATGATAGATGTGTGGGACTCAATTCACAGCTGATTCATTTCACTGTCTCATGTTTGCCTGTATGTACGTCTCTGATTTCAGGGACCTATTAGCACAACCCTCAGTGCGCTCAGGACTCAAAGGACGGGGAACACGCGGGTGCGGGGTGGTTTGTACACTTGAAAAGCAATGGTGAGGACCCAGGTTGCCAAGGAGCCCGAGTTTAGGAGGCTCCGTTCTTGTGTGAACTGTCCTCAGGGCACCACTCTCTGAATTTACATTGTAACCGGTGTCCTGGACTGGGGCCATCTGGTAACCGTCCCAGCCCGCAGGCTACCGCTGGAGGCCTGAGAAGGCGGCCTGAGAAAGCGGACTAACATCCTGCTTCTCACCGCCAGAAAACCGAGCACTTGATCTCCGACATCTGTGTTCTCTGTGAGGAACCTGCCAACGACAAGAAGAAGGGCAGCCACACAGACATTCCTGGACCGGTGTCTCCAAAAGTCATTCCTCTCGTGGCCCTCAGGAGTCCCAAGATGCTCGCCGAGGTTTCTCAGATACCGGTTAAATCCCTGCCATAGAAACCTTTCTGAATTCTCCAGGCCCGAGGAGGTCCCTTCCTTTCTGATTTCTTACAGGACCCTGAGGCCGGCTTTAGAAAGGGCTAACCGAGAAACAGATGGGCCGATTAGGCACCCTGCGATGATAGGAAATGAAGAAGGCTCCACGTTGCATCAGACAATGCTCTCTGGCATGTGTTCATCTGATGTCCTGTTTGGGTCTGCAGGGTGTCAGGTGCTGGGCTGGGTACAGGGGATTAGAAGTGAGGACGGTTGGGCAGAGTCCAGTCGGAGCCATCCTGGAGCTCAGGGTCTAGTGGAAGAGACTTGACATCAGTTCATGTCACCTAAACCAAGGCTTTGAGAGAAACTGAAAGTCAGGCTGCGAAGCAAAGCAAGGGTCTCCGGTCTAGACCGTTCCCAGAAGGTGTGTTTGAAATGCAAAAGGGGAGGTACATAGCAAAGGGCCTGCGTGAGGGTGTGAGGGGCTAGAAGGGAGAGCATTTGATTAACTACGGTCTTTTCAAGACACAATTGATAGGCCCTTGGTTACGATGGATTATATAGAATGTTCCACTTATCTACTGTTGCGTAGCAAATCGCCCTACAGCTTCAAGGCTCAAAACAGTACCATGTATTTGCTTATCTGTTCAGGTTTCTGTGGGTCAGGAATGCAGGAGGGACTCAGCTGGGCTGGGCAGTTCTGGGGCTCGGGCTTGGGGTCTCTCTTGGTTCGGTCGGAGAATGGACGTAGTTGAGGGATGAAGACATCATCCCTCTTGCTTCACGCAGCCCTAGGGGCCTTCCGGGCAGTTTCTGTGTGTGGGTGACTCTGGGCCTCCTCACAGGGTGGTGTTTCCAGGACACTGGAACTCCGGGAGTGAGACTCCCAGGGAACAAAGTGAAGGGGCATGACCCTTTATGACCTCATCTGAGAAGTCACTTCCTTGGCTTTCAGTTTGCACCAAGTCAAGTTCCTGGTCCAAGGGGATGGGATAAGGTGCCCCCCCCAATGCATTAAGAAGACCATGGGACATGGCAGATATCGTGGACGTCTTTGAGAAAGGCCCACCGATATCCAGGAGAAGCCCACTGGACATCCCGTGGACTGGAAGTTTCCTTAGGGAACTACCGTGGTACACAGGCTTCCACGGGTTACCTTCCCTCGTATTTCTCCTCCACCTCATCATTACCCAGATACCGTATTTCAAAATACTTGACAGTTTACAAAGTGTTCTTAATTGATCATCATAATAATCCTGCTAATTATTAGGACAAAATATTAACGCCCACGCTGTTTAGACAAGCAAACTAAGACCCGATGTCTCGGAGCCAAAAAGAGAGCACACCCAGCATCTGATTCCAGAATTAAGTGTTCTTCCCACAGAAACACAGCATTCTACTAAAACCTGCCTGGGTGAGGAAAAAAAAATCACCATTTACAGTCTGATGGTCTTCACTCCCTTTTGCGGACACAAAGCATTTGAACAGTCTACGGCTGTGAAAGTCAGCTGCTTCATTTATAGGGGAATATGAAAAGCCATTGTTTTAAATAGCATCCATTATAGACTGAATACAAAGACTATTTCCATATTGCTTCCAAAATTTTTGGTCCTATCGTCTACAAATAATTAAGGGTTAGCAACTTAAAAATTAATTTTAGTGGTAGAGCTATGCATCTGGCTTAATGGAGGCCATAAATCAATCCCGTGAGATAAAATCTATTTTAAGAACTCTACAGAAAAGGTCCTATTTCAAAGAGGCATTGTATTCTTTCTCTCCCTTCAGAGCAGCCGTACAGCCCTCCTAGTCCAACCTCCTAGCAACTTCCAGCATCCATTGTGAATGTGTTAGAAAGGCGAAAACGTACATTCTTGTGACTCACTCCAGGTGTGCTGTGATGGGGTGGATGGGGGCTCCCTGAAGGCCACTGCCAGGTCCTAATCCCTGAAGCCCGTGCATGTGACTTTGTGTGGAGGAGGACTCTTTGTGGATGTAATTAAGCTAAGAATCTCATGGGGATCTCATCCTGAATTATCCAGATAGGCCCCAAATCCGATGGCAACTGTCTTTGTAAGAGAGAAGCAAAGGGATATTCGAAACGAGTCCATGTGAAGGTGGAGGCCAGGCGGAGGCAGGTGGTCATCCCCCCAGGAGCCCCTGGAACCACCGGAGGCTGGAAGAGGCAGCCAGTATTCTCCCCTAGAAGCTTTGAAGGCAGCAGGGCCCCTTGATTTTGGACTTCCAGTTTTCAGCAGGGCGAGAACATACATTTCTGTGGCTTTAAGCCACCGGCTTGGTGGTGTTTGTTACGGCAGCCCTAAGAAATTGGTATCTACCAAGGAAGGAAGAGGGTAGCAGGCCCAGGCCCAGCCCTGGGCATCTTAACAAAGCCTCCTGGTGATTCTCACGCATGCTGGGAGCTCCGAGCCACTGAGTCATTAAACTAATGGCTCTGTTGATGACCGGCTGAAGACAGGGACCTTTCCCCTCCAGGACAGCAGAGGCCCCCCTTGGACCCACGCTGAAGGTGTGGACCTTGAACATCTGGTGCAAAACCCCGAGTCCCAGTAGGCGAGGGCACTGCTTCAGGTCAGTCCTCTCACACTTGCCCTCTCGAGGGCTGCCTCATTTACAAGAGATGTGTCTTTGGCTCGGGAGAGGGACAGCGCCACGTGTCCTGTACTGTGGTTCGGAGCAGGCATTAAGACCGGATTCTTACCGTGGGGAGTCTGCCAGCTCATCGGACAAAACGGACAAGCAGATGCAAAGATAAACAATTCCACCTCGAGCTTCGCACGGGCGTGACGTCTCGGAAACGTCTCTCCGAACTTATCAAATACGCAACTCTTGAAGCTGCGAGTGTGTCTCTAACTGAGCTCGTCCTAAGCGCCGGGGTGGAGGTAAACCAACACCGGCAGGCTCTCACCAGCAGGCCCGATGAATAATGCATCCGCCTTCCCTCCCATGCTACGGATGACTTTGCATATCAAGAATGAGACTTCCTAAAAGTCACATCAGAGCAGAAGAATGTTCACCTGTGGATACGCTTTCTAGTGCCTTTTTTTTTTTTTTTTAAATTAGAACATTTGAGGGTACCTGGAGAGAAAATGAAATATATCACAGACGGGAGCGAGAACATGCACCGTCCAATGAGAAATACCCCCGCTTTTGGCCGAGTTGTTGTTTCTTGACGGGTTTGAATTCAGCATAAACTTTTTAATCAAAGTGACAAACATGCCACTGTGACCTTCAAAGTCCTTTGGGGACGCACAACCGCGAGGAATGAAATGCCTGCTCTGGGAAGGAGGAGGATTTGCTCGTGACCATGGAGGAATGTGCCCCGGGGAAGGAGATCTGGAAATTAAGACAAAGGGCAGGCACGAGGCGGGCCCAACAATGTGGCATCAAGGATAAAGGTTTCGGGGCCATGGCTGCAGGGACCCCAAGTCCTGCAGTGCCACTCAGCAGCTATGTGATCCCAGGCAAGTGATGGATCCCACAGGGCTCCAGCTTCCTCCCCTATAAAGTGGGTCAGTAACAGGAGCTACTGGTCAAAGCTCATTATGAGGATTAAAAAATTAAAACCTAGAAAGTGCAAATACCAAGCGTGGTGATGTGTTTGTTACTTCTTCTCTCTTCCTTTCTGCCGCCTCTCCTCATCATCATCATCATCATTGTCGTCAATGTCGTTGTCAGCATGATTCCCAAGGTCACCTCCCGCCCTTGCAGGCCCAGGGTTTAAGTCTGATTCTCTGTCTTCAACCCCTCTGTGGCCTTGACGAAGCCCTTAGCCTCAGGAGCCTCCCCTGTACGTGGCCAGCCTCTTACCCTGCTGCGAGATGAGGATTCGAGAGAATTCACATAAAGCTCCCAAGACAGGGCTTAACCTTCAAAGACATTAAATCAAGGGCGCCACTATGATTAAAAATAAAGTCATTACCACCCAAAATAGGGGAGAAGAGGTTTAAAGGTGGCAGGGATCAGCAAAATGACACACAGGAAGTGGGGGGGAACCAAAGCTCACTTCCCTGTCTCTCAGAAATGACAGGAGGGAATTACTGGGTATCTGGCAGGTGAAGACATTAATTCACTTATTTACTTGATGTCTGATTACTGAACGGCACATCGCAGGCACTGTGCTAAGTGATTTATCCTTCTCTCAATAATCCTACGAGGTAGGGAACGCTCACCCCCATTTTACAGATCAGAAGACATGTCTGAAAAGGTGAAATAAATTCACCTTTGTAAGTTATTAGTTTATTAATTGGCCTTATTACTTATTAGTTCCCCATGTGGAAACTACTTCAAATTCGGGTTCCAGCTAACTTCAGCTTCGGGTCACCACATGACCTACCCTGTGGCCACAACCCCTGCAGCCGGCTCTCATTACTGACGCAGTCTTCTCTCTAGCACCGTTGAGTTAGTGAGCTGGAGGAAAACTGTAAGGACCCTGCCCTACCCCTCAGCATAGGAGAGCTGAGCAGAGGGTCTTCTAGAAGACCAGATGGTCGTACCTACACTCTAAACCACCAGGGGCTCAAACCTCGAAGAGCTGTTGGGGCCGGCAGGAAAAGCCACTTTGAAGGGAGGTAGCTTCTCGATGTCAAAATTTTCCCAGTATCACTGACGGAGGGCATGGTGGCCACTGGCAACAATAGTACCCCCTTGGAGAACCGGGTTCTCTGGCTGATCGCTGGGAGTCATGAGCCTTGGGTGTGCCCTGACTTTTCTCTTTCTCTTGCAGTGTGCCTACAATTAATTCCTCAGCCAAGCTGTCAGCTCTCCCTCCCCAACTCAGGCAGAATCTGACCACCACTCACTACCGCCGCATGTCCAGCCCAGCCTATGTCAGCTGTATAGCAAGACAGCCTCTTCACTTCTCGCTATGCACTCCTGCACTTTAGTATCTCTTCCAGACCCCAGCCAGGGGAGTCCTATAAAATGAAAGCCTGAGCGAGTCACTTGTCTGCTCAGAATCCGCGATGACTCACCTTTCCGTGTGAGTAAAAGTTAGGCTTCTCACAACGCCTGCATGGATATGTGTGATCTGCTCCTCTGCTTCTTCCAACTCACCTCCTGCTTCTCTCCCCTCTCCCTTTACTCCATCCTCATTGCCTTAGGGACCCTCCAATGTCAGATGCTCCCCTGCCTCAGGACCTTTGCACATGCTAGTTCTGTTCTGGAGTGCTCTTCCTCCTGTTACGGACGGGACTCATTCTCTCAGCTCTTTCAGGCTGTGCTTAATTCCCCAGACAAGCCTTTCCTGCCCAGTCTGTTGAAAACCACACAGCACTCACCCTTACCCCAAGTGGCTAACTTTGCATGGCTGAAAATATTCTCATCCACCTTGTGTATTATGTGTTTCCTTCCACTAGAGGGAGACAAATGCGCCATGAGGTCAGAAGCCTCGCATTAAGCCTTCACCGAATGAAGGACCGTGCAAGTTTAGCCTGGTTCCCCGATACCATCACCTGCACACGCGTACTTGGGCCCACACCACACAAAACTCTGGGTGGGGGGTAAGGCTCAGTAGCCGCCCTGGTTCCTAGCAGATACGGTGCTCCAGGAACCGTGACCCTTGTTTCCGAGTCACTGGGCTCCGGCAGCAGATTGTAACAGAAACTCTGGGCTGGTTCTCATGCCCGGGAACTGAGTCACTTCAGCTCACTCCTGACCAGCCATTCATCATCGAAAACAAGGCTGTGTTCTGGGAAAAAGTTCCCACAGGCCCTCGCAAAGGCACGGATAATATTCCCAGGGGAAAGCTTCCTTTCCCAGACCACAACAGCCGGGACCAAGCCTGATGCCCCTGCTCACGCACAGTGTGGTCCCACGGGCACCTCGTAGCATCAGTGCTGCCTCCCCAGACTGGGACATGGTCTCAGGGAATGTCACCAGGTGTATCCCTGGGGACAGGCTATCGGGACATCGGTGACACATGGAATTTGCTGTAAATGGTGCACTTCCTTTTTTCTAGCAGGTTATGTTCTCCGACTCTAGAGAGGTGAGTCTGGGTTCCCAGCACCCATCACCCTCCATCCAGGTGGCCCCAGGCCCCTTCCTCCTGCTCACATTCCCTCCTCCAGACTCTCCTGTCCCAGATTCCCTTTGTTCTTCTCAGAGCTTTCTCCCACCTCCTCCGAGCTCTTCCTTTGTCCATTTCCTACATAATTTAAGGCACCAAATGCTGCCGGTGTGATTACAGAGACTCCTGTGCTATAGGCCTTTTACGTGTGCTGCTTCTGCCTTTGACCTAGACTTTTGTCTTTGTGTCTTTCTGTTTAGTATCTCAATTTAGGGGGTGCCTGGGTGGCTCAGTCAGTTAGACATCTGCCTTCAGCTCAAGTCGAGACCCCAGGTCCTGGGCTCAAGCCCCATATCGGGTGGGCTCCCTGCTCAGCGGGGAGTCTGCTTCTCCCGCTCACTCTCCCTCTGTCAAATAAATAAGTAAAATCTTAAAAAAAAAAAAAAAGTATCTCAGTTTAGGGACTGGGCTGGGGATACTGAAGCTCCCAACGGGGGCCTGAAGGCATGAAAACTGCCCGTGAAAACTGTCGAGGAATTCCAGGACCCATATCAAAGGAAGGAATCGGGACTCTTCCTCTGTGATGTTCGTACTGTAAGTGCTCATCGAGGAAGAGCTTCTGAACTCCAGCAGCGGGACCATTACCGGGATAATGGAGGTTCTAGAATCTTACTCGCTCTCTAAAATCTGTGAAATAGCATTCCGATTCTCAGCTCATTGCTTTTAAGCTCTTATTCACTCCCAGTTATTTTATGGACACTCATAAATAATGTATAATGTAAATTGTAAGCTATAACTAACACTCGCTTAAGACGTATTATTCATTAAGTACTGTGCTAAGGGTCCTCTGGGATCCGAGCTACTGTTTAACTTCCTCCACGCACCCATCCCATAGATGGGACAACTGAGGCTTGCGAAGGACCAGGCAGCTCTCAGGCAGTGGAGTCTGGGTGCAAATATAGGCCGCTGAGGTCCCTTGAGGAAGACAACAGGAGGGTATGCTTGGGACCCCCGTTCTAGAAGGGCACAGGAGGTATTTTTTGGTTTGTAATGGTAGCTGGAAGTATTACTGGCATTTGGTGGGAGGCGGTGACGTACACCTCTTGTGGGAGGCGGGGGTCTTGGACCGCATAAAGTTGTTCCACATAAATTTTTCATGACCCTGATGGACATTCCTTCGGTGGGAAGAGAAGAGCTCTCTGCGCATTCTGGAACTTCACTCGATTTTACATTTAAACCCCAAGTACGTCTGCACAACTCAATCTATTCTGCGTTTCCTCGGAGGAGAGCTTGTTGCTTGTTTGGCTCTGCACCTGCCAGTTCTGGAAAAATCACTTAGCCGATGTTATCACCGAGTGTTTTTTGAGTGACCAACGCCAGGCGGACCTGTACTGATCTGTGTTTGTAGCTGATGCGTTTCTTACGGCGAACCGGTCTAAGGATGCTCACCTTGAACCATGACCTTCTGTCTTCCAGGGGCACATACTAACCTAGACATTCTAGTGTACGTTGCTTTTCTCCTTTATATTATACTTGGGGCTTCTGCATTTTTTTTTTTTTTTTTTTTTTAGCATACGTGTAGGGAGGTTAAAATTTTGTGGCAGTCACAGGAGGGATCTGCTGAGCATCACACAAGGTAAAGTTTATAAGCCTCTCCAGGTCCCCGGGCAGCAGGCGGGGAGGGCGGCTGGAGGCAGCCCCCATTCTGGCCTGGGTGGGTTTGTACCCAGATGCCCTGCCCTGCTGGCAGATCCTGCTGTGTGGTTGGAATTAGTAATGAAGTCTTTTGAAAGCTAAGAAGAGGGAACCTCCGTGCAAACATTGGTCTGCTAGGCTCAAGGTCACTGCCCAGCCCAGTGTCAGCTCCAGACGATTTCAGGGGCACCAGCTCAGTAGCAGGTAGGGAGCGCCGACTCCCCCTTGTGTGAGGCTCCCCCTCCTCTCCAGCTGCCCCTGCCAGGAGCCCTGTCCACCGAGGTTGGTCAGACCTGGGGAAGAGGGAACATGACCTGGGTTCTGAGCAGCCCGGCAGGTGGCACGCTGAGCCCCGAGCCGAAGCAATGGGAAGGGGAGGGTCTGCACGAACCAGCGAGTGGCCACAGGTGTCTCGAGGGCACACCTCTTCCCTGGCTTTCTGGCCTTAGGGGAAAGTGATTGGATTGCTGACAGGTTGGCCAGTACGCTCCCTGGGAACAGAGGACGGCCTGGAAAGGGGGCCCTTGGGGCTAAGCTTGCTGAACGGCCGCATCAGAGAGAGCACAGGCCATGACTGTGTTCCTGACTCTGGCATCTTTGCTGACCCCAGGAGGGCTGTGACAAGGACCCTCTCCAGGGCTGGGCCACATCACTGCTTTGCTCGGTTCTGGTGCTGTTATAGACTGAGGGTTTGGTGTCCCCACAAAAGTCATAGGTCGACACCTTAACCTCCAGTGTGACAGCATTTGGAGGTGGGGCCTTTGGGAGGTGAGCGGGTTCTGATGAGGACAGGAGGGTGGGGCCCGTGCGATGGGATTAGTGCCCTTACAAGTATGGACACTGGAGCTCTCGCTCTCTCTCCCCTTCCATGAGGACACAGGGAGAAAGTGGCCTCCTGCAAGCCAGGGAGAGGGTCTCACTGGACACAGAACATGCCGGCACTTTCAGCTTCAACTTGGAGCCTCCAGAACGGTATTAAGAAATGTCTGTTAAGGTTATGGCAGCCCAAGTGGACTTGAGACAGGAGCCGTGCGACTTTGAGAGAACCAGGAAACCCTGCCGGAAGCAAATGGAGAGGACGAGTTTACAAAGTGCGGAGGCGCTCAGATCCTGGGCACTGGGGTCGTGGAAGGAGGCACACAGCTGGCCACCAGCCAGGGCCCTTGGGTACCACTCCAGAGAACCAAGAGCCAACCCGGCCTCTCGGACCACGTGTCCTGATCCTGGAAGGATGAGCCCCGTGGTGTGAGCTCCTGGAGAGGGGAACTGCTTTGAGCTGGCTCGAACCCTCCAGGAAGAAGCGGGTTCAGAGTCTGGTTCCCCTACACGCACCTGCCTACTTGCCCAGACACGGCCTCCGAGGGTGCGCACGGAGGGGTTGACAGCAGCAATCTCGGGGAAGCCTGACCGCGGTGATTTTATGCTCCCGGGTTTGTGGGTCTGATTCCTCTAAATGTCCACCATGAGCCTATTATACTTTTGTAGTAATATTTTCCTTTAATTCAAATAAAAAGCAACCTGGGTGACTCCAAGGCATGTGTCAGGGTCAGGGCCCTGAGCACAGTGCTCTGAACATCCCGGAGCAGGAGAATCCTCGGGGACGAGCTGATTTCCGGGCATGGCTGCCAGGAAGGGAGGATGGGATCAGTAAGACTTCCAGCCGGGGGGTCCTATCAAGCAACGGCCAGTCCAGCCGTTCCTGTTGGTGACACATTTACTGTGGGAATGACAATTCCCAATCACATCTCAAAATCACACATTTAGCTTTGGGCAAATGGAGAATCTTTGCGGACGTCCTCATGGAAAAACAAACCGTATTTATCATGGAAGTGAGGCACAAGGTCAACAGGACCCGGCCTTGGCCGGACCACCGTGGTACCACCCCACCATTCCCCCGCTGGTTGGTGTGTGGGTTTGGGATCTGTGGACTTTGTTCTCAGCTTCAAACCCAGCATTTGAAGATCTTCTGGAGTGTTCCAGGCTTCTTGTAATCCTACTCTGTCACACATAGCCTGCTACTGGGAGCGGGAGCTCGGAGGGAGTGAATTTTGCTGGGAAACTTACAAGCGTAGCAAAGACCGGAAAAAAGTGTCCCAGCTGCACGCCTCAGATAGACGCTCCTTCCAGCAAAGCTGACTTTCTTATCACAGGATAAGGATAAACAAACGGCCACGCTTGGATCCTCTTCATCAAAGCATCGGAGAGAGACTCCGGACTCCGAGGCCACTGTATCTCTCTATGGGTGTCCGCTCCCGATTTCAACATGGTGGGGGGAGAGGGTCCCCCCACAACAAGCAGTTCTCAGACACGCCCAGGGTATCCGAGAATTCACCTCAGTTCTGACACTATCTACCTGGGGAAAGAATCACATTTCCCAGGAGGAGGGCTCAGTCTCGCAAGGCTGCCCCCAACACCCCACTTCAGATGCCCAGCGCGAGTCCGGCCATCACCCCTGCGTCCACAGACTGGCTATAAATCAGAGACTCCCAGAACTCCTTCCTTGGGTTTGATTAATTTGTTAGAGCAGCTCACAGAACTCGGGGAAACATTTACTTGCCAGAGGACTGGTTTACTGTAAAAAGGCTATAACTTCTACTAGGAACCGGCAGATGGACGAGATGTACGGAGCCCGGTATGGGGAGCTCCACAGCATCTCTGCGTGCACCGTTCTCCCATAACTGCCGTGTGCTCACCACGCCAGGATCCCTCGGACCACCCCCCTCCCTGCTCCCCTGGGTGTTTAGGGAGGCCTGGCTACCAGGACACAACCGATGACATCACTGACCACTGGCAAACGACGTCAATCTCCAGGCCCTCTCTCATCCCCATGGTTTGCTTCAGGGGCAACAAGCCCGGGTCCTTTCCAAAAGCCACTGCATTAGTATAAGAAAAGACAGCCTTATCCCTCTCAATACTCAGGAAATAACCCTGAAGGAAGACTAAATATATCTGAGCCATTTATTTTGCTCATCTGAATGACCAAATATATATTTTTCTCATTAATCACAATATTGTAATGCCCTGTTTGAATCTAGACATATGAGGCTAGGGTTCGGGTGGGTTTAGGGATCGAGTCAACCTTCTTGGCTGGAGGAATCCAGATGCCTTAGTTCTCAAGCTCAGCCCCATCTGGGGAAATACACACACAATGCAGATCGCCAGGCCCCAGTCCCTGAAGACCAACTCCCAGGAGGCCAGTGAAGTCCTGAAAGAGGCATTAAAAAGAAACCACTCAGGATAGAGCGGCATGCTAAGGGGCACGGTATGGAAAGGGCCAGATAAATCCAAAAGATGGGCCCTTGTGTACAGTAGATAGGCCAGTCCCTTAGCATCCGGCCGTGTGGTCCTGGAGTGGATCTCCATTTAGACAGAATCATTAACTGTAGAGGACATTTTTGGGTTAACTGGGGAAAATGAATATATTTTTTTCCTAATAGAAAAATGGATACTGTTAACTGAGAAAAGCAGGTTTAAAAATAACATATACGGTACGAGCTCATTTTGGTCAACACACACATATGTATTTGCCTTAAGAAGTAACACGCTATGGTGTTAAGATTTTTAGTCTCTGGATGGGGTGACCACGGGGTCCTTAGGTTCTTAGTTTTGCTTATCTGGCTTTTCTAAATTTCTGCAATGTGTAAGGACCTATTTAGAAACCGTCCCTGCTCCCCTTCCCCCAGGGGATTTACTTGGAGATAAGTCCCAGAAACCAGCTTCAGGTAACAAAGCCCAGATACAAAGGTGGGTCAGGCCAGGTGGAGACAGCGGATCAGTGCGGGGATGCATACTGTCTCCCTGGTTACCAAGGAGTATGGGCCCCGCCCTTTGGGAACCTTTGGGCGCCCATCCAAATCAAGGTGTAATAGGCTGGTTCAAATGTCTACTAGGGTAAATTGTAACTCAATTGGTCACCTACCATCACTGTGGAGCTTCCTGTGTGTGTTACAATCTCATTGGCTAGGCCCGACCACATGACTTTCGCCCTTGAAAGCTAGTCTGTGAAACAGAGAAGTGTCGCCCTCTCTTGTAAGAGGTGCGGCCCCAAACGTTCAGTTAGATTCTTGATGCTTGGCATGAAATAAAGCTTTGCTTGACCTTCACTTTGTATCAGTCTCGCTCCTTTAATCATGGACCCATTATCGGGGCCTAAAACAATGCTTATCTGATTTTTATAATAATAAAATGTTTTCCTCAATTAAAAAAAATATGCCACCCAGATGATTCTGGTGCATAGCCACATCTGAGAGCTGGCTTGTCGAGGAGAACTTTCTTAACTTACCTCCTTGTGGAGCCACGGGGTAGGGGGGGTCCCCTGCTGAGAGTGTGGGTTCTCAGGTCCCTGCCCCGCAGAATCTGACTGATACTGGGGTGTGGCCCGAGAGGCAGACAGGGAGCAAGACTTGAGGGACGGGGAGAAGCCTGGAGAGAAGCGTGGGCTCACCATACAAACTCTCCTGCTGCGGTGCAGAAACGGCTGTGAGGGAGGCCATCCAGAAGAGGGGACATCAGTGCCACACACACGGTAACCATGCAGGGGGAGAGAATGGGGGGCAATGGCAGAACAGAAGGCAACAGGGCACGCTGGGGACTGCAGCTGTCCTGGTCCAAGCTTGGCTCCAGCCCAGAGACGACACCCGCAAACACTTGCCGGCATCATCAAATCTTTCCCTTTTTTCCCCCAAAGAAGCCAGAAATGTGATTCTGAAAGGAAATCTATTTTCAAAACATGGTGGAGACCAAGCAGAATGCACCCACCAGTTAGTTCCAGCTTGTATCACTTAGACTGGCTGCGAAACGCCCAGACCCGACCACTCAACTCCAGTGAGTCAGTCCACCCGAGGAAGGTGAACCAGTAATTATTCTCGAGGATCCTGAACGCAAAAACCTAAACACAGCAGAAGTTCCGGAATACTCAACTCCTCTGTGTTAAAATGAGCACAATGGAAATGAAGTCTAGTTAGCACTTTGCCATGGCTGTGTTAACACTGTCCCAAGGGCAGATGAGGGGGCTGGAAACCTTAAGTGTGTGTGTGGGGGGTTGTTATAGGGCCACTGGGTACCCTACGGTGGGTGTATTTTTTTTTAATAAAGATTTTATTTATTTGACAGACAGAGATCACGGGTAGGCAGAGAAGCGGGCAGAGAGAGAGGAGGAAGCAGGCTCCCGACGCAGCAGAGAGCCTGATGTCGGGCTCGATCCCAGGACCCTGAGATCATGATCTGAGCTGAAGGCAGAGGCCAAACCCACTGAGCCACCCAGGCGCCCTAAGATGGGCATATTAAGTGGCTTCTCTCACGGGCCCACGATCCACTCAGCCATTCTTAACCATACCTTAAACTTGCCAGGAGCTCAAGTTCTTGAGATTTGCAAGAGAAACGTATCGGAGCACTGCAAGAAAGCTAATTCCACAGCTCCTAATGAATCCCATTTACATTTTTCAGCTCTTTGATTTCTGAGCACTATTTAAAGGGGAGGTTTGTTCAGTTCATTTACTTTGGATTTTAACTGTCCAGGGTGACAATCCTCAGCAGTCTAATTTCCCTCCTGTGCCCAAATCAATAAAATGCACCCAAGAGCTAATATCCATTTTGAGCTCTACTGAGGCCCGAGGCCTTCTAGAGTCCCAGGGACTTGGAAAATAGTCAACAACCCGAAGGGAACTGAGACCTGCCGCAGGCATTCGGTTCTCGGCGGAGAGTAAGAACCCTCCAGCCCGCGTCAACACAGTATCTTCCTGAAGAAGTCATAACCCTAAACCGAGGAATTGCAGAGTTAAAGGAACTGACTGTGGAATTTTTCGGTGAGCCAAGGAACGGATGCCATGCCTCCTCTCCCTCCCATGTGACATATTTGGGTAAGTGCCTGGGGCTAACTGTAGGTTGCTTGACTTAACACCTATTTCTGGGCATAGTTCCTCCTTTCCTGCCTCTCTGAGAGGGTCTAAGGAAGCAAGCATTTAGTTTCCCCATCCTCTCCCATCCCTTAGCTCTATATGATAGAGCTCTGGCCAGTGAGGCATGGGGAGAAGTCTATTGAAACAGTGGCTTAAGGATAATGTTTCAGGGAATCTTGGGTTCTCTAGATGTAACGAAAAGGTGAGATAGACACCTTCTCTTCCCACCCCTTCTACCTTGGATGCAGATGTGATAGCTGGAGCTGAAGCAGCCATCTTGAAGTCCAGAGGGAAAGAATGAAGAGAATCACAACGAGGCCAGCCCCGACATCACTGTGAGGCTCAACAGTGGCCACTAACTGCCAGATTGTTTAAGCCACAGTGGTTCCATTCCCTATCACGTATAGCCAACAATCCTAAAATGTGTCATTCCTCAAAAAATCGGATAAAGATGAAAAATCTTATCACAAAAGTGTCCACAGAAAGCAAGGATGCCATATTTTACTGTAGCTTAAATTGGCTTCTAGAATCCTAAGGCCCTGGAGGGCTTTGCTGGTAACACTACCAAAGTAGGGTAGGTGGAGATGAGCATCCTCTTCTTGTCACCTAACCTTTCTTTTATATGAGAGTTTTAGCAGCATATGAGAAGAACTTGTGCAAGAAACATAGTTCAGAGAGTTTGAGAGATTCCTACCTTGCGCCAAGGGAAGAAAGCAAGGTTAGTGTCCAGGTGTCTCAAAAGAGCATCTCTGCCTCTAACATTCCACTTTCGGTCAGAACTTCCATCAGAATCTTATTCTCTGTGGCCAGTGGTCCAGTGCGGGTTACCTAGATGCTGAGTTCTGCTGCTGGGTTTGGTCAAGAGACCATAGCCACACATTCTCCCTCCACACCGAGAAAGGTCGATTCATTCCTGCCACGGAAAAGGTTCCCATGGGATTCTGAATCGAGCATCACTTCAAATAGTAGCACCTGCTTACTGAACGTGTACGTGTCTCCACGTTCAGGGGAGGGCAGAGAGGATCTAGAATCTAAAGCGATGGTCCTAGAAATGGAGATGCTGGGCATGGGACCTCCCACTCGATGCAATTATGATCACCTGCACGCTCTTTACGACCTGAAGGAGCTTCGGGTGGGTCCCAACTTGGAAAGAAGTCAGTCCTCACCTCTCCACAGCCCAAACGGATGCTAGTGACAGACGCTGGGCACCTGTTCACCAAATAGTCCACACGCTTCCCTGAACCTCAGCCTCCCCCATAGTCAGTGTGGGGCCATGTGACTAGTCCTGGCCATTGGGCTGAGAACAGAAATAGGTTTCTCTACTGGGCCGAGGGAAGTGAGAGCCAAATGTCATTGCCACCTGTCTTCCTCTGATGTAAGTGACCCAAGAGACCACATGATCTAGAGTTACTACAAGATGGAGGGGGGTAGCCCTATTGGTAACCTAAATTTCTTTATATTGTTAGGACACTGAGGTTGGGGATTCATTTATTACTGTAGCACAGTTGCGCTGCTGCTGACTGATAAAACGGGACTCAGAAACGTGATCGGGCCGGGCCACCTTGCCTGTAGTCATTTTGCAAAGGAGGGAATTGTAATGGGGAAGCTATTACAATAGGAGGTCCATTTATCACTGGGGTTATTCTGTATCCAAATCATGGGATGCCTTATTTGCCTAATGAGGCAGACAGTTTCTTAGAATTAACATGAAGATGTTACTTGCATTACAAAATTTGGCCCTACTTAATGGAAATGATGATATTCTCTAATTTCAACTAATACTTCCAGCTGCTGCCTCTCAAGAATTTTGTACTTTGGTCCTATATTTTTATAGGGTGCAATGTTTGCAAAATATATTTACAAGCATCTGCGTGCTAACGGATGCAATTTCATGACCCATTACACTTTCCATGCAAATGTAGACGGTAGGGCTGCCTGAGCTGGGAGTTGGCTGAGCTTTGCCAACTGCCTGGTTTTGACAGTGGAGTGGAAGGGTCTATGTGAAGTACGAATACACAGTAGTGGTTCAAATACTTACTGAGCATGTACTATGTGCCAGGCACTTTCCTAGAGGTTGGAGTGCAATGGTAAATAAGACAGAGCTCCTGCCTCATGAGATTTGCATCTGAGAGATGCCGATGAACTTTGGAAATGACAGATGAATTCATCTGAGGGTATTCAGAGAACCCAAACACCAAGAGAGAGAAATGAGAGATTCCAACCAACAGTTTCATCCAAACGGATGAATCTCAGTCTTTTCACCATCTGGCCCTGCTCACCTGTCCAGCCTCTCTCTATGGCTCTCCTCTCTCTGCTTCTGCTCCTGCTCCATTGGTCAACGTGCCTGTCTCAGAAGGCACCAACCTTCCTTCCTTCACGTGCCCTTTTCTGAGCTGTTCCCTCTGCCTAGAATATATAGTTATTTCTCCTTCTTTCCTGGTATTTAGCTTGCTGATGCTGAAGAGGCATTAACAAGCTTCTGTAGGAAGCCTCCTTGGATTGCTCCTAATTTGGCTTCAACCTCCTAGCGACCCCACGGTGCTTCTGTGCATTTAACCGATTCACCTACACCCTTTCCTCAGTGGCTGGAGGAGTGGAGGGAGACCTGATGGGTGCGAGGGACAAAGGGAGGGTCCCGGGTGGGGGGTGGGTGAAGCAGACATGGGAGGGGGAGGAGATGACTGGCATGGCTAGGAGACGGGTCACACTCACTGACTTCATCAAGCCTGTTAGTAACTACATAGAGGAGAATGTCGGGTTCCTCACTGTTGCAGAAAGGTATGTATAAGCATGGAAAGCTGGGAAAAAACCCGGAGACACTGGGTTGGAATTGCAGATATTAGCCTGAACTTGTGTTTTGTTTTGTTTTTAACAATTATTATTATTTTTTAATATTTTATTTATTTATTTGACGGACAGAGATCACAAGTAGGCAGAGAGGCAGGCAGAGAGAGAGGAGGAAGTAGGCTCCCCACTGAGCAAAGCAGAGAGCCAGAGGTGGGGCTCGATCCCAGGACCCTGAGATCATGACCTGATCCAAAGGCAGAGGCTTTAACCCACTGAGCCACCCAGGCACCCCAGCCTGAACTTGTGTTTTAAAATGTGGTAGATGCAATAAAATAAAATAAAATAAAATAAAATAAAATAAAATATGGTAGATGCATAGAAGCACACGTATAATACAGTTGGAGATGCACGCTTCTATGAACATGTACTATGCATGGATGTGTATCTATACACGTGTGTGTGTAATTGCATGTGTAACCTCGCTCCGTCTGCTGAGGGCTTAGAAGCAATGACATCTGAGCCATAATAATGAGCTCGCTACCCAGGCCCTGATTTCTAAATTCTATCCTCCACTAACAGAACCAAGTGGTTCAACCCAGGGTCAGTGCAGGGAAAGTACAATATAATCCTAGAATAACTTATTTCACAAGAAAGTGAGAAAGTGATAAAAAAAAATGATGAATGATCCAAAACCTCATTGTATCTGCTCCCCACCGAACCACGAATGGCCTCGAGGGGGGAAGCCGTGGGGTGCGGAGGCAGACCCTGGTCCCAGATGGTGTCCTGAGTCTGCCCTGTATGATCTTTTATGTGGGAAACACAAGCTTCTCACGTGCCTGCAGACGGCTTTCTGCGGCCAGCCACTGAGCTTAATCCTAAGTGATGCAGGTAGATGGGAGGGTTTCAGCTCTGTCTCATGTTACATCTTCGAAAAAAACTTAATCTGAGTGCAAAAAATAGAAAGAACGGGCCGATGGTCAGTAACCAGCGAGGGCTAACCTCCCTCTCCAGTTCTGTATTTCGAGAATCTTGAGAAAGCACAGAAAAGTGCAAAAAAACCTATACCATAAGAACCCGTACGCCCACCATATGGGACGGCCAACTGTTAACATTTTGTCATATTTGCTTTGCCTTTATTTTATGCAAAGAAATAAAACATTACAGATCGGGCTTCCATCCTTTTATCTATCATTTCCTGTTCTGCACCCACCAGCCCTGTCAGCACCACCAGCCACCGTATCAGCAACCCGGAACCCGCCGGCTCGGCCCATCTCAGGTCACCCTGGGCATCTATTTGCCGCCATGAGTAATATGTTATATATAAGATTTTATTAGATTTTTATATGTTATGGAATATGTATGGAAGTTGGCTGTCCTATTTCTGAGCCCTGTCTCTCCATTGCCTGTATTGATATAAACACGTATTTGTGTTTATTATTTGGTCCACTTCTTTTTTTTTAGCTCACTGCTTTGAAGTGCACTGTAACATATAATTCCTTTAATATTATCTAGCCATCTCCCTTTTGATGTATATTTAAGAAATTTCCAATGTATTGCCTTGCCTCTATTTATTTAGTTTTGTAAGTTAAGGTTACTCCTTCTGTTTATTTCAACAGTCTATAGACTCACTATTTTCAGAAAGAAATGTAGAAGAACTCAATATGTGCTTACATTTTCACATTCTCAATGCAACACAGACAAATTTTAATATGTTGTTATAGCAGAACTTATACCCACAAGGTGGGATGTGCGGCTGATTCATCAACCATATAGAATTTGGAGATTCAGGGGAAAAAAGTAGAGCATGGCACATTAACCAGAAAGCACACCTCTTCTTTCTTTTCTTTTCTTTCTTTCTTTCTTTTTTTTTTTTTTGCATGACATTCTACTCTCACATGCAATCAAAGTGATTTTTTCCCAGCCTTGTCGAGGTCTGATCAATAAATAAACATTGTGTCAACTTGAGGTAGAGAACTTGATGCTGTGGCGGGTGTGTGCACTGTGAAATAACCCCCACAAGCCAGCTGATCAATGGGAAACGGGGTCTCCTTCCGTGTCTCCCACACCCAAGTGTGCTCCTTTCTTCCTTGAAGCCTGTTGCTACGAGCGTGGTAAGCCAGGAGAACGAAAGGTACAGTGGAATTATTTCAGGAAGCATCTGAAAACATCTCTCGTGACCACATGACAGATACAATGGGAAAAATGCGGGCTGGGGGCACCATACCTTTAGGTGAGGTTGTAACTGTATGGGCAGCTTCATGAGAACAGTGTTAATTAATTTCTAGGCAGGGATCTCTTTTGTTGTGACCAAGATCTAGAACGTTATTTTATCCAATCACTTCAACACCCACCTACCCATCTTTTTACCCAGCAGTGTTTTTCAGCGACATTGTGCCAGGCACCGCGGGGGACGCAGGACTTTGAAAAGTCAACAGCACATGGAATGGTTCTTGACTCATCGCTGGTATCTAATGAATATTTTTCAGTTGACAGATGTGGTCAGTAGCCTCCTAAACCATATGCAGCTGCTATGACTTTGATGAAGATTCAGAATACATGCTTTTGAGATTTTATCATTTTTTTTAAAAGGATCTAGGAATACTTAGCAGTAAGCCAGAGGAAAGAGATAAGACATCGAATTCTTTCCATTGCACGAAGCTAATTAAACTTATTATGGGCAACTGGGACATCAGGAATAAGCATACGTGTACACATACAAATATACACATAAACATCGTGTGTGCTAGTTCTAAGTGCAGAGATCCGTCTTGGCTCTACTTATATAAAGCACACACTCATGAGTTTGGCCCGAGCCAATGAATGGTATGAACTTAGAAGACTATGAACTCTAGCTGAGTCCTAGAGTAACTGTGGTGTTTGGACCAACTTTGGGTAGTGCTAATGACTGTGTAATGAGTTTGTAAAAATGTAAAAATCAAAGGTATTATTAACAGCATTCTTAAAACAAACTGAAGCTGTCTCAGTTTAAAGAGGAAATAACTAGGGCTCAGAGAGGCCGAGTGTCCTGTCTTAGGTCAGGCAAGTAATACGAGGTGAAGGAGAGATTCAGTTCCAGCCATATATGGCCCAAAGTCTAAACCACTCCACTCTGCTGCACTACCTCCTTGTCCACATAGATCCTATCTGAAGATGTGGCCAATCCAACTCAGTGGTATCCATTTTTGAGGGATGGTAAACAAAACAACAGGCACATAGACTGTCACTCATCACCACTAGAATGCAATCATGTCCCCATGTGCGTCAAGATGACCACAAACTCATGACCACAGTGTGGGCCTCTCCCGGTGGACCTCTCCAAGAGACTGCTCTCTACTTATGAGGAAGCCACACATGGGTACAAAGGTCGAGTCTTTCCCAGTCCTAGTCCTACTACATTTCCAGGCAAGGCACAGAGATTCTCAGTCTAGATCTGTCAACGATAGAGGCATGTGTTTCAGAGTCATTTCGAGGATCAGAGCGAATACACGCAAAGTCCACCACCACACCCACCACTTAGTAGGGGTTCCTTGAATGGTGGTGATGATGGAGAAACTGTTGCTGGCCCTGTTGCTACTGGGAGACAAGCTTCTCAGAAGCTCTTTCACATGGTTGTGGGGCCCAAAATGTACTCATGAGCAGCCTGACCTCCTCTTACTTCCTGGAGGAAGAGGTGTATTTTTCTTTACACCCACTCATCTACCACTAATTAAACTGAGACTCAATGGACTGTGTCTATCCAGGGGACACTTTTTTTTTTTTTTTTTGTAATCCATCTGCCCAGAGGGGACACCTTTTTCTAATGTTTACAAAGAGCCTCCTTTCTCAGCTGTGTACCAGGGTCTTCCCACCAGATAATCTGACACCATTTCAGACCAACCTCAACTGTCCTGCCTGTGACTTTTCTAAGACCTCTTCTACTGACTCCCAAACAAAAGTTTCTAGTTATAATCTTTAAGCAATATCATTAATATGAGAGTCATAATCCATGGAGGAGAAAAGAGACTACTAGTTAGAGCTTAGAAAGTGGCGTCTGCTTCCTGATTTAATAACTACTGTTGTATTTTTTTGTTTATGGCCCGTGATCGCATATGAGAGGATGGGTCACCTCCAGTGGGCACATTAAAGGACATATGGTCTGACCTTCTCCAAGGATAGCCTCCAGATAGATTTCTTACATGGTGCAGACTTCCACGAGAGCCAGTGTTGCAAGAGACAGTAAGTGAATCTGCCCATTCCTTGAGGCCTGGACTCAGGAACTGGAAAGGGCCACTTTCACCATATTCCATCAGTCAAGGCAGTCCTAGAACTCGCCTACATTCCAAGGGAGGGGTCATGGACCCTCAAAGAATATGTGGCTCTTTATAATCCACCAGAGACTCTCAAGTCCCCCCTTCCACCCCCTCAATCTCTCCAAAATATGCCTCTTGGTCACTCTCTCCACCCTGACCACCTCAGTCCCGGTCCTGATGACACTGTAGCTGCCCATCCAGTGTCCATCTCCTCCTCTCTCCCATACATTCTCTGCTCTGCAGCCACCATAATTCCTTCCCACTGCAAATATGTCCATATCATGATTCCACTTAAAACAGATTTCTCATTTAGACTACTTCATGTAGTAGTTCTCTGTTTCCCTCTAAGCTCTGTACCTGTTACCTTGCCCTGAGTAGTAGCATTCTTACTTCCCTTTGGGTTAACACCCTTTTCCATCCTCATGGTCCTTGTAGCTCAGGGAGGGCTGATACCCCTGTCCCCTACACTTGACTCTAGCAGTGAACACAGGACTCAGATCTGACCACCAGATCAATGTGCAAACATTGATCATTTCAGAGATGGGCACACAAGTTTAGCTGGGCCAACAGAGTCATACCTAGGACTTTGAAAAGAATTATATGTAAATAATGTTTTTATAAGTATGAGGGTATTTTGGAGTGCTATGGTAGGAGGGAAAATGCCAGGTCACCACTGTGGTTTGCTACCACCTTGGGAAAGCCAACACTGAAGAAAGTGGAAGCAAAGAATAGTGTTAGAGACATCCCTGATGACATAGACAGATCACCTAGATATAGCCATTCCTGAAATCCGTTTTGGCCCTTGAAATGATGGACCAATACAATTCTTTTTTTGCTTAAACTAGGGGTGGGTTTCTATTGCTAAGAGCCAAAAAAAGGCCTCATATGCTCACTTATCATGATGCCTGCCTCTATTTACCTCCTGATCACGTAGGCCTTTCCATACCTTTTCTAGCTCCTGGTATCCCCATAGCTTATGCCCAAGTCATAGTCTTTTACCTGTGTTCCCAGATCATGCCTTCCTCTTTCAGGTCTCTGCACAGATACTCTTTCTACCTAGAATGAGCTTCCTGGTGTCAGGCACAGAAGACTCCTGCTCATTTCTCAAGACTCAGCTGACCCATCACCTTCTACCTGGGAGCTTTCAGAGCCTTTTCTCTGCCCCGTGCCCCCCATATCCCTGGAGTGTTTTGCTCCCAGTATTCTCCAAGGGTACTTTATTCATCTCTCCTCCAGCATTTAGCATATTTTGTTAAGTACTGCTTATGTGAAGCTGTTTCCTTCATTCTACCCTGAGCTCCATTAAGGGTCTGACCCTGTTGTACTCATCTTCCAGTTCCCCGGGCCTCCAGCCCAGTTCCCCCCCACACAACAGATATTCACCAGACATCCACAGAATGACTACAATTTTTAATCCACAAAGATTTGGTTCCAAAGCTGCTACTGTCTGTGTCACTGCACACTCCAGACCCTCCTTGCAAAGAATGACGCAGACAACCACAGACCACGTGCTCGGTCCCTTATCTGCAGGAACCCAAGGGGGTCTCAGCGCTTCTTTAAAAATTAATTTGTTCCTTAATTAAGAAACATGCTTATTTCTAATTAACCAACCTTCTATGTAATGTAAACAGATTGTAAGTAACTAAACAGCTTCATCTAGCTGGTTGCATGTCTGAGAGCAGGACGGTGAAACCATTTTTAGCACATCAGCTGGGAGGCTGGGGAATGTGTGGAATGCTCTGACTTGCACAGAGCGAATTAAGGGAGCTTAAAGAGAGGGCATGTGTCAGCTCTTAATCCCTATCTAGCAAATTAAATTGCTGTTACATGATATCATTACATCATTTTCAGAATTTTTTGAGATGCGAAATTCCCACGGTTGTTAAAGAGGTGACTCCAAGTCTTTGCAGATCAAATCCATATATATATATAGTGTGTGTGTGCTTTTCTCATTTATTTTTATTTTTTATAGGTCTGGACTCATCAGGCTCAAATCCATATATATTGTAGATATTGTAGCGATGGATAGACACACTACCCATGCGGTGAAGTGGGAGAAAGGAGGTATTCTGAGGAGGATCTAGCTGGCTTGCAGCAGGGGCTCGTGGAGGTAGTATATTTACAGTAGGGCAAGTTGGAGTTTGAGAGGAGGCATTATGCATTTTTAATGAGAGACCTGTCATTCTTTTGACACCATCAGCATGTGGGAAAGCATCCGGAGACAGACTAATGGTTTTGTAATAACAAATGCTAATGGAGGAACACACAGCCCAAGATGTATTCATTAAACTTCTTCTACCTTGAAACAACTCACTGACCTGGATCCGCTCATCTCCTGGAGTGGGTACGGATTCTGGCTCAGACGCTCTTCACACCTTGACAATGCAAAATGCATGGCCCAGGCAGACTCTAGCTGGGGACTGTTTCCACATACATGTTGGGGTTTTTAGTCAAAGGTTAGTGGACACAGTAGCACATATATTGATAGTTGACTTTTACAGAAGCGAAAACATGGTCTCTTTAAAGACCTGAATTAAAAAGAAAAATAACAGCCTTCCCTTTGCCAAAAGCAAGTATCTCTGAGTTCAGAAACCAGTGGAAATGCTGGGACTCTTCTCAAAGGCTACATAGTTATTCATTCGCTGTGATTAAATGGATGCAAAGAAATTCTTGAGAAAAATGTCAAGTTGGGATACACCAGTAGTGCACTGTTGAATCTGCCAAAATCCCAGAATTTTCGGGCCAAGGGGTAGGACTGAGGTCTTTGTTTTTGTTTTTTCCATTCAAAACACGAGTCCATCTTTGCTTTGGGGAAGAGCATCAAGAACATGAGAGAAGGTTTCCAATGTGTATGGAGTATCTTCAGCTTGGCCCTTTCACATGGCCTGCCCTGCTCCCTGTCACTGGAGCTGGACCGAATGGATGGCACAGCCCTCTGACTTGCTGGTGGGTTTGGGGATCAGGAGGTAGGGCAGGTGGCTGAGGTCAGAGTGTTTATTCCCTGGCATCGCTCCCTTCTGGGTTGCCTTGGGCTGGTTGTATCTCATGCTGAAGAGCTCTCTTCCCCCCAAAGTATCCCTCTCTACACGACTCTACATGACTCTCTTCCGGGTCTGAGTGTTCCCTCATTCCCTAGGGCCGGGGTGATGAAGGCTCTGTTCTCACTGACCTGGGCTGCACCCCCATCCCTTGTAATTCACCTTTAAACTAGGTCCCCCTACAACTGTCCTAATGCGAGTGTACCATCTGTTTCGTACTGAGATGCTATGACCCACAGCCAACACTCTCTGTATCGTTTTTCAGATACTTGCTCACTATCACGCATATCTCCAAATACTCCCAAATTCTGACCCTGGAAAAGGTGCCAAAACCCACATTAAAATTGGTGATGTAAATGATCGGTTCTATGGCGACAACAAACCATCTAGGAAGAACGATTTTGGCGTTTTACCTCTGTAACATTTCTGTTGGTCTTTTATAAACGTTCCATTTGACCTTGCAAAATATCCATGGCTTGGCTTCCCTGAACCCTTATTGAAAGAAAATGAGGACTCCCTCTCTGTGTTTTTCTAACTGAGCACAGTGCAATGCCATTTGTTTGTCTCCCGGACTAGTCTGCACGATTCTTCCCAGAAAGCCAAGGTGAGTTAGGTCTTCCTGGATCTTCTATGTCTAGAGTTGACCCGAGGCATGACTGATTGTGCGTAAATATTTCTTGTAGTGAATTTGGGGGAAGGACGGCATGGGGAGAAAAAGGTTCTCATGCCGTGTAACATGGCCCGTGGAGTAGAGCCTTTATGATCTGAGCTGGAACACGGTGGGTACGAGGGCCGACTCAGAACCAGCCGGCGTGGGTTTGAATCTCTGCTCCTTCTTTTACCAACCAAGAGATCTTAGTTTCAATGCCTTAGCTCTCCGAGACTCAGTGTTCTCATCTATAAAGTGGGGATGCCATAGAACCTCCCTTACGAGGATGTTGCAAAGGGTGAATGTGAAAACCTTAGTGTACTGTTGGCCCACTTGGTTCGGTGCTCAGTGCACGCTGCTGCTTGCTAAAGCTTCAGCCCAATAAACATCTGAACATCCACTCAGGTGGACCCAAATTGCCTGGGTCCTGGGCCATCTTGTCTCCCCACGGTCATTCCTGTGTATTCACGGCAGGGTCTCAAGCAGCACTTGGGAGAGGATTAAATTAGCTCTCACTGAACACGTTAGCTCTTCTCCTTGAAGCCAGCCTGCGGTGTGGGTCTAACCAGGCATGCCGAGGACAGTCTAGGCTGACATTGCAACATTTTCCCATATCTCGGTCACTCAGGGACTACTTTTATCTTATATGAGTACAACCCATACCCCTATTTATTCATTTTTCAATATACTTCAAATGGACCTTTAAAACTTAACCTAAGTCTAAGCAACTTTATGAATAAGATCACGGGAATGATGTCCTTGGTCATGTTCGGCCATGCATCAAAATAAAAAACTATCAAAATAATAAAAGTTAATAAAAATTATCTTTTATCCTGGCAGCGGTAGACAATGCTCACGTTAAGAAGCGATGTGTTTTCAGAAAGTCCTTCTGCAACAGGGCGGAGGAAAGTGTATACAGGAGCTTGTAAGGAAAGTTCAGTGGGAGGGGATCTTCCCTCCTGTTGGGATTGGGAGACCTGGACCCGTCTGTCCAGCGAAAGGAGAGGGATGATGGGGAACGTGGTTAAGAACAAGAAGGAGAAGGCGTTTATCAAAGAGCAGGGACATGGAGAGTCCCCAGAATCTGAAATTAAAAATACAGGAATTAAGACAGGAAGAGGTGACCTCCCTCCAGAGATATCAGTGAGGCCAGTGATGTCAGAGTTTAGAGAAATGGAGGCCGAAGAGATCCAAGCTTGCGGAGATCATTCCAGGTGGACTCCATGGTGTTCTCAAGGCAGAGGGAAGGACCAGCAGCAGAGCGGGGGCACAGAGACAAGCCAACCGTGGGCTGCATGCTCGAGATCATCTCACAGAGACACTAGTTTCCCATGGGCTGTCACACTCGTGTGGCAGGCTCCTTGGGGGCACCTCTCGCTTCTAGAGAAGGGACGCTGGTGTTGGCCACGGGTAGCACACTCAGAGAAGTTGTTGGTGGATAGACAGGACAGGTGTCAAGACTAGAAGGGATTCTCTAGTCACTCTACAGGTCTTAGCATTAAGAACGATGGAAGAGGGCATTCTTGCTGGGGGAGATACACTGCCTTTTGGGAAGTGAGACAGTTTTCAAACATTTAAGAGGAAAAACAACAACTAGAATTAATGGGATAAATCCAAAGATGACTAGGAGACGGAAAATGGTTTGGGAGTCAAAGACATAGGCTAAGTTGTGACTTTTGACAGGCTGTCACATCATTTCCCTAATTTGTTAGCGTGTAGGAAAGGTAACCCTAAAGAGAATGGGGGGTTCAGGGTAATACTGTGCTAATACATAATGTGTCCGTTTAACATCGATCTCATCTATAGACGAATACTTGTAGAATTATGAAAGCAAAGGACACAGAATGTAAGCGTTGGACTCAGGCAGCGCTACCATTAGAAACAAGCTAGGACAGGGACGCCTGGGTGGCTCAGTTGGTTGGACGACTGCCTTCGGCTCAGGGCGTGATCCTGGAGTCCCGGGATCGAGTCCCGCATCAGGCTCCCAGCTCCATGGGGAGTCTGCTTCGCTCTCTGACCTTCTCCTCGCTCGTGCTCTCTCTCACTGTCTCTCTCTCTCAAATAAATAAATAAAAATCTTAAAATAAATAAATAAATGTCTTTAAAAAAAAAAAAAAAGAAACAAGCTAGGACATTAGTCACTGACCCTATAAAGTAAGCTTAATAGCATCTGTGCTAAAGAAGGACTCTGAGCACGTCTGCAGGGTACAAAATCAACATTCTTATATATGCAACTGAAAAAAAAAGCTCAACTCCTAAAGACAGCGAGAGAGTAGGAAGGTGCTTACCGGGGGCTGGAGGGAACCAGGGAGGTATTGGTCAAAGTGTACAAGCTTGCAGTTAGAAGGTGAGTTAAGTTCTGGAAATCTAATGCACAGCATAGTGCTTATAGTGGACAACACTGTCTTATATACTTTAAAGCTGCAGAGAGCCTAGATCCTAATTGTTCTCAACCACGGAAAAGGAAGGATAATTAGGTGACGGGACAGAGGTGTCAGCTCACGCGACAGCAGTAACCACACGGCATCAAATCAGCGCGCTGTCCATCTTAAACCTACACGATGTGGTACGTCCAGCTTACACAATCACTAAGAGCCCCCAATGTCCACCAGCTTATGAACAGACAAATAAGATACAGTAAAATAATAACGTAAAAATGTAAATAAAATAATAATAATCCCTATAATGGCGTATCTGGGAACGAAAAAGAACACAGCACGGACACCGACAACGCAGCATCACCTCGAAAGCAGGATGCTAAGGGAAAGATGCCACAAAGAGCCACACGGTATATGACTCCCTTTATAGGTAACGTCTAGAATAGGGAGAGCCGGGCGCCTGGGTGGCTCAGTGGGTAAAGCCGCTGCCTTCGGCTCGGGTCATGATCTCAGGGTCCTGGGATCGAGTCCCGCATCGGGCTCTCTGCTCGGCGGGGAGCCTGCTTCCTCCTCTCTCTCTCTGCCTGCGCCTCTGCCTACTTGTGGTCTCTCTCTGTCGGATAAATAAATAAAATCTTAAAAAAAATAGAATAGGGAGAGCCACGGGATAGGAAGTAGATCGGTGGCTGTCGAGGGCTGGGAGGGTTTGGGGGGAAAATGAGAAACGACGGCTGATGAATATGGGGTGTCTTCTGGGGGCCACGAAATGTTCTAACACGCACTGTGGTGACGGCATACAAGCATGCGTGTACCACAAAACACGGAGTGGCAAACTCTGCACGGGTGAGATGTACGGCATGCGAACTCTATTGTGATAAAGCTGTTATATGTTAAAAAAGAAAGCAAACGACTAAGGACTAAGCATGCTGGTGGCCAACGGCGTGCCAAGTGTTGGCATCAATGTGCCAAGTGAAGGGGCCGTGTCTGTCTTCTTGACCACGTCTGTGTACTGAGCACACCCCACAGAGCCAGCCTGTTGCTGTGTCCGCTCCACGGTTCAGACATCCTCGGGATTCTGGAAGGGGAGACCGGCCGGGAGAGGCTGTGTTCCTAAACAAGGATGCCAAAGGGCCGACCGGCAAGGGTTCCTTCCAACACACACGTCCCACGTGTGTCTCGCAGGACAGCGACCAGGCAGACGTTGCAAAGCTGCACGAAGCCGAGGCCAGGGACTGCCACAGTGTTGGTCATGGGAGGTTTCGCTGAACAGCATTGACATAGCCGCGTATCCCGATCGGGGGGATGAGGCTGTTTTCTGTGTCGTGTCCTCCTCAAATTGCAGCAGCTTGAGAAAGGCACCTGCTCTGGGAAAGCGAGGTGAGGGGCGGCAGGCGGCAGTGTTACTTCTGAGAGCTGACTGGCCCTGGGGACTTGTCCGTAAAGCCTCTCGATGTCATCGGCGTGACCTCCGCAAAGGAGAGTTTGCTGTCATCAGTGGCGCCATGTGGCCACCTGAAGAATTAATAACTATAGAAGCTTCATTCTCACGTGTGGCCAAGCTTGTCCTGAAAGCTGTGATGCTGTTTTCGTTGAAGAACGATGTTGACACCAGGAGTACTTGAAAACACCAAGTCAGTAATTCATTTGGAATTGAACTTTCGACAGTTGTGAGTTTGGGTGCTTCTCTGGAGTTCCATCCTCTGGCTGGCTATTTCCGTTTTCATTCTTGGGAAAAGCAACTTCGCTCATGGGGGAGGCATGGAGGGAGTGGGAAGTGGGTACTGTGTGCCTTTTCTACTTCTGCTGTAGCAAATTCCCACCGATGCGGTGCTTTCAGGGACGCCCCATTACTACCCCACAGTGTCTGTGGGTCAGAGGTGTGGGCAGGGCAGGGTCCATCAGGGTCTCACGCTGCCGAAGTCAAGGTGTGGGCAGGGCTGTGTTCCTTACCATAGGCTCTCGGGAAAATCCTTTCCAAGCTTCTTCGGGGTGTCCGGGGTGTCCGCAGAAGGAATTCCCTTCTCACACGTTCCATGTGGTCCAACCCCTTCTGTAAGCCAACGATAGCCTGAGGCCTTCCAGGGTTTTGGAACTGTCTGGCCCTGCCTCTGCCTTCCCCAGCCTCTGCCAACTTCCCTCCTCTGCTGCCATCTTCTTACTCATTCTCCTGCCTTGTCCTTCTGCTTTTAAGGGCTCAGGGAGTTTTTGGGATCCAACTGGAGAATCCAGGAGAATCTTCCTTTTTGAATGTCAGCTGATTAATAATTTATTTACACTGGCAAAAGCTCTTGCTGTGTAAGACAACACGACTGCAGGGGTAAGACCAGGGGGTGGAGGTCATGAGGTCAAGGTCAAGATTCTGCCTATAAGATGGCAATGGTTGACTTTAGATGTCAACGTGACTGGGCCACGAGGTGCCTAGACATTTGGTCAAACCTTGTTCTGGGTGTGCCTGTGAGGGTGCTGCTGGGTGAGGTTTACTGTCTGAGTCAACAGACCGAGTAGAGCTGATGGCCCTCCCCAAAGTGGTCGGGCCTCACCCCATCAACTGAACACCTGGTGAGAAGAGAAAAGCTGAGCAAAAAGGCGCTCCTCTAGCCTGACTGCTTTGAGCTGAGACACTGGTCTTTTCCCACCTTTAGATTCACGCCGAAACATCGCCCTCCTCAGATCTCGAATCTCCTGGATTCTGGACGAGAACGACATATCCAGGACGCTGACTGCAGAGTCTGTGAACGCTCAGCCCCATAACGGTGTGAGCCAACTTCTTATTAGCTACAGATAGAGTCATTTATTATTGGTTCTGTTCCTCTGCAGAAACCCAATACAAACATCCATAAAAGAGAGTCCAGAATTATTACCCGGCACTCACGGGTCCGGAGGCGAATCAAGCTAGGTGTGATCCTGGCTCCATTTTTCTATGGCCCACTGGTTAAAGGCCACCATGAGTTTACAGTCACGTTCTCCATCTTGCATAACCATTTCCACTTAGAAGCTCTATTTTATACTGACGTACTCACATGCATTGGGGGAGATATGGAGGGAAGTTGTGAGATCCCAGTAAGGTGCCCATCCTCTAAGTTCCAGCTCTTTCTCTGTAAATGTGAATACTTTTATCTGTTTTGGGGGGAATCATGTGAGGCTGAGATGAGCTGATGTATGTGAAACCTGTAAGTCCCTATCCTGCATAAGACAGTTATGGCAAAGCTGGGCGCCTACTGGACCAAAGGAGAGAGAGGCAAAGACAATCTAGACAAACAGGAAACCTAGAGAGTGAAAACACAGCCCGTAAGAGTTGTGGTAAGAGACGCAGGTAGAAAATCTGTCATTTTTCGTTTGGGCTTATAATGTTCACCTTTAGGCTCCTGGGCGGTCAATTTCCTACCGAGGACCTGGACAAAGTGTTGGTCTTCACGAGAACAGGTAAAACTCCAACACAAATGAGACTGCCAGCACTCTCAAGTCAGTATTTATGCGACATGCTAGTTCCTTGTGCAAGCTTCTTACTCTTTGAGTGCTCATGGGCTTTGTGAAGGAGGCTAGCTGGAGCTGGGTGGATGAAGGTGGAAGGAGGGAGTCAACGATGGTGCCCTCTCCCTGTCCCTAGCTGGTCTTGATGTTTCCAAGGTCAAAAGTCTACCTGACATTCTACAACCTTCTCTGATGTTCACGGTCTTGCTTTCTGACCATTTCACTTCCAATATGGGGCTCTACCAACTCCTCTGGGAGGGGGCAGCATGACTCCTCAGGCGGCTCACTGCCTAGGAACTCCCTTTCCAAAGTACCTACCATACCCTGCATACCAGGCTCAAAGAACCAGCGGCCCGGAGCAGATTCTCCAGTCCTACAGCATCTTGGAGATAAACAAGACCATCAGCATCTTAAAGTCTCTGAGAACTTCACAGTAAAGAAACCAGTTTAATCATTTCCTTCCTTTATTTATCCAAGAAGCCCTTCCAGTGATACCCCACCCCAACTAATTCTCAAAGTTATCAAATCATAGAAAACGCTGGTTATTCCTGCATTTTAACCTTATATAAGTTGGGCAAATCTCTTGAACTCCGGGTATTAAATGGGGCCCAGTCACAGCGAATCCCAGATCTATTCTCAATTCCCTCCTCCCCAGCCCACCATGAACATGCACACACGCATGTGTTCATATATGCATACGTGCGTGCACACACACGTCAATACTGGTTTACGCACGGTTTCTCTTGCAGCTAGGGGTAATTGCATGACACAGTGCTGCTCTGGGGGGTTGTTAATAAAAGATCACTGAAGGCTTGTGGTAAAGATTTTGCATCCCTAATGAAAAGAGCAGACATATCTCCTGCTCCCTCTCTCTTCTTCCTTTAGATATAGCTGTGTGTTTAGAGCTGTGACAAGACTTACAGTCCCAAGAGAAAGGCCAAAGACTCACAGAGATGCTGACTGTCAGATCAGAGAAACAAAGGAAGCAGCCACCCACCTCTCAGCTTCTGGAAATATGAGAAAAATCAGCCTGAGACGTTTAAACCACATTAATTGCTATTTCGTTAACTGCAGCAGAAAACATTCCTCACTGATACATTAAGAGATGAATTTAATCTCCAGATCCCCCATTATGGGTTTTCTGATTCTAGAAATTTTTCTTCCAGGTGGTGTTTGCCCTTCTGCCATATAACTTGACCTTACCCTTTAAGTTGTAATTAGGACCAGGCACAGCTGGACTGTCTCATGCTATAAGGAATCAGCCCCGTGGACAGACATGACCTAGATGAGCTTTCCAGACTGCAAATTCTCAGCTGAAGCCTTCCACCCATTTTTACTGCTTGCCCGTTGTATCTCCCATAAGCAATAAAATAAACATTTCCTATTTAGATGCAAAGCCTTGGCTAGAAACAGCACTGAATGCTTCCATCGGAGACCACTGAATAAGGGGAAAGAAGTCTTTCTGTGGAGGATAAGCAGGAATACAAAGAAGTAATTAACTCATACCAAGACAGAGGACATGCAGTCTCCCTGGAGGAAGATGGCATCTGAGGTCAGACCAAGACTCACAGTATCACCTCTGAGAATCTGTGTCAACCTCTCTGAGCCCACGCTTCCTCATCTGAAATATGGATGTGATGACATCAGCATCACCAGGAGGATGCAAGAGGAAGACAAATCTGGAAGCAGCCATCCTGATGTCTGTCACCCAGGGGCAAGTTGTGATGGCTTGTTCAAAGAGCAGAGGTGTCTGTTTGATGGGGCATCTCATGGCCAAGGGTGAGGGGAAAGGAGAGAGAATGAGTGAATGTCTTTCACTTACGAGTTCTGCAGAAATAAGTCAGAAAGACCATAGGATGGTTATTTTCGAAAGCTGTCTTTCATTAAAGCTCATACAAGCCAATAATGACACCTGCCTTTACAGACATACACTCAGGCTGACAACAGTAAAGGTGTCAGATACTTTATGAATATAGGGGTACTGGGGGAAATTTATGAAGGTATATCTAACTTGAACCAACCATGGGTAGAGGTTTCTAAGAGCTTGACATATTAGTGCAAACTGATTTTTTCCCCAAAAAAACCATTTTTGGGCTATCTGGTGAACAAAATCCTGAGAAAGTACTTCCATGTAATTCTTTCACTTAATCAGTTGGAATCTTTATCGATGGGGATCCCCGAGGGTGACAAGCAGAAAAGCAGATGACAAGGAGATGGGCTATAAACGTGCGTAAAACAGGGAGGGACTATAAACAATGAATCTTGGAACACTACATCAAACACTAATGATGTACCGTACAGTGACTAACATAACACAATAATAAAAAATACATATCCAAAAAAAAGGGAGCGACCATTTCCTGAGGGGTTGCCATATGTTGGGCCTTGCTGCCAAGAACTTATGTATATTACCTAATTTAATTCTTACAACAAAACTACAGGATGAGGATGAGTAGTGTTCAGGTATGCTTTATGGAAGGGACACATTCTCGAAGACCTCAAATAATAGAAAATGTGCATAATTCAAGAGTAATCTTAACAAAGGATGGCGTCTATCCATCTTTATAAGCCAAAGCAGCACCAACTGTGGCAAAAGCAGATTTATTTAAAATCTCAAATCTGTCTTTGGCAATAAAAAGGAACGAGGTCCTGATACAGGCTCTATACAACACAGATGCACCTTGTCAACACGATGTTGTGTGAAAGAAAGCAGCCACAACATACCACAGACTGTGTGTGCCCATTTCTGGGAAACATCCAGAATAGGCAAATCCATAGAGGCCAAAAAAAAAAAAAAATAGTAGATCTGTGGTCTCTTGGGGCTGAGGACTTGGGGGAGGAAATGGAAAATGACTTCTAATAATTACTGGGCTTCCCAGGGGGATGATGGAAATGGTCCTAAATTAGTGCACAAATGAGATTTTAAAAATATTTCCATGCTGCATCATTTCAAATTTGCCTAATTCTAACTCATGCAGGAGGCTGCCATCTTGGATTATCACCAATGCAAAATAAGGAGCTAGACACTGAAATTCACACAGCTGATAAGAGAAAGAGCCAGGATTGGAACTTGGCTTCACTGGTTGGCAGAGTTCTTCCCTCCCCCATGAGGCGCAAGGTAATGGCACCATGCCCTACCATTGGGCAAACAAGTGGGTGGTAATGGCTAATGTTTATGGCACATGTAGTATTCATTTTGTTAGGAGGGTGCTCTAGGCTTGATAGCTATTTTCTCATTGAACAGCTACCCCTGGTGGGGGGCACCACCATTATCCCCATTTTGCAGAAGTGTTACCGACCCAAATCTCCAAGAGGTAAAACGTCATGTTCAAGCACTCTCTGTTAGCAGCAGAAATCTAACAGAAAACTAGATCTTTGGGTCACAGGAGCCAGTGGTCTCGGTCTCAAGCCCTGGGCTGCATTCTTGTGAGAACATATTGATCTCCCAGATGAACTGACAGGTGTATCCTCAGGATGTATTTCCAGTTGACTCACTGGCAAGCAAAAATATTAATATTCTCTGAAAATCTCCTAGAGCCCTCTTAACATTCCTTGTATCCCTCCCCGCCCTCCCTAGACCTTGGGACGTGGCCGAGAGGCCAGCGTGTGGATGTAAACGGCAGCCACAGGATGACGTGTGTTATTGGAGTATTTTCAGACAATCAGGGCTGGACTATGATCTGAAATTACTAGGATAAATGACAACCAATACCACTATGCTGAGGAAGTTTCCATCATGGGGCACTGAGTAGGTTTTTGATCTAATAAGGGATACCTAATGACAGAAGCCTCAGAACGCTTTCTAGAAAGAACTCTAAGATAATAGAGGAGACAAAGATTATTTTTGTTCCAATAAAGACTCAATTTTCTAATTACCATACACAAACCGATGGCATGAAATACGAAGAGAAGAGTAAGTGGGTTCGAATGTCTTGGGCAGCATAGCGCAGCAGTTAAAAAGCATGCCTTGGAGTCAGATTGTCTGCGCTGTAATTCTTACTGGGTGAGTGACACTGGATATGTCAGCTGTTACTAGATTTGGTGACAAATACCGAGAAACCCACATGGAAGTGAGCTAAATGGGACAGAAGTTCATTGCTGCTGTCTCATGCGAAATAATTCCGGAGAGGGCTAGTATAACATTCCATGGGCAATGGAATCAGTCTCTGTCTTCCATCATGGTTTTCATCCTCGAAGACACCTTACAAAGCACAGGGGCTGCCTGAGAGCTTGCCCTCACCACCTCATTCTAGCCAAGACAAAAGGGCATTCTTCCCAGACCCTGCGGCTCCCAGCTGCCCCCGGGAGCATCGCAAAATGCCATGTTTCTAGCTCGCTCACTGGCCAGTACTTCAACACATGGCCACACTGAGCTGTAAGCGAGCCTGGGTCGTAGAGTTTTCCCAGGGACTGGACTCACGGCTGCTGGTACAATGGGGTCTGCTCCTCACAGAGAGCAGGATGGATACTGAGGGAGAGGTGTTTGCTGTGCTGCACAAATTGCTCCCTAACCTCTCTAGGCTTTGGTGTCCTCACTGGCAACATGAGATGCTCATGCATTTGCTTCGTAGAATCACACGACATGGGTCCATGGGAAAACGCATGGGAAGTCTTGACATGAGGTCCCCCTCTCCCCCAAGCCGTGCTCACTGTCACCTGCTGCTACACACTATGGGACCTTCCTGAGAAGAGCAGGTTCTGGCCATCGCCCATCCTGGGACTCACCACAAAGAGGCACTAACCGAGGTCGACAATCATCCAGCCTCCAGATCTAGACTTTGTAACCAAAACTTCATTTTCTCCTTCTAGGGCAGGTTTTCTTGACCTTGGCACTATGGCCATCTTGAGCCAAATAATTCTTCATTGTGGAGACTGTCCTGTGTGTTCTAAGATGTTCTGCAGTGTCCCTGGCCACTACCAAATACCCACTAGATGACAGGTGCAACCCCCTCCCCCAGTGTGGCCACCGAAAGCATCGGGGGTAGGGGTGGGGGTGGGGGAGGGCAAATCATCTGCAGCCGGGCCACTCCATGGTGTCTGAACCCACATGATGTGTTTCTTTGACAGCAATGGCACAGGTCTCTTGGATTATCTGTTTCAAGTGCATGGGTCAACATTTCCAGTTAAAACTTGGCACATGGCACTTTCCTAAACTAGTGGAAATCTAAGCACCCGGGCTTGGGTGATGTGTCACGCACAAAAAGGACCTGGCTAACTCAATTTCCTATATGTAAGTTACCGTTCAAGCCCTCACCTCTAGCCCTGGCTTAGGACTTTGCTGTGAGCCAAGGAGCACAGAACCTTCTCAGCAGAAGGGAGGGGGTCAGGTGGCCGAAGCAAGAACCGAAGCAGAGGGATGGACGGCCAGAACCTCAGTGAGCCTGGTTTTTATGGCCCTCCGTCATTCTGAAAAGAGACCTTTCTTAAAGGCGTAGAAGCCGACCACAGAAACACGAGCCCCCACCCTATCCTCCCCACCAGGAGGGTCTCCAGATTAGCAGTGCCCCCCCCTTTTAAAAGATTTTATTTATGTATTTGACAGAGAGAGATCACAAGCAGGCAGAGAGGCAGGCAGAGAAAGAGGGGGAAGCAGGCTCCCCGCTGAGCAGAGAGCCTGATACGGGGCTTGATCCCAGGACCCTGCGACCATGACCTGAGCCGAAGGCAGAGGTTTTAACCCACTGAGCCACCCAGGCGCCCCGTAGCAGCCCCTTCTAATCACAAACACAGCGGATAAAAACTGTGGCACCCTGAACACACATAGAAAACCAGAGTGGGAAGAAAGCACTGAAAACCCCCCAAACCAAACTTTTGAGAAATCTTTGAAAAGAGCCAATCTTCTGAATAATAAAATAGCTTTGGGTACTATGCTTGGCCTGAAAAAAAAAATGCAGCCATAATTACAGCAAGAAAGCTGTAAGTCTATTAAAATTTTTTCTTTGATACTGGAAAACTCAATTCATGACCTATATTTTATAAAACATATACTTGAAAGGGATTTTATATGCCCTGTTCCCAGTGAGCTCAGAATATTGAATCTCTTCCATTTACTCATGAAGGGAGGCGGTTCTATACATAAATTACTCAGGACATCTTTTAGTATCCTGTACATATATTAAGGAGAAGGGGTTCAAAAGTATTTGTACAGATAGATGGAGACAGCACTCTGCACTCCGGCCCTCGCAGGGATGGTATTCTTAGCACAACAGGGCTGCAGTAAAAGCTGCTTTATCAAGCTCTCTGCCGATTATAAATCTTTTCTAACTGACATTTGTAGACTGTCTTGATTGATGGTCTGTCGTGCCTTATGAATCTTCTAGAAGGGTCCTCCTGGAGCCTCTCCCAAGCTACCGCTAGGGGGAGGATCCGGCTCTGTTTGAGAAGGCCACCGCCAGTCACGGGGGCTGCACTGAGTTCCCTGACCAGCTGAGCTACAGGAAGATGCCTTCCCCTCTCTCCTCTCCTCCATCTACACACACACACACACACACGCCCTACACACGCGAGAACACACACACACATATATACACACCCATGCTCACATATGCGTACAAGAGAATGTTCTCCAGACTCAGGGTGGCAGATCTGACTTCACATTTTCCTGGATGACGGCGTTAAAGGACAGTGGGTGTGATGAATGGAAAGGAAATGAAAGGACGCAGGCGTTCGTCTGAATGTGAATCCCGGCTGTCATCTCCTGTTGGCTGTGTGACTTTGGGGAAGTCACCGAAGCTCCCTGAGCTTCTGTTTCCTCAGTCGCAGAGAATTGTAAGGATTTCATCGAGAGGCAGATATAAAACCTAGACTAATACCCAGTACTAGAAAAATTATACTGGTTACTACCACTGTTTCCTTACCTGGGGCGGGTACCCTTGTCCCCCCCTCGCTCCTAGTGAGATGCTCCCAGGGCCCTGCCTTTCCCCAGCACAGCAGGCTGAATTTCTCTTGTGCTTCCCTCCAGTCCGACTCTAGGAAGTCAGGGAGGCCTGTGTCTGTTTCATGCGACACCCTGACCCAACGTCATCCTTCCTGAGCAGCAACATGTTCTCGTACCTGAGAGGTACTCCAGAGGTATTGCCAAAGTAATGAATGAACGGCCAGTACAGACAACATTTATTTAAAAATCAAACTAAAAAGGAAAGGTTCGGGTGATTCATACTTCCTACCATTTGGGCCTGTTTGTTCCTGCATGAAATATACCGAGTGGCTACCGGGTGTCTGGAATTCCACGGGATGCGGAAAATTAAGAATGAAGAGAAGATGATGCGGTCCCCCTGGTCTGCAGCTTATGCCATAGAAAGAAAACTGAAGGTAAAATCTAGTTTGTACTTGGGGAAAATTTATAAACCTATTAAGGTTTACAGGATTACCCTAATTCCCTATGGATGGCACCGGCTGTAGTAATCCGGGACCAGAAGGAGAGTCAACATTTGGTCCTGTCCCATCCATTATGGGTTCACACAAAATCTCATATGGCGTCTTCTTGCCACCGTCACTTCCCATCCCGTCCAGGCCACCGTGTCATCAAGTCTGGGTTACTGGAGTAGCCCTTTTGCCTGCCCCTCCCCCACCGCAACATGGAAGAGCTCACATCCTCTTTGAACAGTAAGATCAGATTTTACCACTGTCCTCTTTAAACCACCCAAAGGGCTTCCTACTAAATTTAAAATATAATCAAAACTTATGGAGTTCTAATCCAGGGTTCTGCAAAACTTTTCTGTAAAGAGCAAAGGAAAAAAATATATATATTTTTAAAAGATTTAAAAATATTTTAAATATATATTTCATTTTTTAAAAATGTATCCGTATTTAGGTTATGTATATATCTGGCTCTGTGGGACATATAATCTGTGTTCCAACTATTCAGGTCTAACGGCAGCTCTTGAAAAGAGCCACAGCCAAGGCTTAAATGGATGGACATGGCTGTGTTTCAATAAAACTTTATTCATTTTCTTAAAAAAAAAAAAAAAGAAAACAGAAGGTGCAACAGCTTTGGCCCATGGCCCACGGTTGGAGAGTTCTGTTCTGATCCTACGTTTTCCCATCTCCTTGAATTCCTCTGCCCTTCTTCGTGCCGAACTCCTTCCCCCATGCTGGCCTCTTCTCTGTCCCTCTGTCTGTCCTGCCTGCCTCAGTCAGACCTTTGCACTTTCTGATCTCTCTGCCTGGAACGTACTGGCTCGATGCCTTTACAATCGTAGGCTTTTATCCTCAGTGGTCTCAGCCTGAATGTCTTAGAAAGACCTTAGAGGGGTCTTTCTTGACCTCTCCTTCCTTACGTCACATCACCTTGCCTTATTTTATCCAAATTAATTAAATTATCTTTTGCTTCATTGGTAATTATTGCTCTGTTTCCAGGAAAATGCAAATGTCTTAAGAGTTGAGTCCTGGGGGCACCTGGGTGGCTCAGTGGGTTAAAGCCTCTGCCTTCGGCTCAGGTCATGATCTCAGGGTCCTGGGATCGAGCCCCGCATCAGGCTCTCTGCTCAGCGGGGAGCCTGCTTCCTCCTCTCTCTCTGTCTGCCTCTCTGCCTGCTTGTGATCTCTGTCTGTCAAATAAATAAAAAAATTTAAAAAAGAAAAAAAGAGTCGAGTCCTACGTATTCTTGGCCAGTGCCCCATCGCTAGCACCTAGAGCATTCTCGGATTCAGAGAAGCCGCCCAAGAAATATTTGTTGAATGGTTTAGCTGAACGAAATGGTCAGCAAGAATTGAAGAGTTTCTCTGAAATTATAACTCTTTAATGCCCTTGTGGATGTGCTACTGGGCTTTACTCAGCTGCTGCATGAAAAGTTCTGAGGCTACTCAGAGCAGATCTTTCCGTATGAGGGATGGATTCCAAGGCTTTGGTGTCCGCCATGCTCTGCGCTGTAACAACTCAAGGACTTTCTCATTTTTATTGTGCAGTTGCTCAACTGTCATCCGATTTCCATTTTGGCTAAGAACTCCCGTCAGATTTATTCTTTCAAAAGGTTATGGAATGATCACCAGGTTTCTGAAGCTACTGATGCTTCTTTTCCCTCCCTCCATGTCAAAGTGTGATTTCATTTTAATTAGGCTAATTTTTTATTTAATTGTTCACTATTTGATGTCATAAATCCTTCTTTTCCCCCAGTGTAGGGGGGTAGACAGACGACTCCCAGCTCAGCTCTGAAGTCTATGCAACAAATTAGTGGGGCATGGCTGCCAAGTGCTTCTTTTTAGGAGGGAGTAACCTCCGTGACCATGAGAGTCATAGATCTTCAGTTCCCCAGGTTATCCTCAGTGCCCCGAATGCAAAGATCTGACATAAAGGAATAGGAGGCTGGAGGGCTGGCAGTGGGGAGACAGACACACAAGGCTGACCAGAAACAAAGACTTCCTCTTGGAGAGAAGCAGGATTCAAGAAACAACGTGTCGTCTGCCTCTTGAACTGGTCCCCAACCCCCATGGAACCCTAAATTCCTTATATAGGAATTTAGCTAGAGGGAGGGCTAGGGATAAACATGAGAAGACTGGTTTTCAAAGTTGTCCACACAGAAGATGAAACACAGTCTTAGTGGCTGGGGATCCTTTTAACAGAAATAGGGGGTCCAGGCTTTCTCGCACGCCTCACAAAGTCTTATAGTATTTCAAAGCCGCCAGTGGGCCTGTGTCAATCGGTCTAAAACGTGCCGTGGTGTCCATCAGAGAGGGACTGGGGTAGAAAGGAGGGAACATTAGAGGCTATGACAAGGTTATTGATCGGTTTGGTCTGGAGCCCTCGTAAGACACCACTTGGGGTACCGACAGGGTTATGAGCAACTTGGGAGAGATTCCGTTTCTTGAGTAGCTAGCAAGGTTCAGATAACTCAACACTTTTGATATACTTTACTTCTGGAATTTACCAGACGTCTCTGATTGGATTGTGTAACTCAAATTTTGTTTTACAGTCAGCGGCGCTGGAGGGATCTGTACCGTAAATCCAGTGCAGCCTAACGCAACCTGGATGGCACCACAGCACAGCAATGACAGCCGACCCTCAGCCCCTTCCCTCAGCTAAGACTCCGATGACAGCCCCAGCAGAGGAGCAGGACCCACCACTACAGTCCTCTTCTTGACCACCGAATCCAGGGAGGTTCCAGAGCAAGGCAGTTCACGACCTACTGATAGAGTATGTGCAACGACCATGAAGGTGTAGAGACTTTGGGTATAATCCAGAAAAACAAATTAACAGAAAGTTCCCCAGCATGTTCAAATGTGAAGGCAAAGGCTACGGTTTATCCTCAAGCATGAGCTTGGCCAAGATGCAGATACGATCCTTTGGTCAGAAGCACCACCTCGACACACATGAAAATGTAATAAGCACATCCTCTTTCCGTCCATCCCACATGGATGGATTTGTCCTAAAGACTGTCACGCACATAGGAAGAGATGTGTTCTCTCCCGTAGAGCTGATTGTAAGTACGGAAAAGTGAAAAAACTTAAATCGATACGGAATGGCTAACTAGACGATGGCAGATCCAAACACGAGCTGTTTAAAACAATGATGTGGCTTGACATTTATTGATTTACAAAAAAGTCCATGCGGCCCTGCAGAGTAAAGATGGCGAGTTACAGCAAGGAACATACGGCTCCGTTTCTATCAAACTGTATAGCGTGTCCCTCAGCGTGGACATGCCCAGACAGAGCCCTGGAAGTCCTCCCACCAAGATGGCGCCTGTGGTTTTCTCTGGATGGTGAGATTTGAGGGTGATCGGATTTTTTTTTCCTTAAAAAAGGCGAAGAAAAGCAGAATTGCTTAATTTTTAGAAGAAATACATCTTCTTAAGAAAACAAGCAAAAAATCCCAATAGTCATGTGCCCAGTATTCCAGAACCTGGAGGACTGATTGGGATGGTTGAGAAAGAAGGAACGTGCCACGTGGACGTCCAAAAGTAGCCGCGAGAGAGAACTGGACAGTTCGGCGGACAGAGAAGCCACACTGCAGTTACCAGGACAAGTGAACAGGGAGCCAGGAGGGGCTTTACGGCTAGGTCACACTGACAGCCTGAGGACCGAGCCAGGGCTCAGATAGTGACTGTCACCTATGAAACCATCGTGATGCAGCCTGAGCTGTTTTGGAAACTAGAGAGGACCAGGCCGTGCTAAGCTCTCAGGACAGGCTCTTCTCCCAAAGGCCAACGGATCGGACATTTTCCCTCATGTCTGCCATGGTTGGATTTTTTTAAAAAATGAAAGTACTGAGTCTTATATAACAGAAACACAAGGGGGATCCCAGAGGAAAAACAAAAGACCAAGGCCTCCTCTTCAGGCAGCAGATCTTCAGGGAGGCTGGGGCGTGCCCCTCTGGGACAGGCGTCCCATGACCCCCGGCGGGATCACAGCGCTGCCCACACTTCGGTTCTTACTTGTTGCCGGTCTCCCTGCTTGGCTCTGTAAACCGGGAGGGGATGAGCAGCTTGGAACAGGCCCCCAGGCGCACTCTCAGAGCTCAAAATAGGGCTGGCGCCGTGCAGGTGCTCAGAAGTGGCCCCGGACGGAAACAACAGAGGGAGCAAGACAGGAAGCCGGAGAGGGCAAGGGCAGCTGTGCCCTCAGAAGTCAGAAGAGGGTTTAGCGGCTCATCTCTGCTCTTCTCCACCTGCTCCAGGTGACGTGTCATCCCTCTTAGGAGTCACAACGTGCACCTCTGGGTCCTGACCCCTATTTAAAGAGAAAGTTCTGGGCTCCTGGGGGGCTCAGCCGGTTAAGCGTCTGACTCTTGGCTTCGGCTCAGGTCGTGATCTCAGGGTCGTGAGATCGAGCCTGGCGTCAGGCTCTGTGCTCAGTGTGGAGTCTGCTTATCCTTCTCTCCCTGCTTTTTCCCTGCGCTCTCTCTTTTGAATACATAAATACAATCTCTAAAAAAAATTTAAAAATATTAAAATAATGAGAAAAGTCAATGTAACATTGGTCCTTTTTGGTCATGCCTTTTAGGGACTAAGGTATTTCCTCTCTTCACCTCCCACCCCTAACATTCCTCAAAGCCACTCTGTCCATCCAGGTGGTGGGTGCCTTCCTCCAAGCTGCCCCTGCTCACATTCAGGGTGGTGGTGGTGGGGGGGGAAGAGCATGGGGGGCGGGGCCTGCAGAAGGCCCACCCCCACCCCCCGCCCCTGCAGATAGCTCCTGCAGCCTGTTGGAAGGCTGCCCCCTGCTGGTAGTCCGCAATGGCCAAGGGTGCCTGGGAATTGAAGTTCCTCTGGGGGGGTAGTTTGTGGCCAGTATCTGAGGGGTACGTGGGGATGCATATTCCAGCTCCCTGGGGCTGGGGTAACTCTGATGTGTACGTGTTCATGTTATTTCCTAGGGAACCCCCCAACCCCCCCACCAAGAGATCAAGCTCACAATTGCCCACCCTGGTATCTGGCTTCCCTTACCTGGAGCCCGCCTCAGCCAGCATCCTGCACCTCCCAGGTAAAACACATGCCCTCAGGCCTCATTCCAGGGGCTCGTGGTTGACCCTTCTCCACGGTGCCCAGAAGACCACTGGTGGAAAGACACTGGGGGGTTGGTGCCAGTAGGCACTGTGGGGTCCTGCCATGTGTATCCTCCAGGAACTCCAAGGGTCCCAGCCCTCTGTCCCCACTCATGAAGTCCCGGGCTGCCTTGGGCATTCAGAAAACCCCAGGCTTGCGCAGAGCTCTGGCTGTCCTTCCCCCACCAACCCAGAGCAGCCAGGGCCGGGACTAGGGTCCCATAAATCAATGCCTCGGGACTCCACGAAAGGAATAGCTCATCATTTGTGAAGTTCAAAGACCATTATTTTCTGTTGATCTTCCCTCATCCAGTTACTGATTCCCTAAAACAATCCCCTGGAGTTCAGTGCCGAGCAGCTGGAAACGGTCTCCTGTCTGCAGGCCAGATAAATACGGGTGACCTTCCTCCATGACGGATTGGTGCTGATGGCACATCCAGGTCCGCCGGAACATGAAAATGACGCTCGGTTGTTGGGAGATGAATGTCCCTGCGCACAAACTGCCTGTGTGCCTCAGCTCCCTGACATGGTACGTTGCAGGAATCATAAGAATTAAAGGGGGCATTAAGGACGCACAAGCATCTCTTGAACCTTGGTTCATGCTGAGGGAAGCAGCGTCTCAATTAAGGCGAGCATACAGTCCTCCGGGGCGGGGACGATCATTCACCCACCCCATCTACAGACAAGGTGACTGAGGCTTCTAGAAGGTTCAATCGGCTGCCCAAGGTCTCACCTGGTTAAGGAGCTGAGTGGAGCATCAAACCAAGCCTGGGCCACAGTACTGAGCTCAGGACCATAACTGGGGGAGTGGGGGAAGGGCTCACCGCAAAAGGAAAATGCAGGCCTCCTTGTTCGATACTTAAGAATTTCAAGGTGGTGATGGCAGAGCCTGATGCCAAGCATAGGCCTCTGTGAAGCTGTGTAGGTCACACCCCACGAAGCTGGCCCTGATGACTTAAACTCAGAAGAAAGCACTATGAGTGAGAACCAGGCCCACGTGTGACCCTGTTCAACCCCAGAGACCGAGCAGCAGGTATAAGGAGGGACTTGAGGAGCTGACTATTTGGTCAGAAGAGTGTTTTACTCGGTTTCTCTGACAGAGCGAGTACTTGCCCTCCAGCTGGGACCGCAAAGAGTCCACGGTCAAGAACGGGAGGGAAGGTGGCCAGGGCCAACACGTCCACAGGAGACAGTCCAGGCCTTGAGCCAGAGACGCGGACCCGGATTCTAACTCAGCCACCAGCTGTGGGATTTTGGCCAAGCATCTGGATCTCTTTGAGGTTCACGCTTCTCCTATGTATGCTAGGGAGAGCATATCCACCTCTCCGGGGAGGGAACGGCGTGGCGGAGGCAAGGACATTGGTCGCAGAGATCTCAGCACACGGTAAGCACTCAACCCCGTGCTGTCGCGGTTGGATGGCTGTCTTCACCAGGAAGCCTGCGCAACACTTGAACGGGCACATGATGTGCAGGGGGAGGACACAGAAATGAGCCTGGAACACTGGTCCCCATCTACTGTTTATGTGAGCGGCGAAGTCACAGAACACTTTCCAGGGTCAGCATTCCCATCTGTAAAATGGATCCGCTACGAAGATTCCACCAACCACAAAGGAGCCACTGATTATTGATACCAGAGACGCTATTATTTCTACAGCCGGTCAGGGCTCCTTGTTCTAACTTGTAGCAGTTTAGGTTGGGGAAGGGGGATTGGAAAGGGATCCCAGCCCCTGCCCCAGATTCCCACCACCCACCGCCCTCACCGAGGCTTTGGGGTCGTCCTGCCTGGGATCCCTTAGGAGGCACCGAGCGATCTAAGTGGTGTTTCCTCTAAAAGTTTCCCACAACATTTCCGCACTGTTGACCCCCGATCGGACTGACTCTATCTCAGTTCCTGCTTTAAAGCCAAACCCAGAGGGGGCCGAAGAAGAAAACAATGATTCAGGCCAAATTCTGCCTGGCTGAAAGAAGCCACATAGGTATCGCATTTTTATATATTTTTATAGCATAATACTAATCATAAATAGAACTTGGAAGTGGTTTATGTTTTGCTGGAGATCCGGCCACCCTAACCGAATTACTTTGTGCTTTAAGAAATTCAGTGGACATAAAGGATTCCATTTTTCTTTGAAAATGTGACATGTATATAAAGCAATAAAATCTGAAATTCTTTCTGAAACTTTAAGGAAGGGCGCAGTGGGAGGAAAATTGGACATCGTCTAATCACATACACACATAATATACAAAGACACGCACACGCTCCCAGCCGCCTCCGACGTCAGCATCGTCATTTACATTTAGAACACTTTCCTGGCCTGGCTCGAATTCCAGTTACGTGCAGACGGGACCCACCACAGATGGAAACTGGGAATCATTTTCCCGCTCCGCTCGAACTCCAGCCTCTTTAATAGCTTTCCCCATCAGTTCCCCTGACTCGCCCCACACGCCGGCTTGTTTAAGAACATACCTGTGAACCCCAAGCCTCAGTTCCAGGATATCTCTCCCAGAAGCCCTCCTTCTATCCAAAGCAGTCTCCGGGGAGGTGAGGGACAGGTGCCACAGGAAAAGTCCGGCCGAAAGTGATCTGACCCACTTTTACCTGCGGCTCCCCATTTTCCAGGCTGGTTGCTACTCTTCTACCTGCTGGGTTCCCCGCCAAAGGCTCCCCAGCACCCACAGGCAATCCCCACCCCTTTTTACAGAATGCCTTCACCACCGGGAAGGAAGAGCTTGCCCCTGGCCCCTGGGGAGCTGAGGAAGTACAGGGGGACAGAGCTCCTTGAAGCTGGAGGGAGGTGTCACCTTGCAAACAATGACTCCTGGGGTGGTCTAGGCAGGTTACCATGACAATGCTTGCATAGCCTCATAGATCTACATGTGATTGATACGTCCCATCAATTCAGCGAAGGGGCAAAACAGAACCAGTCAAAGTAGGGCTCGGGGTTTCCATCTCCTGTCCGACCGGCTAAATGGCTTATTTGTTTGGGCACAGTCCAACCTGGCGACAGTGAGGCTCTCCCTAGGATGCTCCCTCACCCAGGGGGATTTCGAAGCTTAAAATCAAAGTCCAGGCTCATAATAGGGACTTTTGGACTTTGCTCTGTTTTTGGCCAAGCACCATACTCAGCCGTGACTTCAGCTGCCGGTCACAGAACGCTTTTACTGATATCTCTGGCGCCAAAAAAGGGAGCTCTAAATTCTACAACCTTCCCTGATGGAAAGGTTAGGTGTGGAAAAAAGATAAGAGGAGCTCTGTAGTAAGTAACATCACAGTAGGGCCTGTGTTTCCAGAGAGAAATAAAATGTCTTGCCTTTGGCCCTTTGACCGAAGACAGAAGTTTCTCCATGTACCTTGTACGTGGAGAAAGGGAAGGGAAGGAAAGGGAAAAAGGAAAGGGAAAAAAAAAGTCCTATCTGTTTTTCTTTTTTTTCTTCCCAAAATGGTTCTTATTAAAAGACAATGATGAAAGGAAGAAGCGAGAAGCTTGGGGTGAGGACCTTAATTTTCTTCAAAGCCCTGTCATACCACAAAGCTCAACCCTGGGCCCTCACAAGGGTGAGCTCCGTATTTATACAATGTCCACCACCAGCCGCGCACTAGAGACTTCGATGTTGGCCGTCCCTGAAAGGTGGCTTTCAGAGATGAGGCAAGAGCCTTCCTTCCACAGCCTCCAACACCCCCGTCCTGTTCTGAGTTACAGATCTGCAGATCTAGCTTCTACCCAGGGAGGTAACAGGTCTGTGTTGAGGCATACCAAGAAGTTGGAGCGGCAGCAAAACAGTTTCTGGAATCCCCAAAGATCACAGGATGCCACTTCCCAAGCCATTATGCTAATGTAAGCCGATTTCACATACCTGTCGGGGATCCTTCCATGACATGGCCAATGTAGGGGCCTTCCCGAAAGATCGGTCTGTTGTCATTCTGGTCAATCACGATGACTTCCAGAGGAACTGGCCCCTCGAGGGTTTTGCCGTTGACATCGGTGGTCTCCACAAATAGCTGTGGGAGCAAAGAAGTTGGGGGAGAAAGAAGGCATTAATTCATTATGAAAATGGAAGTCAGGTTCTCTGGAGAAAGTAGGTTATATCAGCAATTTCATGAGCCCTTGGCAATATTCAAACTTTGGTCTCAGTGGATAGTCACTGGAACCAGAATATAAACTAAACATTATAGGATAAACGACAAATTTCAGTTCATGTTAGGTCCCCCTTGGGAAATTCACAATTAATTCATCAAATCTGCAAAGGAAGTCCAGAAAAGAAAAAGAGAGAAAACACTCGCAATCAGCCAGAGCGGAGAAAATGTGCTTACATTGTTTCTGTTTTTTTTCTAACATCATTATGATCATTATGCTTAAAAGGAATGTTATGCTAATAAAAATAATTGACTAAACAGTTATGAACAGAGTGCATTAAGAAATAACTGGAAGTGTTTATGGTGATGTTTAGGAGAAATTTGGGTCAGTAAGTATTTATAGAGAGCCCTCCCGAGGCAAGGAGACATTTGCGGGGTCCTGAGTGCGACCCTGGGATTACTGGCCACTAGGCCAGTATAATCAAGGTGGGATTTCACAATCCTATGGGACACTTGAATACAGAGCTACCTTCAGATCTCAAGGATTAGAAAAATAATATAAAAACAAAACAAAACAAAACACCCCAGCTCTATTGTTTATCTTAGAAACAAGGGATTATGTCATGCCATTTCCCGTGAGTCTCAGCGGCCTTATGCTCTCTTTTCTTGTGCCTGATTCCACCTTGGTCTAACTGGGCAGCAACAGTAACACTTCTCGGATGTGAGTTCTGGTCCCTGTGTCATCCCTGATACTGCTGCTCTTGGGGAACGGTCCCCTTCGGTTGGAATCCCGGCCCCACTTTTCAGGAGCTAAGTGGCCTTGAGCCCTCCGCCTAGGTCTCAGATTTCCCACCTGTCAAATGAGGTTAATAAAAAACACCCACTATGAGGAATAATAATCAACATTATCCAGGGCTTACGAGGCGCTCTCTGTATAAACTCACTTGGTCTTCACTCGGTAACCCCATGCATCATTTGTGAGAACAGAATGGACACAAATTAGAGGTTAAGTGGTAGAATCTGGATTTGACCTCATGAAGTCAGTTTCCAGAGTTTATATCTTTAGCCACTCTGAACCACATTCTTTTTTTTTTTTTTAAAGATTTTATTTATTTATTTGACAGACAGAGATCACAAGTAGGCAGAGAGGCAGGCAGAGAGAGAGGGGGAAGCAGGCTCCCCGCCGAGCAGAGAGCCTGATGCGGGGCTTGATCCCAGGATCCTGCGATCATGACCCGAGCTGAAGACAGCGGCTTAACCCACTGAGCCACCCAGGCGCCCCCTGAACCACATTCTTAAAGCACTCACTCTCCTGCTCTCCCATGCTTCACCTACAGAAAACTAGATGCTCCCATGGTCACTACTGTTGTGATCACTTCCATTGTCAAAACAAGCCCAGATTAGGAAAACGACAGAGAACCACTTTTCGTTGGAATCAGCACGATCGCACCCCACCCGATGGTGCCATGAACCGGTAGCATTCTTTTGGAAAGGAGCCTCAGAACAATCCCACAAAAGCTACGAAGGACTCGTACACTTTGTTGCGTTTGGATACCGCTGCTGGGTCTGCGTGAGTCAGGTTGCACGAGTTCTATGAAACATTCACTGTTATTTCGTTACTAGAATAACCAATCACCACTGGCTTCCGCTGAATGCCCAGGGACAGGGGACAGGGGACCGAGTGTTTGTTCCAGCGTCGGAGAACACAGCCGTTAGATCAAACACTCATCCCACCGTGATGATCCACTTAGACTATTACGTGCAAACGCACAAAACAGCACGTGACTCGCGCGTGTGGAACGGGTGCGTGGGCACAGAATTTGAAGGCAGTAAGCAAAAATGAAACGAGGTATGCTTGGCTAGAAGAGTATCTTTTCCCTTTTTTCTCTTAAACATCCCTTCATTCTTTCACCAGCAAACATGCGCAGAGCGTTTTAAGATCCGTGCGCAAAGGAGAGCTCGCAGAGAGTGAACTTCTGTACTTTTTCTGCTGTTTTTTTTTTTTTTTCCCAACGCTCTGAGAATTCTACCAACCAAAGGAAAGCAAACAAAACCTTGGGGCCATTTTGTGTCATAATGACGGTGTGACCTTTTGTCCTTGCAAAATAGCGAAAAGACTTGACTTGAACTCAACCCAAAAAACCGGCGTCTAACGAGAACAACCATCTTGGATCTGAAACCGAAGCTTCCCGTGGGTTTGCGGACCGGCACCCACACGCAGGGCAGGGGGAGTGGGAGGAGGTAAACCGCCGCAGGTGCGGGGTGGCGGGGTTAACAGGCGAGGGAGCTTACTCACCAGGCTTGTCTGAGGCCGCTGCAAGATGAGGAGGTCCCCACGCCTGCCCTCCAGAATCTTACAAATTTAGAGAAGCCTTGGCAGGGCTCGGCCAAGTAGACCATCCATTTGCCCCGAGTAACACACTGCGGTCTCAAGCCTGCGTCCTTAACAATGCCTCCCACTGAGGGACTGCCGGGCGGGGGCTTATATCCAAGGACAGGGGAGGGGGAGGAGCCTCGCTGATTGCCTGAGTTTGCCTCCCAGGTCAAGTGGGGTCACGACCTTGGTCATGACCTCTCGATGACCTTCTCTAACACTTCCACACTGTACAAGTCTTGGGCAGTATCAGAAGCCACAAGTAGGGCAGAGGAAGATAGTCCCTAGGACTCCCAAATGTGCAAACTGCTGGAAGGGCCGGGGGGGGGGGGGGGGGGGGGGGGGGGGCAGACTCCAGGTCCATCTCAACATAATGGGAAGACAAACAGAAACTGAGGAGATATAATTGATTAGGATGAATGCAAAACATTGAGCTGGATGTCATGAAACCAACTAGGTAAATAAACCACTTTTAGCAGTTTGTTACAATACTACCCTGATTTTGACTCCCAGATGTTTTCGTGGAAAGCAACATCATCAGAAGCAAAGAACTTAAAAAACAGCAAAGTGTTGGTGGGGCACCTGGCTGGCTCAACTGGCAGAGCATGTGACCTTTGCTCTTGGGGCTTTAGGTTCTACACCCAACCCAAGTTGGGTGTAAATATTACTTAAAAATAAGATATTTTTAAAAAAGCAAAGTGCGGGGCGCCTGGGTGGCTCAGTGGGTTAAGCCGCTGCCTTCGGCTCAGGTCATGATCTCAGGGTCCTGGGATCGAGTCCCGCATCGGGCTCTCTGCTCAGCAGGGAGCCTGCTTCCCTCTCTCTCTCTCTGCCTGCCTCTCCGTCTACTTGTGATTTCTCTCTGTCAAATAAATAAATAAAATCTTTAAAAAAAAAAAAAAAGCAAAGTGCGCCTAAGGGACACTTACTAATTTTAAAGTCAGTTTAACAAAACATTTATTGAAATATTACTGCATGTCAGTCCCTACCATGAGTGTTACGTATCCAGCAGTCAATAAGACATTCTAGCATGAAGAGACATATATTAAGCAATGTAAAATGTATGAATAAAATAACTTCAGTTAGAGATCAGGGACATGCAGGGATAGGAGAGGCTCACATATTACAACTACATTGTCCAGTATGGAAGCCACGAGTCACATGTGGCTATTTCTTCTTTTTTAAAAGATTTTATTTATTTATTTGATGGAGAGAGAGATCACAAGTAGGCAGAGAGGCAGGCAGAGAGAAAGGAGGAAGCAGGCTCCCTGCTGAGCAGAGAGCCCGATATGGGGCTCGATCTCAGGACCCTGAGATCATGACCTGAGCTGAAGGCAGAGGCTTAACCCACTGAGCCACCCAGGTGCCCCCACATGTGGCTATTTCAATTCATACTGATAAATAAAATAAAATATCCAGTTCTTGGATTGTGCTAGCCACATCCAAGAGCTCATTAGCCACACGTAGCTACCGTACTGCACGATTCCCTAGGCGCTCTGGCTTCTCAGGCATTCAGACCCAGACCAGAATCTACACCAGGACTCTCCTGGGACTCCCTTCTTTGAACGTGGAGTGAAGTCACAACCAGCCTTCCTGGGTCTCCAGCCTACAGACGGCAGATCATGGGACTTCTCAGCCTCCATAACTGTGCGCGTCAACTGCTTATACTAAATCCCAGAGTGTGTGTGTGTGTGTGTGTGTATGTGTTTATTTCTGGGAAGAACACCAACCAGTACAGGTTTCCAGGGTATATTTTTAAATTTCTAATTAATTTATGTCACCCCATAATGGACATCTCTCAACGGTGTCTTATCCCTTTTAGGGCAAACAACAAATTCCTTTATTTGGACAAGTCTTTTTATAATCTGGCTCCAGCCCACTTCTCAAAACTCATGTCATAAGAGATCCCCTTTGTTCCTTCTGATCCAAATACACCAATCTTTTCTCTGCTCACCCCGTTCTTTCCCAGCACATATAATCCTCCTAGCTAGCACGGACTTCCTACCAGCTGTCCTGGTGAGCCCCTGCTTGGTCTTCAGATCTCAGCTCCAACATCACTGGCCAAGAAGCTCTTCCCCTTACTCCAGACTAACGAGGGCGTCCCTGATTGACACTCCCGTGGTAGTGGTGCCCTTCCTTTATAACATTTTCCATAATAGAGCTTATTTACTTGTAGGATAATTCAATTAACGTCTGCCTCTCTGACAGGTCCCACGAAGGCACAGGTGTCATGAATATTCTTGACGGATACTGAATCCTCGAGGCTGAGACCCAGTGCCTGCACCTAACAGCCACCTGCTTTGATACGGAGTGCATAAAGCTGCTTTCACACTGGCTGCATGCAGCGGCGGTGCCTCTTTAAGAGACTGGTGTCCAAAGCTTGGCCTCAGCTTTGGCCATCTGTCCTTTCTTTCCATCCCTGGCACATAAGAGCTGACAGTCCGCCCCGACTCAACGGACTATAAGTCAGTTGACTCTTTGTGTTGTCTTAATTTGTGAGTAAGAACCACAGTGGGTAAATGATACCTAAGTACATTAAATTAATTACTTGCCTTTTAAAGAAGGGAACTAACATTTATTTGGTGTCTAATACATGTCTAGGCTTTTTATGCATTGTCTCATTTGGCTCAAAACAACCTGAAGGGAAAAAAAAAAAAAAAAAAAACCACTCAGTACAGCACAACCCAGAGAAATTGAAGTACTGGTCTAGGAGCAAAAGCTAGTTTGTGATCCAGCTGGATCCAACATTAGTTCTGACTCTAAAATTCATGCTTTCTTCCACTGTGCCCTTGTTTGCTAGATGCTTTTTCATGGAATTCCCATGCACTTTTATTTCACTCTCTTTAATGGATTATTTACTTAATAGTAAATAGCTTTACATTGATTGCTATGTTTCATTGTTGCCTCATCCAAGGCAAAATTATCTATGAGTTTAGGCATATGATGAGCTTATTATAAATTTTTCCTAATAAACATGAAAATACATATTGAAATACTATCTATCTATCTCACCCTGCCACTAATAAATGTAGCTCTGAAATGACCACGGCGAATAGAATGGGGAAGGGGACACCATAGACAAATCACCCCTAATCTGTTTAAAGCAAAAATACTTTATCCAAGAGTGGAGACATGAAGGTACCCCATGAACTTGAGCTAAGTTTCCCATCTCAAGGGCATGGTACGTGGGCACCAGGTTTCCACAGAAATAAAGAAGCCCACAGAGATTTTTCTGTAAGGATGCTATCGCGAGTTTATTTATAATAGATGATCTCTCAAGCTTGAGAATGTTGGAAGATTTTTTTAAAAACCAAATTTTCCATGATGGGTATCATGTTTGTTGTCACAGGAAAGAAAAAGATAAAATGAATCCTGACTTGGTTGGTTAATGTGAAATTTAAATTGTCCTTACATTCTGCATCTGAATTCTTACGTATTTAATTGGTACAGTATCACGTTCATTTGTTACAGGCTCCTCTGATAGAGACTTATGTACTCTGCAGGGGAGAGTATACTCCAGTCCAATTAGATCATAAACAACTCGAAGGCAGGAACGCTGTTTTCTAGGTATTCCTTCTATACATAAATAGGTGCCTTGAATAAAGAAAGCACTGATAGATTTGTTTTTGTTTTGTTTTGTTTTGTTTACAAAGGGAGATGAGGGAGGGGCAGAGGGAGATGGAGAGAGAGAGAATCTTAACCAAACTTCAAGCCTAGTGTGGAGCCCAGTGTGGAGACTGACAGAAGGCTCAAGCTCACCATCTGAGATCATGACCTGAGCTGAATTCAAGAATTGGATACTTACCTGACTGAGCCACGCAGGTGCCCCACAGATAAGTTTAAAAAAAATTTTTTTTAAATATTTAAAAAATTTTTTTCAAAGATTTTATTTGACACAGAGACAGAGAGAGATCACAAGTAGGCAGAGAGGCAGGCAGAGAGAGAGGGGGAAGCAGGCTCCCCGCTGAGTAGAGAACCCGATGCGGGACTAGATCCCAGGACCCTGGGACCATGACTTGAGCTGAAGGCAGAGGCTTAACCCATTGAGCCACTCAGGCACCCCCACAGATAAGTATTTTTATTGAGTTTCTATTTGCAAGTCTCATGCTCTCCCCACCGATCAACATCTCACAAAGATCGAACCAGACTTTTCCATCAAAGACATCCTCATTGATCACTGAAATTACACTTGACATTGAATCAGAAAGCCTGCTTTCAAACTTTGGCCCTGCTACCAGAGAGTGACTATAGCTGGCAGAATAATGGTGTTCCTAAAAGTCTTCATGTCCTACTCCTTGGAACTCATGCATATATTAGTTTACGTGGCAAAGAATTAGGTTTGCCAGTCAGCGGACCTTCAAATAGTGAGATCAACCTGGATTATTTGGGTGGGCCCAATGTGATCACCAGGGTCCTTAAGAGCATGGGACAGGAGAAGGTCTGAGTAAGGAAAAGTGAGAAGGGGTTTGAGCAGCCATCACTGGCTTTGAAGACAGGTCACCACCTAGACACAAGAAAAGACAAGTGTGTGCTGCACAGACTTCAGAGGTGAAGGCAGGCCTACTGGCATGTTGCTTTTAGCCCTGCAAGGTCCACATTGGACTCTGACCTGTAGAAGTACACGGTAACACATCTATGTTGTTTTGAGTCCGACATTCATGGTAACTTGCTGTAGCAACAAGAGGAAATTGATACTGTGTTCACATAATTTATCATTCAAACTGGAACACTTTCTAGAATGAGAGCAGATGCTATTAACGAGTACGCCCAAACAGTTGCAAGCCAAGCCTGTCCTCTAGGCAAATAGGGTTACACGGTAATCTACGTTATTAAGAGACTTCAACGTCCCATGTCAGTCTGCACATGTAGCGAATGGTGTTTAGAATGTCCTTCTCATTTTTTTTTTTGTTTGTTTATTTGTTTTGCTTTGAATAAAAAGTTAAGTGAGTACGTGCTTCCCGGTTGTGGGCACTTAGCCAAGCCCAGGGCTCGGTGACCTTGGCATTCATTAGATCCCAACAGACCTTTTTCAAGACTTCTGCAAACGTGGATGCAATACCCTCAATTCCATTCTGACTTGTCCGTCGTTAGCCCCCTTCAAATTGCTTTTCTATCATGGTAATCCAGATTTCTCTTTGATACCAATTACTTGCATTTCAAGTTATTTTTCTCAGCTTTATTCATTTATCGAAGTTGAATCTCATTATGGACCAACTCTGGGAGAGTTCCCAGGGAAGAGATATTTTTAGCTTGTGTAGCAGACCCCCGCCTTTCCCTCTAAGCCCTGGTGCCGACTCCCCCTCGATGGCTGGATGCAGTCTTTACAGCTCCCTCGAAAAATGATCCAAGGGGCGATACAAGTCTCTTCCTTGTTAGATTATTAATTAAAGATTGTGATATATTGTTATCAAATGTTCTCTGAAAAGCTTGTTCTGTTTAGACTATAGTATTCCCTTTGTCAATCACAAATTTTACTTTTAAAGTGTGTTTTCCACCAAGCATAATGAAAACACTTTTTTCTTATGTATGCGTGCCCACAACCATGCTGGACTTGGAGGGCATTTTTCTATTTAACTTTTGAAATAATTTTAATTATGTGGAAGAAATCTATGCAGATATTCAAAATAATTTTATTTAAGCAGCTTGGGTAAAGTCCCAGTGAATATCCTCTACCCCAAGAGGAGCACAGGCTGAAATTTTTAATTGCTTCAAGTAGAATTTATATAAATCCCTGGATACTGGAATTATGCCTGGTCTATTAAGGATATGTACAAGGGTTAAGGGGATTTTTGTACAAAGATGAGAAATATAATACTTTTAAAAACAAAGCTTTGGGAGTAAATTACTGGAGATTTTATTTTTACTTGCTCTTTTTCCTCTCCAAAAGCAAAATTCAGAGGAAGGGAATGGAATGCAATACATTTTTTTCTTTGTTTATAAAGCTAAAGTCATTTTCTTAAATAAGTATGAAAGCGTGTTTTATAAAACATGATATTCTCAAAAAATTAAGGTTGATAAATAAACATTTAAAGTATAGCCTAAAAAATGTCAGGTGGATTATAGCATTAGCAAAAAAAAAAAAGTCATTGAGTATTTGTGTAATAGAGTGGGGAAAGCCTTTCTAAACCAGGATGAAAGGCATAAGTTATGTGAATTATTGAGAGATTAAGATATTCAAGTGCAGGTTTTCCATATGACTAAATATCATAAGTAAAATAAATAGAAAAGTTAGAAAAATGTTTGCATCATACCAAACAGAGTTTTACTACCCTGAATATATAAAGAGCTGATTAAAAACCAACAAGGAAAAACAACAACAACAATTAGCAAAACAAGAAAACAAAAGAGCAACAACCATATTATAAAATTAAGTGAGGTAACTTGGTGCTTACAACATTACTGAAATAATTAGGAAAACCTAATAATCAGTGTTTGGCAAACTGGTAAGGAAACAAATTCTCGTACATGATTAACAACATTAAAACATCTTTCTGAAATGCAGATTGTCAATATGCATCACACGTCTTGGAAACATGTGATTTTGCTTGTAGAAATTTAGCCAGGGGGCTATCTCTGTGTCCCTGCTCACTCCGGGGGGGGGGGCTGAGGGTGGGGCTGGCAGGGGGAGGGAGGAGGTGGAGTGGGGGGTTGTTCAGGAACATATATACTCATTGTAATACTGCTTAATAAAAACTGGAAACATTGCAAACAACATGATGTTCTAACAGGATCTTGATGCAATAAATTATGCTGTCAACCTGAAGTAGAAGGCAACCTTGAAGAAACACTTCGGGGAATGAAAAAATAGATTATGGTATGGTGCTCATGGTATACAGTAAATATATGATTGCAAATGAGTATGTACTGTATAATGTACTTCTTGAAAAATAGACATTGCATGATTCAGATCGTACTGAAATATTAACAGTGATTTTTTTTTTTTTTTTTTTACTTTGCTTCTCTACACCTTTCTAGACTTTCTATAATGGGCCTGTGTTAATTTCAGAGTTAAAAAGCACCTGTGAAGTTTATGTTCAAATTGACCACAGATTGGCTACAGCTTATCACAAACTAGGGGGCTAGGGGAGCGCGTTCAACTTCAGGACATCTGGCGCCTCCCGGCGTTGATGATTAATGAGAAGCACGTGGATGTTAAGTACGGCCGTGATCGTCAGGATCCCAGTGGGACACAGAGTGGCTGACAGTCCTGAGTCTGGCTGCTCCCCTGCTCCCTGTCTCTGAGCTTGGGATAAAAGAAGTCTTAGCGCACCGGACCGAGCTCTGTGATGGAGACCCTGGGCTCGCCCACTGTGTCTTCTGAGCCGTTACTGTTGTCACTGTCTGCTCTTTCTCTGAAACTTGACTTTTAATCTTGCGGACCGATTCTCAGAACCAGGAAAGAGCCGAGGCCCCAAGCCCGGACCGGATTTACGGTCCTCATCTTTAAAATGGGAGAGAGGGACCCATCTCACAGGGTGGGCTCGAGGTAAAATACGCGAGGTTTTAAAGCACTTAGCGAAACACCTGGCACGTACCAAGAGCAAAGAAATCGAAGTGGCCAGTTATCCTTCAAGTATTTTGTTACTTTGTGAAGCAAAAACAAACAAACAAACAAAAACCTTTAATGTTAAGTTCCTGATTAGGACTCGGGCGGGTAAGGAGAGTGTTTGATAGATGCCAAAAGCGGCTTTTAGGCAGCTGAGGCTCATGTAGGCTCAAGAAGACACCTCAGCCTCCTGGCGCCCAGTCCTCTGTCGGGAGCTCCGTGGGAGGAGAGGCTTTGGCCAAGGTCATGGGCCCCACCCATGTCTCTCCCTCTTGCCTCGCTCCCACCATGTTCCCAGAAGCAATGCGATCCGCCAGGCCCACACTGTGGGGACGCAGCTCTGGGATGACCTCATCATCTTCCTGGCTCTCCCCACCCTGTCTCATCGGTCCTGCCCTCGGGGCTCTGGGCCTCCATGCCCCTTGGTCTATGTAACACGTGGGTCAGCGTCACTTCTTGGGGCCATTTCTCCTTTGGAACAATGCGTGGAACTCCACGCCCCTGCATCTAGGCCTTTACCAGCCTCCCCTTCCACACAGGGGTCCCCCCTCTCACCTTCACGGCAGTGAGGGCCGGGCTTTCTTTTTTAAATTGCATTTTTTTTTAAAGATTTTATTTATTTATTTGACAGAGAGAGATCACAAGTAGGCAGAGAGAGAGAGGAGGAAGCAGGCTCCCTGCAGAGCAGAGAGCCCGATGCGGGACTCGATCCCAGGACCCTGAGATCATGACCTGAGCCGAAGGCAGCGGCTTAACCCACTGAGCCAGCCAGGCGCCCCAAATTGCATTTTTTTAATTTTAAAATAATTTTTTTTCACCTGAAGGTGTAAGAAAGAACGCAGAGAGAGGTACCCTCCCTGCTTCACCCAGTTCCCCTGACGGTAACATCCGACCCACGATAGCACAGTGTTGCCGGCCCAGCGTCGGCATCGACCCAGTCCTGGACCGGAGCCCCCCCTCGGTTCCGTCCGTACCTGGGTGTGTGCGTGGGCACACGTGTCTGTGTACTTCGTTCTACGCTCACATGCATTCCCACCAACAAGACACAGAACGGGTCCGTTTCTAAGGTGTCACTCGTGCGGAACAGCAATGTGTGGACACTTTCAATGTGCACTTCACTTCCCGGAATACATACAAAGGAATCGAGAGCCGAGTCTGGAAGAGACGTCGCTCGCCTATGTTCCCTGCGGCATTAGTCATGACAGCCGAGAGGTACAAGCCACCCAAGTGCCCATCGGTGGGTGAACGGGGAAGTAGAGTGTGCCCCATATATACACACGATGGAGTGTCGTCTAGCCTTCCAGAGAAAGGGAATTCTGCCACATGCCACCCATGCCATTGCCTGGACCATGAAGACGTTCTGTCCAGTGAAAGAAACCAGTCACGAAATGACAGACACTGTATGAGTCCTCTTAGATGAAGTATCATCAAGTTCATAGACATAGGACCGTGGTGGCTCCCGGGGGTGGGGGGCGGCGGGGAAGGGAGGTGCTATTTAATCGGTATAGAGGTTCAGCTGTGCAAGGAGAAACAGTTCTGAAGATCTGTTTCCCAACAAGGTGAATGTCATGAACATTACTGAGCTGTACACTTAGACATGGTTAAGGTGTTTTCGTGATGTGCTTTTTTTTATCACAGTAAAAAAATTTTAATTTGCCTGGGAATCACCTGGAAACCAGAGTAATGCAGAGTCCCGAGGCCGGACCCCAGGGACTTTGTGGGGGCTGAGCCGCCAGATCTCTGCTTTAGGTCACCCCAAGTGAGTCTGATGCAAAAGTCCGCATGACGGCGCTTTGGGAAACCCCTTCTGAGCAGCCTGCATCTCATTTCATCACCAAACAAGGCGCTAAGACCCAACAGAGGCTCTCTCAGCTTTGGGCAGGTGGACCCGCAGGGCATGGGTTTGCCAAACTTGCTTGCTGTGCTGAAGGATGGCCAGGAGCAAGGCAGGTGATCAGGACCGGCTGGCTTCCGTCAGTGCAAGGACGTGGCGGAAGCATCCCCTTCGGCTTCCACATTGTCCCCTTGAGCGTTCAGTGTCTTGGCAAGACAGGAATCAAAATGAGCTCCTAGGGGAGGGGTGCTAGAGCTGAGGGGAAGAAGCCTGAGGTCCACGAGTTGACGCCCAGTCCTCTTGGCCCCATCCGGTCCGTCAGCTGGTCCTGTTAGCTAGACCTTATCCCGCCCCCTGTCACGGGTTATTGGTCACATGGGCCTAAGCCCCCTCCACTGGTGGTCCTGTGAGCATCTCCGACTTGCACTCTCTGCTCCTACACTAACACACACCCTCTGTTCACCACATGGCTCCCCAGTCACCTTTCAAAACGCAAATGGGGCTTTTCTCTCTTCTGCTCCCCAATCACCCCAACCTCCTCATACCTTAAGTCCTCACTGTGGCCCGCACAGTCCTGACCTGGACCTTGCAGTGTCATCGGCCACCTCCTCCGTCGTAATCCTGGAATCCTCCCTGCCCGGACACACGCTCCTCGGTGCTTCTACGCCCGCTATGTTAACTTCCGTTCCAGGGTCTCTGAAGATGCTGGTCCCTCACCTACACCATGCTCGGCAAGCAGTTTTCATGGCCTGTTCCTCGTCTCATTTTGTCTTTCCTCAAAACAGAGGCCTTCCTGGACTCCTCGATCAAACCCAGTCACCCCTCAATCCGTGCCCACCCCTCTCCTGATGTTTCCACGGCCCTTGTTGTCACAGGCCTATAATGTCACTCCTTCTAGAACATCTGCCAGAAGGACCCCTCATGGAGGGCACAGAAAACGGAAGGCGTGCAGAATGCCCGCTCGTGAGGGCAGGGAGGTTTGCCCACCCAGTCCCCGCTGTGCAGGAAAATACCACCTTCCACAACGCAGGTTTTCAGTCAGTGGAGCCCATGAACAATGGATGAGTTAAGGGCTTTGAGTTTATAGGGAAATCTCTCTCTTTTTTTTTTCCTAGAGAACAGATCAATAGACAAGAAAGCGGTGACACCTGTCATTTCAGAATTGCCCAAGGGTGAGCCCAGCTAAGAGGCGATGCATTAAGGATTCAACAAGAACATTTTCTGCCTGTTTCAGAGGAGGAATCCAAGTTCAGTGAAGTTGTTATAAATATCTAAAGTGTGCAAACATATTTTACATGGGATTATTCGTTGTTTGGCAATGACTGATAGGAAAGGATTCTGTTCTGACACACATATTACTAATCAGCATATTCAAACGAAAGAAAATAAAGCAAGTGGAACTTAATACAAATTCTAGCTCACCAAAGGGGTCCCATCTGTCCCTGCCTTTATAAATGAGGCAATGCGAGCCACAAGAATTGGCTCATATTTCTCACCAAAATCCCTCTTTACCGTTTTTTATAATCCTAGGTCAGCATCTCTTCCCTGATTTTTTACTTGCACACAAAAATGTCCCAAACAGCCAGACGTGACTCTGTCACCATCAGACACAGACTGTTTAGAAGATTCTGGATTTCCATCCAGATCACTCCATCTTTTCTCCTCTGACAAGATGCCCCCAGCTTGCTGATCAGGTCCTGTGCTTTGAAGTACAAACAGTCCACATTACAACCGGCTTGCATTTGGCTTAATGCCGGACCATCCAGACCCCCTGGTACTGTGCCGCCAACTTCCTCAAGTATCCTGGCCAGCTCAGGATGAAAATGCCAATGTCACTCGTTACTTTGAGCGTGACGTCCCCTTCTGCATGTTTCTGGGCCAACGGGAGGGAAATGGGGAGTGCAGACCTCTCCACCAGCCAGCCGGTGCAGCACATGGCGCAGGAAGCGTGCTAGCACCGTGTAAAGGGCGCATGCGAGTGAACTATAATTCGTCTGACGTTGTCCTTCCCTGATGAGTTTCGTTAGGACGGACCACGTGAAGCTGCAAATTTGGTAAGGTCAATTATCACCCAATATTCATAATTCCAGCTCAAATCTAGCCTGCTGTCTGTTTCTGCAAATGAAATGTCGGAGGATGGCCACGCTCATTCATTTCCCGGCGGTCTGAGGTCGCTTTCTCACTAGAGCTGCAAGGTTGGGTAGATGCAAAACGGTCCACCTGGCTCACAAGGCTGAAAGGATTGATCGTCTGGCCCCTTAAAGGAAAAGTTTTTTGAGGCCTCTTTTAGAACATTCAGTGCAAAAGGAGGGATCCAGAAAGTACCCAGGGAGAGAGGAACGTTATGATGCAGATTACAGACCCATCTTGACACCGTGAAGTCTTATTAGCAAAGCTCTCTCTCATGCTTATTCATTCATTTAACAAGTACATTTTATGCCCCATCAGACTTCGACTTCTGCACAAGATCCTCGATTTACAATAGTTACGAAATACGGTCTGAGGATTTTTAAAGCTCATCCATAGCCACCATTTAGTGGGATTAAACACGCATCCTATAAATAATGAATATGCAAGGAAGGACATAATAAGGAGATTCCATTTGGACTGTGCGTGGGGCCGGTCCAGAGAGGGCCTCTCTGATGGAAGTTGACGGGGGAGAAGACGGAAAGAGACCATTGAAGAATGGCACCAAAGCCAGAGGGAGTGAGAGAATGAGAGACGGAGAGGGGGACAGGGTGACCGGGATCAGGGTTGAAGAGGTGGTAGGGTCAGGTCAGGTGGGCTGTAGACAAGGGTGAGAATTTTGGCTTCTTGTTTAAGGGCAAATGTAAATACCACTGGAAACTTCTCATGGAGCCACTTTGGGAAACAGTTTGGAAGTTCCTCAGAGACTTAAGGGTCGAGTTACCACATGACCCAACAATCCCAGTCCTAATGATACACCGAGGAGCAATGAAACACGGGTCCACAAACATTCCCGTGAAGACCCACAACAACATCATCCACAGGCGCCCAAAGATGGAAACGGCCCGAATGCCCCTCACCAGTGAACGGACGAGCACGGTGCGGGCTCTTCCTACAGTGGGGTATCATTCGCCCGTAGAAAGGAAGGAAGCCCCGACACCTGCTACAACCGGGTGAGCCTGGAAAACAGGCTACGTGGAAAAAGCCAGACACAGAAGTCCGCCTAGTATACGATACCGTGTGTATGAAACGTTCAACCTGAGCAGATGCACAGAGACAGGAAGTAGACTGGTGCTCGCCTAGCATTGAGGAGGACAACGACGGTGACAGCTGAGCGGGGGGCAAGGTTTCTTCGGAGGAGATGAAAATGTCCTAAAAGTGTGGTGATGGTTGTACAAGTCTGTGAAGACACTAAAAAGCATCAAATTCTAGGTCGATTCGAACTATCGGATTCACGTTGAGTGAATGGTGCGGCGTTCTGACTTCGTTAATTACAATGCGTTAAGCGGGCACAGCGTGCTGGGTGGTGAGCCTCGGTTCGGCCCAGGCCACAAGAGAGACCAGGAGAGAAGCCTGTTACCCATCAGTCTTGGAGCAGGCACATGGTACACCCCGAGGGGCTGCACGGGGAGGTCGAGGCAGAGTGCATGCGGAGAGGGCGGTGGGACCTGGGGCAAAGGCTTCTATTGGGTCTGGGAGTGTAGTGCTCTGGGGATCCTGGGCTAAGGCCAGGTTGGTCACTTCAAACCAGAAGAACAGAGTTTCAGAAACTCAACAGGGGTCTTACATAAGAGGTGTGCCAGGGGGAGGTTCTGGGAGGCAGGGGGACTACTGATCACCAGGGCTTTTGGGAAGTCACAGCAGGAAGTGACATTTGTATGGGACCCTTGCAGGTGCCACCCGGGCTGGTGGCTGGTGTCTGCTGAAGGCCCCCGCAGGCCACTAGGTCAGATGAAATTAGTGTCAAGGCAGCAACACCAGGGAGAGATGTAGGTAAACTCTCAGCATATGGCGTGTGATGTAGAGCTCAATAATGTAATCCAACATGACATTTCTAATGGGTTAGGAGGCAGGGGATGGTACGAAGGAATAACTCCGAGGTGATTTGAGAAAGATCATTCTGGAAGACACGTGGAGGACGGACTGAAAAGGAACAAGAGGAGACTGGACAGCTTAGTTGAGAGTCTACCGAAGGAGTCCAGGAGGAAGGGTGCGTCTTGCACCATGGGGGTGATTTCCTTTATGGCATAACGGTGAGGAAATCTCATGTTTACTTGGAACACTAGAAGCATGGTGCGTTCCCCTGAATTCTGCGCTCTGCGACCAGCAGTTGAGAGCAGGTGATCTGGCGATTTTTAATCCCGAAGGGTCACAACTGTAGCTAGATTGGGACGCTCATCTAACCATCGCCCTGGTCTCTCAGGGACCAAACATCCATAGTAACTCCTGACCAGCCTCCTTCATGGGGACAAGTTAGACAAACGGATACGAAAGTCATTTCCAGCTCAGGGCAGTACGTTCTGTGCGGAGGCCAGGTTTTGGGAGAATTAAAACTCTAGGGTAAACACTCCATTCCATTCCAATGAAATTAAACAAAGTATCATCCTTCTCTGAAAATTCAGAAAGCGCTTCTAAGCCCCTGAGGACCTAGGAGTCATTATCATGAATATCCGTGATTAATTACAACCTGTAGGTCCTGACCACGTAGGGGACGGTCCTGACATTATAAGGACCGTCATTATAAGGACCTGACATTATAAGGACCTTGATGAAGGTTTTAAGAACGAATAATTAGGAAAAGAGAACCTAGATGTTGAACCGTCCGGCGGGTTTGGGACTCTCACACAGTGAACTCCTGCTCTCGGTGGCCGCAGCTCACTGCAGAGACCCCCGGGGACAGCCTCTGGGGCACCGTTTACATGGAGGCCACTGGGATCCCTGTCCCTCCAGCTACTGAGTGTCAGGACGGGTTTACGATTCACCGCTGTCTCCTCCAAGCCCAGCATGTAACCGGGAGCGCAGTATTCGGTGGCCGAACACAAGAATGTCATTCATCAGTCGATGAACACATGGACAGTCATCGGATGACAAATGTACCACGGGGCATCTGGGCTGCTTTTTCTTTTTTTTTTTTTTTAAAGATTTTATTTATTTCTTTGACAGAGAGAGATTACAAGTAGGCAGAGAGGCAGGCAGAGAGAGAGAGGAGGAAGCAGGCTCCCTGCCGAGCAGAGAGCCCGATGCGGGACTCGATCCCAGGACCCTGAGATCATGACCTGAGCCGAAGGCAGCGGCTTAACCCACTGAGCCACCCAGGCGCCCAGGGCTGCTTTTTCTTGAGAAGTAAGATGAGCTCTGTCCCCTGAAGCTGCAGATCCATTTTTGCGTTCTGGCTGCTCCTTGGCTATGAAGCAAAGGCCTCCTCGAGAGGTGCCCGGTGTCTGCCTCCCTCTAATTTCCATCTCCTTGGGGGGGGGGTGGTGGTGGCTGGTGCTGTTTCCAGACCACTCGAGGGCTGTTCCAGGGAGACCCTGGGCCTCAAATGTCAAAGACTCTAATCTCAGCTCTCATTTCCTCGGCAGACATAATGTGTGTGTACCTGGAGCCGTTGGTTGCGCTTCTTGGGTACTTCTGAGCCCCTCAATTATCCCAGCACTCTGGGCTGACCCGGAATGGCCCCGTATTTCCCTGAGGCAAGTTATTTTTTCACTAAGTGAGTTTCCAGTCCACAGCAAGCCATCTTGAGCCTCCTGCCCCAGCTGCCCTGCACAGCTGACCTAGAGAACCCTACACCTGGTCACTCAGGAGCTGAAGTTGCCCTTGACATAGTCAACGGGGGTAGTTCTTAGAAGGTTGTAGAACTCATTTGCCAACATCTTAAAGCAGGAGTGAATAAGATTCTAGTTTTTCCAGAATTTTAAAAAAAAAAAAAGAAAGAAAGAAAAAGAAAAAGAAAAGGGGGAAGAAGAAAGAAAGACCAAGAAAAGAAAGTTCGAAGGTTTAACAGCCTAGTGGCTGTCTTTCCCCATGGCCATCTGCTAAAATCGCTGTTTTCTCATTTTAATGGTCCTGTAGCTGCCCTGGGCCACGAAGACCCCTTATTTTCTCCCCAGAACTAAAGCTGAGTGAGAATTTCCTTTTCTTTCCATGCTCGCCCTGTGGTTTTCCCTTGCCTGCACTCATTTGCAGTAATATCCTAAATCGTGGGTAATTTGGCTTTTGCCCCTGTGACCGGTGGGTTCCCGACCAGTCTTCACTTCCTTTCACATTTCACTTACTTTATACTCTGGCTTCCAGATGATGCCTGTCATGTCCTCTAATACCTTAGTATTTTGCAAGAAAAACAGCTGCATAGCTCTTAGCAGTCAATGCCAATTTAAATAATTCCATTGCCAATGAATGATGTGTGACGTGCTTGCAAAGTGATCAGTTTGCTGGGCTACTAATTAATTCTGTGAAATTACACCTTGCCAAGGGCCTTCTGGCCAACTCTGTCAAAGGGTGTAAGAGAAAGTCAGCTTTAGAAAGGCAATTCCTGGTGACCTGACCTCAATTAGCATATTAATAAGGGACAAGGCCTCCAATGGGGGATGGATACCTGTTCTTACAACTTCCGCCTCAGCCCTTTACACACCGGTTTTCAAAAACGATACGGTGAGACATCCACAAGCCCCCGTAATTCCAATCTTCCTCTACATGCATTCCACGTACTTTGTCAACGGACTCGGTGAGATGTTTCATTAACCTTCAGTTCTCGTTAAAATATTACCTGGTGGCATCATAGGGCTTCTGTTTCCTTTAGCACGTCCTTCCTAACTTTGCACTTGGTAAAGACTTCAAATTCAAATGAAGATAACTGGTCCTGGGACAGTTTTTTCTTCTCAGACATCTTCCACACCCGTTCCTCAACCCTTGCGTTCCTAAGTCAGCCGACTTCCAACTGTCCTGTCCCAAGCCAGAGACCTAATGGTCTCCAACTGGGGCCTGATTGCCCAGCAGGCAGGGATGTGTCCTTTCCCGGTCCTCACTCTTGGACTCCCCTCTGTCATCCGCAGCTAGAACGATGACAAGAGAAACTCGAAACAGCTGGATTTCTTTTTTTGATTTGCAGCACTGATTACCAGCAAAAAAAGTCTTCAGAATATTTTATCAGGAAAAAAGTCAGTTCTTCTAGAAATAGTAGGGCTTATTTTTTAATACTATTTGTTTAATTGAGGTGAGTAGGGAAATAAACACTCTCACAGGTGATAAACATTTTAAAATTATCATCTGATTTTTGTCATTTGTTCTGACCTATTTGTTTTATTCCTAGATCAGATCATCGCTCTATCTTACATGCAGCTTACCACTCCCTAGCAACATCTGGGCTTCAGAACAGTTTATACTTCTCTCCAAATGGGACTTGGACAAAAAGTCCTGTTTCTTAGCTGATTTTTTTTTTTTTTTAGGTTTTTATTTATTTATCGGAGAGAGTGAGAGCATCAGAGAGGTCACGGAGGGCGAGGGAGAAGCTGACTTGCCACCAAGCAGGGAAGCCCGATGCCGGGCTTGATCCCAGCACCCTGGGTTCATAACCTGAGCCAAAGGCAGACACCTAACCGACTGAGCCACCCAGGTGCCCCATGGACTGATTCTTAGAAAAATCTGTAGTACAATCCAAGCATGACCAGTTGGGCCATGTGCGGTCGATTCACTCAAGAACTCACCAGAGTTCAGTGCCTGGTCCTCGGCTGTGGATGGGTGTGGTTAATCACTGCCTTTACTTCAGAGTTTTTGAAGGTTCTGAGTGAGCTGGTTTTGAATGTCGGTTCCAAAGAACTGGAAACAGTGATCTATTCACTTATCCCCTAAATTTTAACCTTGACCTGATTATTAATTTAGAGCCTATTCAAGCTTTTCTTGTACTTGCATTCCTAAATCCATATGCAATTCATTCCTCTCCACCTGTCTTCTCTCCTGCCTGGCATATTTCTTTCCTGCTATTTCTGTCACAGCTTTGCAGATACGACATGATGTTTTATGAAACACGCCTCATGCCTTTATCACTAGTTTTGTTTAGTAATTTAAATCTTATTCTTCTTGTTCTTAATGAAAAATATTGATGATTTCAATATTTTCCATTTCTCTCGCTAAGAAGTAAATTGTGAAGAAATGATTTATTATTCTCTGATAGCCCATTCATTCTATTTACCAAGCACCCAGGAACATAAGGAGACGCTCATGCTAGGGTAAGGGCAACAAGCTCACCGGATGTAGCTGTGTCTACTTTCCAGGCATGGCTTTGGTGATTTCTAGGTGTCTACTTTGGCAAACCATAAGACTGGAATGCTACCCTTGTCAGGCTGTGAACACTGGGGAACCAAGGCAAACAGAGGGAAGGTCAAAGAGAGTCCTAGACGTCAAGTCCCTTGACACCCAAACATGTGAAGGACTTAAAAAGAGAATAGCAGTTATCATATTATTAGGTAAGCAAGTGCACCCAAATAAAACATATCCCTCTCAACTGTTGTCAAGTGAGAGACAACGAGAGGCAAAAAAGGGGCATTATCTGCTTGGAGAACTCTTATCCATCCTTCACACGGGGCCTGGGGACCACCCACTCCCTCTGCAGTCTATTATTCTGTCTTCATATAGTTTCATAAATACCTTAATGAGTGATGATTGAACAATGATTTTTGATTTTGTTTTTTTTCTTTTTTAGTTCTGTGAGCCTTTCAGATGTGGAGACAAGATCTTGCCCATTTCCAATGTTTTGTTGCATGGCATAGAATCTGGAACAGGCATTTGGGTTGGACCAAACGTGCCCAGGAGGTCCCAAGCAGTGATTTAATGACAGTGATGGCACCATTGTCTAACCACCAAGAGAGAAAATGCTTGTAGCCAAGAGTACCAATGCCGGGTCATTTGTTCCTGATGGATATTGCCAAAGTTCTGGGGGACAATGCTAGAGTTCACCAAGCAAACCCCTCCTTTCACTTCCACAACACCGTGTGGGGAGGGTGCCCTAAGCAGCAGATTCTCTGAGCATGAGCACTGCCTTTAAGCAGGAGTCATGGTGCTACAATCCTTTCAGATTGTTCTAGAGGTCAAGGTGGAACCACAGAATGAAAGCGGCAACTTGCGCTAAATGGATAGAATTAGAGGGTTTCACTTGGGATCTTTCATTCAAATCAAACCTCAAAACGTCCTGATTGTCTAAACTCCATGTGAATCCCTCGCATTCTGCTTTCAGGAGATGAAAAATCGAGAAGCAAGCTTTCACAGTAGAAATGACTTTTAATCAACAGTTCAAGGTCAGGCAGCCTCCAAACGGTGAAGTTCACCAAAAAGATACAAGAAATCGAGTGATTGGATGGGAAACTTAAAAAAAAAAAAAAAAAAAAAAGGCGCAGGGTGGGGGGTGGTAGATGAATTTTCCCAGACAACTCACACCCAGGGAGGCAGAGGAAGAGCTTCCTCACTGGAAATGAACCCCCATCACCTTGTCACCTTGTCAGTCTCAACAGGGGCTGCCTCAGCAGCTCAGGCTCACGAAATACTCAGTATGTTTTAGACACTGTGTCACAGTACACGGCTCTCTCCTCGATCTCTCTGATACTCTCCGGGATGGACCGGTCCCTCATCACCCACAGTACCCAAGGAGAGACTGAGGCTCAGTGCAGCTACCTTCAGTAATCTTTCCTGTGGCCGAACTCCAATATTCCAAATCCAAACAGAAGGAGCGTAGGCAATGTAGAAAGAAGCAGAACAAAGTTTGGGTTCCAGCATCAGCCCTGTGTTTGCTAGTCAGGTGACCCTGAGACAATTCCTGTCTTTCTGGGCCTCCGCTGCCTCATCCGTGAACAGGGGCATTGCTGTGGCCAGCAGGATTATCTGCAGCTCTTGGCTGGCTGCAGGTAATTCAAGATTATTCAAGATCTTGAAGTGCCTGGAGGAAAGCTGGAAGAGTAGACAAGATAGCCTGACTCAGGTGACTTTGGACTTGGCCATGGCATTTGCTTTGGGTCAATGGAATTCAAGCAGATGTGACATGTGGGTGGCTTCAGACGTGTTCACGTGGGTTGGCTCATGTCACATCTGCTTGACTTTCATTGCTCATCCACTATTGTCCACTATGGCAGGGTTTCTCTACCCCAGCACTCTTGACATTCAGGACTGGAAAAATTCTTCATTGTGGGAACCGTCGTGAGCACCATGCGATATCTAGCAGCATCCTTGCTTCTACCTACTAAATGCCAGTAGCAACCCCCTCCTCCTGGTTGTGACAACCCCAAAAGATCTCCATGTATTGTTCAATGATCCTTGGGGCATAAAACCACCCCTGCCTGAGAGCCACTCTACTATTTTCTCCTTGCTGGGCAGCCACTTATTTGAGGAGAAGGAGGAAGCCCAGGAACCCAAGCCAGCCTGGAGCTCAGCCCAGCACAGATGGACCTCAGCTGACCAGCAGACATGGGAACAAGAAACCTGCAAACTTATAATTGTACGCCATGGTGATTTTGTAGTTCCTTTGTAGCAAAAAGCCTAACATCCGGGCCATGAGGACAACATCAAGCCCATGGTAGGATTCCATGCACGGTGCCTGAGGACACTGGGGCACTTGCTGCTGGTGGTATTAATACTCCTAGACTCAGAATGCCTTACAAAGTGATTCAACTTGCAAATGCCAATTCATTCTTACCTCTTGCCCCACAGAGGCATCCCCTGAAGCCTTCTCATCAACTCTCTCCACTCTGCTCTATGGTCCCCATCCCTGCTATCTATGACTGCATCCCACACCCCCACCCTCCCGTGCCCACTTCCACTTTTGGAGCAACCTCCATGGCCAGGCTGCTCTCCTCCAGCTCTTGGGCAGCCTTGACCATCTTTTGCTTTGCTCCCAGATTGCTTTTTTTTGCTTTTCTTCCAGATTATGGTGAACTGAAAAATTCGGAGCCAGGACACCTAAGAAATAGTTTAAAAATAGATGCTCACTGAACTTGGTCAGCGTAGCAATTATAGGGGTAATTACTCAATATCTGTATATATGTTTGAATGTCTGACTTCCAAATATTCACCTCTTATAAGGGCAAGGACGATTTTGTGTCTGTTTTGCTCTTTATGTAAAGCCAGTACCAGCACCATTCCGGGCCTGGGATCCTGGCGGACTAAATGGATGGATGAGTAAATGAGCTGGAAGAACATTCACTCCTCATAGCAAGCACACTCATAATTTAGAGATAAACTGATGGCCACCTAAGAACCTTATTTAAATCACACAAGATTCAAATGAGTTGCCCATAGTAAATGTCACTAGATACCGTGGAAAGAAACATTCAGAACTCTAGGATAGGAGAATACATTTGTAAAGATTTAAGTTTTCTTAGAGCTTAGTTGCTTTTAAAAAAAAAAACTTGTTTTAAAGATTTTATTTATTTATTTGACAGAGATCACAAGTAGGCAGAGAGGCAGGCAGAGAGAGAGAGAGAGGAGGAAGCAGGCCCCCCGCCAAGCAGAGAGCCCGATGTGGGACGCGATCCCAGGACCCTGAGATCATGACCTGAGCCAAAGACAGATGCTTAACCCACTGAGCCACCCAGGAGCCCTTAAAGATTTTTTTAATCCAGAGTTGCAATATTCCCCCCAAAAGATACTCTTTCACAGAGTATACACTGATGATAAAGTCCATGCCTGTAGGTACTATCTGGTCTTACTCAGCCATCCGATATCTATCAGTGGTGAATCATTCAGGGGAAGGAAGCAGTGATCTCGCAGAAATAATTATTATACACACAGGATGGTCAGAGGTGAGGTTTAAACATGCATACTTTTAGCTCTAAAGTTCTACACTATCATTTGGGATTTGCTCCTTTGCCCCCTGCAAAACCTAGTATGACATCTGAGTTTAGTGTCATCAATTCATGGTCAGATAGGTAAATTCCATGCCTATGGAGTTCTCAGCACTCTGAACATCTCACCTTGCCATAGGACCCAAGGGTCTGCCTTGGATTCAGTATACGTGTTGGTAAGGGGCCACTTGACCTTTCTTGGGCTTCTAGGCATGAGCTTAGGATGAGCGACGACTGCAGTTACAAATACCAACCACAGAAAGGCTCCCATGGTGGTGGACATGCTTCTGCATTCCTTAACCTGTGATTCCTCACTGTCACTTTGTAACCTCGGCAGGAGTACCCTGGGTACAACCAGCACCAATGGGTACAACCCGTTCTGCGGTTGAGGGTAAGTGCCTTGCACAAGCACACACAGTGGAGAAATTCAAATTCCTTTAGTCCTTTGTAGGATAATACCGCATTGCCCAGAGGCAAATACCCGAGAACCCACAGGAACCATCAACTAATAGAGTATCTTGTAAAAGAGCTTCGCACACATCCTGTTCCCCACCAGGGTCCAAGAGTCCTTAGAGTGAGGTGCTATTTTAGGCAAAGCTGGGAATGTAAAACCAACATGGGACTTGAAGACTGCAGTCCAGCTTGCTCTTAAAGTCAGTAGAATCACCCAGAAAGTCCAGCACAGAACCCTCTCCAGTGAGTCCAACACGGCCAGGTTTTCCTCTCTTGTTGGAACAGATGGCTGACCTTCAGCTGAGCCCCAGATGCAGTTGTGGGCTTATCTTTATGGGATGTAGATGAAAAAAAAAAAAAAAAAACCAAACCAAAAAGCCCACACAGCACCTCTGAGATGCTAGAATCATGCTCAGCTCGGGCAGACACTCCCATTCTGAAACCAGAGCCGTGGGGCAAGTTGCTTCTCGGCTCACCAAGGGCACGTGTTTATTGAGCGTCTGGGAGCAGAACCACCCACACTGTGTAAATGGTTCTCTCTCTCTCCCTTTCTCCAAGCAAAATATTTGCCTTTGCATAAACTCAGCATACATATGCTTTAACTGGTGGTTTGGGGGCTTGGGCTTCCTGCCTGTAATGAAGGGTAGATGGCGTCCACGCAAAGGGGTATCATCTACCTCCTTATGGGAAGCCATGCAATTTGAGCAACGCAAATGGCATCTACAAACTACACAACTGAACACACGGACATCCAGTCTCGGGGAATATTTTGTCCATGATGGGGCAGTCTCCTCACATTGAACAATCCAGACTGGCTCCCCAACCCTGAGCGAGGGCTCTGTCCTGCTAGCCAGCAGATCTAGCTTTACGAATCACCCCAGCCACCTCAGTTTAGAAAATCAATCGTCTTATCCTCAGCTTCCTTTTTAATACCAGATCATTTGGATAGTTCTATACGTTTCTCTGAGCAGTGAGTACCAGGGAGACATTTGAAAGAACAAAAGTATTCACGTTTCTGTGAATCATGACACCAGTTGGGAAAGTAATTGGTTAAAGAAGAAGAACACAGAAAATATTATAGATTGTCAGTTTCCCAAGGTGTGGTGGGGGTGAACAAAAGTTTATTAAAAATAACTAATACTAGACCCAACATGCATAGCCCATGACACTCAGGCATGTTTTTGATTAGGGCAATGCTAGACAACAGCTCTTCAGATGAGATCTGACAGCAGGTAAATTACACAGTGTAAGGACTTAAGGTGATCTACAGGACAACAATGTCTTGATCATAAATAGGATTTGTGTGCTGGAAAATACATTCTATCATTAATGAAACAGACAAATGAACTGAAAAACATCATATCGCGCCATAGTTTTAAGTAGCTTACCTTAGCAGTGTAATATGGGTAGTAAGTCATGCATAAAACCCTGTAAAAGCTCATTAAGTCAGGATCAGTTTATTCAAAACAGCACATATTTCAAATAACTGTTCTTCCTTAGCCAATTCCAGACTCTACTGTTTAACAACATCAACGAAAATAATGGGAAATGAGGTAATTGTAATTCATTATAAGTTATGTCTCTCTAGACCTCCTGCATTTTACTTTACTTCACTTTATTTATTTTATTTTATTTTATCTTATTTTATTTTTACTTTATGTAGGCTCCATGCCTAGCATGGAGCCCAACCCAGGGCTTGAACTAGCAACCCTGAGACCAAGGCCTGAGCCAAGATCAAGAGTTGGATGCTTAACTAACTGAGCCACCCAGGTGCTCCAAATCATTCTTGCATTTTAAATTGGTGATCCCAGGGACCTCAAATGTTGGTAAAAATCCTTGGGGGTCATTTTCTGGCACTGCCCGTCCTATACCCAATGCCGACATTTCCTCAAAATCTTCCATGGCCTGGAGCCCTTCAGCTTTGGGCTGAGAACCTCAACAAATGTCACTCTCACATTTTTCTTTTCATTGAGGAGTCTTGGGCTATATTGGGTTATTAGTATGGAGCAATCTTACTGAAAAGGCAGTTGTTAGGTTTCTGGCCAGCTGAAAGTTTAGTGGCAACACGCTTCTGACGGATGCCACGAGACATCGTGTGGTCCACAGAGAAGGTTGCAAATATTGAGCTGGACATCAATATCTACATTTGCAGCATCCACAATTTCAAAGATAATGGCTCTCAAAGATCTCAAGTCACCAACGCATCTGTCAAAATATCAATGGCAGTGAAATCTGCCAGTCCTTCAGAAGTCAAAGACTCCCCCTTTCAAAAAGACTTCACTTATTCAATGTTCCCAACTATACAAAAATAAATGGCCCAGGAGAGATATTTATGAGAGTTTAAAACAGTCTGTAAACCCACGAGCATATGCGTGGGCTTTGCTTGCTGGTCGTGACCCTAATCCTCTCTGCATTAGACCCAGATGGGGAAGAGTACCGACTTCCCAAGAACTTCAAGGAGCTGCGTCGTCTGACAGCAGTACTGGGACAACCTGCCCTTTATAGCCGGCTCTGGCACGGTGTGCCCAAAGACCACGGTGACACAGTTAGAGGTGCCAAGATGGGATCCAAGTACAGATTGTCTGAGTTGAACTCCTGGCTCTTGTCACACCCACAAGCTGCTACCTTTACTGCTGCCAAAGTCTGTGTGCAGATTCGGTTTGGATTTGGAAGCAACAGAGAAGTAATTCAGCTTTTCTGGTTTTGTCTCATGACATGTCATAGGAGATATAACTCTTGACTTCCTTGCATTCCTGGCCCTTTTTTGGGTAAGTAACAGCCCCCCACCTACCCTTGGGCCATTACCTCTCCCCTGTTCGATGTGGGTCCAGTAGGCCTGTCAGTCACTGGCGTCATTCCCTCCAGTCCTGCACAAGAGAGGGGGGCTCATGACCCAGTGGAAGCCAGCTGGAAACTCTCTGGTGGGGATGGGAACCACGCAAAGGGTAGGGCGGATGGAAGGTGGGTGCTGAGAATTTATTCCGGTAGTTCTGCCTAAAAAAGAGTCTTCAGGAGTTTCTGGCTGGGATCCCCAGAACTGAACCTCTTTCTGTCCTTTCTGAGAACCAGCTGTCAGATTTTTAAATCTGTCGAGTATGGCCAGCATTCACCCAGTGATTCTCTCACTGCCTTGGTTAGCCAGCATCTGCCTGTCCTTCCGTCACAGAACCCTGAGCAGTTCACATGAGAATGTTCTGAGCTGGCCCACATCTGCGGGCCCACGAATGGCCAGCTCGTCTGAATCTGTCTGCACCGGGCTGACCAGGAGAGAAGTGGACTGTGCAATCGAGGGCAAAAAAATGCTAAAATGAACATGGAATAAAAGTATGTCCATCAGCCAGTGGGGGGAAAAATCAGGGGCATATTAATTCCTGAGTTTCTTCCTCCTCTAGGAAGAGGTTATATTTGTCTCCGTCGAAGAAGGTGGCTTAGAAAAAAGAGAGCCTATCGGGAGTCCTAGACAGTAGCAGGTCTTGGAGTGACAGAGATTTGGTTCAACCCTGACTGCTGCTCCTTACTGCGTGGGCTTGTGCCCCGGCCTTCTTCCCACTGAGACTCAGTTTCTGACTCTGTAAAATGGGGACCGCATGACCAAAAAGACAATGTCTGTGCATGCACGTGTGAATATGTACGAACACACGCTGTTCACACGGAAACACCCTGACAACAGGAAGGGTTAAGGAGATAGTCTAGGGGAAGGAATGGGATTTGACAGAAAGCATTTACTCTACATACATATGTGTGTCTATATATACGCACTTGTGTCTACAATACATATATAACAAGATAAATATATTTTTTAAGCAACTCTCCTTGCTGCAAAGCAGCCTCACTACACACACGGGGAGTGCACATCCTGATACGGCAAAGTCTCACAGAGGGTCATGGAGGGATGGGGACAGGCGACCGAGACTCCAGAAGAATTTTAAGCTCTAGTGATTCATTTGACAAGTAGGAACTTGAGACCTAGTCAAGGATCTAAGAGGCACAAGCAGGACATAACAGACATGATGACATTCTGAAGAACGGAACGAAGACATATGAGGAGGTGAGGGAGGAGAGAGGTTCTGGGAAAAAGGGGGGGGCATGGCCCTGTGGCATCTGCCCTGGCAGAGGACAGGCCTGCCATCATGGCACTTCATCTGGGTTGGCTGGTTCTAGAACCGCCTGGATGGGAGGCTGGGCTGAAAACAGCCACAGACTCCGAGTGCTGGTGTCCATTGGACTGAACACAGGCTCCCACCAGGTCTGTTTCTTGGTCCTCCTAGAGCTGTGAAGCAAGGATCCCAAGCCTCAGGGATGGCCCACAGCATTCTCTTGCCTTGGGAATGATAGCTCCGTGAGTGTGCGTCCCGTCCAGGGCCCATGGTGCCACGCCAGCCACAGCCCATGCACAAGTGTTGATTTTGAAGGACCGGAGGAAAGAGGTGGGAATGGCGGGGAGGACAGCTGGGGAGCACCGACGGTGGTGGCAGCTGCCGGGTTCAAGGCTCCTAAGGGAGCATGGCCTTGGCCAAGGAGTGTGCACCTGTCGTGCCTCCTGTGTGAACCTTCGTGTGACCCTCCTCTCTGCCTCCGTGACACAGGCTTGCACACGTGCACACACACATACACACTCAATGCAGCTTTAATGTTCTTGGCGCTTTCACTATTCATTTCCTGTTTCTCAACCAACAATCACAGAAACTAATTTACCTTATCAAAAATGCAATTACTCAGTATCTTAGACTTCTGTTTATTTGACAGCCTTCTAATTTTCTCACTTTTACCTAATTTGACAGGGAATATTATAGACATAACTAGTCTTTCAAAATGACTTTCACAAGGTTAGTTCACTTGTTAATTGACCCTCCGTGATGGCAATTTATGAAGCATATTAATTTCATCTGTCACTTCCAACACAAAGTAAATGTGGAAAATAGTCTATCTTTCATAAGGGACCTTGTAAAGGAAGTATGTCGGAATTCTTAATTAATATATGCATATCCTTTCAACCATTGATACTGTGCAGAACTTTTATACCCACTCATCTGAAGCTCTGTCTACCTTTTATAAATGTTTTGCTTTTCCTTTATGATGAAGGAGAGACACCTTCACTAAGGATGATTCTGCCAGGGATATAAATCACCACCTCAAAAATGGAGACGCCATTGTCTGGAAGGATTTCTGGAGCCCACAAAGGCAACGTTGAAAAAAAAAAAAATCCCATGAGAGCCGCAGCATGAGGAAAGAACTCCTTTGCAGAAGGCAGGAGCTAATGCCCTTTCATACCCACTGCATGGGTCCCTTAAGGAATGAAGTCAGATACCACTTGCCCACTTAAAGAAAAGAAGGGGCCATCTCCAGAGGCTATGCTGGACCTTCAAAGGACACCTGCTGACGAGAGCGCCCTCATCACATGGGTTTGATTGATACAGATTTTTCTTTCTGAACTACCTGGTACCCCTCAATTCAGTTTCAAACGTAGTCATTCCCAAATCACCTTGGAGCCTACCAGTGGGCAAGCGCTTGGTATAAATCTGTACACAGGGCAGACACAAGCTCCATGCTCACGGGGCTCACACGCACGTAGAAAAATCGCTGAGTCCATGGAATAGGAAACGGAATTAGGATATGGGGAGATAAGCCCCAGGGCAGAGTGAGGAGGGGTTCTGAAGCTTGAGGCATAGTGGGGTGGCAGGAGGGAATGGGTCCAGGACACAGAGGAAGAGAGTCCTCTCAGCAACCAACACAGAGCGACCTGGGCTCTCCCCCTTCCTGTCTGAACATTCTTGCTCCCAAGTTCCTGACTCCTCTGTGCTCCCAGTTTATGGACTACTGACATCTCGGGGAGCATCTGTTCCCGTTTCAGCTGCAGCAAGGCCTGGGCTCCTTCATGAGCAGATGTGTTGAGTCTTCACTCTTCTGCTTGTTTTTTTTTTGTTTTTTTTTTTTTGAGAGAGAGCGTGCCAATGAGTCGGGGGAAGGGGCAGAGGGAGAGGGAGAAAGGGAATCCCATGCAGGCTCTGCGCTCAGCGCAGAGCCCAATTTGCGGCTCAATCTCACGACCCTGAGATTATAATCTAAGCCGAAATCAAGAGTCAGACACTCAAGTGACTGAGCCACCAGGCACCCATTACCCCTGGTTTTTACCCGCATCTGAACTGTCCACACCCCAGCACGGAGCCTCTATGAACAAGGGCTCCATTTCTTCACCCAGCCAATCCTCTAGCTAAAACATTGGCTCAGGAAGGGGCCTTTACAGGGATGTGCACCATAAATTATCCAGGTTCAGCATTAACATTCTCTTAAAACCTTTTAAAAGTAATAGTGTCTTTGCCTTTGTGATCTCAAGTGTCTTCTTCCTGCGATTTGCTCCACACTGAAAATCTCCTATTTCCTTTATGAGATTAAATGCAATTTTCAAGTTGGAAGGTCTTCATGTAGGAGATCTCCAGAAGAGACTAGAATCCCCTGTTGAGGTCTGAAACCTTACACACACACACACACACACACACACACACACACATGCACAGACTTATTAAAGCTGAGGTTAGCTTAATCATTTATGTTTTCTCTGATCAAATAGACAATTTTATTTTCTCTCAAGCATCTTGCTAATAAATCCCCTAAAAGGTCATTCCTGGCTTTGAGCTAAGCACAAAATATATATGTTTGGGAAGAAAAAGCCTAATCTTTAATTTGACAATAATGGTATTATAAGAGCTGAGGGTTTTCTTTGTTCGAGTAGCAAATACACATATACAGAGAGAATAGCAATAAAATATAAAAAGTGTGTTAAAGCATACGTATCCTGATTTTTTCCTATAGTATATTTAATAAGAGCATATTTTAGACTGTTTACAACGAGAACTATTTGACTTTTGATTGAGATAGTCCGTGCCAATGATTTACCCTCAGAACCATTTTATAAAAATGCAAATTATAAAGGCAGCGTGCTGTAAGGTCCTCATCAATCATAAAAAGTACATATTTTGAATAAGTGTTCAGATATATAATCTATACTTCGTAGATCTCAGCACGAACGTGCTGCCCTGACCAGCTCAAGTGCACCGCATGTATTATCGGAAAATAATTACTCCCCTGCTCTCATGTTATCACACGATAATAGTGCTAAAATGCTGTTCCGAGCGATAACATTTCTGAGGGGAAGGAGATTTCTTCATTTAATCTCGGAGCCAAAAAACGCTGGGGGAGGGGGAGCCTTGTGTGCCCGCATGCGCATTTGAGTGAGGTGAGAACCTTTCCTTTCTCTTCAAGGTTAACAAAAATACCTTTTACAATACTTCTCCGTTTTTATGAACAAAGTGGCTGAATCCCGCCCAGATACCTTCCAGACACTGAGGAAGTATTGTGTTTTGTTTTGTTTTGTTGTTTTTTTTTTTACCAAACATAATGAACCCTCAAGGGAGGAAATTCATGGTTAAATAAAGTTTTCATGGCTCGAAGGATTGGATGTTCCTATTAGTAAAACTGCCTTAAGATGCAGGGTCGGAGGTACTTCTTAACGACCCAGGCATCTGTGGACACACGCAGTTAGCCCTCAGCATAGGGCAGAGGAATTCTGGAACATTCCTGTTGCTTTAAGTTTCCATCAGTGAAGAGAAAAGAGATGTAGGTCTGGACTGATCTTTTTCCTCCCAAGGGGAAGAGCAAATGAAATGAAATGAAATAAATAAAATAAAATAAACCAGAACAAAACAATGGGAAAAATAATCAAACTGGGATAAAACTGTCTGCCCTGAATCTCCGATGTGTGCTTATCACGGACCTCACCCCACCTGCTGGACGCAGTCCTGTGAGGTGGGTGGGAGCACTGTGGGGCAGGGTCACCACGTAGTCCTGCATCTCTGTTACTGGGGCAGAAGAGACTGCAAACCCCCCACCACAACTTTGCTCCGAAGGTGGGCTGGGTGTGGTTTGTGTCTGGCGCGGACCTGGACAGATGGCTTCGATTTCTTGCACTGCCCTCACCTGTGGGTTACCATCTAGGGGCTCCGAAAACACAATCTTCTCCCCTTCCTATGTCTTTTCACAGCTTTGTACGTAAGTGGGACACGGTAGCTACCCTGGCTTATGGATCACTTCCTAAGGGCTCGGTCCTTTCTTCTGTATTGTAGAACAGTCATTCTTAACGAGGGCTCTCTCCCCCTCCAAAGCCATTTGGTGGATTTGGAGATGTTTTAGGTCATTACGACTCGGGAGCTGGTGGGCGCTGCTGGTATCTGGCGGGCGGAGACCAGGGATGAGACTAAACACCCCGAAAGCCCAAGGCAGCCCCCAAAGGAAGAGCCATCCAGCTCCAAGTGTCAGTAGCGGAAAGGTTGTGGTCGAGGAGCCCCGTCTTCGAAGGATCGCTGTAGGCTCATGTCACAAGTGTGAGTTTCGTTATTTTTATTCTCCCAGTGCTGTACACTGGGACATGGGGTCTAAGAGGCGAATGACTGTAGTAGCTGTTATTTATTGTCTATTTTGTGCTTGGCTCTCTACTAACTGCTTTCCTATATATTGTCTGCTCATGGACACTATGAATTCGGTTGTATTAACCCTGTTTTATGGATACAAGAAAATGGAACCTCAGTTGCTCCAGGTCACATAGACATGAATTGGCAGACCTTAAGATACACCCTCCCTTCTGCCTGGCACCAGATCCTATATCCCTAGGTCCCCTATATCCCCGAGTCAAGGTCATTGCTACTCAGGGGCAGGCTCAGGGATTCAAACTCAGAAGGTGAAATTCCGACTTCAAGACCTTTCTCCATGATACCTTGATGCCACACAAGAAAAAAACAAAACCCTCTGAAAACACACAATGTGTAAATGTTCTGGGATTAGACGGATGATTTGAAGGCATCCAAGCTGCCTGGCACTTGGGTGGATTAGAGGGTCCTTCCAGAGAAGAGACCCGGGACAGGAGTGCCCAAGCAGGAGGCTCTCTCTGTGGTCAGTGGCCCCCTCCTTCATTTCTTGAAGGCCAAGAAACAGATGATGGTAAATATGTCAAGGCATCAGTTCACTCTGATGCTCCCATTGTGGGAAGTCATTGAAAGTAGGGGGCAATCCTTTTGATATCGGGACAGAGAGGCCTTCAAACGAGTCACCTCTGGTTTTACAAACAGACCTCATACTGGGTGCATTCTACTTTAGATGGCAAAATCTTGCTCATCTGGAGGAATGCGTAGTTTATTTCATTACAATACTTGACACTTAAAGAGAAAGCTCTTTCCATCAAGTACAGGGCAAGGGAGGTTGCGACTAAGGCCTCCCACCCGTGTTAGCAGCTTCAAGGTGATTAAGTCACGAGAACTTAATGATTAAACTATTAACCCACAGAATATCTGCTCACTGCCTTGCTCATAAAGATCACATCCCCTCCTTCCCTTATATAACATTAAGTATCATCATTATTCCTAATTTCAGTCAATAACTTGTACCAATGGACATTTATAGTAGAAGGTATTCACGTATCTGCCCAGCTACCTGATATCCCATACGGACTCAGAACAAGTATCTATTATCTGATGGTTGTTCTATGTTGGCCACATCAGATTGGAATGGCTAGTGCCAAGATTCTCACTTTCCTAGAGGCGGTACCGCTTTCGTCTAGATCTCCAAGGAACCTTGAAAACCCCAGCAAAAATCGGAATCACCACCTCAAGCTCCCTCCCTCCTCAACTCAGCCACTTCACCAGACACCTGATCGTCCCCTGGTCCCATCCTGACTCCATCTAGAGGTCCTGACACAAATTTCTTCCCCAAGACTCTGGTCCGGTTCCACTTTCCATCCCATTGAGTGAGCTACTCCAGATCAGACCCACAAGACCAATCTCATGGACTCTCCTGCTACAAACCCAGCTCCAGATAAAACCCACGTTCCTTACCTTAGAAAATCCTCCCTGATCCAACCCCTCTTCCCCTCCTGCCTAATCTCCTATCACTCATCTGGTCTCTGTGATGTCCACTGACATAAGAGTACTTGGAGTTGCCCGAACAATTGTGAGCCTCCATGCTTATTGTTTTCTGCACATCCTGGGATGGTTATAGACTAGAAAAGGGCCTCTTCATCCTACAAGACAGGCAAAGTCTAAAGTCCTGGAGGAAACCTTCCCTGCCACCACCCCATGCCCCTCCCACCCAAGATGCCCATCGAAGCTTATCATGACAGTCCTGAGACCTTACCAGGATCTAGGCTCAGGGGGGCTGAATTCTTCCCTAAAGCTCTGAAGTATGTGGGGGTCTCCCTTCCCATACCCCTCTTCTCCAAAAAGACAAACAAAAGAGATATTCTCTTTTTCCCCCCGGAGGTCATCATGTTGGCAATTTTTAGAGGCATCTTTGTGCCAACCAAGAGCTAGCGTTAGACTGTAAATGACAGTGGTCAGGATAGATCAGAGAGACTGAAAGAACCTGAGACCCTGATGAAATTTTTGAGCCATTGTACTTACTGCACCTGGGAGTTTGCCCTTCTTCTGACCTCCCAGTTTGATGAAATTTATTTTCTCACTTAAGTTTCGATCAGCTTGAGTTAGAGATTTCTGCTATTTGAAGCTAAAAGCATCCCCACTTCACTGCCTTCTCTGACATCCCTGCTCTTAGCTCTGGGCTCAGTACTCCTCCTTGGTCTCTGCCTACGTGCCTCTCATTACATTTATTTGTAATTCTCCTTTGACCTGTCTGACTTCAATTATTAGACTGTGAATCCCCTAACACCAGGGACCATGATCTTATTAGTCTTTTATCTCCTAATTCTTGGTAAATAGCCGATGTTTGTAACATTTTGCAAAATCGATTTTGCCAAATATCTACAGGTAAAGGGATGGGGAGTTGGGAGAAAATTTAGGTTGTGTCTTCTGTTGTACCTAATTATTTTCTGGTATATAAGGAGCCCTGTTGGTGCCATGTGAAAAATTGTTTTTTTTTTTTTTAAGATTTTTTTTATTTATTTGTTTGACAGAGAGAGAGAATCACAAGTAGGCAGAGAAAGAAGGGGAAGCAGCTCCCCGCTGAGCAGAGAGCCCAATGTGGGACTCGATCCCAGGACCCTGAGATCATGACCTGAGCCAAAGGCAGAGGCTTAACCCACTGAACCACCCAGGCACCCCAGAAAAATGCCTTCTTGACTTAAATGTTGGGTCCTGCCAATGTTACGAATCAGATTCAACTAATATTTACTGAACATCTACTCTATGCCAAGAACTTGTAAGCATTTTGCCCGACTTGGTTCTCATAGTGTTGCCTGTAATGTCAGTGTTACGTGTCCCTCTTACGGATGTAGAAAAATGAGCCGGGAGGCTAAAGTCATGGATAAAGATGCCTATTGAGTACATAGAAGCTGGGCGTAAAATTAGGGCTTTGGTCTCGGGCCAAGAGCATTTTCTTTGATGTCATGCAGTGAACAGCGGTACTCTGTGCTATGCCCCATAGTCCTTTCAACAACAACATGAGGTAAGTACTCTGATTACCTTCACCTTTCAGAGAAGGAATGTTTAAGTAATGGATTTAGCATGAGCCTGAGACAACCCCACAGAGGGCAGAGGGCAGCATGAGGCCATGCATGGCCTTGATAGGAATGTCCGGGCTGGAGGTGTCAACAGTGGCTCCTACAGCCTCCCCGAGTCATGCTGATGGCTTTCCTAAAGGGACTCCTCCCAAGCAGGGGGAGAAGCCTTGGTTGTGGTCTGCCTTTGTCTGGCCCCTCAGTTCTGGCAAATGAGGAGCCCTGCAAGTCCACAAGGGGCCAGGCCAAGCCGGCACGGTGCAGCCGGAACAGGAAAACAGCTGAGAGGGAGGTGGAGGGAAGACATCTGTCGAGGGAGTGAATGATATTGAAAGAAAACCCTAAGTTAGGGGCGTCAGCTCACTACCTGCAGGAGATGTCAGCCCCTGAACAGCTTCAGGAAGTCGCGTGACCGCGGGGGACCTCACTCCCCACGCCCGTGCTCCCAGCCACATCTTCCCTTACTTAGGGTTGTAGGTACTTTTTCTGTATTATCTTTGAAAATATTATGAAATTATAGCTTTGTGGAATGTTATGAAAATGTCCACAATTTCATAATTTGAGATTTCTATGGTGAAATCCTAGGAAAAAAAATTCAGTGTATGTTAAAAATGAACCATGAGCCATTGTGAAGTAGAAAAACATTGTACATATTTTTTTTTTGGTCATTCACGTCTATCAATAAGCCAGAGTAAAAAGGGTATAGAATCTCAATTATAAGACACTGTACTGAACTACAAACTGGCTTTTGAAATTAGAGTTTAAAATTAATTTGAGGTTTGAAATGATAACTTAATATATATTAATATGTAATATTTAATACATAATATCTAATATATATTAATATATGATATTTAATACATAATATCTAATATATAATTTAATCCATGGACATGTGACTTAGTTATTTTAATCCTTTTCTGGAATGACTTTATTGAGTTATGACTGACATACAAAAAGCTCTGTATATTTAATGTCTATAATGTGATGACTTTAGAGGTAAACACGTACCTGTGAAACCATCACCGTGATCTCTGCCTTCTGCCCATCTATCACCTCCAAGATCAGAGTCAGAGCAGTAACAGTCACGATACTGGAGAGGGCAGCAGCTCGCCCTCCTCAACAAGCCATCCTAGTACCATGTGCCCTTCCTTCCTCGGACGCTTTAAAACCAGCCAGACCTAGGTAAGCTTACAAATCTTCAAGGTGCTGTTGGGTAATTTAGAAATACGGAAGCACGCATATGTAAACACGGAAGGCACCACGATCTATACAGCCTTTCTGCCCATTATGGAATTTTAAAAGTTTGCAATTATATTTTTGGTGGGATTATCTGATTAACACCTCCCGCTGACACGCTGTGCGGTTAGTTCAAGACAAGAGCCACGTCCGTGGTGCTCAGCTGCGCATCTCGCCTGCTAGCCGGCATGGTGCTGAGCGCGCAACACTCGCGTGTGTGCTTGTTGAGCCAACGAATCAGTGGGGAGCAAGGTGGAGGCGACTCAGCTGAACTTGCCAGGGCGCGGATCGTCTGACTTTAACTTTACAGTTAATCTTCCCGTTTTCCAGGTTTGAAAAGATCCAGTGAAAATATTGACAAAGCAGTCTGGGTAGGAAGCAGCAACCCCCCATCTAAACAACATTAAGTGTACCTGTAGCCAATGTAAATATGTTGACTATTTCTCTCCGTCTCTATATGTAAAAGCAAGTCTGAGTGTGAGGCTCCGTAAATTTCCAGGGCTTCAGACTACAGAGCGACATATTGTAAGTTAACCTTTCAAATGAAACCGCTTGTTTTGATCATGATCTGTAAGAGCTTTGAGAGGAGCACTGATTTCCAAGATGGTCTTTAATGATCTCAGCTTCCTGGTATTTCCACCATGGGGTAATCCCCTGTCCTTGAGGGTGGGCTGAACCTAGAGGCTTGCTTCTAATGAACAGAAATATGGCAAAAGTGATGGGCTGTCACTCCTGTCACTGGCTTACAAAAGACTGTGGCTGCCCTTTCTCTGGTGCTCTCTTTGCTGCCTTCTTGGCTTGTACACCGGGAGGAGGAAAGCTACGGCATGGAAGGGACCCACATGGCCACGATCAGTGGGTGAACCTCCAGCCAAGCACCAGCAAGGAACTGAGGGCCTCAATCTGAAAATCCACAGGGAACCAAATTCCGCCAACAATAACGTGAGCTTGGGCATGGCGTCTTCTTCAGTTGGGCCTGGAGGAGACGGAAGCCCTGGCTGATACTTGGATGGTGGCCTGTCAGAGACTCTGAAGCAGAGATGAGTCACACCCAGACTCCTGGCCTAAAGAAGCTGCAAATTAATAATTGTGTGTGGTTTTAATCCACTAAGTGTTGGGATCACTTGTTTTCAGCGAGAGCTGACTAATACAAGTTCCATGAAGTTCCAGTGCTTCAGATAGTGTTATCTGGGGTAGGACTCTGGGTCTATCATTAGTCCATGATGTTTATGAGAGCGGGATAGGGGATATTTTACTCTATATTAAATAAAGTGAGGGTTTCGCAAAATGCTGACCTAGAGGAGGTGCTGAGTACATGTGCAATGAGTGATGACCAGTTCAGTGAAACAAGATCATCTCTAATGAACCGAAATGATGAGCCAGGGAAAGGCAGGTGAGCAGTGGGGATCAGGGGATGGTCTCCTCTCCTATAGACAGTGCAAAGAGCAAGCCTGTAAATACTGCAACCCTGGGAAGTCTACGTCTTATGAGCTATGACAAGAGCCAGGAAGAGTATGCTAGGGCATGGCCATCTCTATGCACTTTCCTCTGTGATCCTGCAAATGCATCTTACCTTTCATGACCTTAAGTAGAAACTTGAGCATCTCAAACATCAAAACTAGGTAATAATAAAATAAAGAGGAACATCTATGTTGTGTATGTTCTTCAGTCATTAAGAATGACAATATATGTGCTTTAGAAAGATATTACCTTCATTCAAGTTGGATAAAACAGGTAGCGAAATTTTGCTTGATTCCATTTGGGTAAAATTATATATATATATATATATATCTATTAAAAAGTCTGGAAGGAGATATATGGACAATGCTTATCTTCTGGTGGCGGAGTATGGGTGATTTTTACTCTTGTTATGCTTTTTAGTATTTCCTAATTTTTTAAGCAACAAACACGCATTACTTTGATACTCAGAAACAGTAAAGGCTATATAAATTTATTTCCAAATAATAAAACAAGGGAGATGCCCTAAAGATAACACTTTCCTATTAATGTTATTATTGGAAAAGACATCACATTGTCTAGAGTGAAAACACCCTCGGCTCTTCTTACTTAAGTTTCCTGGAGCTGGAACATTCTCATGCAATCCTTTGTGAGGCTGGTGGGCTAAGGGACTTCATGCTGGGGCCATCTCAGCCCCTGAATCTTCGGTCCTCCCAAGTTCAAAGGTGAATCAAGAGAGACTGGTGTCCCAGATGTTTTAAAAGGTTTAGTCCATAATAGATGTTTCCATAACAGATCCTTATATCTTGGGGTTTCTGAGTCCTTGAGAAGCATGGTTTTAACTCTAAACCAGGGGCTCTCACTTTTTTTTTTCTTCAGTGCAGTAGAATGAGCCAAGGAGCTTGTCTGAGGTTCTTTTCCCCTCTCTGAGGTTTGGGGGAGGGCCCAAGAATCTACACTTTTTTACATGCATTTTGAAAAATTTCTTTGCCTGCCGTCTAAGGGCTACTTATGGGAAACTACTGTTTGCAAAAGTGATCATTCCTACTGTCTTGGCACCATTCTAAGATATTAAATATTTGTGTGTGTGTGTGTGTTGCTATCTTCCATCTTTTAAAAAAAAATTTCACCAACTGTGCAGGTCAGAAAACAGACACATGCTCCCTTAAGAAGAGTCTGGATCTCCTTTTGAAATAGTTGCAGGCATTAAAAAAATCTAACGTGAATGTCCTTCAACTGGCATATTTCTCCATCTCTTTGGTCACTTGTCCATCTATCCACCGATGGGCTATTTTTACGTGTTTATGTGCGAGGCATTGTTCAGGAGGCCAGGCTTACAAGGATGCCTACCGAGGTCCTATATGACATTGAAATCCCCTTGACTGGTTGAAGTCTTTCGGGTTCTATTTGGCCAAAACCTGGCATGTAGCAAGAGCTCTCTCCGACATGTTGGCAAAGGCACCTGACTTCAAAATCCACCGCGAACGGTGCCTGGCACACAGCAGGCACTCACGAGGTGTTCCGCGAAAGCCGAGGTGCTGGTGCTGGGGGAGGAGTTTCGACTCTCTGGAGCGGCGCTCCGGCTTCCATTCCTGCCCTTGAGAGTGCCCCAGCCCGACTCGCACCTTCTTTCCCCTGCCAGGGCGGCTGTACTGAGAAGACACCCACACTCCTCTAGGCCTCACGCTCTCCTTCACTCTGTCCTCCACAGAGCTATTCCCAAACCACATCTGACTTCATCGCTGCTTTATTTAGAAAGCCTCTCCCTGCTCCCCACCTTCTCCCGTAATTGTTCGCAACCCGCGGAATAGTCTGACACATCACAAAACTAGGTTCCATCGCAAGGCACCCTTCTCCCCACCTCCTGCCAGAGGACATCCATCTCCGTGTTATGGGGTCTACGGGCCGTCTGCTCCTGCACTTGATGGCTGGGATGTGTCACAGAACGTTCAAATTACAGTAAGAGGTAAGAGTGGTTAGGGTGTATTTCATTCCGAAGCGGTTACCTCTCTCATGAACACCACGCGCCCGACCCACACGGCCGGGGTCCCACTGGGGATCGGCGTGGGTACTGCCAAGTGCAGCCTGGAGGCCGAACGCTGACTGCTCCTGCTCCGGCTTCTCCCACTGGCCTCAGGGGCCCGTCACTAGCAGATCGTGGACCTCCTCCATTTTCCCATGGTCATGTCCTAAGCCCTGGCCCTTTCTAAACACGACTGCCCTTCGGTCATTCTTTTCACTCTTCACACTCACCCCTCCCCGCATGGAACCTGAGCTTCTATGATGGATGTCATGTCCGGACAGTTACCTTCCAGGAAACGACCACGGAGCATAGCTCCTGACTGTGGCACTGACCCAGGGCAGGTTACTGCCTCTCAGTACAAAGGGGTTTTCTCATCTGTAAAATGGGGGCATAATGTAAGTCACCGGGAAATCATAAAGATTAAAAGAGAAAACACAAGTGAAATGCTGGGCGAGGTTAGCCGATGAAAGGGAGGGAGGCAGGAGAGGGAGAGAAGAAAAAGGAGCAGGAGGAGAAGCTTTCTTACAAGGATGGACACTTGTGGGGCGCCTGGATGGTTCAGTAGGTTAAAGGCTCTGCCTTCAGCTTGGGTCATGATTCCAGGGTCCTGGGATCGAGCCCCACATCGGGCTCTCTTCTCAGGAGGGAGCCTGCTTCCTCCTCTCTCTCTCTGCCTGCCTCTCTGCCTACTTGTGATCTCTCTCTGTCAAAGAAATAAATAAAGTCTTAAAAAAAAAAAAAGAAAAAGGATGGACACTTGCCAGGACGGAAAGCATCGGCACTGAGAAGGGAGTGCAGTGACCGTGGGAAGCTGCCGATCAGAGAAATTCACCCTATGAGGTCATCTGCACATGGAAGGTTATAGAAACTTCCACAACAGAGAGATTTCCCTCAGTGACCAGACTTGTGTTTTCTGAAAGATTAATAGACTTGTCCAGACACAACTTCAAGTCTGTCAGTTGACAAGAACCTATCAACAGAAGTCAGGACATCCTTGGTTTCTCACTACCAATTAGTACATCTGTGTGCTGGTTTACATATTCTTCTCCTGTGAATTTGATTCGGAAAAGTCCCGTCTCTGAGATACAAGTCAACGCTGGACACAGAATCTGCTCTAGGTCCCACATTAGAGCAAGTGTCCTTGGAGGCATGGGTCAGATCAGATAGATGTCTTTCTTCAGTCCCTGACTCAGTAAGCACTAAGTAAACGTTTGCTGTTAAAAACAACTCAGTGAAGGCCCTTTTCCATAACAAGGCAGGTCTCTGACCTCTTATCAAAGGATTTGATATCCGTCCTTAATAAGGATCCTTATCAGATCTGTGTAGCGCAAAAATCTGTCAGAGACGTTCAGGGCATGTTCCACTGCTGATAACCCATCCTTTAAAAAAGAGTCCTTTAAAATCAAATATCATGTTGCACGATAATTATTGTTGAGAGAACATGGAATGCAGTGTTTGCGGCTGTTGTGTAATTGACCTAAGTACCCGCGTAGTCACTTCAGTCCAAGGGACATGTTTAATTAGAGATTCAATCACTTTTCCGATACCAAAAACTATGGCATCGAGAATTAAGAGCGAACCCCCTGACAGGAATTGCAAAGCCATTTCCCCAAAGTGAGCTCATTTGTTTCATTAAAAAAAATTACTAAATTCTGATTCATATGTTTTTCCATGTAACTATAAACAAAGAAGAAGGAATCAGCGTCCAATCAAGCTAAACTAACCTGACTGCTCAAGCTTTTACAATACCGAGTTTCTGAATGCGCTCTGAGGAAATGCGCAGAAATGGAGTGCTCATTGGGGGACTTAAAAAAAATGGGCATCCTCATGATTTCCGTTTAAATATTTATTATCATTTTTATCATCCAAAAGAAATGGCGGGCTTCGTGAGTATGACTATTTGAGACATCGGTCTTATCCAGGAGAGGTATAGAGCTCTTGCTTTTTGAATTGGGCAGACTTGTTCAAAACACGAAGACAGATTGGTTGCAAGACACAGAGCTAAACTTTGGGTCAGTGTGGCTGAAAGCTGCTTGCTTTCATGACACCGGCAGTGCCACTAAGGGGAGAGCCCAGGGCAACAACAGGACAGCAGAAGTAGTGGAAAGACATCAGCCCCCACCCCCTCTCCCCCCCAGAAAGCTCCACATGAAAGAGGGACCCTGGGACAGGGGACAGAAAGTGGCAGAAGTGGGTTAAATGAAAAGAAAATCAGAAACAGAACCAGAAACATAATGTTTATGAAGCCACTTCAAGGAGCTTCTCTGTGTGGAGGAGAAAATGCCACCAGGTCCCATCCTGATTACAACTGTACATACATTTTTTAAAGATTTTATTTATTTATTTGACAGTCGGAGATCACAAGTAGGCAGAGAGGCAGGCAGAGGGAGAGGAGGAAGCAGGCTCCCCATTGAGCAGAGAGCCCACTGCGGGGCTCGATCCCAGGGCCCTGGGATCATGACCTGAGCCCAAGGCAGAGGTTTTAACCCAGGCGCCCACAACTGTATCTTAATTGAGATTTACCGCTGTCTGTATTCATGCCTCAGTTCAAGTTGTTAAAGCTTAAACAGAAACTAAACACATCGATCTTATGTTGAGTTACAACCTGCCACTTCTTAAATTTGCACTTGCTGAGCACACCTAAACAAAGGTGGTAACAGAAGCCAGCTGGGAAAACGCCCAGAGGGCATTAGAAATTAACTCTGTGATGATGTGCCGGGAGCCTATGATTAAAAGTGATGTAATAAATTCGTATCTCGAAAACTAACTTTGGGGAAATTTGATCTAGTGAAGGTGACATGAGCTATGTGGAAAATAATCACAGGAAATGCCTTTGGAATATAGACGGGACCAGATGCACAAGAGGTATGAGGGGGCAACTCAGGGCATTTTTCTGAAAAATTCAGGCGAAAGTCCCACTTGGCATAAATTCAGGTCAGAGAAAGTTGGAGTTGAATTATCCAACTTTCCCTTGCTGTAGCCTCCACTGGTTTTGAGTTATGAGTCGTCGGGGCTAGTTTTATTTTTAGCATGAGGGCCAGTGGGAAAACTTTCTTTGCCCCTCTGGAAATAAATCTACTACCTTGGATGGTCTTTCCATTGGGTCGACAAAGCAAACTCTGAAATGTACCCATAGTTGCTGGCCATTGCTCCAAGGAGAAACCCAAGGAGAAGTTGACGTCAAATACCAGTAAGAGTCACAAAACTGGGTCCGGATAGTCGATGCCGTGATTTCTAGCAGTAGAGGCCAAGATGGTCCAAGGCTGGGTTACACACTGTTCATTTCCTGGCAAGCAAATCAATGTCCATCATATCCAGATAGTAGGTTCTTTCTGGTCTTGGTCTTTAGCAGGAACGTGTCTTGGTGGTTCACACAGGGGCCGGGGGCGGGGGGTGGGGGGAATGGGAGGGTCATTATCAGCTCATGAAGGGCCTCACTCCTGTTCTACTAAAGACTCTTGATAACTGTAGGAGTTTCCCATTGTTTTCTTCCAAAAGGGCAATGCATGGTGGTCTTCCAACCCCCTAAGGGAGCTGCAGTGAGCCGGCACAGTTAATGCGAGCGCAGGCAGGTTGATTTTCTCCTGCTTTACAACTGACATCTCCCCTATGCAATTCTCTTCGTATGCTCAGAAGGATGCTAATACCATTGTCTTTCAGTCCAGCATCCTTAACACTTTCCACCACTGATTTCATCCATCGCCAGCGTGAATTTCCAACCAGACCCTGGATTTCAAATGACTGCACCGTCACTGCTCTTTTTGCTGAGAAATGGAGAGGCCTCTGCCTGAGTTTTACAAATGGAAAAAGGATTCATTTTGGGGGTGGGGGCGGAGTATGCGGTATTTGTTGAAGACTCTTTGGGAAAAGGTTAACCATCAGCTTCTAAACACAAATCTTGGATGTGTGCCGTCTTTGCGGGAACTCTCTGTCACGGGAAATGTCACCACTGAGCGGCCCTGGGTGCAGAGCCGGCTCTGGCGGCTCCTTCAGCTGTGGGTACGGCTTCTACAAGGCTCAGAGAGCTGCCTTACGCTTGCTCCCATGCCTTTGCCCCTGCTCTCGCTTTGCCATGCCCTCCTTTTCCTGGTTACTGAGCCTGGCTAGAGGGATGGGCTTAGACCTCCTTGGAGTCCCCCCCCCTCCACCCAGTGCAGACCTTGAGAAAATTATGCAACCTGCCTGCTCTTCTGTTAATAAGAGACCGAGGTGCAAAGGTTGTTCAGAATTTAAATGAGCTGATGCAATGTTAAATCCTAGCACGGTGCCTCCTACGGTCCTCGGTCCTCGGTGATGGGGACTAACCAGCGATCAGGAAGCACTGGGCTAACTACAGTGAGGAGAGCGAGGCACTCGCTTTCTGCACAACTTAAAGGAGATAGCAAAAGACTCAGTCGTCATCAAGGTAAAGGATATTTTAATGTAATATTTTACAAGTTCAAAATTAACGCAGAAAACCCGTGATGAAAAGACCCTCAAATTTTGAAATAAAGACAGAAGTGGTCACGGTGCCGCAGGAAGCCCTACCGGAGCCAGAGGCAAAAGGAAAAGGCATCAAATACTGATGTTGTCTTTATTTAAAATCCTGGTATTTTGTTCATTATGGATTTTCTGCATTAATTTTAATCTTGTCTTTATTTAAACTTTTGATATTTTGTTCAGCATGGATTTTTTAATATTAATTTCAAGTTTTTAAAATGTTGCATTAAAATATTGTTTCTCGGGGTGCCTGGGTGGCTCAGTGCATTAAGCGTCTGCCTTTGGCTCAGGTCATGATCCCAGGGTCTTGGGATCGAGCCCCACATCGGGCTCTCTGCTCAAGAGGGAGTCTGCTTCCCCTTCTCTCTCTAGCCTGCCCCCTACACTCATGCTGTCTCTCAAATAAATAAATAAAATTTTAAGAAAAAAAAGTTATTTCTCTTGATGAGGCTTTTGTCTCCCGAGCCAAGTCTCTTGATGGTCTCATCCACTTCACCTTAGTCTGGGTTCTGCTGGCAATGACCATGTGCCATGGAAATCTCTGATTGCAGCCCAGCCATGTTGGGGCACTTGTCTTGCTGGACTTCTAGGCATTCCACTGACTTTTGCTCAATGAGCATGGCCTATCAAGTAATTTGTGGCTTCATAAGCATTTGTGGCTTTTTCATACATGGACATGACTCTCAGGATAACCTGCGAGCTCTGTCTCAAGCAGGTGACTATACAATGGAGGGTAAACATGTCCTGAGGGGAAGGAAGAAGAGCACCACCTATGGTTTTAAAAGTCATAGTGTGCATGAGAGGGTGGACATGCCAAGGGGACTGAAAATTCAGTCCATGGGCCTGATCCACCTACAAATAGAGAATATATTTTTAAAACTGGCAGTGGAACCTTCTGGATCCCTTTTATACACCTGCAATGCTGCATATGGCCAGAGGGGGCGCTTTTTTAAAAAAACATGTGCACAAAGATGCCATATGGGCTAGCAGAAGCTCTGGGGCTTGAAATGTGGAAAAAGTATTTGTGAAGGTAAAACCAACTCTAACACGGCATGTGAGTGACGGCGTGCAGAGAGAGGGTCTCTGGGGCTGATGTGGGGTGAAGAACGAAGGCTCACCCGGCTCCTGCACCGAGGGGGAACTGCCAGAAGTGTTTGGGTGAGTCGTCCCCTGGAGTTGGGCTCATGCTTCTGACACTGGCAATAAGAAGCAGGAAAGGAGGCCCGACAGACTTGTTAGGCAGGAGGACTTGGGCACGGGTCACGGTGAAGATGGCCCCGAGATTTCTTGGGCCACAGCTCTTTGTTCCTTTGCAGCCTGGGCCAGAAAGGGGGCATGACATGGGCAGGGACCCTCCAGCCCTCCCACCCTTCGTCGTCTGCTTTCTTTGCTTCCCCCTTCCCACGGCCCTCAGATACTTGGCCACAATGAATAATGAGGGGTTTTCTAAGTAGTTTGTTGGGTATTTTAATGCAAATCTGCCAATTCTATTTGCCAACAAGCCCAGAACATGATCTAGAAACCAATGATGTCAGTTACTTGATGAGGCCCTGAGGTAGGCACCGCCCCCGGACGAACCACGGACAGGACACGGTGTGACGGTGCTGCCTGAGTCTCCAACACAACCGCATAAAAACTTTCTCAAGATTTTACCTCCAACAGACAAAAATAATTAAGAGCGTCAATAAGAAATTAAAGGGGATCAGGTCACTTCAGGGAAGAATAAGCATAAATAAAATCATATCGTGAGTTTTTTCCATGAGACCTTGTCTTTGTGTAGGCTTGACACATTAAGACGGACATGTTTTCCTGCCGATGGTTACAGGCAGGATCACATGGACAAAATGTGTTTCCTCTAAAGGCTAAGGAACCACTCCAAAATAACACAAAAACCAAAGGGGGGCGTGGAATGCGGGGTGCTGAACCAGGGCTCACGTGTGTGCAGGGGGTGTGTGGGAAAGCCTGCCAGGTCTTCTGTACCTAAAATATAGTCCCTAAAGAGCTAAGACCAGCTCCACAGCACCTGGTTTCCTCGGTGTCTTACCAGAAAAATTTCACTATCAACTTTGGGGCTGTTCTCTTCAACTTACTCAGAGAAGGGTTAGAAAGAGGCATATGCATACTATATCACGTTACATTATACTACACTATTTTATGTTATGTCAGTCATATATTAGCTATATCCATTACATATCAAGTGTGCTATTCATTATGTTAATCATACTAATTATATTTATTACGTTAATCATACTAATGATATGTTAATCATACTAGTTATATTTATTATACTCATGTTTACTATATTGTGTTATGTTATATTATGCTATACTATATTATGATTTATTATGTATTTAAATAATTAGCTATTTTCCCTGCACTGAATTAACCTGAGACGTTCTTAGCCTGAAACCTATCTGGCAGTTAGGAACGTGAGTTTCCTTCTTCCTTTCCCTGAAAAGTACTCCACTTTTCTTTAGAGCCATCCTTATCTGAATTCTATTTTTACTTCCTGGAGGGTGTCACTTTCTCAGTGCTCATTATGGGCCTGGTGTCGTGATAGGTAATATTCAATTGAGCGACTTCATTTCAGTCTGACCTGTGAGGGAGGCAGGAGTTGTGGCTTCCGTAGTGCCGGCGAGAAGACTGACTTGCCCAAGGTCAAGCAACCTGCCCCTCCTCCACCATCTAGTACACACCCCCTGCTTTTGACCCTTTGGGGTCCTCTTCCAGGAGGTCACTTTGCTCAGGACTAAAAAATCCAAACCGAGAAGCCACAAGTGAGGGTTTTACAAAGGTTCCAGGACTGTGGTCCATCTGACCCTTTTTCACTATGGGCAGCCCCACGGTTGACATTAGAGCCACACTCTGCAAAGTGTCAGCTGAGGGGGCAGATAAAGTCGTCTCTGTGAATAGGAGTATTTGATAACCCAGGGACCAACAGGGGCTTGTTTGCAGATTCCAGGAAGAATGGTGATTGGGTCTGAGTCTGCGTGCAGATAACTATCTGTTCTGACTCATTTATATTCATTTCTTCATAACTTCTGAGCCTTTGCCATGTGTCAAGTGCTGGGACAGATAGTAAGAGAGATATGATGAATGAACTAAGATCCTTGGCCTCCAGGAGCTTCTAATTGGAGAAAGGAAGGTAACTCACAAGTATATTTTATTACAATAAGAAGCTGTAAAAGGCCAGGGGATGGGATGAATGGCAGGCTGAGGGCTTCAGAGTTGGGGAGAAGAGCATTTCCAGCTGAAGCTGAGACTTACTAGGCAAACAACAGCAAGGCAACCTTAAAGATAAAGGCACATGGGGCGCCTGGGTGGCTCAGTGGGTTAGCCTCTGCCTTCGGATCAGGTCATGGTCTCAGGGTCCTGGGATCGAGCCCCGCATCGGGCTCTCTGCTCAGCGGGGAGCCTGCTTCCCTCTCTGCCTGCTTCTCTGCCTACTTGTGATCTATCTCTCTGTCAAATAAATAAGTAAAATCTTTAAAAGAAAAAGATAAAGGCACCACGGTGAGAATGGCAAAGCATGTTTAAGGTAAGCATCTCTCTGGCTACACATTACCATCTCCAGTGAAGCTTCCTCAAACACACTGGGCCGCACAGGCTGAAGTTCACGCTCAGCTGGTCTGAGCATTGCTGTTGTCCAGTGGCTCTGTGGGGGATTTGAACATGCAGCTACACGGAGGACCCCCGACGAGGTCTAGATGAGGAAGGGCCTTGGAGGGGGGGCACGCTATCTTGTCAACCATGGACACACACAGAGGCCATCCGGGCAAAAGAATGACAGGACAAAATGATAGGATGAGAACCCATCTGTGATCAGCCCTGTCTGAAGGGCAGAGAAGTGTTTTTGAAGCCCCTGTAATGGTCCACATCAGCTAGCAGGAAAGATGTACTCTCTCAGGAGTGGGGAAATTTATTTCTCTACTAACTTTTCTTCCACATTATTTGTCTCTTTCTTATTGATTTACAGAGGCTCTTTTTATATTAAGGACAATGAGTTGTCTGTTACCTATGTTACAACATTGTTCTGTCATCTTGTCATTTATTTTGTAGCCTTATGGTCTCCCGAATGTATGGGAGTTTTAGTTGCTTACGTATTTTCATTCAGAGTCTCTGGGGTTGGAGCCTTGGTTAAGGAGGACATCTCTAAGCCAAAATTATATTTTAGCATCTCCCCATATCATCTTTTTGGTATATTATATGGTTTGTTTTTTATTTTTAGGTCTCATATCCGTCTAAAAGTGCACATTGCTTTATGAGGGAGGAAGCTAACGATGTTTTTCCCAAATATATGCAATCGTGCTAACCCCGTACATATGAAGACCCTGCTCCTTCCAGAGGAATTTAGATCCATTAATAAGGATGGGTAAAGTGCCCCTGACCTTTAAGGTGAGATTTATTACCTGTTTTTAGCAATGATCTCCAGAATGTGGCAGATACGGGTGGTATTTGAGTGATGTTAGCGTTTTCCCCAACCTCTGGCATTTGCGGTTCAACTATTGTGCTGTGGTTTTCCCTAATAGAATTTTAAAACAATTATTTTGTATGTGCATCCAGGAGCCCCTTGGCATTGGGAATATTTTAAATTCAAACTCAGGAGTGGAAAGGCAGCATGTAAATCTCCGCTAACAAATCCTCAGGGATGGCGTATTTACTTTCTCTTCTACCTCAGATCTATAAAAATATGTGGCTTACAATGACTTAATTAGAATAAATCTAGCCCTGACATTAGCCCCGCTTGTATCTATTATATAGAATTCCTACCTTCGGACTCCCAAAGAACCTAGAGCAATTTCCTGTGGCTGAATATTCAATTCAAATCTAATGAGGTGAAGAAAAAAATGCTAAAATGAGACGAAGCTGCACCAAAGTAGTCAGAACCTGAATTCAGAATTAGCTGATTCATTCTTCCAAGAAGAGCATCCATTACAGTAAAAAAAAGAGAAAGAAAAAAGAATGAACCTCCTCTGAGCCCGGTCCAGGGCCCGGCTGTGCTTCTCATGGGGCTCTGCCTCTAGTCCGGGCACCTCAACAGGTAGGATCAGCAGGTCCCCAGCTTAGTGGGCTCACCCTCCCCCCTCGGCCCCATCCCTTCCTCCCCTGTGGGGGATTTGAACATGCGGCCACATGAAGGACCCTGATGAGGTCTGGATGAGGAACGGTCTTGGGGTGGGAGGGCATGCTAACCTGTCAACCACGGACACACACTCGAGATCACCAGAGCATGAAACTGACATCCCAGAGAGCTTCCTTTGGCCTCTGCTGTGCTTTGCCACACTGTCCTCTCCTCCCTTCTCCTCGGGTGCCACCCAGAGAGGACTGTCCTGGAACAGTGCCAGTCTTAAATGCGAGGGGCCAAGGCATGACAGCAGCCTTCCTGCTTTCTACCCCATCTGGAGCACGGAGCTCAATGATGGCAGGCCAGGAGCTTAAAACCAGGCATGGCGAGAATATTTACACCACGGAAATGGGCAGATGCTACAAATCAGGTCTTTGCCCTCTACCTCCTCCAAGCCAGGTAGGAAACCCTTATCATTGCACCACTGCCAGCCTGCTTTGGAAGCCCTGTATCAGGTGGCTAAGCCTTGGAGTGGCCTTTTGCTTGGAAGATGCCTTTGTTGAATGGGGAAGCACGAGAAGAAGATCTCCGGCTGGCTGCAAGCCGGCTCTGGTTTAGGCTTGGGAGCGAGCGGTAAGGGGAGCCATAGGGATCTGTCGTCGCTTAAAGTCATTGCTCTGCATGCTTTCATCGAGCCAGGTTTCCGGGCCCATACATACAACGTAAAATGGATAACTTCAGATTTACTGAGGTTTTGGGAGGTCTAGAGGATACTATGAAATATTTTTTTTTCTAAGCAAGGAAAACAAATTTTTCGTGGATGGTCCCTCCCTATGCTACAGTGCTGTGAAAACATCTCACCCTCCTTGGAGAAGAGAGGCTATCAGAACTCCTAACAATAGAATCATAATTATATACAAACTTAATAGATATGGATACACTATTAGATATAGCAGTCAACTGAATAAAGATAGAGAAATTACCTTTTAAACAAATTTAGGCTGTTGCTCGATAGTCAAACTTCCTGGTCTCAGGACTCCTGTTGCTCTTAAAATCACTGGAGGATCCCAAAGACCTTTTATTTGTGGTGTTTCTAGCTTACCAACATTTACATATTAGAAACAAAAACTGTGAACCTAAAAAAACACTTACTTGTTACTTCATTAAAAAATAAAAAATAACAAATCTGTAACTTGATGTAAATAACACATTTTAAATGAGCAAATAACCGCATTCTTAGAAACAAAAGACAGTTTATAAGAAGAGCGGCACTCTGCTTGGTTTGAAAGTCTGGACTGATGGAAGACAGCTGGATTCTGTTACTTGCTTCTGCGTTCAGTCTGTTGTGACAGTACTCCCCAGGCGGCCCCTGGAAAACTCCATGGTGCGTTTGTGAGAGAGGAGAGGGGGAAAAGGGCACAAAGCACCTTAGTGTTGTTATGAAGATAGTTTTGACTTCATGAACCCCTTGAAAAGGTCTCAGGGATTCGCAGGGACCATATTTTAAGAAACCCTTGCCTTTTTTTTTTTTAATTTTTATTTATTTATTTGACAGACAGAGATCACAAGTAGGTAGAGAGGCAGGCAGAGAGAGAGGGGGGAAGCAGGCTTCCCACTGAGCAGAGAGCCTGATGATGTAGGGCTCGATCCCAGGACCCTGGGATTATGACCTGAGCCGAAGGCAGAGGCTTAACCCACCGAGCCACTCAGGCACCCCAACCCTTGCCTTTTTTAAGCCTTTAAAAATATTTCCAAACTGCTCCCTACACAGGGATAAAATAAAGATTCACTGGGCCCACAGACAGAGCTCTTTGCTCAGTAGGGTGCCCTAGGTATCTGCATTTTTAACAAACTCCCCATACTTTCCCCATACCTTCATCTTACAGCCTTTAGTAGGCGTTGTTTGGTGTCCCAAGCGAAAGCTAACAAGTATCTGCAAGTTAGCTGAGTTCCCATCCACCTTCAAGGTCAAAACCATGAACAAGAACACCTCCAGCTGAAAACCACACTCTTCCTCTGTAGGACCAGAGGAATTTCTGGGAGGAGGAAGGGACCAAAGGCGTCCATCTATACAACGTTTATTGAGCATCTGCTAGGCAGCAGGTCCCATGCTAGCTTTGGAAACTCAAAGACCCTCACTGGCTCGAGATGCTGGCAAGTCATGAGGAAAGAGTGAAGGCACTGGGGGGGAGAACACATTGGGGTATGGAGGCCCCTTCAAAGAGCTCATTGACGGACCATCTTGCAGAAGGTTGGGTGGTTTCCTGACTGGCTCCCAAGAGGGAGGGTTAGGACCACTGGGTAGAGAACAGATCTTAGCTTCTTCAAAGAAACATTTCAAACAGAGCTACTGAGAGTGGGCATGACTGGGATGAAAAGGGTTACCCCTCCCCCATGGGGTTCGAGCAACAGACTGAGAGGGTGGGAAAGGCTTTGAACGAGGCTCATCATCAGCCTGTTCAACCCTGATATTTTATGATGCTGTAAACTGTCTTGCCCTGGGTGTTCAGGGTCTATTAGCTCCTTTTCTTATTACACACGTTTTCTTCGATTATGATGATTTAAATGGTCATAATGAACTTGTGGTTTTCATTATGAGCCACCCCAACTTTTTTCCCAGTATGGGACCCAAAGCATAAAACTGAAAGTGCTTCATCCATTTGTAAGTTCTTGAGGGCAGTGCTGTGTCTTATTTGGGACTCTCCTTCCCACCTCTCCGCACCCCGAGCCGCATGCTTGTCTTCCAAGTAAGTCCGTGTGCAGGACTTACTTGCTCTGAACGCAGGACCTGATTCACAGGAAGGAGGCGGTACGCACTACGGAGCTGATATATAGTTGAAGCTTTTCATAATTACAGTCAACGGAGTGGGAGCCCCTATCCTCCAAGCTAGAGCTACAAGGCTCACCCCTGAATCTATACCAATGCCAGTGAGGGAAATGGCACCCCATTCTCTTGAGCCCCTCACACATACTTTGCTAGTCCCCCCATTTCTCCAGCCATCCGGCAATCCAACATATGAGGACAATAAACTCAGCTCTTCATCAGAGAAGAGGTGAGAAGCCTGGATGGGTCTCAGCATTGCTTGTTGATTCTGAAGGGGGCACTTTGCACTCAGCATCTGAATTCAATTAATCTGATCAGACAGGAAATGAGCAGTCGAAATTGCCTTTGTGTTAGGTGGACACGACCCAAAGATGCTTGGAGAGAAAGCGGGATGGCTGCCCTAATTTCTCAAGTGTCCTCGAATCAAAAGGAAAAAAAAAGAGAAAAAGAACATCAAGATGATCTCAGGCAACAGGGGCCCAGCGTCTCCCCCTTCCCAGCTGTGTAGGGCCTTGAGCACTTGGAATGTTCTATGGGGGCAAGTTGTTTATTCGTTCAGACGTTGGTGGGGTGCCTACTCCGTGCTGGGCAGGGACTGTGTAGCGAACAGGGATGTGGCAGGGGCAACCGGGAACAAACTCTCTGCTCTCTTGAGTTCATGTATCTGTGGGTGGTGATGGACAAGCTCTCTGGATAGAAATGTGGGGTGCTGGGTGGGGTGGGCAGTGGGCCAGAGACTGGAATATTAAACAGGGGGTCAGAGAAGGACTCACTCAAATGATAGCATGTGAGTGCACCTGACTGGAGGGAAGGTGTGCAGAGACCAGATTTCATCTGCTAAGAAGGGAGTCCCCAGGCTCAACCAAATCAGATTCAGCCTGGGAGCTTGCTTACAAACACCTCAGAGTCTACCCTTTAGGAGTTTCTAATTAGCAGATCCTGGGTGGGGCCTGAGACTATATGCATATTTAACAAGCATTCCCTGCCTAAATTTACATAATCATTAGCTAATCCTCTCCCTCTCCCAACTCCCAGACCCCCCCCCTCTACTGCCCCCATGCATTTCACAAGTTATACAGGTTAGGTTCTATACCAGAAGGGAGGATTTCTCTGGGGAAAAAGACAATCCCTTTCCTGTGGAAATATGCTGTTTAGTGGGATTTATAGAAATTAATCAAATAGCCACACAAACATAAGTTCAAACAGCACCAAGGCTTTAAGGAGGGCTAGAGGAAGGACTGTAGACTGCAGCAGAATGTCCTGAGCTAGGGTGTCAGGAATGGCCTCCTGCAGGATAGGAGTCAAAGAATGAGTGGGAGGAAGAATATTCTAGAAAGAGGGAAAAGGATCCACCAAAGGGTCTGAGGTAGATAAGAGGTTCCGGGTCAACAAGCCCTTCCATCAGTATAGGCTTTCTAGAACATTCTCCCCACTTCTAGCCTTGGTTGAAACCAGCTTTTCCCCTGAGGCCACCTTTCTGCCCACTGCCCTGCCCAGCAGAACTGGTGTCACTGAGAAAGGACTTATGGTGTTGGCCATGCAGAGGGGAAGGCTGGAGGGTGTGAAGCTGGCTTTAAGAGACTAAAAGTCTCAGCAAGGAAAGGAGGGCCTAAGCCCAGGTAAGGGATGCAGAGGAAGAGAAGAAAAAGGGGGCAAAGTGATCAGAGGTGAAATCGGCAGCTCAACTTGCAGAGGCCGACATGGGTCAGGGGTTGAGAGCTGGGGTTACCCTCCGGGTTCTCTACTGTTGGGTCGAGGGCAGTTTTTCACCTCTCAGTGTTCTCATCTGTTGAAGGTAGAGACAATTAAACCTGCCTCTTTGGGTGGTTTGAACATGGAAACCAATGACTGCTCTGTACCATTGAAGTAGTCCCCCCATAGGAGAGGGGACCCACCAGAGATCCACAAATGGTGGCTTAATTTGCAACCACATCTTTAAAGCATGTCTTTGCTTTTACGGAGCCCTGCGTGGCTTTCAAATGGGCTACCCCCTCGGCTTCTTAAGAACTGAGAATGCTTTAGAGGCATTTTGCTTGATTAAAGAAGTGCAGTGCACCATCACCAGGGGGGGAAGAACGCTCAGGAAATACCATCTTTTGGTTCCCTGATAAAGCAGGCACTGAAGTTAGAAGACAGGAGCCTATTAAGGACCAGCCATGAGCGCACAATGCGAAAATGACACTGGAGGTTGGGTGGCTCAGCTTACTGTCCTACATTAACAACTGGACACAAAAATGGGAGGGTTGTTCCCAACAAATGCATCCTTTAGCTCTAAGAGCAAAATCCACTTCCGCAAGCCCCACAGGGTTGATGGGCCCCCACTGGATGGTGGTGCTGGGAACGCCGGGCCCAGTCAACAGACTGGATTTCCCACACGGACTCCTCTAAGCTTCCCCTTCTGTCTCAGTGCTTGAGAAAAGCTAGTTCAGTGTGTCCAGCCCAACCGATCTCCAGGAACTGGGGTATTTCTCCAGCTTAGCACATCCTTCAGGACCACACAGGCCTATGAACACAAATGATTGGGGTTTGCTGCTTATTTCTGTGCACCTGCTGGATCCAAGACTCAGGATGGCGTGGAGAAATTTGGGGAGCTCTGCACCACCACCACTTTTGGATAACTACAAAACCTAGAAGGACGCCATAAAACAATATCTTTTGGCCTCGAGAAACTCAAAGTTTAACAAATGGAAAAAGACTCACGCGTGGCATAACGTAGTAAGTAGGACGTGCCATGACACGTGAGGCCTGAACCAAACATTCCCTCTATCCGAAACACCATCCTTCCGGCTCACACCTTCCTGCCAGTCAGGGCTGCTCGCCCTGCAGAAGGAGCAAGTGTGGCTTTGTCCATCTTTGTCTCTGGACCTCTCAATCCTTCACAGGCCTTATCGCTCCCCAGCACTGGGTCCCACGCTCGTGTAAAATTTTAAATGTATCCTCCGTCTCCTTCCCTAGAGTCTAGTTTTTGTAATTGGGAATGCGGTCTATTGACTGGGCCTGGGCGTTTCAGGCACAAGCATTCCTTGCAAATCGCTCAACCTTGTGGGGATTTCAGGAGTGGATTTGGCTGTCAGGAATAACTGATGAGGCCGGGGACCCTGTCTTAATAGACCCTGCCTCCCCAGTGGATAGCATCAGGCCCGAAACACAAAGGTACTCCCATAAATTTTGGTTGGATGAATAACCCCGAAGTACTCAAATATGGGTCAAATGAATTAACTATCTAAAAATCATTACAAAAATTAAGAGAGATAACGGATGGGAAAGCACTGTGTAAACTCTGAGGCCTAACACAAATGCTTATTTACTATCACTATGGTAGGTGGGATGAATCAAATCAAAAGTAATTTGCAGTGACAAGCTCTTCCTATGGATCACTTAGGTTTGAAGAGATTAATCCAGCTAAAGAGGACTGAGTGTAAATTATTTCTTCCCAATTGCAGTGGCAGAGATGATTGGACAGTACTGTCTTGACTGGAATTGATTTGTGGTCAATATCCACATAGAATTTATTATGAGATTTTTCTCTAATTATTTGAAGCGAACCATTACAGTCAAAGACTTTGCAGGGAAAGATAAAAGAAGGGCTTCTATAAATAAGGGTGGCTCCTAGACCCCACATTCCACGCAAGTACCATGAATTATTTCCTTATTTTCATGGAGAAGCCAGCAATATGATGACATCAAGCATTTTATGATGTTGGGTGAACATGATGTCTTCCTTTTCTTCACTAGTACTTCCAGGGACGACCTTTTTTTTTTTTTTTTTTTTTTTTTTTTTAACTAGAAGCCCAGTATCCTGCACTGGAGTCCGAAAAGCAGCTGTAAGTTTGGTCAACTTTGCCTCACTGTGGGCCGAGTTTCTGTGTCGCTCCGATTCAAGGACACGGCTAGTGGTCTTAAGCCAAGGTTAGGAGAAGCCAGCTTGGGAGCTGACTTGAGCCCAAATCTGTAAGATTTACTAAAATACAATGAGATGAATGAAGTTTTAGCTTATAGACTTTATCCGGGGAAAAATATATATATGTTTCAGTTGTCTAATGTTTTCTTTGAAAGTCTATTGGGGATGGGACCTAAACTCTTGTAAAAATGTGTGTCATTGGTAATAGGCAACGAACTGCCTTCCAGGCAGTTCAATCCGCTGTTGGATTGTATTTGCTAAGTGGGACACTCTGTGGTCCCTGAGGGCAGGGACATAGTGTTGTTGGCGGCTGCAGTCCCAGCACTTAGGGCAGGGCCTGGTCATTGTAGGCAGGGGAGGAATGGGGAGAAAGGGCTCCCCGTTTCCTTCTTTTTTTCCCCTTAAATTTATTTATTTATTTGAGAGGGGGGAGAGAAAGCAGGGGGAGGGATATAGGGAGAAGGAGAGAAACCCAAGCATACCCCTTGCTGAGCGTGGAAGCATGATGCCAGGCTCCATCCCATGACCCTGAGATCACGACCTGAGCCGAAACCAAGAGTTGGACCCTTAACCGACTGAGCCACCCGGGCGCCTCCCACTCTTTCCTTCTTAATAAACATTCAACGTTAATGAAGAAGATCAGTATGAAATGACACTGAATTACTAGCCTGGCCAAGGTACCCATAGCCCCATTAATCCATTTGCCCAACTCAAGCTCATTCAGTACCTACAAGTTTCCATCCCTCTCAATACCAACTCCTAGCTGGATCTGATAGAACAAGAGCGAATACTTCTGTGTGAGTAAAAAATGAATCATTTGATAATGCAAGCATCTCCTATTTCAAGGCCCGTCTTCAGATATGTGGTCCACTGGTTCACGGCCATTATCTTTGTGCTGAATTTGCCTGCTAGCAAAGAGGCATCACTACCTCTTCCCTCTCGTCTTGGAGCCCTCTGGAGGCTCACCGTGTTGCATGTTAGCCTGACTTTCAGACAGAAACGAGCAGAGAGAGGATGGGTCTACGCTTGACGCTATTCCTTGGCAGAATTCTAAAACCAACCAGCAAACGCTCAGCCGTAAAGGAAATTGGAGATGTGTGTGGGCCACAATAAAATGCTTTTTCTTGGTGGTACGTGAGATTACCGTAGACGGTATGAAGACAAAAATCTGCTTTTCTTGTTTATGTTGACGTGGGATCAGCCAACAATACATATCACATAAAAATCTATGTTTATATCGGTATTGCAGAATTAGGATCAAATAATGCTGACACCGAAATGCAGGAAAAACCATGAAGTTGAGAAGTGAATGACTGACCTTGGGGAAACACAGCATTAATGCTTACAGCAAGCCTGCTTCCCCTGCCTCTAGCCTAGCTGGAGCCTGCAGCCCTAAGGGATGTGGGTTAGAACCTCTAAGGGCTTGAATCCGTTCAGTGGGAATGAGCCCTGGGTACTTCTGCTGAGGGCCCTCCCGGAGCCCTGAGAAGTGCAGGCTGCTCTGTGTTGTCATGGTGCCAATTTAAGGAATTCTATTTTGCATATTTAAAAAAAAATTGGTGGTGCTGAATCCGGAGCTGCCTCTGAATTAAATGGCTTTGTTTGCAGAAAGTTTACAGACAGTGTGACTCACAAGGTAGTGGAAACGGGGAGGAGGAAACACAGGTAAAGGGAAAATGGAATCGTAAGTTACATTCCTCAGGGTGGGAGCGGGGGAAGGGAAGAGGAGGTCGGGGAAGGATAGGGAAACACAGACTCTCTAAAAATGTCTTTGGCACTAGGAAAAGCAGCAAATCTATAAATGTAAATGATGTGTAAATAATTCTTATCATGGGAAAACACGCCTGGGAGGGTAGGAGCTGATAGATAGGAACGTGTCTTGAAAAAATACGAAGCGTCCTCCGGACAGGAGGGAGAATGATTAAGTGGGGGATCTGCATAGACGAGTGCCTCCGTGCATACGGACGGGATCCGCCTTCATACACGGATTCACGCCCTCACATATGTGCTACGGACGTGCCTGAGGGTATATACACGTCCTTCCCATGGACGTCGACATCCATAATGCATGCTTTCTCCCTGGCGATTTAAATATTTTAAATTTCACAATGGGGGTGACTCGGTAATGAAAGCTTCCCATTATACAACAACGGCTGGAATTTTCAGATGCCCCAAACAAACCGTATTTCCTTTAGGGCGTATCATTGCTGTGAAACACAGCCCCCTCCCGAACTGGAAACCGAGAGCCTGTCGACTCTCCTGTATAGAGCTGCTTCCTGAATATACATTTTATTCTACCCAAACCCAGCATGACAGGGCCATCTGAGCACTGAAAGAGTCATTAAATACTCGTGTTATACTGTTTTAATTACAAGCTGCCCCCTTTTCGGGCTTATTTCAATAGATTATTGCCCTGCTGTGTAATCGTGTATAAAGAAACAGCAGTATCTCTTGCTGGTATATCGTGGAAATTAAAATTCTCAATACTACTTCAGTAATTAATTTCCAAAGAGAAACCAGTTTAGTTTAATAAAGAGATTAATGAAAATGTTGCAGAAGATATATTTCTCAGGAGGCGTCGTGCATTATTTTCTTGCATTCGAAATAATAGAACCATTTCAAAGGACTTAGTAAATCTAGCCTCAATCAATTCTGTTTAACTTAGCATAGAAAGGCTTTTTAGGGGGTTTAAAGAAGCAGGGCAGACAAAGCGGGATCAGACCGTCCCCAAAGTGCAGAGGGGGATCGAGGGGTTCTCCGGCAGGTGTGTTGTCTGGACGGCAGGCTGTCTGTCTTATACCGAGGGCTACTCCAGGAAGAGTATGTGGGGGAGGGGGAGGTTGATTGTGGGTCAAAGGTGAGGCTGGGCCTTGGGTGCCGGTGGGCAGTGTAGGAGGCACTGTGACCCAATGCACTGTGACTACCAGCACCCACTAAGGGTGAATGTAACCCTTTTCCTTTTACTGCCTGCTTTTTACATGTCCGATCCCATGCATTTGTTACAACATCTCTGTGAGATGCACGCGGTCATCAAGCTCATTTCATACGTGGGGAAGTGAAGGTAAAGGGAAATCAGGTGACATCCCAGCATCGCAGCGCGTGAATTGGACAGCGGGAACCGAAAGTCAAAACCTACTCCGGATCCCATGTTGTTAGAACATATCCCATTCCCCGTGTCGGATGTCCATCTGGGGCTTTCTGGGGGGGCTCTCAGACTCCATCAACCCTGCAACGGGGCCCTGGAGGAAGGATTTACCGTGGCCGGGGTGCGCTCGCGGACCCAGTGGGCTGAGAAAGTGCTCTTTGGCACCAGATCAAACGGTGAGAGGAGAAAGATGGCCTTGCTAAAGACAGAACAGTTCCGCGCTCTTCCACCCTTTCCACAGAGTCGTACAAGGCGTAGAGACACAGAAGCGTGGTGTGTTGTGAAGCAGACACACCATTTAAACTATGCACATGGTGGTAGATTAAGGGAAGGCAGCAACCTTGACTGGGAACAACCCAAAGTTCCAAGCCTCCCTCGTTTCACGGAATTGACCCATTTTACAGCTGGGACCAGTGAGGACGTTCCGTGCAGGTCTGCGGACGGGAGCACTGTGAAGCTTTCAGGAGCGGAGTGGCCTCAGAACGCTGCCCGGGCTGGGGATCGCCCCTCTGATCTCCCACAGCCCTCCAAACCTTGCTGTAACCCATCCTACACCTGTGTAACGACTGTTCGTGAGTTAACAGTCTCGCCGGGGAACGCATCTTTATACGATCCTGCTCCGGCTCCAGCTGGCTGACCCGGCACAGTTGACATCATCGAGATGTGGGACGTAGAGGACAGTGGGTGTATCTATCACGCTTACAGCAATCACTGGGTACATCATGTTTTGATGAAATGTCATAATCCAAATCTGTGGTGACAGGCTTCGTCCTGCACTTTAGACACTCTCTGGGGTCCCCGGGAAGGAGGACTGTGACACGGGCGCACGCCATCCAGCGGGTTCTCGGCCATGATGTAAATTACATTATGCGGCAACACAACAGCTGAATTTTTAAGAAGCCTCCTGTTTTCAAGAAAGCAGGAGAGAAGAGCAGGGGCATGCTTGAGAGTTCCGGACTCACCAAATCATTGTTTTTCTGTTTAAAACATCAACAATAACGGCGTCTTTACAGATAAAAGTGGGCTTTGGACACCTGGGTGGCTCAGTTGGTTAAGCAGCTGCCTTCGGCTCAGGTCATGATCCCAGCGTCCTGGGATCGAGTCCCGCATCGGGCTCCTTGCTCGGCAGGGAGCCTGCTTCTCCCTCTGCCTCTGCCTGCCATTCTGTCTGCCTGTGCTCGCTCTCTCTCCCTCTCTCTCTCTGACAAATAATAAAAATCTTTAAAAAAAAAAAAAGTGCTCTATAAAAGTGGGCTTGATTACTGACCGCTGAAGCGGAGGAAGGTTCCTGGTCAGAACGGAATGGAACCAAAGTTGGTGCTCCTTTGATGACCCACCAGTCTTGGTGTTTTGGCTTGTTCTTGCACTCAGCCATAGCCAAGGTCACCTCCCAACAATGAGACTCAAAGAATGCCAGGAAGAACCCAAGAATGGGACAGGCAAGCAAATCAGCTCAGGGCCTTTCTGCTGTGTCCTCAGCCACTGATTTCCAAGGAGCCCGTGCCCAGCGATCGTTTGTGGATGACGGGATATAAAACCTCTGCCTCAATCCGTCAATCACACTGTGCTTTATTCACATTTTGACGCCTTTTTAGTGTAGGAGGAACGCCGATACCCCGGAAAATTATGGAGACCAGGATGGTACACACAGTGAAATGTGTGTTTCATTTCACGCCATTAATACTCTCCAGAAAATGTTCTATAGAGTTTCTATGTAATGAAATGCACCATGAAATGCTTCCATAGTTTGTCTCGTGTATGTGAATCCACAACTCAGAAAAAGTACGTCAGGTTGTGTGTCCTGCCTGCTGGTTTGGCTGGAGGGACGGCTGCCCTGTCGACCCCCGCACGCAGGAGCCAACTTCGGGGGGACCAACTTTGCGGGAGCACTTCCGTGAACAGAACAAGACGTGCCCGACACGTCAATGGCCGCGGCCAGCGCCCTGAGCGTTACCGTCCAGCTGGTCCCCTGCTTGTGCTCCCAGGAGGCTCCTTACATTTCTTTCTGTTTTTTTTTTTCTTCTTAAATAAAGAATTTATTTATTTAGAAAGAGAGAGAGCAGTGTGCATGGGTGAATGGAAGGAAGGACAGGGAGAGAGAGAGAGAGAATCTCATGCAGACTTCCCACTGAGCGTGGAGCCCGACTCGGGGCTCAGTCCAGCAGCCCTGAGCTCTCGACCTGAGCTGAAATCAAGAGTCAGACACTAATGCGATTGAGCCACCCAGGCGCCCTGGCTCAGTGTCTTTCTCACGTATTGTGGAGGGGACACAGGACCTGGATATGGACACACGTGCGTGCACGAACACGTATACGCCTGTATCTACAGCACCGTACTCAAGTCGGGCTGCACAGCAGTCATTTTAATGTTTGTAATTACTACTACATCCACTGCTCTTACCAAGGGTTTGCCACTCCTGGCATCGTGTGGATATGCTTGGGTGCGCATGTGTGTATGTACGTATGTTCTGTACATGTGTGTGCATACCTGTCGCTATCTATCTACAAACCTTAATCCTTACCAGAGCCCATGAAAGGTGATGCTCTTGCCGTCACTGCAAAGATGAGGCAGCCACGGCTCAGAGAGGGGAAGGGATTATGCTCAAGGTCACACAACAGTGGTTCACAAGGTGGGATTAATGACGAGAGTCGCTCCTTTCCATAGCCTGGTCTATTGGCTGTCATTGTACCCTGCCTCCTCCTCACGGACATGGGCCGTGTCTTATGATTGCTTTGATACCCAGCACAATGGCTGGAAGAGAAGCCCGCCTGACGGCCTGCCGAATGTCTGGGCAAACGCAGGAAGGAAGGAGTTGAGGTGATGCAGGCATTTACTCCTTATTTGAAGTCCTTCCTTGTTGGCACAATAATCAGTTACATTTGGGTGTCTACCAGTTCCCACAAGGCCAGGTGGCCATGGAGGGTGTTCCCATCCGAATTCAGGGATAAATTCCAATAATCTACCATTTGTGGTAGCTGCATTTCCCTTCTAGTGATCAGTTAAGAGGAGTGGCCCTCGCCCCCGCCCCCGCCCCCGGTCTGGCCAGCTGCTGGCCGCGGCAGCTGGAGTGGGGCTGGAGAACGGATAGAAGGCTGAAGGCTCAGGGAGAGACAGACGTGCCTGCGAGTCACAGAAGGCGGGGGGCCTCCATGCTCGAGACCAGCGTGGTGGGTGAAGCCCAAGAAGCCCTTAGCGGGGGTGGGAGAGAAGCCCCCAGGTCAGAGTGGCCTCACCAGCCACCACGGATGCGGGGAAAGGCAGCTGGTTCCTGCTGTTTGTGGAGCAGGGACCTTGAACTTCCACACGGGAAATGCTGGCCCAGTGCTTGCTACCAAGTCTCTTTTTTAAAAGCCTTGACTTAAGAGGCTTGGTAAAGAGCATAGTCTGCCTTTCTATACTTTTAGGTGTTTCCCAGAGGGCTGGGAGGGGAGACCCCTCCTCAGAAGCCAACTTCTGGAAGAGACCGTCTGAGGCCACACGGATGAACGCACCGACACGATCGTTACAGACCATGCGGCTGCCACCGGGTGAGGTGTTCATTTTAATAACATCCTAGGTTATGGCCCACTTACACCCCGAGGGTCGTAGATAAAAGGGCGATTTTCCCGTATCACACCATGCAGCGGAGGGTGGCTAGGAAGGAGGGAAGACTCTTCGTATGAAAGGTGGTCAAAGCATCGGTCCTCACGTAGCTGAGATCTGGTATAGGGAATGGCCAGTGGGTCTCTGTGCTTCTCAAGAAGGAAGAACCAGGAGAACAGGAGCATTTTCTGCAAGGCAGATTTGAGCTCCGTGCCATACGACTCCCTCATACCTAATCTGAACACGAAAGGTGACTGCTCTCTACTCAGCAATCACTGGAAATGCTCCAAATGTTTAAGAAAAAAAGAAACCAACAAAACGGGATGACCACGTCGAGCAAGAGGGTGTTGTGTGTGAGAAGGTGGAGGAGTGTTGCTGTCTGTAATCACCCCTGGTCCGCGGCTCTACGAAAACCCTGCATCACTGGATTCAGAGTGGAATGCTCTGAGACTTTAGGAGACACGGCTCCTGTGCTTCTGGTATCACCGCCCCAGCCCAGCTGTCTTCTCCCTTCTTAGTTATTTGTACGTATTTCTTATCGTGTGCTTATTCGTTAAACAAAATACGGGGCACCTGGCGGGGTCCATTGGTGGAATGTGCAACTCTTAATCTTGGGACTGTCACTCTGAGCCCCACGTTGGGCACAGAGATTACTTAAAAGCAACGAAATCCTAAAAAAGCAAAAATGTTATTGCACACCAAACGATAGGCCAAGATCAACTTTAAAGGAACAGAGCCTTGTGTCTTATTAGTCCCTTAGTCATTCTTAGGATAAACAACATAGTATCAGTTCAGTTGGTTGTTGTGAAATATAATTACACTGAAGCCTAATGAATTTAGACTCTTCATTAGCAAAAAGCTTTCTCCGCCGGTAGTCCACGCAAGCAAGATAAAAACACGATGGGAGAAGGCTTTTAAAATAGAAAACACAGATCATCAAAAACTGTCCCAACTAGTTTAGAAACAGCTGCGAAAGAAAAGCTGTTGATATTTTGTTTCCAGTCATTCCGGTCTGCTTATTACAGCCCGTCTCATGAATTTTTTAGGAAATCCTTTCACTGGAAAGTCACGGAATTTTTGTTTTGTTTTTATTTATACTTTCTTCCTGCTTCGGCTTTCTTTTTTAATTTGGGTACTTCTCCCCGAGGTAAAGATGGGGCACTGCAAGGAACCCTCCCCAGCGGCAGGAAGTCAATCCTGTTCTCTTCCTGGGAAAAACGTGTTCCTACTTCCCCGAGGGTCATGGTCTAATTAGAAAACCTCCACGTTCTTCATTCGGACCCTTCAGTATTTGAAAGGAAGCGGAATTTCCTCTTTTCGAACAAAATGCCTTCTCCAGGTCAATTTTTATCGACAAGCGCTTCAGGACAGAGCGCAGGGGGGAAAGTCTCCTCTGGCTCTTGGAGTCTCCCCGTGCACCTGCTGATAGCCGAGCGGGGCAGACGTCATGCCCACCGCCCACCGTGTGGGCTGGGGGAAATTACAGTCAGAGGGGGTCCCATGAGGCTGACCCTCACATCTGGATCTCCAGGGGTGCCTGCTGTTACCCTGTTATGTTCCATTTATATGACTGAATATGAAAAGCGAGGAAGCCAGTGGCGTGTCTCCCACCTGGATGTTTCAGGAAACTCCGCGGCTATTAATCACTCGGTAACTTCTCACTGTGCCAGCGTGAAGACAGCTGTATCAGGTAACCTCAGACACGAAGCCTTTCCCCATGTTACCGTTAAATTAAAACCTGGTAGGTCGGAATGACTCCAGAGTAGAACAGAACAAATCTGATTAGCAGAGGGGGAGTTCGCCCATTTGTTCCGCGGTTTCTAAGGTTCCTGCTGGAGCCCTCTTCCCGCCCCCACCTTTCCTTGCCAGGCACCTGCAGGAGGCGGTTTCTCAGACGGGGCGGCAGAAGGAGGCAGCAAGTCCCCGAACCATGCAGACCCAGGTCCGAGTTCTGGCTCTGGGGCTTATCCGTTTTCTGACCTTAGGACCAAGACCTTGTTTTCTATCGTGTGTAAATGAGGCAAGAGAGCAAACCACCGTCTTTCCGGTCCGTTGCAGAGTTTCTCCGCGTTAGCCCTGGTGACATTTGAGACCGCGTAACTTCCTCGTGTGGGGGCCGTCCTGCGCCTCGTAGAATACTGAGCAGCATCTCAGGGCTCTCCCCACCACGTGCCAGTAGCTCCCCTAAGCCAGCCGCGGCCACTACACATGTGTCCCTTGGCGGAAGCGCTTTCGTAGAAATGTGTTCTTACCTAACACCTTGGGCCACTGTTTTTAAAAACTGAGTGTCACGATCATGAAATCAATTTCTAGGTCACGGCCATCATTTTACATAACAGGAGAGAGCAGAACGAAAGCCAGGAAAGGAACACCACCTACTGTAAGGATATGAAGTATTATTTGTGAAACTTTGGGGTGTGTGTGTGTGTGTGTGTGTGTGTGTGTGTGTTGTGGGTGCTGGGTTGTGATATAACACCTATTTTTTTTTTTTTTTTTACCATACGTTTCTATCAGAAAAGTTTGAAGGTCATCAACTTCAACCTTCCTCAAGAGTTGTTCCAAGAAAGAGCCAACGAGGGATCATTTCCTTTCTTCATCTTCTTTTTTTTTTTTTTCAAGCTTATTTTCCCATTTTTTTTTCCCAATTTATTTATTTTCAGAAAAACAGTATTCATTATTTTTTCACCACACCCAGTGCTCCATGCAAGCTGTGCCCTCTATAATACCCACCACCTGGTACCCCAACCTCCCACCCCCCCGCCACTTCAAACCCCTCAGACTGTTTTTCAGAGTCCATAGTCTCTCATGGTTCACCTCCCCTTCCAATTTACCCAAATTCCCTACTACTCTCTAACGCCCCTTCATCTTCTAATTGTTAGAATTACTCAGGAACTACATTCACTGAATTCCATGATGACCCATCACCCAAATGCTAAGGGTTCACCTTAGCATTTAAGCCCCAGAGAAATATGCCTCCTTCCTTGGCAGGGGTGCATAGGCTCGTGGTTCAGGAGCCGCGAGGGCTAAGTCAACTGCTGGGCTTCTTCCTGACCTTGATGCTGGAGGCCGCAGGTTAAGTGTTCAACCCAACCACAGTGAGTGTCCTTAGTCAAGATTCCAATCCGACACCCTTTCGCAATGGTCTTTGCCTTGCTTTATGGCAGTGATTTTCAGATGGTTCTCAGCCTGTCCTGTGAGTGTAATGGTGTGTCCCATAGCCCTTTCTGGGGGGCATCTGGAACCTAAATTGATCAAACAACCCAGCATCTAACAACAAAAACACAGAACTCCGCTGGCCGCCCACACAAGGGCAGAAGGCACAGCTACTGGGCCTGGAGATTTTGTTTTCCCAAAACAAGGGGGAGAACACACGCTCTCCCCTCGGCATCCCCTAACCTTTACTCAGGGATCACTGTGCGCCCATTGCCCATCACGGTGCCACTAGCTGTGCGCGATTCTCCTATTCCATGGGGAAGAGCATGGGTGACATGGGTGCTTGGGCCCCTTGTTATCTCCATTTTCCAGGGGAGAAAACATGCGCAGAGAGGCTAAGTGGCTTCCCACCAGCCTGACTCAAACCTCGTCCTCTTGGCCACCGTCCCCTCCATCCTGCCACCCTCACGCCGCCCCCGGCAGGCATCTGCGCTCCGGGATCCCCGCACAGTTGCTCTCAGAGGACACACTTTCCCCCTTTGGCACCAAGACGCTATGTACGCGGCTAGCCATGATGGGTGATATTGATGACATCGCACACGAGCCTCCTTTTATCTTTCCCAGCTCCCTTTGTTTCTATACCGAACGGAACAGCGCTCACCCTCTTCGAAGGAAGAAGGAGAGGCAGCGGTGTGGGATGAATCTTTCAGAAGGGGAGTTTGACAGTGAGTAGAAGGTTTATTCCAACGAGAGGGTACGGGGACCGGTCACATGCCTGTCATTTAGAGCGTCGTGATGTGCTCTATGCCATTAACTTTTAATTAACTCAATTAGAGCACAGTGTCTGACACCACAATGAGCACATCTAAACACCCCTGTTGGTGTCATGTTGAATTAATGTCTCTGAATGGCAGAGTCTCTTCTTGCTTTAATGGTTTGCTACCCTGGTTCTCTTCATTGTCCCCGGCACCGACGTGTTGGTCCCATCTGAGGTGTGCCCATGGTCCCCCGGGCACACTCAGCCCCAGAAAGCCACCTCTCAGACAGGACGCTGCACACCAAGCCCTTCACAGACGTCCTTCCTCGTAGTGGACGAGCAGCATGGGGATGACCCATGCAGGTCCCCGCTGGTATTTTTCTCCCCCTCGTGCATCCACTAAACTGCTTAGAAAGGGGGAGACTAATTTTTTAAGTGGTTTCACCTTAACAATCAGAAAGCAGGACTGGTAACATAGGCCATTTTTGAGAGTTGCAATTGCAAACCTGATACAGCCTTCTTGGCTCTTTAGCTGAAAATATTAGCCGTCAGAATGGTTTTTTACAGCCAGACTTGAGCTATGCTGCTGTAAAGCTGTGGTTTTCCAGTAAATCAATGCCTTCACTCATCTTAATGAGCATTATTACTACAACTCACTCTCTAAATTTAAAAAAAAAAAAATAGCTCAAAACAACCACCCGTTTGTGCTTGGTTATAAAGGCCTGGTTTCATCTACCACCTTGCACATTTAATCAAGAGTTTGCAAAAATAAATCTTTAACATGATCACCACGGCTGTGTGGGTGGTCCCACTGGTTTGTCTTCCTAGCGGACTCACGGAAGCACCTTCCCCTGACAGGTTTCCTTCGAGAACTTCTCAGGTTGGAGACCCCGCTTCGGAGAACTCGGGCAGATGGGGACAAAGAACGGAGCTTCAACGCGGAAGCGGGTCGAGAGAGGATGACGTCCCTGAGCCTTGGCCTTTGGGATCGGTGTGAACGCGCCTTACGGTACTATCTTATCCTTCCCCTTTTAGTAAAACAAAAAATATAGGTGGATTCCACTTAAGCTGAAGCATACAGTCCTTCCTGGAATTTGCCAAACAAACCACGGTTTTCCCTCCTCTTAACCTTTGTCCATTCTGTTCCTCGGTCCATGAAACACCACTTTCTCTGTTTGACTAACGCCTGCTCGCCCTTGCGAAAGAAGGATCGGGCTCTTACAGTGAGAGCATTTGTGAGCCCAAATAACCTCAAAGAATCAATTCCTCATGAATACATCCTACAGATCTTTTAAAAAAAAAAATCACAGATGCTGAGCTGATTTAGAGATACCCGCGCAATCTCTAACAGCCATGGGAGGTTGGGTGCCTGTGAAATCCTTCTGGGTTTGACCACAATTGGGCCACCGGCTTCCCCTCTCTGATGCCTACTGTGTGCCGAGTACATTGCCATATATCTGACCTACACTGTCCCGTGTAATCTTCGGAAGAGCCATATGTGTTAGGAGCCAATCCCACTTTACAGACAAGGAGACAGAAAGAGCCAGGGAGCTTGTTCCCACCAGGAAACGGCAGAGCTGGCCACTGCACCCGGCCCTCCTCACACCGCAGTGCCGACTTCATCACAAATAGCGAAAATATCACAACCGAAGTTGTCTCATTTTCTTACTCATCCTGCTATCGAACGGGAAAGCAATGAATCTAGATGCCAAGACGGTGATTTTCAAGGCTTGAGGAAGTCGCTGACATCTGGACCAGCATAGGCTTGCAGCAGGAGCCAAGCTGGAGGAGGGCAGTAATCAAGGCTGTAGGACAGGTGAGCCATTCTTTGCTGAACGTGATGGCAGCGACTTTGTCCTGTGGAGTAAATGCCAAATCCCTGAATGTGCCCATGAAGACCTCTTCCAACGTTGAAAAGCCTTAATTGTCTTTATCTGTGGGAAAGGCATTTTTTGCACGCATTCCTAATTTTCTAATGCAAATGCAAATACCCACCTTGCAACCAACCCTAGTTTCAAGCTGGGGAAGAAGGTGGGGGTCTGGCTGTTTGGGGCATCTCTCCACTTCTCTTTTTAATTGCAGAGCCCACTGCCATGGCCCCACAGCCCATGCTGAGAAAAGTCCTAATGTGCCCGGACTCGGTACAATTAGTTTCAAGGACTGAATCCTCAATCTTTTCATTAGTCAATCTCCTCTATAGTCAGTATTTTTTTTATTAAAAACGATAGCAAGAGGTTTTGTGCCTTCCTGCTGCTTTGTGAGCCATCTGCCACAGACACCTTGGGCAAAGAAGCTACGAAAAGCATGAGGAGAACTTTGATCAGAAGAAAAAAAAGAAAAACAACAAAAAACAAGAGAGAGCTGGCCTCTTGCTTTCGGGCAGATGAGTTTCAGCATCTCCCCCAGCATTTTTCCCTGGTAGGGACATTTTTACAAGGACTTTAATTGATCCTATTAGGCTCGGTATAGGAATCAGTTATCTTTAGAGTTACCGTCGGCCAGTAAGAGCCTGGGTGAGTCACTTTTATTGTTGGTCTCAAATTGGAAGAAACACAAAGAAACTAAGCAAAATCCTGGAGAAATATTGAATAGATTCGAGGTTTGAGTTTTTTTTACAAGTGTATTTATACCCCATCTCCAGGCACGTTGGATCTGAAGCAGCTTGTGCAGCAAAGCGTGGTAATAGGGAATTACAAGTAGCTGAAAAGAAGGATCAGAGAGAAGAGAAAAGGAGAGAATATCGACATTGCGTGCCGTCCTCAGATGTCACTATGGCGGAAGGACCACTCTGACCCTGTGCGTCTTGTCGGCCAAAGCGAAAGGGAGAAGTATGGTGGGTAAATGCCGCCAGGTGCTCGCGGGGATGGTGGGTGGGGAAGAACGCAGGCACGGTATTGAAGGCAGGCCTGGTTCTGGTTCTCAGATCGCGAGTCTTGCCAGAGGACCCTAGCGCCATAAACCCTCAAATCTGCCTCACGCAGCAGGAGGACCCGCAGCCACCAAGCGCTGCCTCCTGCATCCCAGGGCAGCTCAGGGACCTAGCCGCAGACCATCCGCCAGCCAGCAGGGACGGCCAAGGCTCGGTGACTAATAAAGCAGAGATGCTCAGCTCATTCCCACACCGAGGTACCCTTCCTTGTGTCGGAGACGCGGGCCAGACCCAAGACCACTCCTTCTCTTGGCCTCAGTGGGCCGGCTCCCTACAATTTGATCCTGAGCAGGTGGGTATTACCAGAAAGGTTTGGGAGCATCAGATCGCATCATCTGTAGGTACGACGTAGGTGTGTGAGCGTGAGCAGAGAGGGCAGAGGGCCCTGAGTTTTCCAGAGATGCGCACGTCTCACACACAGGACCCGCACATGTGCACAGACCGCTGTGTGCGCGTCATGGTGCAGCGCCGGGGAAATCGCCGTCACAGCGGTAGCCAACGCTCGGAGACCGTCCTGTGTGCCAGGCCCTGTTCTAGCACGTCCTGGGGTCTTAGTTAAGGGCGTCGGGAGCACAGCAGCAGCCTCTCTGGTCGAACCACCGCAAACTGACTCCTGAAAAAGCCACGTGGCCGGTGAAGCAGCCCCCCACCCCTCCCCCCAGGCTAGGTAACCCACAGGTGCACGGCTCCCTAATGCCATCAACTCCGCCCTGCTACACTCTTCCAGGTGCCTTACAACCGGCTGCACCGGCCTCCTGTGGCTGGTGTGCCCGGTGTCTGGGCAGCACCACGCAGGCTGCCTCCTGCCTCCACCACAACCGGTGAGAAGTGCGGGGGCGGAAAGCGGCTTTCTGGGGTCAGAGTCACGTGAACACTGAGCACTCAGGTGCAGAATCCGGAAGACCGGGACCAAGTCCCCCTGCAAACTGTGAGCCCATGGGAAGCCTTTAAAGGATTGATGAGGAAAAATGCATTTAAGGAAAAAATGCAGCTTGGAAAATCTTGATACAAAAAAAAAAAAGCCTGCATTCTTGCTTTCTTTTAAAGATTTCATTTTTAAGTAATCTCTACACCCAATTTGGGATTTGAACTCACAACCCCAAGATCAAGAGTCACCTGTTCCACCCACCCCCCTCCCCCGGAAAAGCCAACTTTTAAAAACTGAATTTAACCTTGTTTTGAAGTTTTCCCCAACTACTGTATTTTGAGGAGGACGGCAATAATAGCAACAGTAGTAAGAGTTCTGGTTTTCTCGTGTTTACTGAGTGCCTCCTCGGGGCCAGGAGCTGTGTTACGGGCTTGACCCACGCTGCCTCCAGCTGCCCAGGGCCCTGGGAGCGAGCTCTGGTGGGCAGACCTGCTTTTGAAAATCAGGACTCAGAAGTCCGAACAGTTGAGGTCACCCGCCCAAAGTCAGATGGGGTTGGAAAATAAGGCCATATGCCTCCTGAGCCCTTTGCTGTAACTGGAGACTTGTTATCCTCAGCACTATTGACACAGGGACAAGGTCATTCTTTTGGGGGGTAGAGCGGGGTGCTGTCCCGTGCACTCCCCATCAGGCTGAGCCTTAATCAATGTGCTCCACCCCCCACCCCCCTCCCGTGGCTGGGATGCCAACATCTCCCAATGGGCCCCATCACACAATGGCTTGTGACACCTGATGTGGCCCAGCTTGATCTTTAAAGGCCTCAGCGGTCTTTAGCACAAGAGAGGATGATGAGATTTGCTTTAAAAAACAGGTGCAGTCCTAAAATGTTTTCCATAAACACAAGTTCATAATGGTTTTAAGATGATCATCCTTGCTTAATAAAATCTTATTTCCCCATTTGCATTCATTAGAAAGTTATGGCCATGATTATATTAACCATAATATCCTAATAAATACTTGCCTAAAGATGTAGCAAACACATCAAGAGAGATTAAAACTTTCTCTTCAAATTTTAAAAATGCCATGTGTATCCTAAAATAAAAATATACCTGGGGTAGGGAGGCTAGCTCATATGCATGCTTGGCACAGAGGCCTAAGGACGGAAAGGGGGACATTGGAAAAGCTGGGTTTTTTGCAGAGCTTAACCCAGTTGTAGATGTCTACGCAGGGTGAACTAGCCTCCGAGGGTCTTCCAGGGGATCAGAGAGAGGCACACCCTCTGGGTCTACATGTTAAGTGCCTGAACAGCTCAGCTGGGTGAGGGAAGTCACTTTTCCCCATTTGTACCTTCCTCCAGGCAACCTCAGCTCTGTATCCCACCCATGTAACCTGGAGCAGTGCCCGATTCTACCACCAGCGTTTTCCTAGCCCCTCTTCTGGAACTAAGCCTCCAGCTGCCCATCAAACGGTGGTCACCAAGGTGGGGAGATAGTGTCTCTGTTCCCCGGCCCAGCCACCTCCCTCTCAGAGGCCTAGGCTCTCAGATAGGACCCCTTGAGGCAGGTAACTCAACTCCTGATAGTTCTTCAGCTCTGCGGGGAAGCTAACTAGGACTGACAGCATCTTATCTTGAACACAGCGATCATTCACAATCACTGTCACCCTAAGACCCCATGGCTACAATCATTAGGCTCCAGACCTTGGTACCAACAGTCTTAGGTCATTAGGGTTATTGACCCCTTTGTCTCTCTCACGTCCCTATTGCAAAGAAACAAATATTTGGTTGGTCAGTGACGCTGCTCTTTTAGGGGCTGTTAGCCAAGTGTTTATAGAAATAACCTATAGTTGGAACGCCTGGGTGGCTCAGTTGGTTGGACGACTGCCTTCGGCTCAGGGCGTGATCCTGGAGTCCCGGGATCGAGTCCCACATCGGGCTCCCAGCTCCATGGGGAGTCTGCTTCGCTCTCTGACCTTCTCCTCGCTCATGCTCTCTCTCACTGTCTCTCTCTCTCAAATAAATAAATAAAATTTAAAAAAAAAAAAAAAAAAAGAAATAACCTATAGTTACAATGTTAACAGATGCGGCTCTTTTACTGGGAAGATCTCATCCAAACAGGAGACTTAAAACTGTTTTGGATCCAATTTTTGTTTTTGTTTTGTGTGTGTGTGTATATAATCTCTAACACCAATTTCAAAGTTTGCAAATGCTACTTGTTCCAAGAATGCAAAATTTATAAAGTCTAGTTCATTGTCATGTCCAGTACCATTGTCTTAGAATAGACATCGTTTAGAGACAGAGATGTTCATTCTCAGCCGTGTGGTGTTGAGCCTTGGTTCCTCCTTGGGTGTGTTTGATTTGCTCTTCTGAGTGTCCAATTGCTTCACCTGCAAATCAACTATATGGATGGGAGCTCTCTTCCAAGCTTGTTACGAGGTTTAAATGAGATAAATCAGTGAAGCTTTAACAGAGTACTTGGAGCAGAGAAAGTCACAGTCATTAGTGACTGTACAGAGCACTTGAAGTTTACTGGGGCAGTGCTGTGCTAGTGAATGGTTAATAAGACCAGCTCTCTGAGAATGTGAAAAAGCCTTGTGTTATAGTGTCCTTCCCCCTCCCCTGACCCCCCAATGGTGCAAACGTTCCAATCAGGGCTGATACTGGGCTACAAATGCCGAACATGGGATTGGAAAGAGATTCTAACAATCACTGCAAGAACTGGTAGGGCACAATATCCTCTTCTTTGCCTGGCTGATGGATCTCAACAACAGGTTCTGTGTGACACGTAACTTATAACTTGCTAAAGAGAATCAAGTACTGGGAAGCACTCGAGGAAAGCTAAGGTCGAGGTCCAGGTGCCGAACACTTGGTGTGAGGCTGTGGGGGAGAGCCATGAGGTGCCAGGATGGGAAACGGCATTGCATTTTTCCTCCACTCAAAACTATTCTTTAAACATTATTATTTTTATCTTATTTTTTTTAAAGATTTTATTTATTTGACAGACAGAGATCACAAGTAGGCAGAGAGGCAGGCAGAGAGAGAGAGGGGAGGAAGCAGGCTCCCTGCTGAGAGAGAGCCCGATGTGCGGCTTGATCCCAGGACCCTGGGATCATGACCTGAGCCGAAGGCAGAGGCTTTAACCCACTGAGCCACCCAGGTGCCCCTCACTCAAAACTATTCTTAAGGATCATGGAGAGACCACAACTTCCAGTTCAGTCCCTGAGGACAAAGAAATGGGATGAGGGATTATGGACTCAAAGAATGAAAGACATTAGCAATTTTTTTTTTTTTTTTGCCAGAAATAAAGGCACAAGGTTAACACTGGGTTTAATTTTGGGGATACACCAAGGAGACGGTGCAAAGGTTTATCTGCCAATGATCCACACGGGCAGTGGACAACACTGATTTTTAGGAAAGAGCTCCTGGCAGGACAGGGGAGCTCCCCACTTACAGGGCTGGGTGGTGAGGCTGTGGGTTTGGTTAAGATTGGAAAAGACAGAAATAGAAAAAAGGAAAGGGAAGAAACTTGGGGAAGTCTCTGAGATGAGAGAAACAAAAATTCATGAGTGTTTTGGGGGAAAGTTTCTGAGACACAAGGGGAACCTGGAGCGTTAGAAGCACAGGGTCTAAGATGAAAGAGGTTTGCTACCTTGTCTGAATTCTCTTCACCTGCCAACCTGTGGACGAGGCTTTCTTTAGCCTCACTTTCTTTTGCGGTTATTAACGTCGTGAGATAATTTTTAGCCTGCTGCCCTTCTGCCTGCATATCACAGTACTTCCTGTTGGGGCTTTGGTGCTAGGGACTGAGGGCAAGTCTCTGATCAGCTCCCAGGAACACAGGCAAGGCTGCTAACAGCCGCAAAGATACATCCACTCCCGAAGAACACCGCCCCGGAGTTTAGGATTTTGATTTCTCCTCTGTTCTCTCTCCTTCTCCCTGCAGGCAAACATATGCACGCTGTTCTGTCTCTTCCTGATCTCCTAGAAAGAGGAGCTCCTTGCCGCTCTCCTTGCCCTAGGTCCCGCTGATGGGAGCAATGGGGCTGTGAGCGGAAAGGCCAGTGGGTTCCCACACCCTACTGATCGGGCGGAGGTGGATGGGGTCCCTCAGAAACCTGATTCATCTCTTCTTCCCCACACTGTCCTTTCTCTTCTTCTGCCCAGCAGCCAGGTATCTCCCGGACTTCCGAGACAGAGCTGTGTAGACAGCAGGACAAAGGACCCTATTATACCGGTGGCATTTTAAGAGCAGCAGCTCTCTTTAGGAATCATCTGTCCTTCAGAAGCACGTTGTTATTCGCCACGACTCACTAGCTGACATTCAGGGGGGTGCATTCAGGCTCTAGATTTCTGGACATGTCACTGAAACATTGTTTTTTGGGCCGATTGAAAGGATTTAGAACTATGGGTGGGGTGGACATCATTAACGAGGGAAGCCAATTCACATACCTAAGATTCAGTTCCAAAATAAACCACATCGTTAAAAATGATACAGATGATGACTTCTCTCTTTTTTCCCTAGGCTTCATGGAAAACCCAAAGTAACCCCAGATGGGAAAAAGAATAAGCCAAATATTTATTTATTTATTTTTAAATATTTTATTTATTTATTTGACAGATCACAAGTAGGCAGGGAGGCAGGCAGAGAGAGAGGAGGAAGCAGGCCCCCTGCTGAGCAGAGAGCCCAATGTGGGGCTTGATCCCAGGACCCTGAGATCATGACCTGAGCTGAAGGCAGAGGCTTTAACCCACTGAGCCACCCAGGCGCCCCAATAAGCCAAATATTTAAAGGTGATTTACTGCAGGGTGGCGGTTGGGGATATGATATGCGAATCCGGGTAACATGCATGTCTAACAGATGTTTTACAGCTGATGTGCCAAACTCTGTGACCATGGTTTTTTCCCATAAAAATGACGACGGGCCCCACCCTCAAGATGTCCAGGATATAACAGGGAGGAGAGTTACGGAATCATGACACAGGTGGGGGGTACATGCCATCAAAGCATATGCAAAGTCAGGCCCCCACCAAATCTGCTTTTAACGTTTCCAGCTCCTCATAACTGGGCCACTGAGATCCCTATTTGGAGCTCACTCTCCCCAAGTGTCCAAGTTAATTATATCTGGTGCAGAACAGGTAATTACAGGCCCTGCCCACCAGTGGCTTTGATGAAATGACCTGTCAAAAACCCAAATCTCCTTTCTCGCCAATCAGATCTGCAAATGGGTTCTCCCTTTCTTTCTGGGATGGCATAGATCAAAGAATCTTCTGTTCTAAAAATTCATAGGATCCCTCTGTCTGGAGCTTAAAAACTGACTCAATCTTTCTGACATCCATTTTCAGCCCTCCTCCAAATCAAATCAGACATCTCTCCTGGTTCATGTAAATTGTTACCAGAATGTGGAAGGCACTCCAACTCCCCATTAGCGATGGGTGTGCAAAGGCACTTGGGGCAGCAGGTAACATTGAAGAAACAACAAGCAGTTCACTGTGGCAAGAGCAGAAGCAGTATCGGTAGGACTGGAATGGAAGGGGAAGGAGAATTGAAGAAGGAAGAAGATGGTGCAGAGACTATGTCCCATACGGACTTATGCCGAAGTCAACTAAGAAGCCCTTGGTGGTTTAAGCAAGAAATCATCAGATCCAGGGTGAAGCTACTGGCAGCAACATTGGAGAGGACTAGCCATAGGTGTCTCAAAGCCTAAAGGGAGTGTCTTACCTGTTTACCTGAGTCACAGTGAGCATTACACTTGATGAAGTGATGCTGGATGGAACCAGGGAAGATGGGTTTCATAGACTGAACCAAAAGGAATTGGTGATTCCTTCTAAAAGTATACGTGCTGGAAGCCAACCAACCCCAACAGCAAATGGAGGTGAAGGAACCACAGAGAAGCACAGAGATGAAGAGTGTCAGGCCCAGGGTACGACTCAGATGTTACGGAATCTCAGGGAAGGCAGAAGTGGGCAGAGCAGAAAATCCAAGTGAGGCCGTGAAGAGGATACGATCAGGAAGGCGGTTGTAAATGCGGATCGAAGCAGGCCAGGAAGGAAATAACCATATACCACTCGAATGGGGAAAATAGTAAATTTTACTAACAAAAATACTGTGTCCTTTTCAAGATTTTACACAAAAATGTCCCACAGGTGAGTTTTTAAAGCTTCCTCTTAGAAAACATTAGTGCAAATCGGGACCTTGTTTTATCCATGATTCTAAAGCAAATGCATCTGGAGGATGCATAAATTCCAGTCTAAATACTTAAGGAAATAAAAGCCTTTTGCAGGGGCACCTGGGGGGCTCAGTCAATTAAGTGTCTGCCTTCTGCTTAGGCCATGATCTCAGGGTCCCGGGATCAGGCTCTTCATTGGGTTTCTCTGGGTTTCTCTGCCCAGTGGGGAATCTGCTTCTTCTACTGCCTCTGCCTGCTCTCCCCCCCACCCCCCGCCAGCTCATGCTCTCTCTCTCTCTCAAACAAATAAATAAAATCTTAAAAAAAATTAAAGCCTATTCTAAAATCTTGATTGTAACAATAAATAAGAACTAATTCAGATTTAGGCAAAAAAACTTCCTGGCTACAAGGAACACGAATTCGATTAGGCTTTTTAATATGCTGAAAACACATTTAAAGTGTATTTCAAAGCTCCAGATCTAACCCTGGTTAATGTCCCCTGTGTGAAGAAACAATTTGAATTTCCATTTCAAATGAGAAGGCCAATTATTTAGTTAACAGAGGATGCCTTGATTATAGGTTTGTACAGACCACAACTAACTGTTCTAAGTCTGGATGGGTTTGTTCCAAGGAACCCACATCAGCTTCAGCATTTTCTCTCTTAGTACCTCTGAGCGACATCTGAGATGTAACTGAAATTAACCATTATCTGTCCGTGCTGAAGTGTAAAGTAAAAGATAAATCATAAATTTTAAAATGGTCTTTTCCTGCGATGGATTTTCTCCAGTGTTGGACGTCAAGTTTAATGAGACAGGTTCCCACCAAAGATGAGACATCTTCCCACCAAAACTTCCTGCCCTCATTTCCTACAAAGCGAACGTCTTCTAAGATGCTCAGTAAAGGGATGGGGAGGGGGTGGGCTGCTCCTGGCCAGGTGAGGCTGCACCCTTAGACCTGCAGGTAAAGAAGCCAGTTTCACCGACAGGGTCCAGAAAAGAGCTAACACACAGGGCCAGAGTCACCTGTTCCTCCAAACACTTGCTTCCAAGGATGCGTCTTGCCTGGCATCTAGAACTTGGATTTGGGGAAGGTTGTCACTATTCCCTGATGGGAGGGATTCACTGTGCCTGACCTGTCTGTGCAGAAATACATGGTTTTTCCTGGATTCCTTCCAGAAGTCTGCAATCTTGCCCCTGCCAGGCAGAGCATGTCTATGTGACCAGTCCTCAGTAACACCCCGGACTCTCAGTCTCCAGTGAGGCTCTGTAGCAGGTGTTCCTGAGCGGACACAGTCTGTGCTGGGAGAACTAAGTCCGTCCTGCGTGGTGACTGGCTTAGGAAAGGGCCGCTGCACTTTATGCCTGTTTCCCTAGAGCTTCTGCTGACACATCTTTTCCCCGTGCGGATCTGCTCCGTCTCCTTCCACTGCACTGATGTGTAGCTGTGGAAAGGGCCACAGGCCGAGTGCACGAGTTCTAGAGAACTACCACAAGTGGGGGTGGGCTCGGGGACCCCGACACACAGCATCCACCCACACTTTTCCAGAAACAGCGTTCTGTGGAACATAGGGAAACACGGCTCCGTGGGCCAGAAGGATCGAGAGAAGGCATGTCCGACACAGAGCGCCGTTCCCGGCGGAGAAGACCGCGGACGTCTCGGTGAGACGGTTCCCAGGACACTGGGGTCAATGACAACGTAATTCTGGGCAAACAGGGGTTCCTGACGCCACGCCTCGGAGCATCGGCCACGTGCTGTGTGCAGCGCCCCGCACTCCGGCCGCGCACCGGCGGATCGCTGGAGGAATGGCCCACTAAGCGCTGTCCCAACACGGTCAAGTCCATCGGAGGCGGGCTGCGGGCTGCCGGAGCCCTCGCGGAGCTCGCGAAGTTGAAACAAACACCACGAGGAGAGCCAGAGCTGGAGACGAGCGTGCGGAGCCGTCGGCGATGAAACCCAAACGGAGGCAGGAGGAAAGCGGTCCGTGCACCGAGGCCGGACAGAACGCTTGGCCCTCGCGTCCCGTTTCTCATTTCCGAGGCAGGGGTGTGGCGGGGCGTCAGGATTCTTCTCTGCAGATGGACATGGGCGTGAAGGCCTTTTCCGTCAAGTCGGGGGAGCCCCCCGCGAAGCCTTCTGGGCTCACGCGATGCGGCAGCCGTGAAAGTGTCTCCCCCCAGGCCAGCTGGACAGTGTTGGGTCCCGGATTTCTTACGCCAGCAACACCAGACGCTGCGATCCCTAACCTCATCTCCACCTAAGTACGATGGCCTTTCGTTCCAGCTTGCCAGGACCAGGCTCCCCCCAAGGACTAACCACGTCCTACGTGAGCCATTTCACCTGTCCGTGCCTTGGTTCCCACAATGGCCCATGAGGGCAGGAACGGTACCTGCTTCACTGGGTTCTATTAAGGGCGACGGACGCTGCCTACCCAGTCTCTACACACAGCACGTGCTGGAAAACGTGAGCTGCTTGGGACAAGGCTCCCATCTGAGCCAAGGAAGACGAGAAACCAGCCGAAGGGACACCGGTGCCCGTGGCGTGCACGTCTGTTTCCCGACAATGACGTCCGTTGGTTGCGCTCTTCTCTCCTGCCCCTCTGGAAGCAGCTCCTGGATCATCCCCAGCACAGACCTCTGTTATGGGCTGAGCTGTGCGCCCCTGAATTTCCCCACGTTGAAGCTTTCAACCCCAACACAAATATACGTGGGGACTTCGAAGGCATCATTAGGGTTAAGCGAGGCCACTAGGTGTGGGGCCCTCATCCCGTATGACCCGCGTCCCTATCACGGGAGGAAGAGACGCCACGGTGCCCACACAGAAGAGAGGGCATGTGAGGTCATGGCAAAGAGACAGAGGCCTGGGAAAAAACAACCCTCTGATACGTGGGCTTGGACTTCCGGCCTCCAGGACGGTGAGAATAAATTTCTGTGGTTTCGGTGCCAGTCCGTGGCCTTGTGTTATGGTGGCCGAAGCTGACTGACACAGTCTCCAAGACGACAATCCCCCAAAACAGCTTCTGGGGATTTTCCCAGGGGCTGCTGCTGTCCCTGGCGCCAAGACTTCTGCCTGTCCCCTGGGGACCCTCCCTCACTGATCGGATGGCCCGAAGGCACCGTGGATCTTGTGGCCGCCACTGTCATTGGCGGGCTCGCTCTCTGAGGCTCTCACCCCCCTCCCTGTAAGCCCAGCCCATCCTGACTGGGCCACTCACCTCCTCCAAACACGTCTGCTTTAGAAAAACTCGTTTTGAGTTTACACTGGCTACAATTCAGAAAATGTTGGAGGAAACCCTTTAGTACCATTAGATGACCAATGTGTTTATCTAAGAGCATCGTGACATGGCACAGGCTTCCTCTGGGCACCTGCTCCTCCCAGGCACCCCACCTCCTTCCTCCTCCTCCTCCCCTCCTCAAACATATTGAACTCACTTCTTCCCCAGGGCCTTTGCATGTGCTTTCAGGGCTACTGAAAGGAGTCCAGGCCCCGGGGAAAGAATTGGGGCCACTCAAGCAAAAGCAAAGGTAGAGCTGCTAAAAATATTTCCCTAGGATTCTCCCTGAGCTCCTTCCCAGACTGTAGGACTTTATCTTCTGTAATATTCTCTGCCCAGTCTGCCTAGCTGCTCTGCTGTGTGGCTCCCTTGCTATGCATATTTCTGCAGAGCTCACATCCTTCTCCTTCATCAGGCCTCTCCTTAAATGTCTCCTGTTCACAAAGGCCAACCTGGACCATCGCATATAAAATAGGACGTCGTTCACTCATTGCTTTTTCTGTCCTCCTCACCCGGTTTAACTCAACTCAGGGGCATTAATCACCACCTGCGTGCTCTCCGGCTGTAGGTTCCTGAAAGCAGGAACTCTGGGTCATTGCTTAGTGCCCTGAACAGGATCTGACAGGTCGTAGGAGTCGAACAGTCATCTGCTGAATTCATGAGTGCGTGAGTGAGTGAGTGGGGGGTGGGTGGACAAATAAGACCCTTCAGAACAGAGTCACAGGAACTAGACCGGCCCTAAAGATGCCCTCCTTTCTGTCTTCCCAACATGCCAGGGACCCCAGAACCCCTGAGAAAGGTCTGTAGTTACACGGAGCTACACAGAGCCAGCCAGTACCACGTCCCCGGCTCCCCGGGGAAGCAAAGAAGACCATCCTGGGTCACGGAGTTGTGACTCTTACCATGGTAAATGGATTTTTTTATAGATTAAAAGATACTAATTGCCTTTGGTAGACAATCGGTGTTGAGAAAGGGCTTTCCCCTCCTCTCTCACGTGCCAATGGCCAAGCCTCCAGGCAATGGGGAGCTGACTTCATTCCCTCCTGCCATTCGTCTTTTTTATTTCCGACTTAAGGAGCAAACCCTGCTGCTCTCCCTCTGCAGTGATAACTTCCACCCGAGCCACTGCAGATCCCTCACGTTAATGAAACCTTGCTCTGTTTCTCTTAAGAATGACATGGGCAGGGCTGTTACACAGCCAGTGTGTCTTCGGAGTGGGAAGTGAACATGAGTCCCCCCACCCCACCCCGCCCGGCACTGATTCTTGGTTTCTGAAGCTTTCCTGGAGGGTGTGACCAGGGAGCCTTCTGACAGCGCACATAGGACAGTCCACAGGGGCTGACCGATCTCTCTGATCTGAAAAAGAAATTCATTCAAGGCCCCGACTCTGCTCTTAGCCCGGAGGTGAGGACGACAGGATGCTTGTGTTCTTTACAACTAAAGTCAGAACCGAAGAAGGCGGTCTGGCCTCTGTCTAGGTCAGAGCTGGTTCTCTAGGATTTGGAGACAGCTTTATGCAGAAAAGAAGAAAGTATTCAAAAAGGGATATTCATTATCTTAAAACACAAGTCAAGACTGGTTGAATAAATAGAGAGTCTGAAAGACTCAACTCAATCAGAATTTTCTGGGGGTTGAGATGAGACAGTGTAAGGACCTACTTTACTGTCCTTGCTCCCCTCCCCCAGGGGACTTAAAAACAATCCCAGAAACCAGCTCCAGGTGTGAAGGCCAAGAAAAACAAGGCTGTACCCACCTCGAGTCTAGCCCTGACATAAGTATAGCCATCTTGGCAAAGGAAAAGCCGGCACCTTGCACTGTTAAGAGTGGGTTAGCATCAGAATGGCCATCCTGAAGGCCGGGAAGTCATTTTACTGAGCGTCCCTAACCAGTCCACACGGCGCACACGTAACTTGAGATAAGAGAAAGAAGCTAAAACCTAAGAAACAACTTAATCATATACCACCAGGGTGGTCAGGCGATGGCGCCACAGGGACCAGATGTTCAAGAAAAACAAATAGTTCACATGCAGAGATCACAATCCTTGGTTTGCAAACGTCCTGGTGATTTACAACAAAAAGGCTATCTCTTCAATGGCCCAGTTTCCAGAGACAAGTGGCTCAGTTCCTCCAGGCCTAAGGTCACCCTCCCACCATAAAACTGAAGGAGGCAGAGGCAGAAGGAAATGTAAATAAAGTTAAATTTCTTCTAAACCTAAATCTCACTTAACCGCCAGGATGGCGCCAGGGTGATGCTGGGGTGGCAAAAGTTTAAACAAAGTTAAACTGTCAAAGTGGGGCGCAAGATATGTATGTAGCCATGGAGAAGTGCCTTGAAAATGCTACATAAACCCTTGGCTTTGAGTGCTCGGGGTCCTTGTTGAAACCCGCTGCGCCGGGCGGATACTTGGACCCCCGCTAACTGGAAATAAACCTCGCTGTGTGACTTGCATTATCGAGAGTGTTCTCTAATTGAGGGGTGGTCGACTCTGTACCTTAACAAGAGACTAGGGTCTTCTCTGCTTATCCAAGCCCAGAACCTGCCTGGAACCAACCTGTGTAAGAAACAAAGACCACTGTGGAGACACTCCGCTCACACACTCACGAGTTGTCCCTAGGATTTCAGCTGCTGCTGGAGATCCCGTCTCAACAGAGCGGCTCACTTAATGGGCCAGCATTAAGAGGAAAAGTGAGACCCTTTCCTCAGTCCGCATCTCATTCTCTTGACAGAACAGAGCGTGGCAACCAAGCATTCAAGGAACGCAGTGCACCAGGAAGCCAACGGACCTTGACATTGGAACACATGGGAATAAATTCCCACTCTTCTGCCTTCTGGTTGGTGATATGACCCCAAGCATAGTTACGTCACATCTCTGAGCCTCATTTCTTCAAAACGCGGCAGTGTAAAGCCTGGATGAATTACCAGAATCAAAAGGCACACACAGGGGTGCCTGGGTGGCTCAGTGGGTTAAAGCCTCTGCCTTTGGCTCAGGTCATGATGTCAGGGTCCTGGGATCAAGCCCCAAATTGGGCTCTCTGCTCAGTGGGGAGCCTGCTTCCCCTTCTCTCTGCCTGCCTCTCTGCCTACTTGTGATCTCTCTCCATCAAATAAATAAATAAAATCTTAAAAAAAAAAAGGCACACATGATGTTTAGCAAAGCATCCACTAGATGCTCCGTTCCGTGCCCTCAGCATATAATATCTCCTTCCATCCTGACAAAAGCTCTAGGGAGTAGGCCTATCATTTCTCCCTTCCACAGATGAGGAAACCCAAGTCCACAGATTAAGCCACTTTCCCTGAAGGACTCAGCTAGTAAGAGGTAAAGTGAACAGAACACAGACTCGCGTGATGCAACAGGTGGCGTTTTTGCCCATGGTTTCCTGGATCTGCAGTTACCTATAGAGTAGCCAGTAGCCATGAGACCATTTAAATTAAAATGAACGAAAATTAAGTAAAGCGAAAAGTTCAGTTTCATAATTACATTAGCCATGGTTCCCGAGCTCGCTACCTACCATACCAGACTCCACTATAATGGACAGCAAGACACAGACATTTCCGTCACTGCACAAAGTTCCCGTGGACCACCCTTGTCCAGGGCCTCCCCGATATGCCAGGCAGTGGGTTTAGGAAGGCACTAATGCGCGTGAAGTCTGACAATGCTAAAATACACACTGGCTTCACCAGGCTTGCTCGCAGGGGCTCATCTGAATTGCGGGGAAGCTGAAGGTGACTCAGTCTGGGGGTCCACGTCAAGGAGAAAAATGCAAAGTCACAACACCACACTGGGAACAGGATTTCAGAAGGAGTCCCTACACATAAAGGGCCCTAAAAGTTCAGCATTCTTAGTGTCATGGTCCCTTGCTTCCCTCTCGGGAGTAAAGACATAAGCGCGGGCCACCGAGCTGTGGTCATTGACACACCGCCATGGTGTGGGTTCCCCATCAGCTCTCTGCTGAGGTGGGCAAACCCTGCCCTTCTATCCTCTCTCAGTGGCTAGTCTTATGTACTCAACCTCTCCTTGGGCTGTATTTTTCTCAAATTATCTGATACGGAGGAGTCGTCCATGCTGCTTTGGAGAACGCGGCCAGACAGCCTCCTGAACTTCCTCCGCGGCCTTGGCCTTGCCCACCTTTCCCTCCCCTACCTCCGCACCCCCACTTCCTCACACCTGGGTTTCCTGCCCTGTCATTCCCTCCTCCCTCAGCACGTTTATTTCATGATTTAAAGAACACGGAGCTGAAGTCACAAAATACACAATTTTAAGTGCGTACGTGAAGGGCATTTAGGGAATTCAGTGTTGTCCTACCATCACCACTGTCTAGACCTGAAGCATTTTCATCCACTCCCAGGAAACCCCATGCCCGGTACTCCCCAGGAGTCTGATTTCTGTTTCTGTGGATTTCCCTACCAGAGACTTTCTATCGGGTGGGAGCGTGCAACACGTGACCTTTTGTGTCTGACTTCTCTCCCTTGGCATCATGTTTTCAAGGATTGTCCACATTGTATCATTGCTTTTGTGTGGCTGAGTAATATCCCCCTGTGTGCCCAGACCACATGTATCAGCTCATGGACTCGCTTCTTGGTTGACTGAGACAACAGGAAGTGAGAAGAGCTTGGTTTCTGCCACATTCATGGAGAAAGGCGGCCCCAATGTCTCCACAATCATTTTTCTAGAATGCCAGACCATGCAGCATCCCAGGGAAATGTCTCTAAGCTGACTGCTCCTTTCTGATCTCATTAATTAAATATTTGTTCTCACCAACATTATCCACAGTGTGTTTTCTTAATAATGGCTAATAGTTCTTATGGGAGAGTGTGTTGAAAGTTTCGGTTCTTAAATATGCAGAATATGCTGGTTTAAACAGGCTTCTCGAGCGCAGGTCTCTAAAATGTCTTCGCTGTGTTAAATGAGCGCTGTGAATTTTAAAGAAGCAATTATAATTTTCAATGTTTCCCAAACTTTCAGTGTTTCCCAAATGTTCCCAAGGGAGTGTGTGAGTGTGTGCGCATGTGCGTGTGTGTGTGTGTGCTCTGATGGACATCTCTCAGTTCTTGTATTTCTCAGAAACACTTTGAAAAAGCTATGCTATGTTAATACCTGAATCCTTCTCAGGTCCACGTAACTGGGGTGGGGGGTCCCCACACAATAGCGATTGAGTGCTTCTGCCAGGCTTATAAGAGGTACATTTGGAATCGCAAGTTAAATATCTTCAACGCATTTAAGTGCAAATCATTTCTGAATTAATCATATAAGCGATAGAGAGTGTCAGAAGTTTGAATTGCAGTCAAATGGTAACAACCCATAACTTATAACATAATATCCATTTGGAAAAGATTTTAATCCTTCAGCACTTCATAGCACACAAGTCTGAGGATCTCAAAGGCAGAGAGTCATAAGAAAGGGAAAAAGTGTCTTTGAGAAATGCACATTCCAGCATATATCCCCAATGTATGTATTAACACTTAAAATATAATCTGCTTAAGTGTTCCGTATAGTTGGAAATTGTGTTTCTGAATAATATCTACATAATTTTCAATAAAAATAAACTTGCAGTAAATTATCGAGATCTTAAGGTACCAGAGACAAATGGCCTTTGCTGGAATTAGTTTTCCCTCAGGAGTAAGGAAATGGAATTTGTCTTCCGCAATAAGAAAAAAAAAAAAAATAAAAACACCATGAAGAATAAAAAGTGCACACTGGCGAGCTCTGCTCGAACATTCCTGGGTGCTTCTTAGATGTAAGCGTGGAGGAGTTCAGGCCAGGTGCAGCCGCCACGAGCCAGGGGCCAGCTCCCCTGCGTGCAGTCCGGGGGCCGGGGGCCAGCCTGGTCAGAGGACAGGCTCACGGAGAGCACACGCTCTTACTTGCCAAGCTCACAGCGACCCTACCAGGCGGGTTTTACTGTTCTCAGTACCGCCCCTCCACCCCTGCCAGGGATTCTCAGCAGAGGTCTGGTTGGCTTTGGGGACTGGTTCATTCTTTGGGGTGGGGGCTGTCCCAGGGATTGCAGGAGGTCTAGTGGCCTTCCTGGTCTGTACCCTCCACACGCCAGTACTGTCCCTCTCCCGTATGTGACAACCAGAGATGTCTCCTGACCTTGGCCCCTATCCCCTGAGGGCCTGCATCATTCCAAGTCAAGAGCCACTTAGGGAGCAAACTCGCCTAAGTGTGGCAGGGCCGGTGTGCGCCCGCAGCACCCTGGCGGGGAGAAGCCGCTTGTCCTGTGTCTCCTTCAACTACCAGCCACGTGAACGGCTTCCTGATGTCTCCCAAAGCCCCCGTGTCTCCAAATGAAAAAAGGTAAAAAAAGAGTCTCCAGTTTCAAGCTGTTGGGAGTTCCTGCTTATGAGGGGGCAATGGGTGTGGTCCAGTCACTCTCCACAGCCTTGGGCTGAGAACAGTGTGGGGCGTGCTGGGAGGCTCCTGGAAGCGATTGCTGGGAAGAGCATGGAGTTCCCAGCGGGGAACTGCCTCCAGCTCTTAAGAGACAGAATCCCAGGACTGCCACAGGGGGTCACTGAGCGTCTCCTCCCTCTAGTTCTCTGTCTGCAGCCACACCACTGGCTGTGCCATCGACCCCCGTGTCTGGGAGGTGACAACGGCTGGGGCCAAGCTGAAGACCATCCATCACTTCCCCGCTGTGTGACCACGCATCAGTTCCTAACCCGCTCTGTGCCTTGACTTGCTCATCTATAAAGGGGGGTATGGTGATAGGCAGCATAACAGCCCCAATGGATGTCCACATCCTAGTGCCTGGAAACTGGCCATGTTAGTTTCTAGCCAAAGGAGAGCTAAGGTTACACATGGAATTAAAAGGCTGATGGGCTGCGTTTAAAATAAGGAGGTCGTTCTGGGTTATCCAGGTGGACCCCAAGTGATAGTCCTTAAATAGGAGACAGAGGATGGGAAGAGAACCAGAAAGATGTCACTGTGAGCAGGGCTCAACCCACCACTGCCAGCTCTGAAGACGGAAGAGGCCACAAGCCAAGGCAAGCGGGCAGCCTCTACAGGCGGGAGGAAGCAAGCGAATGGATTCTCCCAAGGCCTCCAGAAGGGACCAGCCCTACCAGCTGCAACCTTGACATTAGCCCGCTGACACCAGCTTTGACTTCCAGCCTCCAGAATGGTAAGAGAACAGATTTGTTTTGTTTTAAGCTATCAAGTTTGTGGCAGTTTGTGGAAGTTTCTTATGACAGAAATGGGAACAGAGGGACGGAGGTTCCTAACACACGGAGCCAAGGCCAGGACGAGAGCCCCTCCGCTCAGGCCCGCGTGCAGCTCCCTGCTCAGCGCTCCACGGAGGGACCATACCGGGTGAGAGGAGCAGCAGGGAGCCTTGCCTTGTACGCTATCCCTGCTGGCATATTCTCCCCTCGCAAAGCCTTTTCCAACCACTGTTTTCCTGACTCGGGAAGCGGTGTGCAGACGAAGCTGGGCGGCCCCTGCAGGTGACTGGGAAACGGGGCTTTACTTCAGGCCTCGTTCGCCTCTGGGTCCAACAGCATCCCCGTCATTTAAAGGGCACGCGCATTTAGACTTCCCTGGGAAAATCTCCAGAAAAGGGGAACTTATATACCCCCTTTCGGGACTGACTATGGCCTCAAAAATTTCTGAAATCAGACTATCAACAGACTGCGGGAGCTGCCGTTTCCTAAGGGATGTGAAGGTGAGTCTAGTCCAGGGCTTGGCAAACCTTTGCCGGAAAGGGGCAGAGAGTAAATCCTCCCGGCTGTCCGGGCCATATTTTGCTGCTGTCATGGCTGGAGTTATTAGGCTCTGCACTGAATCTCAAACAGAAAATGCATTTGCAATGAATTGTGAGATGTCAGGGACCTGGTTTTCTGGGCCTTGCTGACTGGCCGGCCAAGACCTCCGCCTCCTCGGGTCTTTGCCCGTGCTGCACCCCGGGTGTTAGCCCTCCAGGGAATGTGCACCCCAAGCCGGGTGGGTGCGATCAACCTGGAAAAGCACAAGGCTCTCCTCCTGACTCCTTCCTGCCAAGCGTCAATGCGGTCTCGGATCCGTACGTGTGGTTTGGCGTGCTAAGTCATCAGGGGGTGAGGATGCCTTCTCACTAAATTCTCAGGCTCCCCTCACTTTATTCCACCCCTAGGGTGCCTGCTCTGGGGCCAGGCTCATGAGACCCCAGCTGGAAGCACCCTTGAGTGACAGAGCACAGTCGAGTCCTAACCAGCGATCAGTCATCTTTCTGACAGGGCACTTGAACGGATGGCCTTTGCTTAAAGAGGCCCATTATGCAAACTTCTGCACCTTCAGAGGAGAGAAAAATAATATGGAAATGATCTTTGTGCACCCAGTGCCTCACTGTGAAGGAGAGATAAGCCTTCTTCATAATAAAGATATAAAACAGATGCCAATCAAACGCATCGATAGCTAACAGCTCAAGCCAACTGTGTTTAATAAATAATCTTGAGATAGCACACCGATAACCCCCCATAGAAGACAGAACTGAACGTTTGGAATCTCAACAAACAGAGTTTCCTTGGCCTGGAGACTGAGCCAAACTAATAGGAAGGACCAGCCAACACACACAGCCCCCCAACGCCTCCGCACGTGCATTCAGGATAAAGCAAAGATCTCCGGCTTACTCTCGTCTACAAGGGAACTGAAGGCTGAGCTCAGGGAAGGCGGGGCTTTATCTTTTATCTCTCGCCCCCAGTGCCTGCTAGGTGCCAGGTTCTCAACAAATGAATGCATTTTTGAATTAATTTCTATTTCATGGCAATTAGTATGTTATTATTGACTTATTCAAATAAATCTTCCTGAAATGCAAATTGGATGTCACTCTCCTTACGGAAAACCCTCCTAGGCTTCCTGAGGATAATATCCAAGCTCCTTCCCCGGCCCTGCAAGGCCTGGCAGGACCCGGCTCCCCGATTCCGGCTACGGTCCATCTCAACGTACAGTTAATATCCTCCCAATGGGGCTGGTCGCCTCTCCTGGGTCTCCCTGGGTGAGGATGCTGTTTATCTGCTCTGTGTCCCTCCAGCTTCAGAGACCCGCAGACAGGACTTGCTGCCTCCCGCTCATTGTCGGCGGGCAACCAAAGCCGTCCTCGCCAAATCCAAATCTGATCATGTCACTCTTCAGCCTAAAATCCTCTAACATCTGCCTGTCACTTACGGGGATTATGTCTAAGCTTGTTTCTCAGCGCAGGAGTCCCCCCTTCTCCCCTCTGTCGTGTTCATCTCGTGTCTCCCACGGGAGCCCTGCTGGACAGCTCCCCTGGAGGTGTCTGAAGCCCCTTCTGACCTGTCCCCCTCCCTGTCACTCGGCTAACTCCTTACCCTCAAGCACTTTCATATCATGTGCTCTGGAAGGCTGTTCCTCACCCCTGCCCTTGCTCTAGGGTGATGTCCCCAGCTAGACCGTGAGCTTTACAAGGGCAGGAGCAGTAGGCCCTATTGTGGTACCCCAGTGACAAACACAGACCTTTTTCCTATTCAAGCTTGATGAAGAGTTGAGTGAATAAACCACGGTCCAGCTTCAGACCCTCTAAGAGGCCAGCCCCGTGCCGGAGCCTGCAGATCATGGCGTGCACGATCTGTCTTGTGCATTCTAGGATATTGAGCAACATCTCTGATCTCCACCCTTTAGATGCCAGTGGTACCACTCCCCCGGCTGTGACAACCAAAGATGTGCCCAGACATTGCCAGATGTCCTCTGTGTGTGTGTGTGCGGGGGGTGGGGGGGGCACAATCACCCTGCTGATTATGGCTGTGTGGTTGAGAACCCTTGCTATCAAGGGTACCAGGAGGTTAGGACAGCATTCCTGCCCTCAGACGTCCCATCAGACCTGTTCACGAATGGCATCTCCTACCCTGGCCCCGCCGGAGCCACATGGTGTCTCTGATCCTTCTCTGTGTTTCATCCGCTCCGTTTCAGTTCCCTGTGCTTACAACCACCTGACATGTTCCGTACTCCGTCATTTCCGTTTATCGCCAGAGTTCCGTAGAGCAGGACCTTGGCGGTTTGTTTACAGTTCTGTCCCCGGCACCTCGAAAGGGCAGCTGGCCCGGCTGATCAGACATCCTGAGAACGTGGGCTGAGTCAGTCTTAGGGGCCATCTAGGTCCTGCCTGATAGGGCTGCTAGGTGTGTGCCCACCTTGAGACGGACGCATCATTTTGGGGGTCCCAACTTGTCTTTCCAGAGGCGCTGCCCCACTTCCCTCCACCTCTCTTGGCCAGAACAGAAGCTCCAGGGGCAAAAGTGTGTGCTCCTCCTTGCTCCCGTTTACCCCGGATTCTGTGCCCAGATCCTCTCCATTTCAGGCGGCCCCAGTTAAATGGTCAGCAGCGGGCCGGCCCGAACTGAGGCGCGTCACGGGTAACCTGGAGGTTGCCTGCTCCCCGGTGCCTGACTAGGACCTGACTCATATTTGTAGAAATCTCCCGTCATGGGAATACCCAGCTTTCAGCCCGCTCAAGGGGAACTCAGTCCCTATGACGATCTCAATCCCCAAGTATTTCCTGGGGTGTCCAAAGCTGGTTTCACAAAGGCTCCCGATTAATGTCGTATTCTCCTTCCCCTTCATTCTTCCCGGGGAGTGGGCCACTTGGGGGCCCTTCAACCTGGTCATCCACCCACTAACTGCCAACACTTCCCCCACCAATGTGTGGGCCCCAGTCCCAGGGGTGGGTGTGGGGAAGGCACTCTTCTAAATGACATTTGTCGCTTGGCTTCATAGCCATAGGGCTTGAACCTAGAATTTCACCCTGTCTTTTGTAACTGGTTTAATTAGCTTCTGGGTCCTCACCTCCAATTTCACACAGTATCTCATTTAAAAAATAATTCCCATCATTTCCTGCCCTCTAACCCAAGAGTGTCAAGCTTAACTTTAAGGGGCTGGAGAAGAAGCTCGGCCTGTTCTGATATTCCCGCTTGTGCTTCTTCCTTCCCTGCCCATGCCGCTGAACAAACTCCTTCCCTCACCAGCTCATTTGTACCAAATGGGGGGGGGGGAAGAAAACTTCACGGCTGTCAATGACTGCAGAGAGCCGGGGACTGAGTGGGGGGAGCTCGCAAGGATGTCTCATCTGTGTCTGCAGGATCTGGTCCCAGAGCAGCTCTCTTCCCTGCCCACTACTGAGGAATCACGACACCCGGGCAATGGATTTTTGAGCCCTCGGAGTCCGAGCTGTCGGACAATTATTTAATTCGTTCTTATTTGTAAACTGAGCGGTTCGGAGTAATCGGGTCTAAAGGCTCTTGCTGTCGTGACATACCGTGATTCTCCGTTTGTGACGAACACAAGGCAAGGGGGCCACGCTGAGCAGACTTGGCCGTCGTTAGACGCACGGACAGAAGGGGGACGCGGTGTGGTCACAGGTGTAGCGTCCCGGGAGAGTGTGCGGGTGCAGCCTGAGGGCCAGGCCAGCGGAGGACCGGGCCGAGGGGCGTCAAGTTCACCCCACCCGCCGAGATGCAAGTTGCACCTGTTCTAGGAGTTTGTGCAAACGAGGTCGAGGAAAGCGCATCCCCACAGCCCTGAGTGAGGAAGCATTTCTGCTTAGTGGACCAGAGAAACAATCAGCCAGAAGCCCCGCGACCCGGGCACGCTGCGGGCTCGGCGACGTCTCTGCCTCAGCTCTGCCAGCTGCGCCCGGCAGATAAGGCCGGCTTGGACCCACGTGCTCGGAAACGGGAAGGAGCCAGACGGAGGTGCTTGGGGGCACTGGGGTGCGGAGAGGCCGCGACCAAATCCTGAATTATTGTTTTTTTTTTTTTTTTTTTCCGAAACGTAGTCACAAGACAACCTGTTCATTTGTTTATCCGATTCTGTTTCTCTGCGTTTCAGTTTTTTAAGTGCCTGTGTCCAAAGAGATGCTGGAAAGTAGTTAGCTTCTGCTGTTCGCTCAGAGTCAAGCCGCTGACTGAGGGAAGGGAGGGAGGCCTTTGGTTTCCTGCTTTTTCATGTTAGAAACTCCTCCGTGTGCTGTCTCACTTGAGTCACGACAAGGCCATCTGGTTGGGGTGATTATCTTCAATGGTTTGAGTAAACTGGGGTACAGATGGGATAGATGAATCCAGTGGTTCCCCAACGTGGCTTCTCAGTGGAAACACCTGGAAGTTTTATAAACGTACGGATGCTTGGTCCCACTCCAAGCCATGCTGGCGTAATCGGTTTGGAGAGCAGCTTGGCCATCAGGAGCCTTAAAATCTCCCCAGATGCTTTTAACGTGCAGCAAAGTTTGAGAACCACAAACAAGTCACTCGAGGCTTACGGATGTCATAAAACAGAGAAGCCCGTTCCGCTGACCCCAGGGCTGGCTGCCTCCTATCAGGAGTCATCGTCTCCTGGACCTGCTCAAATATTCTGAAGACACTTTCATCTCTGGCCTAAAAGGCCAGTTTCTGAGAAATAAGCAAACCCTCCGACACGTGCCATTGAAATCATCTCATGTTTAAATGGGATGGAGCAAAGCAGCCCGGGACCGATCTGCCCGGCTCCCAGGAGCCATTACCGAAACAAAAACAAGGCAGTCTTTAAGAGCATGAGCTGGATTTGGAGGGCTTTCACGGGCTTGTGGACACCCAGACTGCGGGGCCGGAGACCTGGGGGCAGGCCTGAGAATGTGCATTTTTGACCAGGTCCCAGATGATGGGGCTGGCTGGGGGCCACAGCTGGAACACCGCCCATCGAAGCAACTCCCTTCTACAGAGACACACGCAGCGGCACGGACGCTGCTTCCAGCTCTGTGTCACCTGCACGACTGGTACGGGAGGCGATGGCTCCTGGCTTGGGGACACCCGTCAGGGACCGTACTGAGTGCTGGCCCTGCATGTCCCATTTACAACCATGGTGCAGCCGGGGCGCAACCCTGCCATTTCTACATCCAACGTAAAGACAAGAAAGAGTTAAATAACTTGCCAAAGGTGACACCGTGAAGCAGCCGGTATTCGCCCTTTGTTCATCTGTAAAAACGGCAGTTTCGTGTAGTTCCTCGGACAGCGGGATCAGAACTCTAACCTTATTAGGTCTGACTGCAGAGCCTGAACTTTTAACCCACGTTCTTGGTCCCCTCCCAGTCAAGGTTCTGTCCAAGGACATGTGCATCACTGACTGACAGGTCCGGCACAGGGAGAGAAGTTCGGATCAGAGGTGTGAAGCCACACAGTCTCCTGGGCATGCGCTGGTGACCTGCCTTCGGACCACCACGCTTATCACGGACCGTCTCCTCCCTGGAATAAGACGGTACCCGTGAGGTGACCGTCACTGTAGATGTCAGCGTCGCCCGGAGCCCCTTCCTAGCTCGGCAACAGTCCTTTGCATGACCCAGGTTCTCCCCTGCAGACATCCTGGCCTTAGACTTGGCAAAGGAAGAGGGCCATAAGGCAGCAGTCCTGCTCTGGGATCTAAGGTTCAGAGAGCATGCTGTGGGAATCACTCCCTTTCTGGGCAGCCCAGGCCGACTTGCTACCGCCCAGTTCTGAGCACCGCAGGAGCAGGGTGGCTGAAGAGCGGGCGGCAGTCCTAGCTCCTCTGCAACACTGGCTCTCAGCCAGGCGGCATTTCCCCCTATGGGATGATTAACACTATCGGGAGACTTTTTAGACTGTCCAGACTGGGATCGGGGGTGCTAGTAGGATCTAGTAATTCGAGACCAGCCGTGTTTCTAAACACCCCACACTGCACAGGCCAGCCCCCATAACAAAGCATCGTCCAGCCCCCGTTGTCAGCCGTGCCAAGGCTGAGGACCCTTGCTCTCCAACAGTATCTTCCATGGTTGGCCATTTTCTGCAGCTCCACCGCCGGGCGTGTCCCATGTGAACCAGGTTACTGGGTCCCTTTGGCAATTACATAAGCCCCCGGCATCCTTTAGTAAATCCCTTTCGTTATACACGAGTTGGGGGGATTTTGTGGACCACCACCAGGACTCCTAAGAAAGATGGCCATGGGGGCGATTGGACCAGAGGATGAAGAAGGATCTAACTTGTCCCTACAATTGCGGGCCGGGGGAGCATTCCAGGCACAAATCCTATCAAGGGCAGTGCGGTCCTATCAGGTAATGCATGCGTGATCCACGTGTAACATGGACATTATAGTAAACAGATTCATCAACTAAATAACTCTCCCATCTGGGCAAATCTACATGTCTCGGTTCTCTTAAAATCACTAATGTTATGATACACATATTTCCACTCGACAGCAGCATTTTTCACTTTAACATATTTTCTGCCAAGTTGTCTTGGCACTCCCTATGGGTTAGAAACAGGGCAGAGCCACAGGAGTGAAAGGAAACAAGGAGCAACCTTCTTTCTGCCAGGTGGATTCCAATTTTATGGCAACAATCTTAACTACAGAGTCAAAATGTATCCAAGAAATTGGCTTGACGGAGAGCAAGTTCTATCCCAGAAAATGGGAACAACTATTCAGAAGGAGACAATGAAATCCTGCTCAGATGCTGAGGCCAAGACCACAGGTGGTTCCAGGTCCTGGTCCTATAATCGGGCATGATGACATTATTAAGCTCATCTTCGTGAAAACTAAATGAGAACATCATTTAGGTATTTAGCACGGAGACTCGGCGCGTTGTAAATGTTCAATAAACATGAACAGCAACATTAATAACAATAATGCATCTTGGGAACTACCCTGGCCCTCAGCTAACACATCCATAAAGGCAAGATGATAAACCTGTTTCGTAGGTTTGCGTATCTAGTACTCTAGAGAGCTCTTGGGCACCTCACGGGTGCCCCGTAAATGTTAATTCTCTCTCTTCTTGTCTCCCATCCAGCCCTGACATCCCCAGTCCCTGGTATGTCTCCCAACGGTGGACAACAGAACGGGGTGAAGAGCTCCCACTCACACCTGCCCACTACGTTGGACTTGCTTCCAGTTTTGGAAGCCCGGACTGTCCATTGGCCCCCGACCTGCCCGAAAGACTCTGTCCCCCACTCTCTTCCTGTCCTGCCATATTGACATATTCGCAGCCGGCAGATTATATTCACAGTGTGAGGGAATCATTACCACCTGCTAATATTTTTATAGAATTTCATAAACTTGGTCATTCATGAATCATTTACAGTACTTTATTCCAATGAAGAGTTCACAAATCACTCAAATGCTGGCAAAATGCATAATAATGAGTAATATTTCAGGAGGCTTTGCATTAATATGTCAGCTTCCAATACTGCAAGAGCTAAATTATTTTATCAGGTGCCAGTTTGGGTCAGAAGCTTGGGAAGTCTTAGGGGGGCTGGGATAGGGAGAGTGGGTGGGTGGCAGTGGGTCAGGGACAAAGACGGTATTTAGGAAGACATCCATCATCCAGCCAATCACACCCCCTTTCCAGTCCCAGGAAGGGGAGTTCCTGGCAAGGAAGGCTGGGGACCTGCGGAACAGGTATCTGATTGTAACTGAAGGTAAAACTGGAAGGGCTGTTTCTTAGCGGTTGGAAGCTCGGGGCTTTGGAGGTGGGGCGAAGTGGTTATGGACCCCAGATTCTACACAGGCCAGCTGCAAGACCTTACAAAAGTTATTTCACAGTTATTTGCTTATCTGGAAAATGGTGTTAACATCTACCTCTTAAGTCTCCTGGGTGAAAGGAATTAAATAAGAGAGAGTGTGAGAAGTGTTTAGCGCAGTATCAGCCCCATAGTGTTCAGTAAACAGTAGCTTTAATGATGATAAAAATTCGGGGGCCCAAGGGCCAATTATCCTAGGTTATTTCTTATTGTGCAAATCCCCAAGGCTTAGTTTTGAATGCTTTCCTGTTGAGCTTGGGAAATACCAAGTAGCAGTTGACTTGCGCATGAGGAGAGCTTAACTTTGAAATAAACAACACCAACAATGGAGCGATTATGATGGAAATTCATTCGCCCACAGGCTCGCTGCTTCTCGGAGCTTACGGCTTGCCAGAGGGGAGCTGGTTTGCCACCAACCACCACGAACACAATGGGTCTGACTGCTGTTAGGACAGTAGGTTCTTTCTAAATAGGTGCTTGGAATGGACAGGAGTTCTGACAATCCTGCGCCCAAAGAATATTAACTAGAGTAATCCAGTAAAATCCAGAAACAGGAGAACCAGACAGAGGGTGATGGGGACATTCCTCAGCAAGGACAGGAAAGAAACGGGACAAAGACTAATGGAGGAACAAGCCAGAGGAGAAACCAGACCCTTGAGGCTGGTGGAGAGTGGCTCTGGGCCAGGCTGCTGCGGGGCTGCGGTACCCCTGTGCTGCTGTTAAGACCCTGCGTTCCCACCGGGACCAGCATCTCTCTACTGGGCAGCCCTGTGCATGGGGCGGGGAGGTATCCCAAGCCTTATGGGGAACGAGGCTCCGGGCCCCTGCAGATCACCCAGGCGGCGGGGCGAGAAGTTTAAAGGAGTTTCTTGTGAAACAAAGCCTTGGCGTAGAGACAAAAGCTATACAAAGGCTGGGAACCTGGTGTGTCTGGGTTTCCCACCCAATTCCCCTAACATCTTGGAGGGAGAGCTGCCTTCCGTAGGTTCTCAGCCAAATATATATGTGGGGGAAAAAAAATGAATGGATTAAGTAATCAAAATGCTATGAAACTATAACATAAACTCAAGATCACCCATGGAAAGCTTGTGCTTGACCTGGGCAGGCTGGGCTGCACCCTTCCTCGCCAGGGATTAACCTCTTGTTCCTGCGGTAAGATCGGTAAGATCTCACCGCAGAGCGCTCGCCCTGTCTCTGACGTCATTCTCAAGGCTTGGCGCGTATTAACTCCTTCCATCCACCCAAATCCTGTAAGATCAGTATTATTATCCTTTCCATTTTACAGATGAGAAAGTTGAGACCGACTCCTTCCTTGCCCAAGTTCCCATAGCTGATCTGTGACACTGTAAGGACCTATTCAGCCAGAGCAACCCCACCCCGGTTGAACTGCCATTTTGTTGTAAAACTGAAATTGATCCTGCCCCCCACCCTAGGGGAACGTACTTAAAAACAAGTCCCGGAAACCAGCCCTAGGTAAAAAAAAAGCCCAAATATAAGGGTGGGTCAGCGGGAGGTATTCAATCAGTGGGGGCACATACTGTCTCCTAGCTACCAAGGAGTATGGGCCCCCTCCTTTGGGCACCTTTTGGGCACCAATTCTGACCAAGGTGATAGGCTGGTTCAAATGTCTACTAGGGTAAATTGTAATTCAACTGGTCGCCTAGCATCACTGTGGAGTTTCCTGTGTGTGTTACAATCTCATTGGCCACCTGTGTGTGGCCAGGCCCAACCACCCAGCCTTTGCTCTATAAAAGCTAGTCTGTGAAACAGAGAGGGGTCTTCTTCTCTGTAAGGGGCAGCCCCGACTGGTCTCTTTGATGGTTGGTTTGATTCTCGATACTTGGCGCGAAATAAAGCTTTGCTGGAACTTCGCTTTGTATCAGTCTCGCTCCTTTAATCACAGACCCATTATTCGGAGACCCAATACTGGGGACCCAACAACATCATCCGAAAGTAGCAAATATGGCCATGTGCAAAAGTATGTTTTTAATTGCTGTGACCCTATATGGCTTCATTTTAAGGAAAAAAATATGAGAAGCTCCAAGTTGCAGACCAGGCTCTACTTTACTCACTGATGAACAACGCCAAGTTGGTCAGAGCTAGCAGTTTTAGTTTTGACAGTCTTTGGAGGCGCTAATGCTATTATTCTGTTTCCTGGGTGAGAATTGGAAGATCAGAGACGGTAAGTGCATTGCCCTAGATCACACAGCTCAGTAACTTGAACTTCTCCCATGTAACTAGACCTTCTTCAAATGTACTTGAAATGGTTGTACAGAACTTCCTTGCAAAATTATGCCATAATCGAATCACTACCCCATTGCCGAATATTTAGCAAAATTGGTTCCATTTTAAGGATCCCGTCTAGCTATAACAGCCTCGCACAAAAATCTAAATTCCTCCCTATCTCTTTAAGATCGATTTCTAAAAGTACAATCATCCCATTTACCTGGTATTCATAGTTGCGCGAGTTTTTGGAAAGCCAAAGCTGCCCTCACCGTTCTGACCTCCTCTGAGATCTCCCAAGCGTCCCCCTTCTTGGGCTCCAGTGCCCCAAGTCTCACAGAGGCTTGCAGGCTCTGTTGATGAGAAAGGGGCCCCCCTGTTACCCTGTTGGGGTTCAATGCCACTCGGCTCCCAGAGAGACACACTCGAGCCGCACAGTGCCGGGTCCGCTGAAGCACGGAAATAACGAGCTCAGTGGGAAGACAAAAGTCTTGGAAGAGCACCACGTCCACAGCGAGGGTGGGCACTTGAGGAACACTTACTTGGTAAGTAGCGATCGCTTCTCTGTCCAACGTCCGTGTCACGGAGACGCTACCCGTGTTCTCATTGATTCTGAAAATTCCTTTAGGCTCTTGATCCACTCCCTTTCCAGTGAGCCGGAACCTGGACCCTTCCGGCCTGTCACTATCGACTACCTGGTCAGAGAAACAGAACGACACTTAAGACTCTGGCTGGAAAACACAGAGGAAAGCACATTTTCACCACAATTCTGTGACCAGTCCCCTAACCACAGGTGCCAACATAGAGCTGCCGGATGAAATTAACTAAAACAGCATCACCGAAAATAGCATCATTGCTTAACCCCTTTCATCCTGACATGCAAATCTTTGCAGCTTACAGCTGGGGAAGCTTACCAGCATGGGGGAAGGGGGACGGACAGGTAGGGATCGATCTAGGAGGAAAATCACTCCAGGACATTCAAGACTGGACATTTTTATGTTACTCTTAGAAAGATTTTTTTTTTATTTTTTTTTCCTGCAAGCAAGACCAAATAGACAATGGGGAAAACAAAACAAAACAAAACAAAACAAGTGGGCAATCTTGCAGTGGGAGGGCATTGAGCCAAGTTCTAACTATTTACAAGACTCAGTCATCAACAATGCCAGCTGGACCACTGCTTCTGGGTAGAAGGCATGATGTTCAGGAAGCATCGAACACACATTTACACAGTAAAAAAAGAAGAAGACAAATCCTCACAACCACGCTGTTGGTATGGGGACACTATCATTTATACTTAATGGATGAGGCCATTGAGACATGGTGCCAGGAGGCCAGGGTCACAGCGACTGAGGACATGAAGACCCAAGCCAGAACCCACCCTCTGTTTCTATAGGGACATTGCTATGCAACGCGGACACTTCTCCATTTAAGATCATCCCCTACGCGTTGTCAGGCTTGATCTGACAATCTGAAGAGAATTCAGATGATAAGACGGAGGAAGATAGTTCCAGGCAGGGGGGACAGCACACGCACAGGCAGCAGGCAGGCGAGAGAGCGCCCACACAACTCCAGAAACTGGGAGTCATATAGCATGGTTTGAGTGAGGGGGAGGGGTAATGAGGAGCCAGACTATGGTGGTTTTTTTTCCCCCCAAACTATTTTTTTTTTTAAATAGTGTTTGACGATTCCCAGCTAAAGAGAGAACCAGTATTTGCACACATTGGTTCGAGAGTTTGCCCAAGGATTCGTGTATATGTAATGTCCCTTTATCCTCAATATCTGTGAACGTGAATTCGATGATCACAGTTTTTTTTCCCCAATGGTAATAATTTAAAGGTCACGACCACAGTAGACATTCAGGAAGGGACCTAAGTGAAAGCTGATACTGATCCAGCTGTAACCAATTTGCAAATGACCAGGGATCTATTGGAAAGAGCACTGTCACCCGTGCCTGGAGGGTGTCCGGGGGACAGCACAGGAAATGGGCCGCCTTCTGGTGGAATCAGCCTCCTTCGGAGACCATTGCTGGGGTCGCCATGCCTGCAATTCCAGCGTCTGCCACGCGGTGGCAGTGGTGCATAAGGCAGCGTGACCCCCTGCCCGGGTTCCTCGGCCGTAACCAGTTGCGTCACAGCCTGGCACAGTTCCATAGAGCAATGGTGTTTCTCTCTTTTTTTTTCCCCCTCTCTCCTGATTTAAAATTTTACTTAAATACATTGAGAGTTTTGATTAAACACCAATTATCTCTGTTTGCATTTTTAAGATTAACATAAAATATCATCTAAAGCAAGACTAAAAATAAAGCATGTGGTATCCTCTGATGAAAAGAGTTTTTAATCACTGCTTGACTTGATTTAATCCAACTGGCATTCTCCCCATGACCCACTCCCTCCTGCTTGGGAGCTCCACGAGGTCATCAGCCTCAGCATATTGGGATCACCCCGGGATCCCAGCGCCTGGCTTAGGGCCTGGTATACAGCAGGAACCAGTCCCAATATCTGTTTACTATAAAACACCACTGTTCAGACAAACAGAGGCCCTCGTGCTAGCTGGGCCCGTGGTCAGCTCTGGGACCTGCAATATGGTTCTTTGCCTTCGTGGCTCTCCAATGCCTCATCTGTAAAATGAGGACACCACCACTTATGTCCCAGGGTTGTTGAGTTTTAATGAGATAGTGTGTGCAAAGCGCACTTCTTGGCACACAGAAGGGGTCAATGAATTGTCGCTAACGATTGCCATCCTGAGAGTAATAATCATGAGAAAAATCACACCAGCACACCTTCTTGGTCATTGGGTAATACTGAGACTTCAAGGCATAAAAAAGCATCTTAACCATAATATTAAAAACGAATCCTTTCTAAGAGAACACATTTCCTTTTAAAACACGAGACCCACAGACATCTCCGGTTTGAGAAGAGAAGTGCTCTGGAAACAGGGTTACTGTGGGAAGGGCCACTGACCCAAATCTGCCTTCTTTGTCGCCTCCCTGTTTACCGTCCCTTCCTCCCTGCTCTTACCGCTTCAGCCCAACTATGGTTAAAACCTCTTCTTCTTGCTCCCCAGAGCACACATAAGGTAGGCACGTTCTCTCCAAAGGCCATATTAAGTCAGGAGACCGTGTGATGGGAAACGAACACGGCAAATCTACATGAGCTGGGATGTTCCCACAAGTGGACTTCAGACCCCATCTGTGGACCAGACACAGCTCACCGGTGAAGCCCTGCCAGGGGAAAGTCTTCCAGGCTTGGATCTCGGGTCAGGACCCTTCCCGACTCCAAAAGGGCTGAGAGTCGGGCACCCCAGACTTTCCGGAAGGCACGCAGTGGGAGACGGTCCCGCAGGCTCTGCTGGGACACACACAGCCGCCCTCCCATTTCTCTGTGTGCCCCTGGAGCACTGAATTCTGCACCCAGAAATCCCCCCGGAGCCACCTTTCCTCCTCCCACCAAGGCTTCATGCTGCCTGACTCCTCTCTCTCAATATTTCCATTTGTAAAGGCTTGCCTTTGGACAGATCTACTGACTCTGCCCGCTGCTCCTCAGAACCATGTCCACTTTGAAGGAGCGCCCACAGCCACACCGAGCATGGCACCCCCAGGCTAATGAGCACGAAGGGGCCACCAGCCCAGGGACACGTCTCAAGATGTGGTCCCCTGGACCAGCATGGGCGTCGCCCTGTTAGAAATGCAAATTCTCAGGCCCCACCCCCCAGGGCTCCTGAATCAGGAACCCTGGGGATGGGGCCTGGCCATCTGGGCTTTAACAAGCCCCCTACTAATTCTGATCACACCCCCGTTGGGGGACCGCTGATTTAGGCAGCTTTCGGCACCTTCCACACTCCTTATAACTGGCACCGGCTTCCACTGCTACTGTCGGGAGCTTTCTGCGGACAAGAGGCGGGGTCCGTCGGCTACTCCTCTCCAGACCTATTTTCAACTATGACACCACGGGGGGCTCTTTTAAAGATCTGTTTTCTGGAGTTTCAGTAAAGCAGAGCTGCTACTTCCCCCAGGCTGACATCCCCAACGCATTCAAACACTCCAAGGTTTGGAGAAACCTCCGAGGGGAAACACGGGGTGCGGGCTGTGTTCCCTGGAAAAGCCAGGAGTCCTAGCCGGTTTTAGATGTGGCCATCGCCCTCTATGTCTCCGGCTTCTGGCTCCCTAGGTGGGGCTTCAGAGGGACCCCAGCCCACCCCAGCCTCCCTGATCTGGGGAGACGGCAGGTGTGCAATGGCCACAAACCCGAGGAGGCCCTCAGCCACGCATCAGAGCTCCCCTGTGCCGGCTTGATTTCCGGACAGCTTTATCTCCACCGCAGGGGGACTCTGAAAACTACCCCGTGCTACTCCATGCTTCTGGCCCTGGGGGTGGGGTGGGTCCTTGTGTTGTTTTTGTTTAATGTGATGGGACTTAAGAGATCCAGGGCCGCCTTCTGGTCAGAGCAAATCCTGCCGTGCGTCTCCACTCTCCACGCAGCTGTTAATGCCCATTATCCCAAGGGCGGCTTCACAATTAGCCGCTCTTTCCTGTTGGTCTTCGTTAATTCAACACTTCTTTTCACAGTGGGAATTTTTCTTCCCTCCTTACTTACGTATCCTCTGAGTTTGAATGGAAAAAAACCATAATATAACAAACGATGAGAATGCACGGGGCCTGGATGCCAACAGCCTGGCCGGGCATGTGAGGACGCCCACAGGCATCTTGCTTCTACCTGGGTCAAGGGACTTCCTGGGTGGCCATGGGGTGGCCAGCACGCCCACTAACTGGGTGGCCTGGCACAGCTGGGACCCGGGTCCTCTGCACCCACGGAGGGGCAAGAAACATTGAGGCAGCAATTCCTTGATCAGAATTGCAAAGGACGGTCCTGCGGCATATTTCTTACAGACTAGCAGGCCCCCCCCCCTCCTCTGAATCCCCTAAGTCCTGTTCCTGCCTCTGTCTCTGGTTGGGTGTAGTTTTAAGGTATTCTGCAATGAATTCATACTCATTCACAGAATATACAGCAGTTTGGAATGTTTTTACATGAGTAGGATCCTTCTTTTTAAGTTATCCTACAATTTTTTTTTTTTTTTTCTCTTCAATGTGGCTGGGATACAATTAAAAAAGTTTACATGCAAACTTTTGGGAGGGTTCACAGTTTTCCTTCATTGTACTGATAGCGGTGTTCTCCCCCACGGAAAATGTATTCCATATACAAATAAGACAAGTCACCAAGGTTTGCACACCACGTCTAACAAAGAGCTTCCGCCCCGACCTCCTGCGCCTATGCTTGAACTCAGATCTCTACTAGAGACTCCCGCCTGTTCCGAAGGACCTAGAACGGTACGCGGGGCAGTGACATTTGCAAACCGAGTAGGTAAATCAATGTGACAGTCACCTCCTCACCGGCCTGCAAGTGTCTGATTTCTTTTCTTCTCATCTCCTGCTCTAACTGCAACCAGAACACCCATTCTAAAATAGAACCACGTATCTCGCCGTGATGGTTCCCAGACTAGAGCTCCCCATGGCTCCCTGTCGTTCCCAGGGTCAAGTCTCAGGGGCCTCCCGGATGGGTCTGCACTTGATGCTAACTTTGGCGACAACCCACCACAGGCCTTTTGAATTTTGCTGACTTTCTTTGCACCTAGGGCAGCTGGACTCCGGGCCCCCAGCCTGTCTGCCAGAGCCCCGCCCCCCCATCTCCCCGGACTCAGCACCATGGGTCGCCCACTTACTGAAGCTCCTCTTGACCTTCCCCGCCCTGCTCCATGAGGACCCGGCCTCATCCTGGGAGCCTAGCCCTGCTCACCAGCGAGGTCTCTTATAGCAAAGATAGCAGATGGCCTCTTTGTTGGTGGTGGTGACTGTCACCTGGGCTATTTGTTTCCTTTTCTCTTTAAAATTTCCTGGGTCTGGAACATAGACAATACTTGATGAAAGCTTTGAGTAAAGAAGGGCGACTTTATCTGCATGTGTTTATACGATCCCAAAATGCTCATAAGCCGAAATCCACATATTAAAAATAAGGTCTGTTGTCCTAACCTTATTTAAGAAAATGTGGTCACTTTACCTGGGCAACATCAAACCTTTTCATTTCTCTTTTTACAAATCCCCAAAGTTAACTTCCTAAGCAAGACTAATGCCTAGGAGTCATGAGGGGACTTAGACCCTCCCTATCCTAATAATCTGCATATGTCCCCTTGTGTGGAAACCTTGTCTGAGTAGACATTGTGCTTGCTGGCAAAGCATTTCCAAGACCAATACACTGGGGCTCCTTCCCTGTCATAGCCAACTAAAGTGATGCTTCTAATTCTTCTCTATTTAGAAAATCAGGAGACATTTATTTTCAAAAGATAGAAGACTATATGTACACACACACACACACACAATATGATCAAAAGGCTGAACAATTAAAAAATAATTCACTCCCTCCCCCCGCCCCCCAAATCACCAAAGGGAAAAAGTCATGTGTGAACAGTACAGATCTTTGGAGGATGGAGGTTGGGGTATTTTTTCCTTCACCCTTAGAATATTTTTGGTAATCCCTTTTTTAAACACATGAGAGGAATTACTGTAGCTTCATGTACATGCTGATTTTGAAGATGTTGCCTGTTCCATGCTAAATAGGAAAAAAAAAACCCACTTACTGCCTTCTATAGTTATTAGAAGGCACTTGTTTTATCATTAGATTGGTTCCCTAAGGTGATCTGTAAGCACTAATTAATTCCCAGCTGTGGTTTAGTCCTTGACATGCCTTTGAACTTGGCTGATCAGCGGTCTGGGCAGCTGTTAGATCCATGCCCTTCCCTCCCCCTGGTGCTGCTCAACTACCTTCAGTTACTAGGTTATAAATTAATGAGGAGAACTAGGGAAAACCCAAGGCCAAGAGCCCCAATCCCCTGGTGCAGAAACACTGACCCAAGGCCCAGGCAACCTATGGAAGGTAGATGATAGCCACAGACCCTCCATATGCTCTCGGGGTTCTCATTCTAGTTGGGGTTGGCTGTACCCACCACCTTTGAAGGGTGCCTGTTGCGTCATGGAGGTCACTAAGGTTAAGGGCAGGGTGGTGCCCTTGAGAAGGAACACAAGATGAGTGGACAACTGAATCTGCTGTCCTTACGCGTCACCTATTAGCCCCATCATCACACTGGCTTTGTCCATCTTCTTTTATAACAAAGACATTTAAGATCAGTTCTGGAGCGTTCAGGGTCAACTGGTGGGCAACTTTTTAGCATTACTTTCTGACAGTTTATACTTTTGAGGGTATTTTTTTCTAGGCTGTAGAATTCTTTAATGAGACTATTTCTTAATTTATGAGCGTTGACAATACTTTAATTATTTCCAACTTATACAATAACGTGGGTTATGAAATTTCTACTTTTGAGGTTTTAAAAAAATTATCAGTGGCTACATATGTTATCATCTTTGCTAAACGGTCCACAGACACACAGAAAGAGTGAGTTCTATAGCACTATTCATGGGAGCCAAGATGTGTCAGCAACACAAGCGTCCAACGGTGGATGAGCGGATAAAGCAATAAAGGATTTTAGGCATAGCCATAAGATGGAGTATTACTCAGTCTTAAAAAGGAAGGGAATTCTGACACATGCTACAATACGGAAGAAACTCGAGGACATTATACTGAGTGACATAAACCAGTCGCAAAAAGACAAACATTGTGTGCCTCTGCACGTCTGAATCTGTAATTGGCACAATGCTGTTCTGGCTACAAGAACTCAGAGTACGTTTGTTAGTAATAGACACCAAACTCACACCGCCACTCCCTTAGCCTCAGGGTTCCCTTCTCTCCCGTGACTTTTGGAAAGACGTTTCCTTCCTCTAACACCCAGTGTCCCTCTACCTCCTCTTCTTCCATTCAAAGCATTTATTGACCCTTTATGAGCCCTAGAGTCCTGGTCGTCCTCAGGGGCTCACGCTTGTAGGCAGTCCCTGAAGTCTGGATGACACAACATCACACATGGGCTGGAAGATGCTAGAGCCGATCAGTGAAAGAGGGTCATTTTTGGAACATTCAGTCATTGTGCCTTTCTTGTCTGGACCCAAAGTCCATTCACCGCCCATTAGTATCACACTTTTGCACCCTCTATTGTCCAAGGGAATAAGCGAAACATTTTCCTTGACCTTGATTCTCGTTATGCTACTGAAAATTAAGATGGCCCCTGAAATCCCCGGTAAAAACTCTAGATCTTCTTTACCTGCAGTCTATTCTATTTATGGGTGACTTACAAGCCTCAATCGCTGAGGCTGTGTTCTTCTGGCTCCCCTCCTTCCGGGCACATAGTAGGACTGTATTTCCCCAGACATTTGATGTTGAGTGTGGCATTACGACTTGCTTTGGCCAATGAAGTACGAGTGAAAGTGACATGTGTCACTTCAGCTAATTCTGAGCAAAAGCTTTCAGACCTATGGTGTGCTTATCCGTGTTCTTTTTGCTTTCTGCATGTGACCAGCAATTGTCCAGATACTGGTGACTTCATCCACCTAGATCCCAAGGAAAGAATGGTGGTGAAAAGGGGCACAGCCTCCACTTGACCCTCAAAGGACCCAGAGCTTAACTAAACCTCTGGTACTTTGATCAACTGAAACTGGGGATTGTTTGTCACTACAGCAAAGCCTAACCTATCCCAACTAGATAGGTAAGGAAGGTAGGTAAGGATGTGTCTGCATCCCAGCTCAGAGCTCATGAGCCATGTGGACTTTTGTAAGCAAAATGGCCTCTCTGAACCTCATCCCCATCCTCTGCAAAATGGGGGCAATAATGCCCATCCTAAAAGGAATAGGGTGAGTAAGTGATCTGAGAGACATGCAATACTTAAATACCTAGAATGTTCAATAATGCAGCTGTTCTTTTTATAGCTATTAAATGATGATAATGGTGGTGAGGAAGAGGAGGAGGAAGAGGACAATGATAGAACTACTTTATATGGAACACGACTTTGCCACGCTCTATTCTAAACATTAGTTCTATTTAATCCTTACAACAGCTCTATGGAATAGGTACTGACATTAATCTTCACTTTATAGAGGAGTAAACTGAGTCCCATGCACTTTGGCAAAGTCAAGCTAGGAAACAACTTTGGATTTGCATCCAAGTATCCAGAGCCCCTGGTTTTAAGCCTGACTCCATATGGCTAACTAAGCAATGTGTGCTGGGTTGAGTGGAAACAGCCCAGAAGTAGAATCAACAAAGGTTCAGAGCCTGGCGCTGCTGACAATGGTCCAGTCTGGCCTCCCGGTGACATGCCCACCTCATGAAGGCTGAGAGCAGAGATGTTCATCTCAGGCCTTATGCCAGTGGCAGAGCCAAGATTCGGGACTTTCAAGTCGCCATTCCCAGATTTATATGTATCCAGTGGGTCAACCATGCTCCCCATACATCAAGTTCCTGGCAGGAATATCTTTACCTTCTCACATCCTCTTAGCTTTGTCATAGTAATGGCGTAATTTGGAGGTTTCTGCATGCATTCTGCCATCTAAGAGGATAATAAATTAATCATGCCCTTGGGCACTGTTGAAATATACACACTTAATCTCTTACCAACTTTCCTTCCTCACCATTGCTCTGTTCCTCTCCCTTCCATCACTTCAGATTTTTACAGTTCCCAAAGAAATATTAAACCAAATATTTATGCACTCATCTGAACCACAGTTCAGAGAAAGCAATGGAACAAAATCAGCATTATGAACCTGGAGCTATTCCCGTTTGGAAGTAATAAACACGAACAATTGAACAATTTCTCCCTGGAAATGCATGTTGGCTGCCTTTTTACTGAGAGTTTCAACACTTATTCTTATTATTCTTATAATTCAGGACAAATTTTAATGTTAACTCTGATGCTTGGAAACACAAGCAGTGTCAAACATAAATAAAATTTCAATCATTCTCAATCGAAATCCTGATACTCTATTCTGCCTTGTGTGTTCCTTGGTTAGAAGGACTTCAAAGTTCCTCATTCCCTGAAGCAGCTACTCTCTCTCGAAATCGGGTCATGTGAGATGAGAATCTTTCAAGGGCCCTCATGCTATCACTTTCAGAGAAAACTCAGGCTCCTTTGGTCATGCATTCAAGGCTCTTTACAAGCCCTCCCTGCCTCTGTGTTCAACCTCATCTGTTGCCAGGTTCACTCATTCTCCCATTCTGTTTGGCTGCTGTATCCCCCACACTGCCTTGCTTGGGTCTACCCTGTTTCAGCCCTTGGGTTACCCTCTCCTGACCCAGAGGCTCCTATCCAAAACCAGAGCCTGGCCAATCAGATCATCTCTTTGGGAAGCCTGGTATTGGGACAGGGAGAGACTGAGTCAGCTAGCTAAGTAAGGGCTACAGACTCTGAAAGTCTTATCAGTGTAAAAGCCAAATGTACCATTTTGGGGAGACCCTTTTGGGCCGTAGGTAGGGACCTTGACGAAGAAAATAGTCTACCTGGAAAACAGAAAGAGAGAGCAACGAATGCTTGTGTGTATACAAAGCTGGTTAGGTTCAAGCCCTGGATAATGAATTATCCTCTCCAGTGTTACTTAATCTTATGCCTCATACTTGGTTTTTTAAATTATACTTTCTACCAAAATATCACAGTCCCCTTTCCCAATGGTGTCTAGTAAATGGCTTTAATTCACCAGCGTATTACCAAGTATCTCTCTGTACAGCTCATTCCTTCACTGTCCCTGAATTCTCTAATTACATTCATCTATTCAGTGAGGACTTCTAGGACTATCTTATTAAAAAAATAATAGTGGCTTCCCTTCCAACATCATTCTCTATGTTCATTACCCTGTCTTGTTTATCTTCCCAGAGCCCATCATCACCCGATGAACTTGTCTGTTTATAATCTCTATTTACCATTAAAATATAGGCTCCATGTTATCAGGGACTTTTCTTTTGTTCATGGCTGTGAACAGTGCAGGGTGCATAGGAGACACTTAACTATTTTGTAATAAATAAAGAGGCTATATAAATAGAAACTGAAATGAGAGACCATGTTGTCAGAAAGAAAAGGAAATAAATGCACAAATCAATGAGCTTCCATAGCTATCTTGATTTCAAAATGGCTTATCAATTTCTGATAAGGACTATCTTTGCATCTTGGGCTTGAGTTATGAGATACTCTGGTATGCTCCCAAGAGAGTCATTTTGAGTGGCCTGCCCTAAATTAAATGATCCCAGTGAAAGGCACATTTTTTTCAGAGTAGAGCAGTATGCTCCCTGAAGATTAATAGGGAGCTGGATGCATTGGGATCAACTTGGGTAAACATCTTTCTAAAACTATGGCTCTTCTCAGGGAAGCCCAACAAGAGAGGATCAGACAAATTATGAGTAAATAAAGACTTTGGTGATGGGTTTCAAAAGATGCACAATAAATGGAAGGCTCTTGGTGGGGGGTGTGTATGGGTTTCGTTCCTCTCAAGATATGCCAACCAACCCTTTAAAACAGCCATGGGTAAACATAATTGCCCAATAATGGCCTTGTAGTAGGTGATTACTCCATAACAGGTCATGTTGGATGGTGAGTTTTGTGAGGTAGGGACCCTGGAGGAAAGCATGTATTTGAGGGAGAAGCAAGGTAGTCTGTTCTTTCTTTCTTTTTCTTTTTTTTTTAAAGACATATTCATTCATTTGAGAAAGAGAGAGTGGGTGTGTGCAAGTGGGGGGAGGGGCAGAGGGAGAGAGGGGGGAGAATCCTAAGCGGGTTCCATGCCCAGTGTGGAACCTAATGTTGGGCCCCATCCCAGGACCTTGAGACCATAACCTGAGCCAAAATCAGGAGTCAGACGCTTAACAAACTGAGCCCTCCAGACTCCCAGTGTGGTCTGTTCTATGTAAGATTAACACAGTGAGATCCCGAAAAGTAATTAGAAACATAGAAAGGGGGGCAGGAGGCATAGTTCTGGGCATCACCTAAAGACCCGCTGAAGAGGAAATCGGCTTAGTCTTGCTGTTTCAGGAAGGTCAATGAAGACAAGTTGCTGAACAGACAGATTTCAACTTAAGAGGAACATTCTGAGGTTGGAGGGCCATAGCTGATGGCATCGGCTGTCTTGTGCCGGAGGAGCCCGTCACTGTGGTGTCCAGGCTCGCACCCCACCGCTGGTACAGGTGCTGTGCAGGTGACCAGTATCAGATCGACTCTGAGGCTGTTTCTCACTCCTCGCTGGGAGGGTCCCTTGAGTCTGAAGCTTGAGGCAGCCCCGAACGGGTGTGGATCAGTGCTGATGAGGTCAGTGAGGACTGAGGTACCGCCCAGGGATCTCTGTTCAGACCCAGCTCAGCCACTCGACCCACTGGAGGGCAAGGTTCTCCTCCGTCCCCCAGACTCCGTATCTCTGGGAGCCGAGCAATATCCACCAGTCTTGCTTCGGCCGTGTAGTGGTTTAGAAAATGTTTTCGGTTCAGCTTATACTCTGGCTCTCATTTGTCCTTGGGTTTGACCTTGAGGGAACCTTTCACCCTGTGAACATCAGTTTCTTCTTCAGTTCAGTGGGGATGAGAGCTCCGAGCTCCTGAGGTCCTGGCGAGCTCCGGGTACTGTGGTTGGCACACAGGTGGCCCTCCACAAATACTAACAATTACCTCTGAGCGTATCCAAACGCAGCAACATGTCAATATCAGGAAGAGTAATTTTATAATTAGGAGGATTTTTTAAAGCCCTCAAGCTGCATCCTAGATAATAACAGCTTTCACTGAGGTCTTATAAACGTCAGGCACCAAGCTAAAGCTTTACGTATCTTTTTCCAGGTAGTTAGCGTTATTTCTATTGCTCGCGATCCAATGCTGCACATGCTGGCGCGATGCCAACTCCTGGCTGCACAATTCTTCACCGGTAGACCAGATGCCTCCTCAAGGAGCAGTGCTGGGGGTTTCAAGGCTTTTGCTGAACTAGGAAGGGGCGAGCCGGATCTTCTTCCCAGGGCTTCTGTTGAGCACACAAGTGTGCTCAGACCCCAAGCTCACACGGCACAGTGGGTGCTCACTATTACAGGGCCCACGGCCTCAGCCCATATGTGCGGACACACATGCTATGCAGTGGAAAATGAATGCATGCACAGTCCTGGAGCTTTCTGACTCGAAGCCAAACAAATTTACACAGGCTCATTTGTCAGCTGCCTAACCCCCCCCCAGTCTAGCTCATCCCGCCTCCCAAGTTCCTTAGTTGTTATAAGCTTATCACAGAAGTAAATCAAAATGTTCTCAAGAGGAGAAGAAAAGATAAAAGCAAAAAATGCAACATCCCCAAGAGAGGAATATTTTTTATAGTTCCACAACTCTAGCAATTCTGTCTTTAAAAAAAATCCATTATTTAATTTTAGTACCATGGAGGTGCTAGGGATGAATAATGGCTCCTCTTCTACCTTCTAGTATTTCTAAAATATTAATACTGGTTGGATACCTCTCTCCTAAGGGGAAGTAGGACTTGAATCTTTTATAGGCTCCTGAGCCCTGTTCCCATCCTATGAATTTATTTGATTACTACCAATCATATGCTCTGGGTTCTTCAAATTACATGTGCACCAAAGGATGGAGGCTACCGGTGAGGTGGAAAGGGTGAAATAGGTGGCTAAATAATCGCTTTCTCATTATTTTCTTTGTCTATATCTCTGCTCTTTTATTATCCATCAGGCTGCACCTTCTGTCTCTACACTGGACTTGGGCTGTGAATCACAAATGGAAGCCACAACAAGGCATCCTACTTACCATCCTCAGGGGCAGACGTCCCTCACGGCTAACGATGGTTCGTGCATCATTAGTGGCAAACTGTTAATGTTGAGTTTTGAGCACTGAGTCCCAACCGATCTACTCTCACAGGTCATAATGCCGTGTGTCTGTGTGTGTAGTGTGTGTACATGTGCACGCTCTCCCTTTCCACTTGGGTGGCAGGAGAAGAAGGAAGGTGGAGATGGTTTCAGAATAAGCTGGAAATAGGACTGTAAGTTGTTGCAGTTGGTGATGAAGGTTTTTTATTATTTTTTTTCAAATAAAAAATCAGGGGTACTTTTATCCCCTCTACAAAACTGACACATGTACACTAGGTAAAATCCGGAAAAGAAACTGAAGTAGATGCTAGAGGAACAATGTGCTCTATGTCCCAGAAGGGTGCTGAGTGTTGTAACTATTTTAAGATATCGATGACTTCATTTATTTATTTATTTTTAGAGTGATAGAGAGAGAGGGCAAGTAGGGGAAGGGGCAGAGAGCAAGAGAAAGAATCTCCAGCAGACTCCCCACTGGGCATGGAACCTGATGTAGGATCATGACCTGAGCTGAAATCAAGAGTTGGACACTTAAGCAACCAGGCCACCCATGTTCCCCTTTCCTCGTCTTTTAAATGCATACCACTGCCTAAATATGTTTCTAATTTTTTTTATCTTGAGATAATCGTAGAGTCACACGCAGTTACAAGAAATTCCTTTTACCCAGTTTCCCCGAGTGCTGCCATTTTGTATAACTGTAGTACAGTATGAGAGCTGGGATATTGACATTGCTGCAATCCATGGATTCTGTTCAGATTTCCCCAGTTTTACTTGTATGCATTTATGTGTGTGCATGTATCTCTTTCTATGCAATGTTGTCACACGTATAGGCTGAATTTACCACCACCATTGAGCTACTAAACAGTTCCGTCATCACAATGACCCCTGTTATCATTTTATAACCATTCCCTCCTCTCTCCAATATACCACCCTTCCCCCACATCGCTAGATCCTGGCAACCACTCACGTGCTCTCCATTCCCATAATTCTCTCATTAAGAAAATGCCACATAAATGAAATCATACAGTATGTAGCCTTTGGGATTGGCTTCTTTTCCACTCAGCATAATTTCCTGGAGGTTCTTCCAAGTTGTGTCTCAAGAATTCATTCATTTTGTTGCTGAGCAGAATTCCATGGTATGGATGTTCCATTGAAGGCCATCTGGGTTGTTTCTCGTTTTTGGCAATTACAGATAAAGCTGCTATGGATATGTAAGTACAGGTTTTTGGGTGGACATAGCTTTCATTTCTCTGGGATACATGTTCAGAAGTGCAGTTATTGTGTCTTGGGGCAACTTCACCCTTAGTTTTACAAGAAATTGCCAGACTGGTTTCCAGCATGGTTGTAGCATTCAGCATCCCCACCAAGTCACCAAGTAGTCTCTGAGCGATGCGGTTTCCCATGTCCTCATCAGCATTGACTGTAGTGACTCTGCTTATTTTTTTTTTTTTTAACCATCTTAACAGATGCGCACTGATAGCTTTGTGGTTTTAATTTGCATTTCCCTCATGGGTGTTGAGGTTAAACATCTTTTCATGTGCTCACTTGCCATCCATAGGTCCTCTTTGGTGGAATGTCTGTTCATGTCTTTTGCCCATTTTCTAGTAAGGTTAACTGGGGATTTTTGCTGCTGAATGTTGACAGTTTTTCCCATTCTGCGTGTATGAATCCTTTGTCAGATACACAGTTTGTCAGTGTCTCTTCCCAATTTGTAGCTTGTCTTTTCATTGTTTTATTTTTTAAAGATTTTATTTATTTATTTATTTGACAGGAAGAAAGATCATGAGTAGGCAGAGAGGCAGGCAGAGAGAGAGGGGGAAGCAGGCTCCCAGCTGAGCAGATTCCCAATACAGGGCTCGATCCCAGGACCCTGAGACCATGACATGAGCTGAAGACAGAGGCTTAACCCACTGAGCCACCCAGGCACCCCTTTTTCATCCTTTTAATAATATTTTTCCTTGATAAAAAGTTTAAGTTTTGATAAGGTTCACCTAATCAAATTTTCCTTTCAGGAATCTCACCTTTTCTGCTGAGTCTAAGAACTCTTTGCCTGGCCTTGAATCCCTGAGCTTTCTCCCATTTGTTCCTAAATGCTTCATGGTTCCACAGTTTATATTTACATTGACAATGCATTTTGAGCTAACCTTTGTATAAGGTATAAGGTTCAAGTTCAGGTTCACTTTTTTTTTTTTTTCAATTTATTTATTTTCAGAAAAACATTATTCATTATTTTTTCACCACAGGTTCACTTTTGATTACAGACATGCAAGTGCTCCTGCACTATCTGTGGGAGGACCTAACCCTTCTCCATGGAATTGCTTTTGTCTCTCTCTCTTGAGAATCAGTTGAGCATATTAGTGTGGAGCTATTTCCAGGTTTTTTATTCTCTCCCACTGATCTACCCATCTTCCTCTGCTGCACCACACTGTCTTGACTTCTGCAGCTATCTGGTCTTCACATCAGGCAGAGTGATTCGCCCCACCCTGCCTTAATAATCCTTCTTCTTCAAGACTGTTAAGCTATCCTGGGGCCCGTGTCTTTCCACATAAATTTTACAATACGCTTGTCTATGCCTACAGAAAACCTTGCAGGGATTTTGATAAGAGTTGCCTTAAAACATCAATCCATCAATCCATCTATCTGTCTACACATATTCACATATATCATGAGCCTTTTCCTTATTATCACTAGCTCCCTATTAATGGCCACCCAATATTTTATAGTAGATATGCCATCATTTACCCACCTCAATGATAGTGGATGCTTGACTCTTCTAAGTAAGGAATACTGTGAACAAAGCTAGCAACTACATCTTTCTCCAAAAACAGACTATGCATTTGGATTATTTCCTTCGGATAGACTCCCAAAGGTGGGATTGCTCCAACAAAGAGAAAGAATGCTCATACAGTTATTTCTACGTGGATATTCCTTCATGTGTTTTCACCCATATGTGGAAAGTATTACCATTAGCTTTAAAATTCCATTTTGTTAGGGGTTTGAACATCAAAGTGGGAGAGAGAGATGGTCATCAATGAAGAAAAAGCAGATTGTGGGACAGCGAGTAACACAGCAACCACGCCTCCTGAAATCATGATGACTGCAATCCCTGATTGGTGGACTCTAGCCCGACTCCCCCCAGAGTGTTGCCGCCCACCTGCTCTCTGCTACTCCTTCCGACTCTCTGGTGAAGGCAGGTAAGTAAGTTCAATTCCTACTTCATCTACTCCAGGATAGCTATTTGCTGCCAAAACATTCTTTTTGTTTTAATTCTCTTTTCATCCTAAAGAAAAAGGATTTAGTTAATTCATCTTATTTTTACCCAAGAAAGGGAGACAGGCAAACTGGCCATCTCAATCCATCTCTTTGTTGTTTGGCCATGAAAACGTCCGTTATAGGAGACGGTCCTGAATGGGAGGTGAGCAATGCGTGCCCGTTGGAGTGATCAATGACAGTTTGGAGGGGCTGACAGGGCTCCTTTTATGCTTCCGTCCTTCGTAATTGGGTGTTCTCCTTTTTCTCTAGTGGAAGTGGAGGATCCATGGAGCAACAGGAAAACAATGTGGTTTTCATTTCTATGCAGTTGTTTTGCTCTTAAAACTATTCTGGATCTTCACTACGAAGAGCAAGTGTTGTCATCCTCGAATTTTGAGTCCTAAAAGCCAAGGCTCTTCTGAGAACTCAGGATAGAGGTGACCTCTCTGGACATGTTGGAGTGCACTTGAATCTGGTAAGGGCTACAGCCAGGAGAAAGGAAAGCCCAGGGCCTCCTGGGCCTTGCCAACATCACGTTACTTAGAAAAACAAAAACAAAAACAAAAACAAAACTGATCTAACTGATCTTCACACTGTCAGATGTCGGGATCTGGTATCCTGGAGGACTGTAAAGTGGGGAATCATAAAAACTATAAATGCTGAGATGCAGAAAAAATAGTCCTTGTGTGAAGGACCGTGTTTTCTTTCTTTCTTTTTCTTCTTCTTCTTCTCTCTCTCTCTCTTTTTAAGAGCAGGGAGAGGCAGAGGGGTAGGGAGAGAGAGAATCTTAAGCAGGCTCCGTACCTAAAGCAGAGCCCAAATCAAGATTCGATCGCATGGTCCCAAGATCATGACCTGAGCCAAAGTCAAGAGTCTGATGCTTAATCAACTGAGCCACCCAGGCATCCCCGAATGACAGCATGTCTAATGGAAATATATGATTCTTTTAGATTCTCCCTCCCCATCTTATGGGAGCAAAGGTCAAATCAGAGGGAGATTGATATTAGTTAAGTGTCTGATTTGGGACAGACAACTTGCTAGAGGCTTCCCTTGTATTATTGTAGTATTTCCTTACTCTAAAGAGGCATTGCTAGCCCCATCGCACAGAGGAGGAAGTTGAGCACTACACAGCTGGACTGAATTTTCCAAGAAGTGTCAAGCAAAGCAAGTCTGGTCTGATGCCAGGTCGACTTCTGTTTCTACCGCCCTTCAGTGAGGATGGGGAGCAAGAGAGAAAAGGAGCCAGTGATTTAAGTGAGAAGCAGACACAGCAATGAAGCAATCAAGTGGCAAAGATAGGCACCCTGAAGCTCTCTGTTCGCTTGTTTTGTTTGTTATTTTTTGTTACTGTCAGGGGAAGCGCTCTGTTTCTGAATGACACTCTTCCACAAATGAATGGAGTGTGGAGATTGCGGGAAAAGGTCTCTGGGAGACCCTGCGTGCTTCCACTGGGAACACAGTCTCATACCCTCTGTCCCTCAGAGAACCCGGGGTCGGCTCCAAAAAGGTAGAGCTCTCCCACCCCGCAATGTGGAGGAAGAGAATACCGACAATCCTTGTCCTGTGCCCGTGTGCGGGGTTCAGAGAGCACAGCTAGCGAGGTAGAGCTGGGGGGAGGGGTTCAAGTTCTCGCTCAGCCTCGTAACGGCGTGTGTGTCAGAGACTATGAGTGTCTCCAACCCTTGGCTCCTCCCACTGTAAAATGGGGATCATACCCCCTGGGACGGTTGTTTAAATATTAAAATAGACATAAGGTAGGCAAAGAGACGGCATGTGGGATGCGTCAGAATCATCTGTTAGCAAGGTAGCTACTACCAAGAACACCCTGACAGCTTTCCTTCGAGCCTAACTTCCACATTTTCCTGGACGCTGGCAACAGTCCAGGTCACAGCGGCTCCTGTCCAAGCAGAAACACTCAGCTCCCCAAGAGAGTCAGACAGCTAGATATGTGCCTCCTGACACCATACTCTGCTTATATCCCCCACGGAAGCCTCCATCTTGGCCAACTATTCCACTAAAAAATACACAGTTTCAATGTTCTTTTAAACGACAATTTCTGTGCTTTGGGGGTTAAAGGCACGTGCACCATTTAAATCCTGCAATTGCACTCCTGGGTATTTACCCCAAAGATACAGATGTCGTGAAAAGAAGGGCCATCTGTACCCCAATGTTTACAGCAGCAATGGCCACGGTCGCCAAACTGCAGAAAGAACCAAGATGCCCTTCAACGGACGAATGGATAAGGAAGATGTGGTCCATATACACTATGGAGTATGATGCCTCCATCAGAAAGGATGAATACCCAACCTTTGGAGCAACATGGACGGGACTGGAAGAGATTATGCTGAGTGAAATAAGTCAAGCAGAGAGAGTCAATGATCATATGGTTTCACTTATTTGTGGAGCATAACAAATAGCATGGAGGACAAGGGGTGTTAGAGAGGAGAAGGGAGTTGGGGTAAATTGGAAGGGGAGGTGAACCATGAGAGACTATGGACTCTGAAAAACAGTCTGAGGGGTCTGAAGGGGCGGGGGGGTGGGAGGTTGGGGTACCAGGTGGTGGGTATTAGAGAGGGCACGGCTTGCATGGAGCACTGGGTGTGGTGCAAAAATAATGAATACTGTTATGCTGAAAATAAATAAATTTAATTAAAAAAAAAAAAACCCTGCAGGGAGAATCAGAACTCCCCTTGGACGCACCGTTTCCTCTGTATCTCACGCAGTTCTCAGCCGAACCACCCTTACTGGGCCCTTGTTGGGGCAACACTGCACGGGCGAACGCATGCTGGGTCAACTAGAGACCAAAGTCCTCTGGACTTTCCAAGACTCCGCCACGGGCCGGCTCAGGTGCGGCACCCCACACCCGCACAGCCCCCGCATTTCCGGCTCCCCGGCAAAGACCGCGACACGCAACAGCCAAATCCGAGTCCGGGCAATTAGCCGCGGGAACTCGGCTCCTTCCACCGCCCGCGTTCACACTCCTTCTTCGGACACGGCTCTGGGGAAATTACTTTTCTCAGAGCGTGATGTTCTTTTTTTATGGGGAGAGAGTTAGAATCCCGCAAAGCGCCATAAGGAAGATCTCATCTTGTGATAATAGCCAGCAGGGTCAAAAAAGCACCGGGATCGTTCCGAGCAATTCCTCCAACGGCCCCAGCTCCCAACAGCTCCGGGAGGAAGACCCCGTGTTCCCCTTCTCCCCCACGTTCTGCACAGACGCGAACCCCCAGCGCCAGCCCGACATGTGCTGCACCCCGGGCAGTTACCTGCTGAGTACTGCGAGCTCACACGCGCGGAGGACGAACGCCGCGGAAGCCCAGGACGCCACGCGCCTACCCGCTCCTACCCGCAGTCTCCGTTCCAAGGGTTTGCAGCCGGGGGAAGCGTTCCCACCTGAGCGCGGCGCCAGGTGCGGTCAGTAACTCAACAACCTAGAAGCCAGGGCGGATGGGGGTGGGGCTTGGAGCTTCTGGTGCCTTCCCCAGCCCTTTTGACCTTCATCTTAATCCATATGCTTTTCTCTCTTTCTCTTTAAAGATTTCAGAGGGAGAGAGAACAAGCATGAGCACACGTGTCAGTGGGGGAGGGGAGAGAGAGAGAGAGAAAAGCAGGCCCCCTGCTGAGCACAGAGCCCACCATGGGGCTCAATCTCATGACCCTAACTAAGATCACGACCTGAGCTGAAATCAAGAGCAGAGGTTTAGCTGACGGCGCCACCCAGGAGACCCGCCTTTCCATGTCTTTTTATCATCAGATAAACTCTATGAAGCAGGTGGCTTTATCACCCCCATTTTACAGAATGGGGGCCTGAGTCACAGAGCATTTAAGAATTTTGACCAAGTTCCCCTAAGACTGCTCCAGCATCAGCCTAGAGGAAACGCGAGCACCTCTGATTTATTACAAGGTGATGCCCTAGGGGCGCTGAACACTGAGAACGTCATATCTCATGCGACCCTCCCCAAATCCTTGCGGGTAGATTCTTACTCTCTCTATGTTTCAGGCAAAATACTGAGGCTTGGGCAGGGTAGCAAACCTTCCCCGAGGATCACTTAAGCTTTCCTGCCCTTTGAATCTTTGCTCTGAATCACTACATTAAGCAATCAGATCGATAATTTGCAAAGAGATTAACCAAATAAGAACATTCCCACCCCAAACCCGCCCTTTAGGTGACCAAAATGAGCAGACTGAGAAATGGTCAGGGCAGCTGTTTGGGCCAACTTAGTAATTATGTAGTAACAAAGGGGATTCAATCAATTGCTTAGCAATTAGCCATTATGAGAAGATGGGGGAAAAAATCCAATTGACTGGTAGAGCAGGAAGCATTTTAAATGTCACCACAGTAAGAGAAATATTTGCAGATTTGTCTTCATAATGGTTAACTAATTGCTATCTTCAAATTTTATTGCCTTGGAAATATAATTCATGAGACAGAGTAGTAACACTTGGGGCTCTTTCTCCTTTGTCTTAGTTAGCAGCAAAGGGAGGCATGCAAATCAATCAATCCCTATAATCTAAGAAGACCCCCTCCTAAGGAACAGCCTCCTTGAGGCACGGTCAATGTTTTAGTCATCGCTTTATCATCTCCATGTACCTGGTACAATGTGGGGACCTATAGTAGGTGCTCAAGACCTGGTGGATGAATTGAATTAAAGTTGAACAGAAGTGCTGGGGTCTGTACCCCCAATACTGAGTTTCCCTCAAGTGCAGTTCTAGAGCTGTAACACAGTTCTAACTGTAGGGAAGGTTGGTGGTTGTAGGTTACCCCAAGGGGCTCCCCAGCCCCTTCCCATATCAGCTCTTGAACCTGCCCCACGACAGTTGGCTAATACCACATCACTGTGCCGTGACATCGTCCACCCCCACCCACAAAGGGAAGTGCTTATGGCCCAACTGAACCTGTTTCTCTGGTCTTAGATGTCCTCATTAATGGGCATTTGCCCAATGTTGAATCAAACGTTATTCTCTCCAGCCTTTCCTTCGAGAACTCATGGGGTTTGGGGAGGCTTTTTGCCTTTGGTGATGATGCTAGGAGGCTATTTGTGCTGTTGGGAGAAAGACTGTCTCTAGAGAAGGAGAGGACGAGGCTACCATATAAAGGGAGAGCAGAAAGAACAATTCTTTGAATATGGGACCCAGTTGGTCTAAAGCCATATGCACTCTTGAATTTCCTGGGTATGGGAGTCAGCAAATACCCTTTTGCCCATTTTGCTTCAGCTCTCTGGGTGAGTTTCTGTCACACACGACCTCCCAGTCCTGAGGAACAGAATCCCTTCCCAGCTACTGCTATACTTCTGCTCCAGGCTGTTAGTTTTGGAGCAGCCAAAAAAAGGAAGAGCCAGAGGTTGAAAACAGAATTTGGAGAAGTGTCTATTCATGGCTTCTGTCCATTTTTTGAAGTGATTATCTGTTTTTTAGTGTGTTGAGTTTGAGGAGCTCTTTATAAATCTTGGATATCCAGCCCTTTGTCTGTCCTGTCATTTACGAATATCTTCTCCCATTCTGTGGGATGCCTCTTTGTTTTTTTGACTGTTTCCTTATTTCCTTTGCTGTAAATGATGAAGTCCCCCAAATTCATATTTGCTTTTTTTTCCTTTGCCTTTGGAGATATGTCTTGAAAGAACTTGGTGTGGCCAATGTGGAACAGGTTACTGCCTAAGTTCTCCTCTAGGATTTTGATAGATTCCTGCCTCACATTGAGGTCTTTAATCCATTTCGAGTTTATCTTTGTGTATGGTGGGAATGCCTGTTGGTGCAGCCACTTTGGAGAACAGTGTGGAGATTCCTTAAGAAATTAAAAATAGCACTACCCTATGACCCTGCAATTTGCACGACTGGGTATTTACCCCAAAGTTACAGATGTAGTGAAAAGAAGGGCTGTCCGTACCCCAATGTTCATAGCAGCAATGGTGACGGTCGCCAAACTGTGGAAAGAGCCAAGATGCCCTTCAACAGATGAATGGATAAAGAAGATGTGGTCCATATACACTATGGAGTATGATGCCTCCCTCAGAAAGGATGAATACCCAACTTTTGTAGCAACATGGACGGGACTGAAAGAGACTATGCTGAGTGAAATAAGTCAAGCAGAGAGAGTCAATTATCATATGGTTTCACATACTTGTGGAGCAAAAGGAATAACACGGAGGACATTGGGGGTTGGAAAGGAGAAGTGAGTTGGGAGAAATCGGAGGGGGAGATGAACCATGAGAGACTGTGGACTCTGAGAAACAAACTAAGGGTTTTGGAGGGAAGGAGGGTGGGAAGCTGGGTGAGCCCCGTGGTGGGTTCTCAGGAGGGCGCGTATGGCATGGAGCACTGGGTGTGCTGCATAAACAATGAATCTTGGAACACTGAAAAAAAATAAATTAAATAAAAAAAGAAAATAGAAATTGAAAGTAGACTACAGAGGAGGGTTCAAACTTTGAGAATAAGATTTGGGTAACTCCCAGGGAAGCTGGGTGCAAAGCAGTCCTGCTCAGAAGGAGAGATCCTTCTTTCTTCAAACGATTCTTGTAAGGATCCAATAGATACCTGCTTATGAAATTGTAGGGTACAGTTTTGCTTAAAAGGATCACTGCAGGAGGGACTGGAGGTACGGGCTTGCAGCTGGACGTCTGGGGACCAGAAGGACACAGGAGGCCAGAAACCACGGAGTCCAAAAGTCAGAAAGGGCCCCCAGATTAGGTCGGGACACGTACACACACACACACACACACACACAACACAAGTTTTCATGTTATCTGTCACGAAACAACAACAAAAATGACTTAATTTTGTTGAAACAGAGAATTATGTTCCTTCCTAAAGATTCTATCAAACAAAGCTAATGAGAATGGAAAATGCACCCTCCTGTATTACTGATGCAAGGTGGGTAAATGTCGGCGAGCTTCAATGAGATTCCATCCCTAGAGCAGAAGTTTAAAATACAGCTTCACCAATGGCCTTGTGCAAACTTCCTGGCACTCAAGGTGTTGGTCAGAGGTGTGCAAACCCATTCTGACAAACAAGGGAAAGAAAAGACGGTAGCTCGTTAGGCAGTCGAAGAAGGCACTGTAAACTATAATAATTGCTTATAAAATTTTATGGTTGGTCATTAATCTTAACCACCTCAATTTCTAAAAAGGAAGATTCACACTCTTTTTAAATAGACAAAATTGGAGTTTATGGGAAATTTAATAATATTCATGCTGATGCAATAAGAAATTCCCTAAGTCTTAAATTTGTTGCAGACTTTGGAGAGGAAGCAGCCTGTCGTAGCCGCCAGAGGACAGAGCCTGACAACGGGCCTGCCAGCACGTCCCAGAATCTCTCTGAGCTATAGTTTCCTTATCTAGGAGATGGCGGTGGTTTCTTCTTCTTTGCAAAACCGCAAGGATAGAAAAGAAGGCAGTAAAGTTCACAGAGGTACGTGGCCTGGCATATGGGCAGTGGCCCTCTGTGAAGGAGCTATAAGCATCCCTCCAGAACATTTTCCAAGCATCAAGATTCTGACCATGATCACCCCTCTCCCCTTCCCCCAGTGCAGCTCTGAGCCGAGCCCCTATCACTTGCAGAAGCTGAATGACTGCTATGCCCCCTGACCTATGCCTTCCCTCTCCCCGCAAGGTGGTCTAGTCTCTGTCCACCAGCCAGAGATTCTGGAAAGACACAATAAATATGAAAACCCTCCCAGGTGTGGTTTTTTCTCTCAGCTAGAATAAAAGTCCAAGTCGTTCTGGTGACCTACAAGGCCTTCCATGATGAGGTCATACCTCTTCTCCTGTCTCACATCCCCTTGCCTCTCTCTGTTCCAGTCCCCATACCAGCTGACCTGCTGTTTGCAGAACATTCCACACTCCCACCCCAGGATTTTGCTCCCCTTTGTCCTATCTAGGACGCTTGCCCCTGAGGTAGATGTGAGTTTGCACTTCCACCATGAGGTGTTACCCCTGAAAAGGCTTTTAAGCTGCAACCTGTACCCCATCTCTAGCCTTTGCTTCCGTGCACCCCCCGTCAAGGCCTAGCTTAGCCACTGGCACACCATACATATTAGTAACTTTTATTGTTGACCTCCCTTTGTAGAAAGTAGACTCTAAGAGGGCAGGATCGGTCTGTCCCGCTCACTGCTACATCCATAAAACCTACAGTGATTCATCACATAGCCAGAGCTCAGGGCATGTTTGCTGACAAGAGATGTCTGCCACCGAACTCCCCCAGCCACGGGAGCTCCTGGCTGCAAACCACTTCTCCTGGGCTGCAGAAACCACTCCACCGGCCCTATCAGTGATTTGCTCTGCCAACACGAACTATAGGCCCTGAGGCCTCAGGCCAAGCTGTCTGTAATCAGGACAGGAGGGGGAGAAGGTGCTGGAATCAGAGCATCGAGGTTTGCCCCGAACCACAGCATGCTCTCTGAGAAAGAGGTAGAGGGAGCAACCGAATCTGGCATTGGGAAAAAATTCAACAAGAAGCATAGAAATGTCGGGTTCATGAAGGGGCTATGGTAATGTGAATGTCCTTCTTTCTTCAAACGATTCTTGTAAGGATCCAATAGATACCTGCTTATGAAATTGTAGGGTACAGTTTTGCTTAAAATCTCCATCTCCCCTTTTATCTTTCTTGTCCTTCACTGGGGCTGGTATCCCTTATGCTCTGGCCCCATGCTCTCCACTAAACCTCATGCCCCTGGGGTTCCATCCTTTCAAGTCAAATTTCAACTTTCCTCGGTTATAATGAGCCCGTCTGATACAGCTTGAGCAGTGAGAAATTTCATTTCTGGTAACTCTTAACCCAGTGGTTCCCAACCCGGACTGTACACTGTGATCTTCAGAAGAGGTGTACAAGACAATGGATGTACCAGCCACAGCTCAGAGAATCTGGTGTACTATCACTGGAGTGGGGCTCGGGCACCAGGATTTTTCTAGAATCTGAGTGATTCTAAGTTGCTGTCACATTCAGAAGCACTGTTATTGTCCCTTCTAGGAAAGGCAATTAGATGTAAGTGGGGCCTGTTGGCGACAAGTCACAATATAGAACTTTTTCTAAAGCTGAAGACTTGACGGCATTATGGGGGCAGCTTATTAGCCTTCCCATTTCGTTCAAAACATCCTTAGGATGTGCTTGTCCAGCTACTAATATGTTGAGGCAGCTGTGAAGGCAAATGTTGGGCTACCCGTGGACACACTGATGTTGGTGGAGCCCATCTCGGTGCCCACAGAGCCATGTGAGCCTCCAAAGAGTCTGAGCCCACAGTGGCCACCCAGAGGAACAGTGAGCAGAGTCAGGCTCTTGCTGGTGCTCAGGAAACACCTGGAGGCATTTTCCACCCATGGGCCCCATGAATGTCCCGGGGAACACATGTTTACATGCGTGTGATAAACATGCGTGAGATCCCAAGACACATGCCTGTGATTAATTTCTTCTCCAGGTGACATGTCTTTTCTGGATGTACTGTGGCTTTTTTTTTTTTTAATCAACTATGACCTGAATCAAGAAAATTGATCTTCTTAAAAGAAAGATTCCTCAATATTATTCAACTGAAGGCAGAAACACGACAATGGGGACCACAACAAAACACAGAACAGGAGAAGCTGAAACTCAGGAGAGAGATCCTAGGTCTGTCCTAAGATGTCCAACAACTACAAGGCCTTTCAAAGGAAGACAATCCATCTTAAAAGCACTAATTTTGCAACTAAATGCTTATATATATATATATAGAGAGAGAGAGAGAGAGAGAACGGTTCTGAGGTATAATTTCCTTTCTTCCACAAGACAGTGCAGGCACAAAAGGGAGATGATAATTGGTTTCCAGACATATTCCGTGGAGAAGCTGGGGAGACTCTCAAAGCGCACGTGGCAGAAGATGGCGGGGATCCGGGAGAATGTGTCAGATGCACGAGTCAGGCCACGGGCACTGGGGAGAAAGGAGGACCTAGACGTTCTGCGCTGTTGCCATTTACCATCCTGTTCCTGGTGATTAAACCAAACAACTGTGCCTGCTTATTTTATTGATTATTCCTGTTCTTGTTATGATAACCTGAAAGACATTTCCAGAAATAGGCCAGGTCAATGCACAAGTGGAAGACACAGAATTAACGTGACAGCTTAAAGGACACAGTGGAGGGGGCGGGATATATCGTCTTCAGGACGATTCCTTAGCTGAAGGGATGTTGTTCAAAAACCCTTCAGAGACGTAAAACCACCTGCAGAATTTAAAATTCTCCAGAAAATACAGTGGGCAGAAACGTGAGAAACGGATCCTGAGGTCTTTCCCCTTTATTTGCTTTTGAATCTTTGAAAAAGAGTGTTTGGGCACGTGGTTGCCGATTTCGACAGCAACCCAGAAGCTAACTGAGAGGTTACTATGTACCAGGCAATGGGTCAAGCGCTTCACGTTCATTCCTTCTCTCCTCAGACCAAGCCCCTGAGTCAATGCTCTTTTTGTCTTGTTTCCCATTAAGAATTGGATAGAGGCTTCTCAATGTGCTCAAAGAAGGTCACATAGTTCGTAGTCCAAGAAAAAAGGGTGAATGTAGTGTCATAAAGAGTGGACGCTTGGGACCAGGAGCCGGGCTGCCGGAGTCCAGAGCTCAGCCCCTCTGTCGCCAGCTGTGGAATCTCTAGGATTCTGGGTCTCGGTACTATTACCTGTAAAGGGGGGGAAATGATAGTCTTCATCTCATGGTCATTGGGAGGAGATGGAAAGACGGATACGTACCAGCTACACATATATGTGCAGACATAGATACATAAAATACACATAGAGAGTTAATCACACAAACCAAAAGAGTTAATCATCTGTAGAGTCCGGGGCGAATGCGTAAGTGCCAAGTGTGGTTACCATGACCGTCAACAACCGCTGTCTTCACATTTACGCTCAACCCTTGACATCTGCGACTACCTCCCCTCTCCATGTCCTCCCTTCACGTTAATAGGGTGCTTCTTTCGGCTTCAGGACCATAGAGGGGGCACCGTCCCATGGAAAGAAAAGGAGTCAACAGTTAATTTCTATTTTAAGGGTTAAAGGAAAGGCTCGTTACTAGACTCAACAGATGGAGAAATGAAACCGCTGTGGTCACAGTTAGGTTCTCATGAGCCAAGCGATTATTTAATGTAAAAAGATACTCAAGCCCAGGTTTGGAAAGAGCTGTTCATTTTTCTGACCTTTGTAAAATTTTCCCGATGGGCTTCACCCTGGAGGCTATGGGATGCTGACCCACGCTATGGCAAATAGCTTGCCTCTTGGATTTCTGTCCCCTCTCCCCAATCCGTGACTTGGCTTGGGTGCTGATGTTCAAACTGGGAAAGTTTCACCCCTGACTTTTTGGGTTGGGGAGGTTCCTGGCTGAGAGGTCTAACAAGATTGGACTCTGCCTCCATCCTACTTCCTTCCTTCCTTCCTTCCAGTCCAAACCTATTCGCCTGTATCTGCCTTACCTATGGGATCTTTGGATAGGACTTTTTTTGAAGAGTAGATGTCGACACTCAGAAAACTTTGAAAACTACTGGTTTAGATCCCTTCCAGTTCTGACACCGTGATGCTCTAAGATCAGACAGCTGGCTTCCGACATGTCCAAGCCTTCTACACAAGGTGCCTCCTTGGACCGCAGAGACGGGTGTTGTCCCATTGGGGAAGGGACACTGAGACTAGAATGAAAGGGAGGCCGGCCTGAATACACACTGATTTTTGAAAGAAACAGAGAATTCTTATATTCATATTCTAAATCACGTTGCTAAGAACAGCCCAAGAAAAGTTGAGTTTAATTCCACCAGTTGAAGCTATAGTAATACTACTGGATTTTTCTAAAGGACTTGGTGTGTACCCAATTCCCATGTGTAGCATATAACTCACAGATTTAATTATAGATCTTCCTCAGTCACTAGTTCCCTAGGAAATAAATCCATGGCTCATGTCTTGTGCATGGAAGGTCATAGCAAGAAGATAAATATTTTCTGCATTTTGAAACTTTATCTAGAGGTCACAGGTCTGCAACTCAGCAGATGAGAGCTCTTCAGACAATAGCCAAAAGCTGCTGTGTTTGACTAATATCAACGATACTTAAAACCTTTTGTGTTTATCTCAAATAAGGCACTTCCCACTTAAACGATTGAAAATTTTCACTATATCTCTTTTCCTTTTTTTAAAGGCTGAAATACAAATAAGACGAGAAGTTTCCCTAAATGTTTCCTCCTGCTCAGTTAAGATAAAAGTTATGTTCATAATAAAAAGAAAGGGAGTATTATCTGAAACATCCAAGCTAATTTTAATCACACGAACTTTGCAGGGCAAAGATCTCTCTTCACTTTGAGTCAGGCAGAAAACTGCCACAACTGGCCAGTTATTTCGAAGAACTAAAACAAGAGGCCAAGCGCAAAGCCGAAAATTCAGAAAAGCCGAAGTACAGATGCCTTTAAACATATGAAACAAGATCACAAAGAGACAGATTTTTCCTTCTGACTCAGGGAAGTCAGGCTCATTGTACTTTATAATTTTGTGTATTTAACATTTTCTGAAATTGGTTTCTGCTGGTCCCCATTAGTGCCACTAACGTTTTTAGTCCTATGCGAGGATTAAATGGGAAAACCTAACTAAAGTACTCTGTAAACCCCAAAGAGCTATACAAATGTTAGCTATCTCAATTAGGGTCTGTCCCATAAATTCTTAAATGCAGTCCTTTTGATCACAGCGTGGTGGGACTAACTGAGGGTTTTGAGCGCTGCGTCCTTGAAATGACAGAACGAGGGGTGCCTGGGTGGCCCAGTGGGTTAAGCTTCTGCCTTCGGCTCAGGTCATGATCCCAGGGTCCTGGGATCGAATTCCGCACTGGGCTCTCTGCTTGGCAGGGAGCCTGCTTCTCCCTCTCTCTCTGCCTGCCTCTCTGCCTACTTGTGATCTCTCTCTGTCAAATAAATAAATAAAATCAAAAAAAAGAAAAGAAAAGAAAAGAAATGACAGAACAAGATTAGCAGTGGTTGGATCTTCTTCTCTTTTTATGTGGAGACCGTAAAGTTAACTAATGGGTCCATTCAATGGAAGTCTCAGAAACATCCCAGGAGGGTTCAAAAGAGGAGCTATTTTGCCAGCCAACCCACGGCCAAGAGAAGACCAAGGGGTCTCCACCTGGCATCAAAACATTGTCAGTTTCTCCTGCGACTGCAGCAAAGGAGTTTACGGCTTTAGTGGGAGACCAGATGCACCCGGACAAAGCACTTTGCTTTACTTGGCATTCTTTAGCAGGAGAGCCAAGTCTCTCTAAGTGACCTAAGACATGAGGCGTGGAAGGCGGGCTATTGCTTCCTTTTCTCCATGCATGACACATAAATCGCTTTTTCTCAGCTGAAGGTCCTCTATAAAATATTAATTAGGATAGAGCTAATATTTATTGAGCAATAGCTAAGTAGTAGGCTATGTATACACTTCTCATACGTTCTCATGCAGTGCTGTAAACAGCCCTGTGACACAGGTAGACCACACCTGGAGGAGCATTGGCTCGAGTTTCCAGCTCATAAATACAATAGATGGGCCCTAAGTCAGGGTCTTGGTCTGCTCCTTGCTTTCCAGGCAGTGAGACAGGCAACTCCCTTTGCTCACCAGGCAGCATCTCTGGGCAGCCAACACAGACCGTGATCCTCCTCTCTCCAGAGAAACTCTCTTTGCCACACACACACACACACACACACTCACACGCACACTCACACGCTGCCGGTCATATCAGATGTTCAGAGGCTCCATAACATCCTTCCGTGGACCAAACCTCGAACACACCGGATGAAGAACTTCTGTTCCAGAAACCTCCCCATCTCCCAGGTGCCCTTAGTGTTCCTTCCTTCTTTCAACACAACCAGCTCAACTCAGCCTTCCTTAGTTTCTCCTATTTCAGGCTCACAGGACCGGCCAGACAGAAGATCTCAGCTCAAGATCATTTTATTTTATTTTAAAGATTTCATTTATTTATTTGACAGACAGAGATCACAAGTAGGCAGAGAGGCAGGCAGAGAGAGAGGGGGAAGCAGGCTCCCCGCTGAGCAGAGAGCCCGATGTGGGGCTCGATCCCAGGACCCTGAGATCATGACCTGAGCCGAAGGCAGAGGCTCAACCCACTGAGCCACCCAGGCGCCCCTGAAGACCATTTTAAAGGCAACTTAATTGAGGAGTGCTTTTGTTTGCCTGAAGGGAAGCAAATGTCGAATACTATAGCCCACTTTCACAGCGGTGAAAAACCCCCTTTGACTGAGACGAAACTAAGCACCCAAATACCAAATGACTTGCCTGAGGTTTCATTTCTTGTCGGCAGCAGAGCCGGACCCAGGTGCAATGATTCCTGACTCCCGTCCACACATTTCTATCTCAAATGCCCAGTAGTGTGATCAAAATTCAGTCAATAGAACAATCCATTTAAACACATCATTGTGTTGAGCAAATGAATTTGAAATACTCAGTGCTAGTGCGAAATGAAATATTTGTGATTTATTTCTTTAAACCAATAATGTCCCCAAATAGGATGCTCATTAAATCATTGTAATAGTGAGGCACGGGTTTAAATCTGCTGTAATGGCTTCATTTTAGAGAAGAAGTCCACTTTTAATAGGATTGTGCTTTCTCTAATGAGAAAAAAAGAACATCTTGTTGCAAACTGTGGATTAAAATAGATAAACCACCAAATGACTATGGCAGCATGCATTAGGTGGCCTTTGTTTGTTTTAAAGAACCATTTTCTAGGATGGCCATTTTGGGGGAATTAAAATTTGCATGCACAGTCTTACAATCATGTGTCTGGAAAAGGAACATGGTTTTGGGGATCCGGCAGCTCCGGAATATTCTGGATGCTGGGACCCAGCATGTTTGGTGTAGGAGGCACAGCACACAATTCCAACATGGGACTCCCTGTAGACTGTAACTTAAAGGCTGGGGCTCCTCTCTGCAGACCTAATGATGACGTGGTGTCCCTGTGACTGCTGGACCATTGTGGGGACTGGAGGGAAGGGTCTGACGCTCGAGGGCGTTTATTTACTTCCATTCTTTGACACACTTCTCCTTTTATTTTCCTTCCCTTCCCCCCTCCTTCCCTCCCTTCCTTCCTTCCCTCTTCCCTCCCTCCTCCCTCCCTCCCTTCCTCTCTTTTCTAAAGAAAACAGGCTGTGACATTTCTTACTAAGAAAGTTTCTAGTTAGTTTCTGTTGCTGTTGCCATTACTGGCATTATTGCCATGAAGATCTCATCTTCATGAGGGAAAAGGTGTGGAAGGAAATTTATTAATGATCTGATTTTAATGGATTTCTCCACTTGGGTTTATTTCTTCCAAAGACCACAATGTCACAAACAAACGTAACTGGAGACCATTTCAGTGATCTTAAAAAATACTGGATGCTGCGTGATGAAGAGAATGATTTCATATATAAAAACTTGATTCTAAGCCGCCAGAAACCAAAGGAAATTTGAAAATATGTTATCACCGCGCTCTGAAGTCACTGTGTTTTCGCCAAGTCGTGTTTTCTAACTAACTAAAACAAAACTTCCTTCTTGAGGGAGGGAAATCGCAGTCTCAAAGCTAAAAACTGTGAACTACTTTGAATCTGTGTATTAAACTCTTGCGCCCACAGACATCACGGGCAGGAAGTTGTTACCCAGTAGTTTCCCCTTGTCAGCACTTTGGAACTTAAAAAACTTAACCTGCTTTGGTTTGGATATAAGCCGAACCAACTCGTAGCTTGGTGCTCAGGACTGATCCTTTGAAGTGGAAAAAGTACGTGATTCCTATTTTATCCTCAGTCCAGGGAAAATATTGGTAAGGGAGAATTTTGCAGATTCCAGAGCTGAATTCGCACCCTGAGAGCTGAATTCACACCCTGGGTTGGTGACATACCAGCTCGGTGACCCTAGGTAAGTCATTCAACACTCTTGTTAGTAAAATAATGGGGAGGACGGTACTCATCTGAGGAGTTTCGGGAGAAATAATGAGGTAACAGCACGTCCTGCTTGGGACGCTAAGTATTCCAATCTCACGGGGAATATGGAGTTCACATCAATGGGACCTAGAAATCCTAAAAGCCGCCCTGCATTTCTTGGAATACCGACTTTTCCAGTGAAGAGGCCAACTTCACTCCAGGCCAGGCCATCACCACATTAGCTCTGGTGTCAGGTTCCGATTCTGTGACCGCTAAAATAGTGGCACATTTATGAAGTCTTCATGCACATGGGTTCTATGTAACAAATATTTCTGCAAAAATATAGCCCCCTGTTTGGCCAAGGTGTATTTTTCCTGTACGATGAAATGTACGGGCACAGTGTTGTCGAAAACAGATGCACATTTCCGTGTGGCTTCCAGAAACAACTTTAACAAATTAGAGGGGAGTGAAATAAACATGTAGAAGATGGGGGTGGGCGAAAGACCCGGCTTTTGTGTGCCTTAATGAGACCTAATTCAAGGTCTTTCTTGGGGGAAAAGCAGTGGAAGATGGAAAAAATAAAGCCTATCTGTCATTGGCTGTAGGAAGGGATTCTATAGACATAAGCTGTGATTGTTAGGGTTGTTAGCGGGCATTCTGACATTCAAGTATAAAGCATTATTCATGAACAGAGTGGGCGAAATTATACAACCCATTTAAATAAAATCAACCGTATAACAGTTATAATTCACAAAGTGATCATTTTTAAAAATAGAAAATTGAATTTCAAATCAGCATTTTAATGGCCCAGTGATCCAAATATTAAACTGATAATCAGGCCACAGTGATTTCCATGAGCAGCTGAAAATATTCTTATAATTCTACAATGCTCTATGAGATGCCAGAAAATACCAATGTTCAGAAACATCCTGTCCCAAGTAGGATCTCAGACTATCAGTGCTGGACAGGACTCTGGGTCAGATGTAACTCGAGGGTTCTCAGATGTGGGTGATTTTTGTCCCCCAGGCCGCATTTGACCATGTCTGGAGATAGTTGGTTGCGGCAGAAGGAGGGAGGGAGCTACTGGTGTCGAGGAGTCCGAGGCCAGGGGGACTCAGGACAATACGTAGGGCAGCTTCCACCACAAGGAATGACCTGGCCCCGGATGTCAACAGTGCTGAGGTTGGAAAACTCATCCACACCCACCTTTCCCACCATACTGGATGGAGTAGCCACGACCATGGCTTTCATTGGACCAACAGTAAGTTGTTAACTACATTTCAGGGCTCCTGGTACTGTTTTCATTTCTCTGCTTACATGGCTCGTCTGTTCCTGCCCATCTGCCCATCTATCCTCAAATCTACTACTTAAGATTTATTAAATGCTTATCATGTATTTGGCCTTCGGAATACAGTCTTTTTCCTCTGCATTTATAGCATGGCGGGGGAGGAAGATGTAAGACATATAACGATGCCAAGAATTGTCACTGTGATAAATGCCATATGAAAGCACACAACCAGGGGTGTCTGGGTGGCTTAGTCAGTTAAGCATCTGTCTTTGGCTCAGGTCATGATCTCGGGGTCTTGGGGTTGAGCCCTGCATTGGGCTCCTTGTTAATGGGAAGCCTGCTTCTCCTTCTCCCTCTGCCTGCTGTTCCTCCTGCCTGTGCTCACTCTATCTCTGACAAATAAATAAATAAAATCTTTTTAAAAAATTAAAAAAAAGAAAGCACACAACCAGGGGAACCCAATTCACTCTGACATCTCCTTGTTCCCCATCCAATTCTCTAATACTAATACTCTAATGTGCATTGAAACACCCTTGAAAGAGATTTTGGTTGCCCAGCAGAGGTCCAGGCCAGTATTCTGATATAATGGAGGTGACCTTGCAACAGAGTTGGAGATACCAGTAATGGCCACCACTTGCTGGAGACTCACCCTGTATGAGGTCTTATACTAAAAACTCTCCTTATGTTCCATCCTCACAACAACAACAGGGAGGAACTGTTGCCCTATAACCGCCAAGTTATAAACCTCCACATTCGGGGGGGCTAGTAGCATGGCTTGGGGACATGCTATGGTCTATCATAGCTGAGTTAAATGTTAAGGAAGGTGACTGAGTCTGACTAGTTCATTCAGTGAGGACCTCCACTGTGATGGAGTGGACGTGGGGTTAGTGTGTAATTGGTGTGTAGTCTCTGCTCTTGAGGTAATTAACAGGGGAAGTAAAGATAGTTTAAAGCAACCATCTGCATATGATGTGGATTAATAGTTATGGGTATAGGCTGCTATACTGGGTACGTAGATATAGAACATTTCATCAGCACAGGAAGATCCAGCAAGCAGTTCTGTCTAAGAACATGGGGTAGCATCTGGGGGTAAGGAGGCTCTTACTAGTTGTAGGGTGACGGTTTTTCTGCCCATAGTTTGGGACTTGAGGCCATCTCTGACTCAGACTGGTTGGGGAGGAAGAGCACTGAGGGTTTGTTCAGACTCAGATCAATAGATCTACAGTCCAGGAATTGGACAACTTTGGAAAGGGAAGGATCATAAGAGATTGAAGTCAGTGCCTTCATTTCACAAAAAAACTAAAAACCTCTATCCCAAACCTTAAGAATATATCCTCCACCAGCCCCTCTTTATGCCAGTAATTCCCCTTCCAAAAATTGATTCCTTGGAAATAATCAGGGATATGCAAAAAATTGAGGGTGGTCAGTGGAATATTTATAATTGGGGAAAACTGGAAGCCCACTAGATGTCTAACAATAGTTAAAAACACCTCTTGGACACACTAATGCCCACCTCCAAATCCAATGCTGATTGGATCCAATGACAATCCAAGAGTCGTCTTGACTTGGAAAGGTATTGAAGTATATTAATTTAAACCACAGGTTGCAAAAACAGTAGGTAAATTATGGCCTCACTGTTGTGAACATATATCCACATGCAAAAAGGAAGGTGTTGGACGCCTGGGTGGTTCAGTGGGTTAAGCCTCTGCCTTCGGCTCGGGTTGTAATCCCAGGGTCCTGGGATCGAGCCCTACTTTGGGCTCTCTGCTCAGCAGGGAGCCTGCTACCTCCTCTCTCTCTTCCTGCCTCTCTGCCTACTTGTGATCTCTGTTTGTCAAATAAATAAATAAAATCTTAAAAAAAAAAAAAGGAAGGTGTAAGGATCTATTAAACACTTGATATGTTGGTGATCCATTTGGCCAAAAGAGTAAGAATGATACATTTTTCATTCTCCTTATTTGTATTTTCTTTTGCTTTCTCAGTGAACAAGTCTACTTGATCAAAGCTATCCTCAAAACTAAAGACCAACAAGATAGATATTTTTTTCAGTCATTTAATGGTGACCCAACTTGAATTAGGGTCTCTGATTTGGCCATTGTTGCCCCTCCACCCTACATAGTCTTTCCTGGCTCCTCTGATCTATCAATCTTCCCCTCGGTTTCATTAGAAAAAGTAATAGAGCCAAATTAATAGTGTGTGTGAAGTTCTGCCTTCACCAGTGGGCTACAGCAGGGGTTGAGAACTTAAGGTGTCATCTGTAATCAGATCAGTGTACTAATAGATCTACTGTGATTAGCTCCATGTAAAACATAAAATAATCCAAATTTTCTCCCTGTTTCAGAAATATTTATCTCAATTTATTCTATCCCAAACCAAATAGAACCGATACTCATGGCCAAAAATCACATGCACCATTCTTTGGTATGTTTGAAAGTAAGATGAGACTTGGAAATAGGGCTACTTAAGAGAACTAGCTATGACGATGGAAATATTCTTCATCAGTGCTGTCCAATGTGGTAGCCACTAGCCATTTATGGCTACTGAATGCTTGAAATATGGCTGAGTGTGGCTGAGGAACTGAAGTTTAAATTTTATATAACTTTAATTAAGAATAAATTTAAGTAGCCACAGATAGCTGGTGGCTACCTTACTGAATCAAATGTCTGCGCAATATCATGAAGACCCCTGTCATGGCCAGGAAGGGTAAAGTGTATTCTGGCTTGGAGAGGTTCTGAACAACATGAGAGGACATTTGCTTTTGCTTTGCTTCAACCCATAAAGCTATAAGCAATTCTGAAGTGCTGGTCAAGATAACTAAAACATATTGGAAAGACAACTGAATTATTATTTTTTTTTTAAGAAAAGGAATGCCAAGTAAGAAGATGTGACTTTAGAGTGTCTCTGAGAGGTATCTTGTGATGTAGTATTAATAAAAAGGGATGGAATCTGGAGAGAGACGGATGATAGGATTCAGGATTCAAGATTTGCTCCTGTGATTTATAGACACTGAGCTGACCTGATCTTTTTAAGAAACCCATTTCCCCCTGAACTTGATACCCCTTCAACCCCCTTGGAATGGAAATGCAGCAGAGGGATACTGTAGGAGAGGTTTATACCAACCAATCAACATCAAGATATTGAATTTGGGGTCTATGTGCATCCATCCTCTTAAATCCCTCTCTTTTTGGAGTGAAAACTGGAGGACTATTGAGATTGTCTGACTACATCTCTACTTGCTGCTGTGAGGGGCACTCTGGAACATCCAAGGATGTGCCTGCCCTTAATCATAGCCCTAGGTCACAAGAAACAAGAAGCAGCATCCAGTAGGAACCCCACTGGTGGAAGGATGTGGGTCAACAAGATGATTACTGGAAAGGTAACAGGACAGAACCTCAGTTTGGGGCCAACCTTCTTTGTTTGTTTCCTAAAGACAGATGTCACCAGAAGATAGGGGGAGTCGTGGAATTTTACTCTGTACCCCATATTTTTCAAAGAATCTTTCATGTAGGTTGTTAGATTTAGTAAGTAAAAACACAGGATGCATCAATGCAATGTTGGAACATACTTATACTAAAATATTAGTCATTATTTATCTGAAATTCCAATTTGACGGGGTCTTGTATTTTATCCGGCCACTCTATCCATGAAACACCAGTCCCAAGAGATCTCCCGTGGTGAAAAGGGCCCTAACTCACTGTGTATTGGGAGGGCTGTTTACTTTGCCATCCTCTCGAGGATTCCTAAGACACTAGTGTATGAAAAGCTCCGAGGAGAGTCCTACAGGAAATACTTAGACTCACTTTAACACAACGCTGTCCAGACTTTTGAGAACACAGAGCCCAGCCATAAAGGGTCAGACTGCATGAGTTCAAATACTGGATTCACAACACGGGGGTGCCTCTATGACCATGGATGAGCAATAATAAGAGCCTGGGGTGGGCATCCGTCCATGAGGACAGCCAGAGTCTTGCCTCACATGCTCGAGGTGAGAGTGATGTGAATCAGCAGAAAGCATTCAGCCTGAGCAGGGAACCTGCTTCGTGACCATCAGCTTTTATAGTCACATTGGTAACAGGAGCCTTTCCCAACAGTGGCTGTCAATCCATGGGAACCAGTAGGCATATCCAGGACATGCTGAAGATAGGTCAGAATGGGGGTTGGGGGAGGGTTAACTTGGTCCAGCATGGAAAGAACACCCCTCACTGCCAGACTGGTTGGCCTTGAACTTGCTCTTTGTAGTAGATAAAATGAAGGTCGCTGGTGCAGCAGGGGTTTCTGTGGCTCTAAGGGTCTAATAAACCTGCCCCACCATGGGGGGAGTTACTTAGCCTTCTCTGTTTTCCATTGGGACTGTATTAGTTTCACAAGGCTACCATCACAAAGCCCCACCAACTAAGTGGCACAGACAACAGAAATTTATTGTCTCATAGTTCTGGGGCGCCAAAAGCTGAACTCAAGGTACTGGTAGCATCAGTTCCTTCCAAGGGCTGTGATGAAGGACGCTCTGCTTCTGGATTCCATGCCTCTGCTCTGGTTTCTGGGGGTTTGCTGGCGATCTCTGGTGTTCCTCGGAATAGGCACATTGCCTAGAACTCTGCTTTGATGTTCACATGTCATTCTTCCTGTGTGTGCATCTGTCACTGTGTCTGGATTTTCCCCTTTTATAAGGACACCAGTCCACCTGGATAGGGCCCTCTCTAAAGACCTCGTTCTACCTGATGACCTCTGGAAAGATCACGCCTCCAAATAAGGTCACATGCCGAGGTATGAGGGATTAGGACTTTAACATCTGCATTTTGGGGGAGCACAATTCAACCCCTAACAGCTACCTTCTAAAATGGGGGCTAATGCTGGCTGCCTTTCTTACCACACAGGACTGTAATGGGGCTTAAATAAGAGAATGCAGAGGAACTGATTTCGAGAAATTTGATAGCACTATAAAACTGTAAGGCAAACGTTTAATTTCGCATGTTGATCTGTGCTGGAAGTGATATTCAAACCTTTGCAAGAAAGATGTCAGGAAACTGTTAATCCTCCCGCAATACTGCCTGGAAACACACAGCTAGGGACTTCATCTTTCAGAAAGACACACGGATTCGAAAGAGATGGGAAATGCATGCCTGGAAATGAGTATGCCTTTGCAATGCCACTAAATCCCCTGATGGCATATAGGAAATTGGAGACACAAACAAGGAAATGAAGACAGAGAGCACAGATATTTCAAAATTTACCACGCACTTATCTTGTGTCAACCAATGCACAGGGCAAGTCAAATCTTCACCCAGGAACCTGGGATTATTTATGGGTCACCTATTTAAATGGAATGGCTAACATTATTAGAAAACCTTCCTGCACACAGAAGAGAAGGTAATTCTGGAGGGGAGAGGTCGTGTGGTGGGGGTCGGGGGGAAGAGAACAGAAATGAGGGAAGAAGGCTAAGGCAAAGGGTGATCAATTTCACAGTGTTAGCTGACGCTTGCCTTGGTTCTTTCTATTTTCAAGAAACCAGCGCCCATTGATCTGGAAAAATGTAATCTAGTCAGGAAATGCACACATACCTGTATCTCCTATACTTTTTATATACATTTGTGCCTGGTGATGTTATGAATTCTCCAACTTTTTTCATTTTACTGCATCATCAATAGGCTTGTAGAACTGAGATAATTTAAAGAGAGGAATGTTTGGGAAGACTCTTTTTCTCCCCTGATTTTTTTTTTTAAGATTTTATTCATTTGACAGACAGAGATCACAAGTAGGCAGAGAGGCAGGCAGAGAGAGAGGAGGAAGCAGGCTTCCTGCTGAGCAGAGAGCCCAATGTGGGGCTCAATCCCAGGACTCTGGGATCATGACCTGAGCGGAAGGCAGAGGCTTAACCCACTGAGCCACCCAGGCGCCCCTTCTCCCCTGATTTTAAGGAGTCTGCACGGTATGCCCCAAAGCAGAATCTCTTGCTCCTTACTAAAGTATCTTTGAAGAACAAAATATGTCTGGAATTCCAACCATTTTAAGCACTAAGATGGACAGCACAGGAGAACCTCAGACTGATGGAACGGGACTGGGCAAAACTGAATTAGGATTTTTCCAGGCTTTGCCTCCTGAAACAGAGTGGTATCTCCTCTAGGGAAATAGGGAGGTACCATTGGCCTTTCCCTATCTGCGATTTTCCACTTCAGAACTGTGCTTTTCGAGGAAAGTCCAGCAAGCACTTCTCCGCTCTCTGATTTCTAAACTATCTAGGAGCATTGTGAGACTCAGTTTCAGCTTTGAGAAAGTAAGTAACAGTCGCGGAGAGTGGGAAACTGCAAAATAATATAGGTTTTTCTTTTTAGAGGAAAGATGAATGCGAAAATAACCAAAGCCATTGTGAAAACAGCACCTTTTCCAGAAGGGCTTGCTCTATTCTAGAATAAGTCACCTTATAAAGCTACAAGTGTTTGGATAATATGACATTACTGCATAATCTAATAGACAGTGTGGTCTCAAAGCAAACATCATATACTTAAATTTAATCTTGCACAAACCTATCTCCCAAAACTGAAGAAGTGGCTATCTTATTTTTTGTTTTATTTATTTTATTTTAAGTTTTATTTATTTCTTTGACACACACACTTACAGCGCACAAGCAAGGGGAGCAGCAGAGGGAGAGGGAGGAAGCAGACCCCCTGCAGAGCAGGGAGCCCATCATGGGGCTCCATCCCAGGACTCTGGGATCATGACCCAAGCCAAAGGCAGATGCCCAACTGACTGAGCCACCCAGACACCCCTGTTTTATTTATTTTAAAGATTTATTTATTTATTTGAGAGACAGAAAGAGCATCTCAAGCAGACCCCCTGCTGAGCTTGATCCCATGACCCTGAGATCACGACCAGAGCCAAAATCAAGAGTTCAACGCTTACCTGACTGAACCACCCAGACCCCCTAGGGGGAACTATTGTAAAAAGCAGTTGTAAAAAAATGAATTTGGAGGATAACAACTCAAAATGGAGTTTATATTAAACCCTGTATCAAAATAGATGGATTAAAGAACTAATGTGAACATGCGACCATAAAATTTTAGAAAAAGAAATATGTATTAGCATGACTTTAATCTCAGAACAGGCCAAGAACATTTATTATAAAAATTCAAGAGCACGTCATAAGGAAAAATGATATTGTGTCTGACTACAGATTTAAAAAATCAGTATCTCAAAACATTAAACAAAATTAATTCAAATAAGCTGGCAAAAAAGTTACAATAAATGTATGAAAGGCAGAGGTTAATACCCACATAAGTCATAATCCCTCCTAAATCAATAGAGAAACCATTAACACCCAAATAAAAAAGGGAATAGGGCTACAAAGGCAGCTACCTTACAAGGCATGGAGAAAGGAAAGAAAAAAGTCACCAGTAATTTTTAAATGGCAAAACCAGGGAAATAGTACTTTATCATTTTCTTTTATCAGAGTGACAGATTTAAGCAACCCTTAGCACTTAATGCTGGCAAGAAAGAGGTAAACAGGGACTTTCATACACTTCAGGTGGGAATCAAGTGTTGTATTGTTTCTTTGCAATGCATTTTGATAATTACGAATTAATTGTTAAATAAATTATTTTTTCCCAATACAAATTTAACATCTAAGGATAAATGTTAAAAAGTTAGACCTCTCTGGGAGTTATACGGAAAGAATGAATCATGGAACACTACATCAACAACTAATGTCTAACAGAGCACAGTAAAAAAAAAGTTAGGTAAACTTAGACACATATTTGTGTACCTAAATTATCATCACAGAATTATTTAACATAATGAATTTTTGGTGGAAAAATAGTTAACCAACAATAAGGGGAAGCTTAAATTAATTGATAGTCCACACAATGTTTTCTTAGATGGACATTAAATATCATGATTTTGAAAAACTCAATGAAAGGAACATTCCCACAAGAATGTGAAAATTTTAAAGTGAAAATTTAAAAGCAGAATACAATCAAGTATATAATTTGATGCTACACACACGTATATGTATATGTATACATATACTCATGCATATTTTAAAACGTTTAGTTCTACTCCTATGGGCAGAAAAAATTAGACACAAAAACCCAAAAATGTTATCCGAGTGGAGAAGTTGCAAGCTAATTTTCTTTCCACTTATTCTTTTATTTAACTATAAGTATGGATTGCTTTTACAATCAGAGTAAGTTCATTACAAAATAAAAATACTGAGGTCAGCATCTATGGTAAGATAGGTACAGTTTATTCTGTTTTATAAGCATTTATTAAATGACTACCATTATCTCAGCACTGGGCTGAGAGAAGGCAGAGCCATTTGAAGAACTTTCTGCTGGAAAGAATGATACAGTTATTCACAATTTTTTTTTTCTTTTTTGGATGGGGCCGTCCATCAGATGGTGCTTAATATCCAGCTGAGCTATATGACCATGAAAACCAGAGGGCAGAAGAGAGGGAGGCCAATTTTGCAAACATTCTGATCAAGAAAAAACAATTAGAAATGACGTTTGATGCGAATGAACTTGGTGAGCGCGCTTTGGGAGAGGCGGCAAGAGCGTGTGATACGCGGTACTCACTCAGAAAGATGCCGCAAAATGCTGGCAAGCACGCAGCCTTGTTAAAAACGACCGTAGAGGCTGGGTTCCTCCAATTCTTAACACCCTTCCTTTCCTTTTAAAGCCACCACATCATACCTACTGACAGGAGTCCAGTGCCCAATCAAAACCAAGGCACGGAGCAGGAGAGTATCATGGTAGATATGTTTCCCCATTAACCAAGTTAAAATCTTCCTAAAGCTTAGTGGGGTTATGAAAACGTGAGGAGAGATCTGCCATGCCTCTGTACATACTGCATGCATTTCCATGTTGATTCCCATTTCTCAAAATAAAAATGCACCAAAGAGAGGCGTTCTCAAATAGAAGGGTCCAATTGCTTCATTCATAAAATCTTAAGGAGCTAATTATAGGGAGCAAGAGGCAACTTTTTTTTTTTTCCCCAATCAAGAGGATCTCTCTCTCTCCTTTTTTCCCCCCAAACATTTGGAAGATTTGCAACCCTGTGAACATGTTTCATGAATGGCAGTAATATGTGTTTGGTCTTGCTTCCTAGTAAGGCTAACAACATCTCATTCTGCAAAAGATACTTGATGCCCAATGAGCATTTTTTGTTTTTTAAATCTAAATTGGAAAATGGTATTTTATCAATGCAAAGTTAAATGTGAACTTTCAAAAGGCATGAAGTTGGTATACACAGAAGACGCTCTATCATCACCGCGCCTGAATACATTAAGTATGGAAATGAAGTCGGGTGAGAGCACTGCCTGGATCTCTCTGCACCGCTGGCCCGACCACATAAATTAATCAAATGGCAGGGCCGCGGAAGCCGGCTGGAAAGCCTGTGTTCCTCACCGTTTCTTGAGGCTTAAATGTTTCTTGAGATAATAAATATCTGATCTTGGAAGGAGGGGTGGGAGGGATCAGGAGGCTAATTATCGGCTGACTTGGATGACTCTGGGAGATGTGCGTGTTCTACTCCTCTCTCATCTTCGCGGCTACTCATGCAGTCAAGACTGACAAGTCCTCAAAACGCATTTCTGCCTGAGACCCTGCTCCCTCCTGCTCAAACATCGCCTGAGCCTCCGCGATTTACATGAAATAGTCAGGGCTGCTCTTTTGCTCCTCATTCTCCCCAGGCAGCATCTGCTTATTCCTTAGCAGAATCAAGAATTCACTCTCTTCATGCCAGGGATCAGCCTTTGCTGGACCGGTTTGCTGGACGGCCTTTCTTGCCGAAAATACAGCCGAGATCTGGTCCCGACCACCAGCTGTCAGCCCTGCTGCCCACCGCTAGTGGCCAGATGCTCCCTGACTGGGGAAGTCTTGGTCTTTTCTCACACTGCACATTCTTCATTTCCCCCATGGTTTCCTTTTTTTTTTTTTTTTTTTTTTCCCCCACCTTAAAAAATGATCCTTTGAGCTAACTGCTCTCAAAGCTTGGAGTCTGATGCAGACCTCCCAACTCTCCCATCACTGCTTCTTACAGGCTCCCCTCCTGCCTCCCGACTGCTGCAGAGAGACCCTGCGGAAGGTTCTTTCCAAAGTGCTCTGCCCGGTTAGCGCTGTCCACAATCTCTCCAGGAGAAGGAGCAGGTAGTGACCTGAAGTCCCCATTTCTACATCTGACTTCTCTCCTGAATGCTGGCTCTGTAATATCTATTTTTTTTAATGCCTTAATTTTATTTATTTTTTTCAGTGTCCCAAGATCCATTGTTTATGCACCTTACACCAGTTAGAATGGCCAAAATTAGCAAAATGGGAAACAACATGTGTTGGAGAGGATGTGGAGGAAGGGGAACCCTCTTACACTGTTGGTGGGAATGCAGGTTGCTGCAGCCACTTTGGAAAACAGTGTGGAGATTCCTCAAAAAATTAAAAATAGAGCTACCTATGACCCTGCAATTGCACTACTGGGTATTTACCCCAAAGATACAGATGTAGTGTGATGTCTGTTTCGAGGTCACGCAGGTGCCTAATGTCTGTTTCTAAGACATCTTGCAAACTAGCTCTGCCTCCATCTTTCCTCCCATTTATGCCCATGTCACTGATGCTCACTTCCTCACCCTTCTCTGCTGTGATCACCGATTTGGGGGTTTGCCATTCCTAACCCACGCCTTCATTAACCTCCTGAATGCTCTCCCACCTGTGCGCCCTGGACTCTTCAGGACAAGCTTCCTTTCCCCAGACCTCGGCTCTCCTGTTCTGGAGCTTTCAAATACTCCTCCCTCAAATGCCTTCACTGATGGCTGTCCAAAGTTTCCTCTAGCAGAGGCTGATAGGTTTTGCAAAATAAGAAGGGCACTGCGATCAAAATAAAATTAGAAAAGAACAGTTAAACACACACTAGTCCCCACACTACAATGAGTCTTAGAATATCCATCATTTACTGTGAATTTGATCTTTAAAACTGGTGGGGGCTGGGTGGCATTTCCTCACTGTTTGCCAACAGAGTCTTAGGGGATTCATTTTAGGGGTATGTTCTGGATCTCCAGGGGAAACTAAAGAAGACCCCACCAATTATTCATCGTGAATTGCCAGACTTGGCCATTTTTCCTTGATCCTCCTATCCTTTTCCTTCCTCTAGTGGTTCCCAAACTCCTTCAATCTCTGTTCTTAAGCCATCCTCTCCCCTCTTCTCCAGCTCTTAGTCAACACCCGTGGTCACTCTCCACCAGCGATGAGTCTGGGATCTGCTAACAGCTCAGTGCCTGGACCACAGGGTGTGCCAGCCAAGTGCAAGGTTTTGGAGTGACTGCTTGGGTTCCGTTGCCAGCTCCATCACACTTTGACCTGACCAGCCTGTGGCAAGCAACTGAAGCTTTCTGAGGCTTAGTCTTCTCATCTGTAAGATGGAAATAATAACACTCCCTGCATAAGAAAATGGAACGTAGGGTGTAATGCGTTCATGGCCATTTGTGTTGTGCTCAGTATACTGAAGACATTTCATAAATAGTATGGGCTACTGGTAGTCTCTGTTACTGGTAGCAGGTGTTATGCTAAACCTCCACCAGCAAGCCAACTTGCGCACCTCAGCTAGACTTGGACCCCAGATACTACTCTGCCTACATATAGGTAGACCTACTTGTAGGAGCCACAAGAAGAGGGACCTAGTTCATCCTGCAAACATAAAGGCCAAAGAAAACCCTCTGCTTCTTGAGCTCAATGTAACAGGAATGAGACCCCCAACAACAGCCCTACTGGCTTCTGTGACACGTTATGACTGCCAAGAACTGTAGGACTAGAGCCCCTGATGCTCCTAATCTGTTCTTTCCCAGATCCTTGAATTCCACCAGCCAGTTTATCTGGCCCTTTGGGAGTCACCATGGACTGGTCCATAGGAGACCTGTGAAAGGGAAGTCATCTCAGTGGGGCTGCAGGGGCTGGGAACTGTCTGTGAATCTCCACATCACAATACTCCTTTGTTTCTAGTTGGTGCTAAACTCACCAGAATTATCTCATTCAACCTGTTTTGCAGAGAGAATCTACATAATGGACCCAAAGTCACACAACAGTGCATGGTAGGGACATAGGTTTAACTTGAAAACTCTGATTCAGATTCCTGAAATCTTGGACCATCGTAAATACCCTAGTATATATGGCCTGGGACTCCTAGATATTTCTCACACAATGTTAGAAAAATCAAAATCCACACCCTGGTTTTGAAGTGACACTTCGTTTAAGAGTAATAAAGACTGTGGTTTGTGACCTGGATCCACCATATGTGTGGTCTTGGGAGAGATATTTCATTGCTCCAATCTTCAGTATTTGTACTGGAAAATTAAGACAGTAATGCCCACTTTTTGGGTTGGCAGAGGACTAGATGTGACAAATGTCTAGAGCATCAACCCCAGAAGGCAAATAGTACAGTACATATTATTGTGTTTTGGTTAAACATGGGAGCTCTGGAATCACATTATTTGTGTTTCAATTTCTGTCTCATCAGTTACTGGTTGTCTGACTTTATAAAATGTACTTAATAGCTGTCTTACTTACAGTGTTGGGGTAATTATTAAATTAGATAATGCTTCCCAAGTGTTTGGTGTAGTAAACATTTATCACTATAGTTAATTAAGGTGATTATTGACACGATGATATTTTTTTTTCCCAATTTATTTATTTTCAGAAAAACAGTATTCATTATTTTTTCACCACACCCAGTGCTCCATGCAAGCTGTGCCCTCTATAATACCCACCACCTGGTACCCCAACCTCCCACCCCCCCGCCGATATTTTTATTGGTTAGGATAGGCTAGGTTTTGCTGCAGAAATAAAAACAGAATAAAATAAAATGAAATCTCAGAGGCTTAAAACACAAAGGTTTGTTTATCTTCTGCTTATGTTTTAAATTTGGTGGGATTGGTGGGAGTTTTGCTGTTGCTGTGCAACAGCTCAAGGACCCAGACTGAAGAAGATTCCTCCAGCTGGTAGCTGGCACCATCTAAAACACGTTGATGGCCACCATAGTAGGGAAAGAGAGAATGGGAACAGCATGCTTAGGCCAGCACTTGCCCATTGGCTCCAACAGACTGCAAAGGGACTGGAAAATAGAGTGTTTCCATGGATGGGGGAAGAAGACAAGGTTTGGCTATGGGTAATCATCAGTGCCTCTAGGACCGTGATGAAGACAAGGACAACATAACAAGGTGATGAGCATCTAGCTTGGAGTCTTGCACTCAACAGGTGGTTAATAATTAGCAATCTTTGTTATTTTTGTTGTATGGTAAATGAGTGAGGTATAAGTCTTGATCACATGATGGGTAATAAGATGTCCCAGAAAGAGGAGCTGGACTCTGCACCAAATCTGGGAATAGGATGTTAAGGAAAGCAGAGGTTTCCCTATATAGGTGAGTGTGGTGGACCCTGGAGCCATCCCATCTAGCTCTATAAGTTAGGAAATCGGGTCTCTCAAAGGTCCCCAATTCCTCTATACAATTATTTCTCCAAGTGTGGTCCATAGACCACCTTCCTAGGAATCACCTGAGGAATTTGTCAAAAATGTAGATTTCTGACTCATCTCAGACCTACTGAATCAGAATCTGTGTGTGTTGGGGGGGCATGGAGGTGTTAGATTCTGCAGTATTTATTTTTACAAGCTCACCTACTGACTTTTAGGCCATGTGAAGTTTGAGAACCATGCAAATGAACACTTCCTGCCCTTATTTCCCCATGGGCACCAGCTCTGACTCTCATACTCAGGGTATCCCTTCAATATCACGCCTTGTCCAAATTCTGATGCTGAGGTTTAGCACTACAAAAAACCAGATTCAGTTGCTAGCTCTATCATTTACTTGTTGTATATTCTTGAGCAAACCACTTAATGGTCCTGAACTTCAGTTCATTCATCTGTAAAATGTATACAGTAAAATGGCCTAGCATTTGTTAGAAGGATTCACTGATACCATGTTAAAAAAAAACAAAAAAAGGCAAGATGATGGTGATGATACAGATAATGCAGATGATGGGGATCATGATGCTAATTATGGGGATGATGCAGATGATGGGGCTGATGCTGATGATGGGGATGATACAGATGATGGGGATGATGGTGATGATGGGGATGATGATGATGAGGGGGATGATTCAGATGGTGGGGATGATGCTGATGATGGGGATGATTTTGATGATGGGGATGATGGTGATGATGGGGATGATGGTGATGATGGGGATGATTCAGATGGTGGGGATGATGCTGATGATGCGGATGATGCTGATGATGGGGATGATGCTGATGGTGGGGATCATGATGCTAATTATGGGGATGATGCTAGCGATGGGGTGATGCAGATGTGGTGATGACACAGATGGTGGAAATGATACAGACGATGGGGACAATGAAGATGGCAATGACAATAACACCTGGAACTCATGTGTGTAACAGATGGAACCCTGTGTGTGTTTTTTATTGTCTGTAACATGGAGTGTAGGCTTTGGCTTACATGACGGGTAAGGAAGTACCAGAGTTATGTGTAATGTCATATCTGAGATGAGGTTCATATTTAAACAGTGTTGGTTCTATTTTCATTTAATTCCTAGTAAAACAGACCTTATCCCTGAGCAAAAGGGCTAGCTGGCTTTACTTACTTTTAAATTAGAGCCAGGAAATTAGAGAGAGAAAGTTGTATTGGTAGAAGGCAATGTATATAGAAACAATGTTTGTAGAAAGACAGGAATTCCTAAGTATAGAAGAAAGTCATATTAATAGTGATCTATTTGTTCTCTGGTTCAATTGCTACCTGACTTTGAGTTGTGATGCCCTCAAACAACCGTGATGAATTATTTGACAGAGTGTCTCAGACTTGTGAAACTCCCATGTTGATAAGATTTTTAGAGTTGGTATTTGTTGTTGATTAATGTAATTAGTTGGGGAGAGCTATATTGTGAGAGTGACAGAGATGGATGGGTAAGAAATAAAGAGTGTGGATAAGAAACAGAACCATGGTGGGCAACCCTTTTAACTCTATAAATATGCAAACCCATGCAGAGTCAAGGTGGGGAGAGAAAAGTTGGTGGATTGCCAAGACATGAGGTGTGAGCAAGCAGCAGACAGAATAAAAAACCCATAATATCTATTTAGTGTCTGTGTTTGTTTGAACTAAATCTGATTCTAGCTCCGAACAGTTGATAGGAATCTTTTATTATAATATGTCTCCTTAAAATGCTCCCACTCTATACCCTGTTCAAATAGAATCATAATTGTTTAAAAACTATAATAAAATCTGACTATTGAGAAAACGTTATTATTCATTTGATGATTTTTTCAGTGTCAAAATTCAATGTTTGAATACTGAACATTGCACAATTGTTGTTCTCTATCTTCTACTCAAATCCAGCACTTTATGGAGGTATGAACACATTTTTCTGGAAATCTGAGGTCTTTCCTAATTTGTTCTAAAATACGTGGTAGTCCAATCTAGCTTTTAAAAATCACACGAAACAAACAGCATCAAAAATTAAAAAGCTTTCAGAAAGAGTTGCCAATCTTCTTCATGCATAATGTATAGGAAGGCAAGGCATGCCCACACGGAGTCTTAGTGCACAGGCAAGTCTCACTCATGTAGCAATGCAGTGATCTCAAGATTTGTGACTGCCCTGGGTGGTTTTCCTCCAACAGGAAAGCTTCTAGCACTGCATCAAGTCCCAGTAAAGGAAAAACAAGTGTACTGGGGGAATTAGACACGAAGTCCCAGGCAAACATTTGTGTAGAAACTGTTTTTCTCACCTCATGTTTAAAAACATCTTCAACAGCCTTTAAAATGCCGGTTGCCATGGTTACCGTTGTTGTGCAGGCTGGGAGGTTTCCAAGCATCTCTGAGCTCATCAGTTAATGCCAACAGATCAGAGATTTTTTTGAAAATTGATATTTATAAAATATCACCCCTCTTTTTTTTTCTCCCCTTCCCAATCATAAGTCACATTATTGAAGGCAGCTGGATAGGTTTACAGGATTATCGTAGTGGTTATCACTGTGGACCTGGCCTTTTCAAAGGCCACAGAAGTGCCACAGTGACCATATGCTAAATGTGGCCTTTGATCTAAGTCCACATGTGGTGGGTCAAATTCATTTGCTGACATTCACAAAAATGAAGAATCACCATTCTGATAAAGCAAAGCTACCATGCATCACTTCCATTGTCACGGACCTGTCCCTATGACAACCGTAATCCTAACTGCTACCTGCTTGAAAACCATACTAATCAAACATTTTTTTTTAAATATGGCCTCCCTACAGAATTTATAATTTAAATTATGACATATCTAAGATCATGGGCTAACGTGCTTTTTGTAAGAACCTTAAAACCTGTCCAGTTTAACTCGATACAATTCCACATGCCTGGAGGACGATGTTGTTACTGAGTTGGCTAAATCAGTGTCCTGGATATTCGAGTGAGGAGTTAAAGTTATACCCCTTTTAGGGACCACCATGTTCCAACATTTGAAAAGTCCAGGTTTCTTATTTTCCCAAGGCTCTTTTTTTATATGTCTTATTTTTAACACCTGCTCAAAAATTCACGGGAGAGATTCAGACTTTGATATCAGTGTCTACTTTTGACCTGTTTGATTCTCCGATCAACCTGATTATCTTTGTCCCATGGAACTCAGCTCATCATTACAAAATCATAAACCCCACAGGCCTGACCCCATGACATTCATTAATTGTCCAGAAAGTATTTTTGAAATATGTAAATGTGATTTGACTAAAATAAAGCTGTTGATTTAGCAACTTCACCAGAAAGCAGCCTTTGTAATAGTCTCCTAAGTCTTTCAGTGGCTTTATTTTAAAAAAGCTAGGAATAAATTTAACTCAACTAGAGTCACCGAAATTCACAGTGTTGTTTAGAGATATAGAATCAGCAAACTGATGAATGGTCTATTTTTTTCCAGGGTATTTTTAAAAGCCAGATTATTTTCAGTCCTCTACTTCAGGCAAATTGGAGATTTTACCAAGGCAGAGAAAACAGATGAACTACCAGACACGGAAGGGAAGAGGAAGGATCATATTGAAACAAGTTCAAGGTCTCTGGCTATCTGGGGATTGAGAGTTAAACAGACTCGGAGCTCAAGTGAGAGGTGAGGGATGGACTTCAGACTCATGAATTACGGTTGTGTGTGTAGCCACAAAGGCTCTGTGAATAAATGGTGTGATCCAGGAGGCATGAGCAAAGTAGAGACAGAAGGCAGCAGAGAAGAAACCCCGAGCAAGTCCAGCATTTGGCGAAAAGGACATCCCAGCAAGGCAGGAGGAGAAGAAACTCTCTGACTAGTAGTGGGGGAAGCATCCAAATATCCCGGTAAAGAAGCTGAAAGCAAAGTCTAATGGGAATGAGAAATATTTATTCCAAGTAGGATGAAATGATTGGAGCCTTGGGATTGCCTCTTCCTGTTGGTTTCCCCAAGAGACCAGGACCTCCCAGGATAAGGAAAGGACCTCTGTTTTCTCCATCATATTCCCAGAACTCATCTAGTTCCGTGTCTGGAACAGAGAAACCCACTCTAGGACTCTTTGATTCAATGGAAATGAAAATGACAAAGGTGCGTGACAGGTGGGAGGAGTCCCCTGTGTGCGTTGGGTGGGGCTTCTGGGGACTTCTGCAGGAAGAATCTGGGGTCACAGAGACCAGGTTTCTCTTTCACTGTTCAGGTAATGTGGTGTTATCCCGAGGGGTCCTTTTACATTTCCATAAAAAGAAAAAAGTCTCATTCCCTTAAAAATGATCTGACATAGTTTTCACAATCAACTGCATTTAGACTTTAAAATGCAATTAAAATGTAACTATAATGTAAATCGGGTTAGCCTGAAGATGTTTCCAAAATCTCTCTGACTCATCCAGAATGGGAAGGGAGACCAAAGTGCAGCATCCTTCATATCATAGCCTCTCACATCCTGCCGGAGGAGTCCACCAACAGTGCGTTCCGTGACTGGAGGTCATTCCCGGAGACCACCCCGCTGAGAATGCTGGTCTGTTAACTGGAATCATCTCAATGGCGGATCTGAATCCCAATACTGTTAATGAGATAGACGGTGTCCCTATAAACTATTCAAAAGCAATTAAAAAAAAAGTCTCCAATTAATCTAAAGAGTCAATTCCATGACTATCTCTGGAATCCAGATGGGCTAATAAGAAAGCCGATGGAAAGGAGCGTTCTGAAGGAGGCCCCGCAGCCTGACGTCACGGGAGTGCTGGCATCCACTGCCCTTGAGCTGGGCAGATGAGAAGAAAAAGACAAGGAAATCACCATCTTATTAACTGAGACACCCTTGTTTGAATTTTAGAAAATTGCTCCTTTGAAGAGTACCATGGGGGAAAAAAACGCAAGCCTTATTTTCGTCTGCAGCATCTGAATGAGAGGTTCTGCTTCCTTCCGGATCAGAGACGTGCCTATCTATTTGATGACAAGCCTCTGAATTAGTATAAATATACGATGGCCATAAAAACATCTGTGCTGAATGAAAAAGGAATAAAGTAGCATAGGATTTATGGAAGGAGGTAACAGAAAGGAACGCTGTCAAATCCTGCTTTCCTGTCACCGAGACGCCACAGCCAAGTCCTGGAAGCAGGTGAGTCAAAACTTGATCTAGTCCTATTAGGGGTTTGTTAGCTGCCTGTGGTGCCTTTTATCTGAAGTCTTTGAAAACATCAACCCTTGTGCAACAACCACAACAAAATCAATTTTCTTCAACTTGGAAGTGCAGCCTTCCTCGGCTTGGACACGCGGGCAACCATCCCCCTAAAGGAAATGCTTCGTACCCTCCCCGGGCAAGTCTCTTTTTTAGATCAGTGTGGATTTTTAGATCACCATGGATGCAGCCCAATACTAGCATTAGGTCCTTGAAACGAAGACGCTTTTCGTTATATTGGTTAGGGTTGTATGTTAGAACTCTGGAATGAATCATCATCTGATAGAACCCGTTAATACTCATGCTTTTAAAGAATCAGTGGCCCTTAACAAAGATGGATGAAAAGGTGTTCACATGTCCAAGCGAGCCGATATATTATGACCGTGTATTGACTCAATTCAAGGAGCTCGGCTATTGTTTAATTTATACCAACACGATGTACAAAGCACAGACAAAACCACCTCCTTCGTAAGGAAGAACCTTTGCTATAGGAGTTCTCTTCGTCTGGAATGTTTTTCTCCCCTGGGTAATTCCCACCCTGCCTTCGCACTCACATCAGAGCTCTTCACAGCAGCAGGCTCTGATCTCCATGTCCGCTGTGCACTGGCTCCCCTGGGGAGCTGAAGTCCCTTGGATGCCGGAGTCCTCCCCAGAGATGCGTATGTCATGGGCATTGGGGTGTATCAGGGACATTCGGTCTTGGACACAAAGATTTTTTTTAAAGCTCAGATGATCCTAAAATGTAGTCAAGGTTTGAGAACTTTGATAGCATCTTGCGATCACCTCTAGCAAGGGTGGCCTTACTGTTCCCTTTCGGCTTCACAAAAAACGTTTTAGACAGGTTTCTTCCTAACCATAGGCCCCTTATCCCCTTTCCTGAAAGAAGTGATCTAAGAAAATTTGCAATTTTAATTCGCCCTTTAAAATGTTAATCTTCTCCCAGTTTCTGCCCGTTTCACCACCTCGGAATGTCCTTCTCAAGGACAACTGTCAACTGTTCCTCTGACGTCATCACCGAAGGGGACGGTGCCCCTGTCTCCCAGGCCCCAGCACATGAACCACGCCGCCCCTCAATGTCCTCCAGTAATTTTCCTTGAGCGCATCCTGCTGTTTCCGAACCCTCCTGCCCTTCGTGTAAGTGGGGTTAATTCCCTCTCTCTCCCCTGGTGCAGTAGTCTGAAATAAAGTCTTCCCTGCCTGTTGAACTTTGGTGCAATTTCGTTCTCGCCTAGCCTGGGCCACACCACTTTCATATTCTCTGTTTGGATTTCAGTCTCTCCTGCTCTCCTTTTTGTCTTGCTTTGTTTTTGTTTTTTTGTTTTTTTTCCTTTCTCTCCTCAGCATCTATCTAGCCCAGGATAAGATATATATGATGGATCTCCCCCCAGTGCCTTTCCTTTTACATATTTACATATTTATTTATTTATGATTTTATTTATTTGATATAGAGAGACAGCATGAGCCAAGGGAGAGAGAGTGAGGGAGAAGCAGGCTTCCCACTGAGCAGGGAGCCCAATGCAGGGCTGCATCCTGGGACCCTGGGATTGTGACCTGAGCAGAAGGCAGAGGCTTAACCTACTGAGCCAGCCAGGGGGCCTCACCCTTTTACATTGTTAAACCGCACTACACATGTGTTGCTTAATGTGCCCATGTAAATTCATTTGACCTTACCTGTGTGCAACTATTGAGGACGATGAGCAGGAGAGAGGGGCTTCAGTGAGAGTCACTTAGGGAAAGAACAGAAGACCAAGAAAGAAGAAGACCCTTTGTTTTCCCCATTGTCTTTTGCCCCTTTCAAATTAGACTTTGGCTTTCACTGCCCGGGAGAAACAGAAGACATTAATTCTTGGCTTTTGAACTTCTAAAGGTTCAGGTCTGGGGAATTTAAGTACCATGTAAGGGACTTTCAAGGATAATTTTGACACCATGCAATTTTTGCTTTAGAATGCTGACTTTAGAACGTGACCCTTCTGTCTTCACCCAGACCAGCAGTTTAGATTTCTCTCCTACTTGTATAATCTGTTGCCTTCAAACATTCCTCAGGGAGGGATTATTTGCCTTTGACAACTTATTTGGTTGCTTTCAAAGCTTGCTATTTGAAATTAATATTCTTTAAGAGTAAAGGAAATAAATTTGACTGTTTCCACAGAAGTGGTTTTTACCCCTTAATATAACTTTTAATAGTGTCTGAATATCTCATTTTCCAAATGAGAATTAAATAACTGAATAATTAACTTAGGTTTATTTTTCACAGGCGTTTCTTTCCCTAAACCATAAAATTTTAATTGGCAAACTTTATATCTGTACATGTAGTTCAAGATTCCAAGAACCACTTTGAATATGAGAGCACTTAAAGATTTTTTTCCTCTAGAAAAACCAATTGAAATAACATAGTTTAACATTTACTTGCAGGTGTTACAAAAAAAAAAAGTAGAACACACCTGGGGCCAAAAATTTTCATATTTTAAAGGAAAAGGATACGCACTTTAATGTTAGCTCCTGGGTTCAGGATCTGTGTATAATTCCTTACTCCATCCCCAGCACATAACCTGATAGCTGCGCAGCAAATGTTTTATCAGTCAGCTGGGGCTAAATTTTGTGGGGGTAACAAATGATCTCATCAGCTTAGAATCTCATTAGCTCAGACCTGTTTCTATCTTGTATTACAGTATATCACAGGTCAGTTTCAGCTTTGCTCTAGATCTTCTTCATTTTAGGGTCCAGGCTAAGAAGACCCTCTTCGCTGGTCTCACTGGGCAAGGGGCAAAGATGGCAGAGTCAGGGCTCCTATGTTTAAGTGTCACATACAACTTCCACTCACATTTCATTGGCTGAAGCAATTCACCTGTTCAGCCTGATATGACCAGGGCAAAGCTTCCTAGGAAGGAGACAGACATGGAGAAGAAGAAAATACTTTTGAGCGATAATATAATTTTGCATCATACTAGCTGAGTGCACGAACTCCTTTTATTCAGTAAAACTGCATTTTCTCTGCCTGCTCTGGAATTGTTCTCATTTTTCAAGCATAAGGTAACTACAGGACATTCATATTAGTTTTCTCAGGCTACCGTTACAAAGTACTACAAAGTAACATGAAGTAGGTGGCGAAAACAGAAATTTAGTGTCTCATTGTTTGGCAGATAAGAAGTCCTAGATCAAAGTGATGGTAACCTTGGTTCCTTCTGAGACTCTGACGGAGTTTCCATTCAATGTCTCCCCACTAAATTCTTGTGGTTTCCTGGCAATCACTGGCATTCCTTGGCTTATAGACACATCACCCCAGTCTCTGCATCCATGTTCACACGCCCTTCTTCTTGTGTGTATGTGTCCAAATTTCTCCTTTTCGTAAAAAATCAGTTATACTGGTTAGGGTCCCCACCCCATTTTGGTATGGCCTCATTCTAGTTAATTATATCTGCAGTGACATTCACATTTTGAAGTACTAGAGATTAGGACTTCAATATATGAGTTTTGGAGAATAGTTTAGCCCATAACCCATATTATATTTGTCCAAAACAGTCCATTTTTTACTTTGATCTTGGTAACATTGTTTTTAGAGATTCCTTATTAATTCTCAAAAGCATCCCAGATTAGAACATCAATTAAATGACCATCTTAAAAATAATATGTGATCATTATAGAGAATTGGAAAAAATACAAAAAGTTATGTAGAAAATTTAAAAGGAGGGGCACCTGGGTGGCTCAGTGGGTTAAAACCTCTGCCTTCAGCTCAGGTCATGATCCCAGGGTCCTGGGATCAAGCCCCGCATCAGGCTCTCTGCTCAGCAGGGAGCCTGCTTCCCCCTCTCTCTCTCTGCCTACTTGTCATCTCTGTCTGTCAAATAAATAAATAAAATCTTTAAAAAAAATAAAAAAAAGGAAAAGAAAATTTAAAAGGAATCTCCTTTAAATACCAGCCTATTTGAAACCCTACTATTAACATTTTGGTATATAAACATAAATTTTTAAATAAAACTGGAACAATAGTAAAATAACATTTTGTAACCCACATTTCCCTAAAATATTTTTGTGCATTTTCCTTTTAAAGGAAAAATTCTTTAAGAACAGGACTCTTAATGACTGCATAATTGTCCATCATATCCACTCCATTTAATGACTTATTTAATGACTTCCTTATGTGGGCCATTTAGGTGGTTTCCAAGAGAACACTATTTCATGAAGTCATTTTTGGCATATAAAACATCAAAGAGCAATTTTAGGAAGATGTGGCAAGAATTTCCTGCAGTTATGAGTATGTTTCTCATAACAATTTAATCACAAATGATATTCCTCATGCACATTTACAAAGAGACTTAACCTCTTTTTTTTTTTTTTGTTCTAGTTTTACTTGGGTTCCCAAATGTCCAAGGCTATAGACTGAACCACAAATCTTTCTTTTTGTTTTGTTTTGGAAAAATCTTCTTCCTGATTTTATTTTTGGTAGACTAAGTAGTTTGGGCTTTTATATTTCCAAGGTTATTCTGGAAAAAAAAAAAAGTGCCTGCTTCCTTGCAACCTGTCAACTCCTCTTAGAAAATATTCTTTGAAATTTCTTGTCCAAATTCCACTTCACTTCACATGAGCAGCATTAGAGAAAATCAGTTTGCAGGTTTAGGCAATGATGGCCATCACTCCACAGCTGAACTTTACAGGGGTGTGTGCTCTGCTGGAGGGAGCACTGACTGAGGGCCTCAGAAGGGAATGATGGGAAGTAAGGTATAAAGTGGGCCACCTGGGTGGCTCAGTGGGTTAAAGCCTCTGCCTCCGGCCCAGGTCATGATCTCAGGGTCCTGGGATCGAGCCCCGCATCGGGCTCTCTGTTCTGCGGGGAGCCTGCTTCCCCCTGTCTGCCTGCCTCTCTGCCTATTCGTGATCTCTCTCTGTCAAATAAATAAATAAAATATTAAAAAAAAGAGGGACAAGGAGTATTCTAACAAATTTAATTCATTATTTGGAGGAAGGTACCCTCTGTACATCTTTGTTGAAGCATCCCAAGTAGTTCTAAGGCAGTTGGCTCATGGATTATACCTTTATCACAGAACATGCTGTACTGCCATTGTTCAATTATGTGTCCATCTCCTGATGGGACTATTAATCTTCTATAGGGTTTCATAAGCCATACTAAGCTTTGGGTCTTTCTCCTGTGGGAAACAGGGATCCACTTGAAAGATTTGAAGAGGAGAGTGGAAAGGACCAGACCTGCAGTGTGGAGAGCTCCATCTGGCTTCTGGGTGGAGAATGAATTAGAGGAGAAGAGGTCTGGATGACAAGGGGCTCCAGTGGGCACCAAGGATTTTCATAGCCTCACACTTGCATCTCCAATGAAAGCCAGTAGAGAAGGGAGATCAGACAGTCCAGGTAGAGACAGCATGTTGGATGTGTGGCAGCATCCCAGATAGTCAGTATGCATGGAAATGTGCCATCATACCTAGAAAGGATGAGGTGGGAATGCCAGAAATTAAGATGGCAGGAAGGTAGGGTGCCTAGTGTGTCTGAGAGCCTGCTGGGTCACTGAAGAGTCTAAACTTTATCCATACATAGTGTCAGTCCATTGAAGATGGTAAGACTGGTATCCAATTTGAATTTTAGTGAAATTATTCTCGAGGGAATTTTGGCATTAGTTGGATCAGAACAGAGAAGCACAGTACACAGAAGTTTTCTCCTACAGTGGCCTGGAGAGGAGATAGTGGAATACAATGAAGATAGGGAATGTGAATTTGTACCAAAGAATTTAGATGTAGTTAGCAAGCCTTGGTTATAGTTTATAGTTGAATGGGGGTAAGGGAAAGAAAAGCTTCCAAGGTGATTCTGAGGTTTATTTATTTTTTTCTATTTGCTTGATTCAGGATTTTTATGTATATTTGATATGTTGCAAAAGAAGCATATTAGAAACCAGGGGAAATAAATAATGAACTCATGTGGAGATATGGTGAGTTTAAGAGATTGGGAGAAAATCATGGGGGCATGAAACATGGAGTAGGAAATTCAAGTCTGGTGATCAGTAGAGCAATAGATGTGTGAGTTGTCAGAGTTCTAGGCTAAGTTGAAGTCATAAAAATGGATGAGGGTGACCACAGAGAGGATAGAATGTGAGGAAAAAGGAAGCCACACCTGGAACCTTAGAGAGCATCAATATTTAGAGAATGGTTGTTAAATAAGCCTGGCTACATAACTGGTGGGGGCCCAGTGCAAAATGAAAATGCACGGCTCCTTGTTAAAAAATTATTAAGAATTTCAAGATGGCAACAGTAGAACATTAAAAGCATGGTTCATGCTAGTCTCCAAAACTGTTCCTTTACCACATGGATCAGTCTAACTTCCTCCTCTTTTTTGTCTGTAAACTCTCACCCCAACAGTGAGAAACCAGACTCCCACTATCCTCTACTGGTGTATTCAATTGTTCAGTTCCAGTATACATACATTATGGTTTCAGAATTGTTAACCAGTACCCTCACAGGGAAGAACTTTACCAACAATAGTTCAGTGCTATATACAGTTTCGTTTCTTTTTAGTCCAAGGGATTCTACTCATTTCTGAACTATTTAGGTCATCAGTTTTTCCCTTACTCCTTTTTGTAAGATGGATCCACATATTTGTAAAACTATTAGATTCTTTTGCCACATATTGTATTCTATCCTGGGATCCTGTGTAAAGATTTATGGGTACCGTACTGTCTTGATTACTCACAGTACCTAATTTCAACCACTGTATTGTCTTGAAACTGGGTAATGTGAATCCTCCAACTTTGTTCTTCTCCTTCAACACCATGTTGGCTATTCTAAACCTTTTACTTTTCCATATAAATTTTAAAACCAATATGTTGATATCTATAAGTTATCTTGTTAGGATTTTGGTAGGGCTTGTGTTGACTCTATAAATCAAATGGGAAGAACTGACCTCTGAGCAACGTTGAGTGTTCCAATTCATGAACATGGTGCCTCTCTTTGTTTAGTTAGATATTCTTTGATTTCTTTTCATCATAGCTTTGCAGCTTTCAGCACACATATTCTGTTAAATTTATAGTGTTATACCTAACTGTATAAACAAGTGATTGACTTTTGTACATTGATCTTGTACTGTGTGACCTTGCTATACTCACATAGCTATTTTGCAGACTCTTTGGGAATTTTTACATAGATACTCATGTCATTGGCCAAGAGACAGTTTTCTTTCTTCTTTTCCAATACACATAACTTTTCTTTTTTCTTTTATTTTCATTGTATTATCTAGAATTTCAGTGTTTGCTAGCAGTGATGAGAAGAACATCCTTGCCTTGTGCCTGATATTAGTGGGAAAGCATCCAGTCTTTCATCTGTACATTTGATGTTACATGTAGGGTTTTTGTAAACGTTCTTTATCACGTTGAGAGGGCTATTCTCTATTCCTAGTTTGCTGACTATGAATTGGCATTGAGTTTTGTCATATGCTTGATCTAGATTAATTGACATAATCATAGAATGTTTTTCTTCATCCTGTTGACATAATGCATTGATTTTCAGATGTTGAACGAGCTTTGTATACTTGAAAAATTACACTGGGGCATCAATATAATTCTTTATATGTATTGTTGGATTTGATTTGTTATTTGGGGAAGTTTTGCATCTATGTTCACACAGATATTGGCCTGTATTTTCCTTTCTTGTAATGCCCTTATCAGGTTTGACTATTAGAGTGGTGGGTGTTGACGTCACAGAACTAGTTAGGAAGTGGTTTCTCTGTTTCTGTTTTCGGGAAGAGATTGTGAGTAATTAGTATTACTTCTCCCTTACATGTTTGGAAGTAATTAGTATTACTTCTCCCTTGCATGTTTCCCTTACTTCTCCCTTACACCTACAGAGGCAAAATCAATGAAGCCATTTGAATACTGATAGAATTTATCAGTAAACCATTTGGTACTGATGCTTTCTTTTTTGGTAGGTTATCATTTATTGATTTAATTTCCTTAATAAGGATAGGGCTATTCAGGTAATCTATTTCTCCTTATAGAAGTTTTAATAATTTATGTCTTTCATGGAATTAATTTCTCATCTAAGATAGAAAATTTGTGGTCCTACAGTTCTTTGTAGTATTCCTTTGTTACCCTTTAATGTCCATGTGATCAGGAGTGATAATCTGCCTTTCATTTCTGATATTGGTAATTTGTATCTTTTTCTTCTTTTCTTGATTAGCCGGGCTAGAGATTTACTAGTTTTATTCATTTTTTCAAGAAGCGGCTTTTGGTTTCATTGATTTTCTATTGTTTCCCTGTTTTTAATTAAATGTATTTTTGCCTTTATTTCATTTGTATTTCTTTTCTTCTGCTTGCTTAAGTGATTTGTAACTTAAGATCACTCCAGCTGTCATATGGAGACTGGATTGGAAGGGAGCAAGATGGACACCAGGGGATCTGTTAGAAGTCTATAGACAAAGTCTAGGCAAGAGATAATGGTGGCTTGAACCAGGGTGACAGAACTGGGGAGCACCTCAAAAACTGATGCAATCCAACCTTCACCTACAGAGGCAAAATCAGCCTCATGGATATGTGTGGAGGGGGTGTGGGAGAGAGAAATGGATACAGAAAAAGGAGAGAGAAATCTGTGAGGTATGAGGATATGATCTCATGTTATTACCTGCAATGTTTGTCTATTTCTATGGTGTAAATACTTCCTTCTGGCTGACTTCAAGCCACTAAAGTGGATGAACACAGAGCTGGGAAGAGATGCTTACCAGCTGGTGTAATCTGGCATGAGCTGGCTCCAACACACCTTTGCTTCACATTCTTTGCTGTTTCTAGGATCTCATGAGGAACTTTGGAGAAACTAATACTGGTGATATGGATTTTAGACCTCAGTTACATTTGCTTTTGCTATTAGTCCTATTGTCCTGAATGTTTGGCAGTACACAGAACAACATCCATAAACATCCTAATAGACAAAAAATGGGCTACGAGGCAGCTCCTACCTCATTTGTGCTCAGGACACAGTAGTCTCCATTAACAATTTATGAAGTTGAATTGAGTTCTACCATGTTCCTCCTGTCTTCACCCACATGAAACTATACTTTTCTCATGGTAGTGATCTTATCCTGGACCTAATGAGTAAGTAACACTAACCACTTGAGTTAAATTTAGCAGTTCCCTATGAAGTGTCATTGCCATCTCCTTCTCATTAAGAACTCCCTTGTAGTTCCCAGTCAAATGAGTATAAACATGGTTTTTTCTGTTTTGTTTAATTGAATAACCCCAGAGCATGAAGACAATCTCACCACCTTGGTTTCCACCTCTGAGGTCGTTAACATGATATATTATGAAGTTACAGGAAATTAGTTGCTGAATATTTCAATATGGAGAGGAAATAGTGTAATTCAATTGTTACCATAGAACCACGAATTCTGGGAGTAACCTGTCGCCATAGTAACAAGATAAGGACATATTCCTTAAATGTTTAACTATGATTCTATACTTCACACGCATTCAAGTACAGTTGGTTCTTGTTATTTGTAATTGAAATTGAATTGATTTTCTGATACATTTGGGGTCCACATTTCAATTATATTAATTTAAGATTATGAGTGTAATAAGATTTTCTTTATGCCATTCTTATTGGAATAAGAATAGAACTACTTTTTGAATAAAAAGGAGCTTAAAGGGTCTTTAAAAATGAGTAAATATTTTTAAATAAGCCAAATAGTGTCTTTAAGGATAATGTTAGGGGTAAATCTATCTCTGGGTCCTCAAAAGTGACATTCACACCTGCCCATCCTGAGTCCCAAGTACAAAGATATTAACTATATTAGCAATTTATAATAATAATAATAATAATATACAAGAGTAGTTAATATGGTTTGAGAGTTTTCTATGTGGCGGATTGTCTTTAACCCTCAGGAAAATCCAATGAAGCAGGTACTATTAGTACCTTCATCGTGCATCTACAGAACTGAGGCATAGAGATGTCCCATACTCTGACCAAAGTCATCTGGCTGGAGTGTGGCAGGATGAGAATTGAAGCCACACAGTCCTGCTCACTAGCCCATGATCTCACCCCCTGCTCCAACCGCTCGGATAGCCTCTCCCTGCCAATCACAAAGGGTTTGGCATCCATGGGGCACTGTCCATGTTCCCTCAGCCCTGGAGCCTGTCACTCTCTCTCCGGTTCCTGAAAAAAAAAAAATTATACCTCAACAAGTAACCAGATTCCTGATCTTTCTATTAATTCCACAGAATCCACAGTTACAGCTTATGTCCTGGGCAGGTGTGTTGTGCTTGGAGCAAGAGAACCCAGATGAGTCGGGCAAGGTCTTCGCTCTCTACAACCCTAAAGACCAGTGGAAGGAAGATACCCTGTGAACGAATGGAGACGTCTAGTGTAGCAATTTCTTCGGGAAAAAAATAAAGAGAAGAAGGGCAAAGCAGCAAGGCAAAAAGGGGCCTGGATGGATGGTGAGTTTATTTTCATTTGCTGGACTGTGCTGACATGGCCCTCAGTGTCTGCTGAACAACTCAACCAGCAGGAGAATGATGACCTCATTGTTTCTGCTAACAGTGACGACATCACCTGTGACCCGCCAGGAATGCTCTCAGCCTCCGGACTTTGTCCAGAGCCTCCTATCTTCAAAGCCGCAATATCCTCCCTGAGTGATTTTCTCCTTTTCTTTAAGCTTGGCAAAGTCAGAGCTCTTGGGGTTCGCGCAACACATCTCCAACCAAATACTGTTGCTGCCCAGGATGGGCGACGGGCGGCTGCCGGGGCCGTCAGTGTCGCCCCTGCTCTGACTTTGTCAGGGAACAAGGCAGCATTGTAGCTCATGGCACCCCGACAAAGAGCTCATCACTGTAATTAAAGCAGAGTCGCGTGTCCTGCTGTTTTGTGCATCGTCTCCCTTCGTGTGGACAAATAAGCTGGAGGAGCGGCATATGGAGGGAGACCAAAAATTGAATATAATATCCCCACGCTTACATCAGCAAGGGCAAGGAGGAGCACTTCCGCAGTGCCTCCGTTTGCCACTGACCATCTGCACGACAAACCCGCGGTGCCAGAGCGGGAGGCATCACGTTCCTGCCGCCGTTCTCCGGCAGTCTGCACGCACCTCCGTCTCCACTGACCCTCGGGTGGCATGGGGCGAGCCGGCCCGTAGCCGCTCCTTGTCAGACAGCAGGTCATTGCTACCAAAGTTGTGCATACGAGGATGCCGTTCTTGAAACAGACACCTGGCTGGGTGGAAGCTTCGGCTCTCGAAGCTGGAATCCCTAGCCCAGCTAATGAACTCATTCTGACAGCTGGGATCTTACATGATTTTTCGAGGGAAATTTCGCCCTGAGCAGGGAAATTAAAAAAAAAAAATAATAATAATAGACCAATAGCTGGGTGAGTGTGTCTCTTTTCACCTTCATTTTTCCTTTGACGGGACCGGGACACAGTATAAATGATACAACATCTGTAGGAAATAGATTATTTATTCAGTCCAAAAATTATGGTGCATCGATGACGTTCCAGGCCCTGAACGTACAATTGTGAACAGACCAGATCTCCCGGTGCTTATCCTTGAATTTCCTGCTGGATCTGTGTTCTCAGATCTTCAGTTAGAAGAGAGACACTGGCAGATGGGGAGACTGGGTCACTGATTTTCAAACAAAAAAATTATCTTAGCATTCTGTCTGGACAATGCTAAAGCGAGCTAGTATCCCTTATTAGTACAGCGGGATATTGATCAAGCAGTACACTTACTTGGTAACTTTCAATTTTGGAAGGTGCATGCACATACGTACATGCCTATTCCTCCTGGAGAAAGCTTTGCATTTACTTCACACCTTTGTAGGCAGATTTTAGCAGGAAAGGGAGAGAAGAAGGGAGGGGCACACTGACAGAGCATTTGCTACGGGGCCAGCACGATCACCTAGGGGGTTTCATTTTGTCTTTCCCCAAAGGTGGACAGTAGGTGTTACTAGCCTCCCCTCACATAAGAAACAGAACTCCCGTGGTTCACGTGACCTGTCCAAAGGTGAAACAGCTGATCACCAGCAGGACAGAAACTGAATCCAAGTCTGTCTTATCCCATTTTTCTGAGTTTATAGCACAGGATTGGGACATGCATGGAGACTGCTTTCCCAGCCCATCACAATCTGAAAACAGCAAATTCCAAGAACTAGTTAGTCTTATCAGGAGCGAGCAGAGGGACAGCAAGGACGAGGGGCCACCGAGAGCACGTGGACGTGGAGAAAGAGATGAGGAAAGTAGAAAAAGTCCCGTGGAAACACACGACAGAATGAAGCCACTCAACCCAGGCAGCATATGACCCCACCGTGTGCCCCCAGTTTGGGATGGTGTAACATTTTCCCATCTGATAGAATAATACAAACTATCTTTCCCTTAATATATGCATATGCTAACTTCAGTTTCCTTTAAGACACAGAACTACTGTAGGAAACATTACAGAGATAGTGGCATCCAAGTGGGTCACCTTATCAAAAACAGTTTTGCTTTGGTTACCTGCGATATTGACCTACACGGGACCGTTCTGTCCACAAAACAAAATACAGGAAGTGTCAACTCACAAAGGCCAAGAGTTACATATACTCACTTATATATACTTATATATAAATATATTATATTATATATATGAGTATGTATGTGTGTGTGTGAGTATATACTTATATACTCACATAGTATATTTAAATTTCTGAACCTTTCTCCAAATATTTTTCTTCTACCAAATTCATCATTTTATCCTCTTAACAGTAAATGATATAAAAAACTGATATAAAACTGATCTAAGAAAGGGAAAATTGCTTTTCTTAATCCCAAACTTAAAGGCATTTGTTCTGCATATGAAAGAATATATAGGTGCCTATAAGCAGAGATAAAGGTGGGTCCTTTCCTATTACCCCAGTGTGGGAAGACCACTGGAATTGACCTTTGACTACTCCTTCACTTACTCATTTATTCACTTAACATGTACTTATTGAGAGCTTTTCTGTGTCAGACATAAGCTAGATGTTGAGGACAAAATAGGAACAACACAGGCAAACAACCAATGCAGAGATTATGCTCTCCAAAATAGCTCATTTGGGTAATATAAGTCACTCTTCTCAAACAAAACAGGGGTTACACAGCTGGATCTTGCAGTGATACATTCCCATTTCCTGGAATTTGCACACGGCTCTTTCTTCTTCAAAGGCTGGGTTGGTCCTCTAATGTGCTCTGACCTTGGGAGGGCACGGGGGCCATCAGCTGAACCCTTAGGGTTAGACCACCCTCTAAGAATGCTGCCAAAAGCAGTGAAAAGATAAGGGACAACATCAGTCTCAGCAGAATGGTGCTAGAGATGATGGGTCCCTGATACCAATCATGGTATGCCATACTGAGTCTCCTAAAGACCTGGGAATTTTCCAGACTGAGCTCAAGTCTTCCCCAGGACAATAAAGGCTCAGAAGATCCAGTGTGGGCAAAAGGGCACCAGGATGAGGGCCAGAAGATTAGGACTTCTCACATTGTTTGACTTTAGATATAATTTTCCATCTTCTTTATAAAGTTGGGCTATCTATCTATCTATCTATCTATGTATCTATATTTGGGCCATCTCCAGGGTTCCTTCTAACTGTAATAGTCTATGATCTCTCTGAATTGAGAGATGGAGAAGATCGAAACATTAAGAGATATAAACATAACCAAAGAGTAGTAAGAGCTTCAACGTGGATTTCCCTGACTTAGGAAGGAGACTAGGGGCCACTTCAGACCCTTGGTAGATCATTGGGTAAGTCAAATGAAGGGGTGTCCGGGTGGCTCAGTTGGTTAAGCAACTGCCTATGGTTCAGGTAATGATCCCAGAGTCCTAGGATCAAGTCCTTCAATGAGCTCCCTGCTTAGTGGGGAGTCTTCTTCTCCCTCTGGCCTCTCCCCATCTCCTGCTCTCTCTCTCTCTCAAATAAATAAGTAAAATTAAAAAAAAAATGTCAAATGAAGATTGATGTGCAAACTATCTGTTCAACAATGGTGCATCCATGGGTCAGAACTCTTGGTCATTTACCATGTCGCAAACCTTCCTGTTTCTGGGGAAAACATATCGTTAAGGGTCTTTGGTACCATAAGCCTTGGGTCATTCCATTCCCAGAGGGCAGAAACAGGGGGAAAAATAAAAATCATGCAGTATTCTTAAGTCATTATTTATTTTGGTCCATGTCTTAAGAATTTTTGCATGATGGCTACTTAGTAATATTTCTAGGCGACAACAGAAGAAGGTGGGCTTTCGGTGTCCCAATGAAGAAGAAAAGGTTGTGACTGGATAGCACATTGTCAGTCATCAGGGAGAGGTGGGAAATCTTAGTATAAAGAAGTAGCAACCAAGTTCCTCCACTTGTCCATGGAGTTTGACCACAGATGAATCCATTATTATGATTACATTATTATCACTATTATTATTATTATTATTATTATTCCAGTCCTACCCAAGGAAGGGCAGTTCAGATGTATGAAGGAATTCATCCTCACAGAGGGTTGAGAAACCACTATGGTTAATGTCTATATTTTTTAATAACATCTTGATCATCAAATTAAAAAAGAGATTTGTTAGAAAATCCTTTGACTTGGTGTCTGTTTCTTGGGGTCCTAAACTTTTCATTCTTTGGCTTAAAATGTAACCTATTAGATTAATTAAAACCTGTTGAAAACAATGAAGTCTCCCTGACTTTGGCCAAGAATTCCCATAAAACTGGCTTAAACGGTCTCATCCTCATGATCTTGGGAGTGGGAGGAAGAAAGCTCAGTCACAGAGCCCACTCCCTTTGAATGGATACCAGAAGCCTGGACATACCATATCATGGCATATTCATTTTATATCCTCATATCATGAAGATCAGCACAGATGGAGAACCAGAGACGTCCTCCAATCCTTGAAGATGAAGGCAACAAGCTCTGGTGTGATCCAAAGACATGGAATGGGCCACTGTTATGGCTAATACTGACAGCTGTCACTACTGAGTCAGAGAGAAACTGGATATATTTTTCATTAGAAAAAAAGTAAGCAATTATGCCACCCACCCTGTTCCCACAATTCATTGTAGAGTCAGAAGAATGGGTTTAAAGCTCAGCTTCTCTAGAACCCATTTGGGCAACTGTTTGGCAGAATCCACTAAAACGGACCCAATAATCCCACGGTTAGGTATATACCCAATAGAAATATGTGTATATGTTCACGTCAAGTACTATTCGTAATGGCCCCAAACTGGAAATGATCCAACTTCGCCTCAAGAGTAGAAAGGAGAGAGGGTGGTATATTTAGGAAATGTGATACTATACATCTGTGATTCTATAAATGTACCTGACAAGAAAGACTGATCTCACCAGTGTAATGCTGAGCAAGAAAATTTAAAAAGCACAAAATAGGTGCTGGGTGATTCCATTTATATTAGGTACCAAATGGTGAAACTAACTCATGGTGATAGAGGGGAGGGCTGGTTATCCTGGGGGGATGTGGGGTTCGTGCCTGGAAGGTGACATGAAATGGCCGCTGGTCATTTTGTGATCTGAGTGCTGAGTTCATGGGCGTATCCTGTCTACTAAAAAAAATCATGGCGTTGGACACTTATGGTTTTGCACTTTGGGGTCTATATATTATACTTCAATAAAGAGTTTTAAAAATCCTAGTTCCACTGCTCTGAGGCATCAGAGAAGTCCTCTAATCATTCCGTGTCCTCCTCTGTAGAGGCCGTGGGAACGAATTCCTCTGCGTGGAATTAGTGGCAGGACCCACAAAGCACAGTGTACTTCTGGTCGGGTGTCACTTCTGTCAGTCGGAGAGGGGGGCAGCCCCAGTGAGGCTGTCTCTAAGGATGGGAAGGAGAAAGTCAGAGAGCTGGTGGGGAACCGCAGGCGGAACCGGGAGCTGCTGGTGTTTTCTTCACCTTCCCAAGCACGCGTGGAACATATATTTCCAATGAGCTGTGTTGTTGATCCTCAGCAAGGCTGAGGAGGTATTGCCCCCGATGAAAGCTGCACAGCATAACGAGAACAAAGATGTTCTCTACCTGGGGAGGAGAAGTGGGGGGTGCCAGATGGGCGGGAAATACATCAGAGCAGGGGCAGGGCGGATTCAAGCGTGTCTCGGGGAGGAGAGAGTCTGTCAGAGGGCTGTTTCCCAAGAGATGCTGTTAAACCAGCCCTTGGCTTTTGGATTCAAGTTTCATATCAGGTAACTATAGAGACTATATCTATATGCTACGTGTATGTATAATACATATACATACATGTACCCATGTGCATACACATCTGTGCAAAGATTTATGAATGCTGGCGGTCACAGCAATACGATTTACCACCAGGAGATGCTAGAGGGAAACCGCTAGATGCCATTCACGGAGGATGCTATGCGGGTTTTAACCATTTCGTCTAATGCGCTCCTTTGGTCGTTGGTCAATCATGCGGCATCCTCCTCAAGATAGTATTTTAAGTGCAAAACAAATAAACATTGGAAAACCAAGAGAACAGGTCTACCCGTGGACCCCCTCGGGATCTGTACACCCGACATGAAGAACCCCATGCAGCCTTTCAAAATGCCACCGAAGAAGGACGTTTGAGGACACGAAAGATGTTCCTGAGATGTTGGTGAGTAGGACATCGGGGAATACAGGATGGCCCTGGGTGGGTACTGGGTGTTTAGGATAAAGTCTATCAAAGTGTGGGCCACAGAACCGGGAGCATCAGCAGCCCGAGGGGTGCGTGTGAAGACGGTGAACTCTGAGGCCTCACTCCGACCCTGGGGAACCCACACTTTTGACGGGATGAGGGCAGGGATCTTGTGCTCTCACTAATTCGTATGCACTTTAGAGATTGAGAAGTACCGCTCTGAGGCCAACGGGAGTTACCTCAGGTTTGGAGGGGCGGATGTTGGGGAGATTTTTTTTTAATAGTGTTTATTGTTAAGTATATATTTTTCTTTAAAGTTTTTATAATGAACATTTATTATTTTTAAAATAAGAAAAAAATTATGAAAACAGAAAGAAAAGCCAGATTTATTCTGTGGTACGTTGGGAATGATTTCCAGATGCAAATAACAAAATAAAAGCACCACTTGTGAGGAATTTCAAGTTGTCAAATAAATGAACTAAAAATTGAGCAACACAGAGCCTGTGAATTGTGTATACTAATGCCTAGCCAAACATCAGCATTCAAAGGAGAAATTACTAAGAAGAAATGTATTTAGAGTGAATTCAAGGCTAGAAGGCCAACAGTGAACACAGCTGTTATGCATTTCTGAGCTGGAGAAAAAAAAAAAAAAAGATTTCAAAGCCACAGCCAGGAATGCCTGAACTAAAATCAGGAGGCACGGATCTGGCAGGATCTGTGCTCATACCTGGGGATGCACGGCGAAGGGGCATCTGAAAGTCTGGTGTCCCACATGCCTTGCTGGTGCAAAGGGAATCCAGTCCCCAGAGCCCGGCGGTGGGGGGGGGGGCGCGCGGGGTCAAGCCTGTCTGTGCAACTGTGTACAGCACACAGAAAGATCTGTCTGCCCTGGGAGCACTCCCTTCTTGCCCCATGAAGGGCCGCTCAGCAGCCTCAGTAAAGAGTGGACTTGAGCGAGGAGGATACAGCAGGCCCGCTGGTGTCATGGAAGGTCTACTGCCCCACAGCTCAAGCCTCCATCCAGGTGACATGGTCAGCATCCCACCGAGGCACAATGTTCCCGGCTAAGGGGGGGGGTGTCTTCCTCTACCCCCCTTCCTTTCCATCCAACACTCACTCACCAATGCTGCCCAGCTCTTGACTCAATGTCTTCTCTCCTGTCCCCCGCCGCTTCCGGACCCAGGTTCCCTGCACTGCCCACCTGCTGCAGTCACTGCCTCCAAGGCCTCTCTGCTTCTGGTTTTCTCAGCCTACAGGTGTGACCCCGCATCCTGCCACCAGACTGGTCTTCCACAAATTACAGATCTGGTCCTGTCAGCCGCATTCAGTTATTCTAGACTGTCCAGATGCACGATGCTCTCTCTTGGCGCTAGACGTTGGATCACGCTCTTCCCACTGCCTGGAGAATTCTCTCCATCCCAACTTTACTTTGCCTACTGGTATGCAGCCACTTGAGACTTCTCTTGGGAATTATGTTCTCTGTCTTCTACTCCCACGGCTCCCGATCATGGTCTCATCTGCCTGTTTAAGGTCTGTGTCTTCCGTAGTTCCATGTCATTTGAGGGAGAACGCACAGGCAATAGCCAGTGCAGTGCCTGGCCTATAGTACTCACTCAATAAATATTTCTGAGTTAATTCATTAATTCAGGCCCAGTTTTTCCACCTAGGAAGAGTATTTGCCTACCCAAAAGGCCTAAGCTGGGACCCTTCCTCATCTCCAGATCCAAATACCTGTTTCATTCATGATTTTATTTATTTGGGTCCTTTCTCTTTTCTTTTTGATAAGTCTGGCCAAGGGTTTATCAATTTTATTAATTCTTTCAAAGAACCAGCTCCTAGTTTGGTTGATTTGTTCTATTGTTTTTTTGGTTTCTATTTCATTGATTTCTGCTCTGATCTTTATGATTTCTCTTCTCCTGCTGGGCTTAGGGTTTCTTTCTTGTTCTTTCTCCAGCTCCTTTAGGTGTAGGGTTAGGTTGTGTACCTGAGACCTTTCTTGTTTCTTGAGAAAAGCTTGTACCGCTATATATTTTCCTCTCAGGACTAACCTTTGTTGTGTCCCACAGATTTTGAACCGTTGTATTTTCATTATCATTTGTTTCCATGATTTTTTTCAATTCTTCTTTAATTTCCCGGTTGACCCAAATACCTGGTGTGAGCCACCCACGGACAGACTATTTAAACTTGCAACAAAGGGTGTTTGTGTCCAAGATTTTCCCCATTCCTGCACATAAAGGCAGGCCCAGCCCCACAATGAAGTGTCTCCCCTATAACCCCACTCAGAAGCCAGGGCTAATTCTAAGCTAGAAAAGGAAATAAAGGTGAGCTCTTCCTTCCTCCTTCCATGTCTTCGGAAAACTGTGTATGGGCCTGATTCTGACTCCATCTGGCTCTGCCTCCATCCTCCTCAAAGCTGGGATGGGAGGTCTGACCACAAAAGGGCCAGTCCATTCCCCACGGCACCTTGGGCCCTGCTCCTTGACAGCCCTTATCAGCTGAGTCAGCTGTGGCCTCCTCGCTGAGAAAAACGAGTGGTGATATCTCTTAATTACTCCAAAGATAGCCCTTTCTGCTTCCACTGTTCTTCTCATGGCTCCTTTGAACGGGGTTGTCAGTAGACATCCCAACAACAAAACAACAAATGTGGCCTCTGAAACCAGTCCACGGCTCTCCCTGCCTGGTGAAGAAAGCAGTTTTCTGCTTGTCAGCGTGTGGTCTATTTGTTCAACTAAGACATGACCCCCAGCCTTGACTCAGTGCCCAAACATGCACATCGAGTAGCTGTTTGCGAGGTTAACCTCATGGCTCCACACTTCACAGAGGATTTTCTCTCTCCCTTCCTCATTTGCCACGTAGAATTGGGACAACTGTGATGGAACTTGTCCGCCCCCAGAGATGGACTTGCGGTTTTTGTGCAGAAGAGTAGAGGTGTGGCCCAGGTTCAAGGTCTGCTTCTCCTTGGCCCTGGCGTGGCCTGAGACAAGACACCTAACGTGATGCAAGGAGTAGAATGATCCCAAACGGCCCCTGGTGCTCACCTTGGATGAGAAACCCCAGGTAGATGGGTAAACCACTTCCACAAGCTGGAAGTTCTACTCCAGCACGACTCCCCATGGGGGCCAGGGCATTCTCTGATCCACCGGGCATCCCATTCCGTAGGGCGGTGGCAAGCCGATGCTAGCTCCGGCTTCTTTGTGAAAGTCAGGTGTTAAATATTCAAGAGGTTTGCAAGTTGGTAGCTTGAAATTGGTCACCATAGGAATATTTTCACCAAAGGAAGGGCAAACATTACTAATTGGGGCTTCCCTCCCCCTGCAAGAGCCTGTGGAATTGTAGACAATGTCTATAAATCTGGGTACCTGTGCTCAGGCTGCTGGACACCCCCACAATTTGATTATCTGTCTACGGGAGAGATCGTAGTCAAGCTGGCCTAAGACGGGGGAACCGTGGCAGCTGAGGGCCTCTCTGGCCAACCTAGATGGTGTTCAGCTCTTTGCCCAGGCCCTGGCCTAGCTCTCCTTAAGATGATGAGATTTTCATTTTTGGCTGACCCCTGGCTTCTACATGTTCTCTTTCTCCAATAAAACCTGTTCCTTACCCCACGCCATGTGCTGTTTTGAAATCCATCCAGACCCGAGTCATGGCAGGTGGTAATGCAGAAGGAGCTCAGCTTACATGACAACTCTGTTTACACCTGTCCTACATGATTCCTAGCCTCGGTTCCTCAGTGGCACAATGGGATCTAGTACTAGCTTCCTGAGGGTGTGTGTGGGAGTCCAGTGACAAATCACGTGGGCACGCTGTGCAAACAGCAGAGGCCCACAGGGACTCCGCATTCACACATGGCGCAGTGCCGAGCTCGGTGACTGGCCCTCAATACTCCTAGGTTTGGGTGTTCCCATCGCCACTCTTGTAACTGAGTAACCTCGGGCACGTTGCTTCAGGTCTCTGAGTTCAGTTTCCCCATCTGAGAAGTGGGTACAATACTTTGTGGGGTTGTCCTAAGAACTAACCAGGAATTCAGTCGGGGCGGGATGGGGGGTTGCCATGACTGGCTTAGATCCCGACACTTACTAGATGTTGGAGATGCTAGCTGAATTCAGAGACTCTTCAACTCTCCTGTCTCCAGGGTGCTAATTCAAGCTGAAATGCCAGATCCTTTAATGTTCACGAATAATTAAATATAAATTCAGTCCGAGGCCAAATGTACATAACGATAAAGCCCTGGGAATCTTTCAAATTGAGAACTGAAAGGGTGATAAACTCAGGGCTAAAAATATTGCTTCCTCCATAGGCTCCGATGCCTTTATTTGCCGGAGGTATATCATGGAGGGCATTTTTGCATATGTATGTATTTGGCAAACAACCAAAACAACTCAATTATGTTTTATCATTAATTAAATTTTATAGAAAGAGGGCAACATTTGCTAATGGTGAATATATGCTTTTATTAGACTTTGTCAAAATAACTTGAAATTAAGTCTGTTCGGTTGTGAGTAAAGTTTTGAGGTTTTTTTTTTATTTCAGTGGCTTTTAAATATTGTATGTATGAACAAATATGGAAGTACAGGCTTGCTCTCCCTCTCTCTCCCCTACCCCCACACACCCCACACTAACCCATCAACATCATCTCCCACAATCTGCTAGGGATACTTATGTGACCTGACATAGTGGTTGACTGCCAACGCATTTATCTGCTAGCCTCACAGCCATTGTGGAAAATTAAAATTTGCTAGAAATATCCGGACCGATCATATAATGGTCTATTAATTCCATTCTAACAACAAACGGGGCTGTGATCACTTCAATCCGTAACCAGTGAATGCCTTATCCAACCAGCCATGGGCCTAACCAGGATTCAAGTCAAAGAATATTTGGGTCCCTCCTGGGTGTTAGGCTGCATGTTGTATCACGACACTTGAGGAGTTACAGTTAATACAAAAAATAAGAAAAATACAAAAGAAACTGCCTTGCTGTTCCAATTGTGTTACATGAGCACAAAGAGGTCCAAACAATGTGTAAAGGAGATCAAACAAAAATTCCCAGGGGGAGACTATCAAAAATGGGCTCTGGCTCACACTGCCCAAGAGAAATACAGTTTGAGCTAAATAAACACTTAAAAATTTTCTGGTAGCCACATAACAAATGAAGCCAAAAAAAAGAGAGATTAATTTGAATCACACCAATGTATCCAAAATGTTTTTATTTCAACAGGGCTCGAGTATAGGGGTTATCAGTGAGGTATTTTCTGCTCTCTGTGAGTTTGTACTACATTTTTGAAATCCTGTGTTTACAACACACTTATGTATCAATTTAGATATTATATTTTCATGAAAAGCATCTGACCTGTACTAAGATGAAAATTTAAGTTAAAAAGGTAGATTTCACATGGGAAGTTGTTCCAATAACCGAATCAAACAGTTTTTAAGTTTAAACTAACATTAGCTAAAATTAGATAAAATTTAAAAATGCAGCTCCTTGGTTGCCCTGGCTACACGTCAGGTGCTCCAAGGCCACGTGTGGTTAGTGGCTACGATGCTGGGCAGTGAGCACAGAAATTTCTGGGAGGGTGTACATGGTCCACTAGGCAGTGAGGACGTGTATGTAAATACACACACGCCCCGTGGAGAGAGGATGAAGGGGGTGTGTCCTAGGAAGAGGAAAAGGTTCAAAGTCATAGATAGGACAGGTGTATATACCCGTGGGCTTGCTGAATGTAGAAATAACCTGGGCTAGTCAACTCAACAAGAATTTTTGACTATTGAGCTCTGGACATGTTGGTCTCTCACATTCAGATTTCTATTCTACAGACCAGCCAGGACTAAGTTGTAGTTATTGAGCAACTTGGCTAGTTGTTTTTAAAAGGAGAGATGAAACAGCTGTAAATTTCTGGAAAGCGGCATGTAGTCAGACTTGAATAAAAAAAGTGAAACAGTGGATTTTAAAAGGGGTGGAGGGCTGACGGGGGCTACCCAGAATGAGTCAGGCAGTATGATGGGGCTGAGTCAACGTTTCAGTGGGAGGGTAAGATGTGGCAGTGCTAGGGGTCCAGTTCCAGAATTCTGGCCCGGCTTCTGAGGACAGAGCTTGGCACCCATGGGTTCTCAAAGTGATGTGAATGACTCTTAAATGGAATAAAGCAGATTCAATTTTGAGACACCAGATTCCTTGGCACCTGTTCGCATAGGTGGGCATAAGCAGGGAGGTATAGATCACCTGGATGTAGGGGGAGCCCTAATAAATCATTTGCTCGGAATTCTGAGGAATACTTAGGAACTGCCATAAATTATCCTCATGTATGACTTGCATTCGTGACACAGTCAAAGCGGAGTCCTGGATGAGTGGTTTTCATGATTTGGTCTACTGATCTATGTTGATTCCCCTTACGGAAAGCGCATGGTCCAATTACATATTTCTTCCATTCTGGGTTAAAGATGTCCTTCTAAAGGCCCATTCTACCAATTTATAGGGGATATAAAAAAAGGATTTTCAGTAAAATATACTTTCATTGGTTTTGATGAAAAGGGTTTGTGATGAAAGTAGAATCTCTAATAAGCATTTCATAAATGACTTGTCTTTCAAACTTAATATAAAACAGCATAAAATACATCTCCCAAAGACCTCCTTGCTGCCTCACAGATTTAAAGTCCCCTGCTCTCAATCAATCAGACCCAAGAACTCAAAAATCTCTAAAGACGCAATCAAATATTTATCAGTGAAAGTTGGTAAAACTAAGAAATTATTTATGGTTCAAATTTTGAAATAGTCACACTTTGAAGGGGGAGGGAAAAAGCACATGTTGGGAACTACACATCTCTCTTCAGGGCATTCGCCCGCAGATCCTCGCTGCCATCTGGAATTCAGAAACAGGAAGGACATCACAGGTTTGAGGCAGTGTGTTCACAATTGGGTCTTTAACCTGTTTTTCAGAAGCACTGAGAGAGATGATGGAAAGGCAGTCTCGGAGTTCTGGTAATTTAGCCACTTACCAACGAATTAATTATTTGAAAGATAAATAAATTATGCATCAGCCCAAACCCTGTCTGACCCTTAGAGCTCCCCGTGTGGCCTTTCTGTCAATATACAGTTCTACATGGCACAGCCTCAGCTAAGAACTCCTCCCAAACCCCGACCCCCTGAGAGTGGGTTCGCTCCCACATCCTGCTTTTGATGCCTTCCCTCTGTAGTATGAGTCTCATTTCTTTCAAGGAACTCAGGTGGTGACAAAATATGACAAAAAGAAAAAAGAAGAAAGAAAGAAAGACATAGACACTGAAGGCTCCATCCATCCTCCTGAAGCTCAAGACAAACAAAGAAAAAAATAATTTTGTGGCAGCATGCCAATTCCTGTGTGTTTGGGGATCATTTTGGACTCAGTTAAGATTAATTTTTTCCTAACATTGTATCACAAAATTTACAGACAGAGGAGAAGTTGAAAAAGGCTTTCAGCGATCAACCTTACAGCCACTGCCTAGACTCTACCATGAACATGTTACTGTACTTGTTCTATCATCTGTCTATCCATTTACCCAACCCTCTATCCCTCTATTGTGTGTGTGTGTGTGCGTGCGTGCGCACACGCACGTGCGCGCATGCGTGTTTGTGCCCTTCAAACAATTACATTTAATTTAATGCTGTTTTAAAGAAAGTCATTGTTAGCAGAGGCATTTCATCCCGTGAAAGAGAATTCTCAAATTGTACTTAGTAGTGCTGGGCAGGCTAGTTAAGAGCAGAGCCTAGGAAATCGCAAGGAGTGGGCATGGAGGTCATCTCTGCTTCTAACTGACTGTGGGACTCTGGGCAGATGACTATCCCTCTGAGACTCATTACTCTCAGGAGGCACTTTGGAAGATGATCCTCATGGGGTTGTTATTATGAGAACTCAACATAATAGATGAAAGGTGCTTATACTTTAAAGTATTGGACAAATAATGCATTTGGGATGATTTTTTCCATTCTTCTGCAATCCCATGGGATTGATGCCTTTTGTTATTAACCCTCCAGCCCCTCGTGCAGTGCCTTATACAAAGCTGATGCTGTGATAATATGCACTTATTGATGTAAACTGATGTGAATTTCAGAGATTTTCCCGCCTAGGATGCTGCGAGCACTTATTAATGGAGAGAAGCAAGTACAGTCAGCTTCAAAGGCACAAAGACAAGAAAGTTAGTTCAGGAAATGAGATGGGAGCAGAAGATGAGACAAGGAAAACCTGGCCTGTAAAGCAGAAGTGTTTATATTAGGTTCAGTAATGGAACGGAATCCCTCAGTGCCCTGTCCCTTCCCTCGGATCTCATCTTTTCGGGGCACACCATCAGACTTCCAGCTGTCTCCTCACGGCCTCAGAAGGTCCTTGTGCTCATGCCCAGGGCACAGGGAAGGCTGGTTGTGCTGGTGAGCTTACACCTTTGGGAAAGACCTTCAACCAAAGACGGATGGGTTGGTGTATAAATACCCCAGCTCCCTCCCCTGTGGCATGTGCTTACCACCATTCCCTAGCATTTCCCCTTGGGATTGCCATGCAGTCACCAACAGACAGCCGGACAGCCGCAGTTGCCCCGATAAACAGGCCTCTCAACTGGTTCCTTCCCTTCCCTCTCTCACCTCCTCACTTCCTTACCTGTATTCTTTTCCCCTCCTAAATAAACTACTTGCATTTGAGTTCTTGTCTCAGGGTCAGCTTCAGGGGGAAACCAAAGTGACACAAGTGTCTTTATGCTTTCATAACCACAGACTCTCTTCTTTAAATGGCATCCTGAAGTCTGATATGTGATATTTCAAAATTAGAGCTGCCTGACTCAGAGAGTTTGGGTGGGTGGGTGGGGTTTGTTTCCTTTCTCCCCATCTCCCCGGAACTCTCTGAAGACACCCATATACTCTCTCATAGTTCAGCAGAGCATCACTTGTTAGCTATTAGAGGAGCTGATGAAGGTAAGGCATAGGGTATAAAGAAGAGGATAAGATGAATGAATAAAACCAAGCAGGGACAAAGAGGAAAGGAGTTCCTTCAAAGGCATAAAGCGCATAGACATAGTTTTCACACAGCAGTACAGTTATTCACTACTTGGTGGTGCTCATGCTGTTGGTCCATAGCTCCCCTTAAAGTAGGACTGGTTTAGGCCAGTGGTTTTCAACCCTGGCTGCCCATCAGAATCACCTGGGATTTGAAAAAAAAAAATTCTGATGCTTAGACCTCATTCCTTGACCAACTGAATTGATCTTGCAAGGTGGAGCCTGGTGTCTGTATTTTAGTTGCCCCAGGCAACTCCGTTGTACGGTGGGGGTTGAGAACACCAGGCTTACAGAAATGTCTAAAGAGCAAGGATACAAGTTGTGCCTCTGAAACTGTTCTAGGCAGAGTCTTGCAGACTTGAGGAATCTGGCCCTTGGGGAGTGCCACCCTTGGCTTCAGGGACACCTACACAAGGGCCATCACAATGGTTAAGGCTTTCCAAAGGGTAGGGTACATCAACCCCACTGCTGCCCACTTGGAACAGCTCTGCTTCCTTCTGTTCTGGAAAAAAGGTGCCTTTGATACAGTGGTAGTTTAAAATCACAAACATGATGATTACCAAGACATTGGATTATTGATGCCTCTAATTTCCAACAGAAATAGATTTCTAATAGTCCAAGTTACCCTCACTTCTGGTCCAGATCACTCTAAAACAGCCCTCTTGGCAGATCTTTCTGTGTCCACTCCTCCTGATCCCTCTGTTCCCACAAATCATCCCCTATGAGACAGCCAGAGGGTCTTTCAGCACACACATAGGGTGACCTTCCAGTGGTTTCTTGATGTGTACACAATGAAATCCCCACTCATCATGGTCTCTGGAGGCCCTATGACAGGCTGGCTTCTCTGACTTTAACTCTTACCACTCTCTTCCTTGCTTGCCTCATTGCAGCCGTCCAGACATTTTGCACCCCGAATATGCCTCATTTTTTCCCCACCTGCAAACTTTTGCACATGCAGGGCCCTCTGCTAAGAATGTGGCTTCCCCAGATCTTCCCATGGCTGTCTCTTCCTCATCTTTCCAGTCAATCTAACACCAGGGTCTCTGACAGCCTTCTTGGCCATGTTTGTGAACACTTCTGTCCCTCTACTCCCTGGTCTAGCCATTTAGTCTCTTTCTAAAGAGCTGTTTCTGCTCTTCAAAGAATTTCTTATCCTTTGCAATTTTCTTGCTTATTTATTTGCTCATCAAAATATCTGTCTTTCCACTACAGTCCAAGCTCTATCATAGTCGGGGCTTCTGTGCTGTTCATACCAATAGTCATCCAGTCCCAATCTTGGAGTCTGCCATAAAACAGATGCTCCTTATTTATGTAATAAATGAATAAATAATCCAATAGCACCAGCCATTAAGGTCATTCACTGAACTAACCCACCACTGTTCAAATTCTGTGATGACCAAAAAATACCAACTGGTTTGAATTTGATTTTCCATGTTGGCTTTTTCTAGGAGGAGAGGATGTACCAACCGGGTCATCAGTATTTCTGCCCATTTAGCAGCAAACCTTTCTTCCTGGAAAAGTTATTGCCTTGACTCATGCAACATTGTTTTCTGGATATGGTTAAGTTGATTTAGTTCTTTTGGTCTGGTTTAGTTTTTAGAGGGTTGACCTAGTAGTGCTCCTGGACTTACACCTCTGAAAACCAAGATCTAGGGACTCCTGGGGGTCACAGTCACTTGGGCGTCTAACTCTTGATTTTGCCTCAGATCATCTCTTTCTCCCTTTGTACCTCCCCCTGACTCTCTCCCTCTCTCTTGAATAAGTAAATAAATCTCTAAAAATAAAAGAAGGAAAAGAAAACTAGAATCTAAATTAAAAAGGCCATGGATGATCACCCTGCTGTACTAGTAGAGTAGAGAGTATTGGGCTGGTAGCCTAGACATGGTCTTAAAAGCGATGAGGCTATTTCTTAACTAATGACATGTCCCAGACGCAGCTTGAGCACTGTTATCTGCCACGTAGCTCTCCAAAGCATGATACTCAAAGATGTTAAAAGATGTTATTATTATTATTATTTTTTGTAAATGCTTTTTTGTTGTTGTTGTTTGATGGCTTTTTGTCATTCTCTCATTGGCAAAACCATCTGGCTAGTTACCATAGAGGAATAAAGACCGATTTCAGGGGGCCACCAAGACAATCACAGTCAGTCTGCCTCGTGTATGCTCTCCTGTTCATAAAAACATGCCTTTGTTATGTCATTTGTCTTTTGTCTGACTTACCTTGCCAACATCTCGTGGGAAAGGTTGTCTCTGATTCTCTGGAATTAAAATGGGAGATACCACAATGGACCTCTTTTGTCTTGGGACAGGAGAAGTTCTTGCAAATTTAAATATATCCTAAAAGAGAAAACAACAAAACCGGTTGACTAAAATCCCCCACGGAAAGAATGTATGAGTCTGCTCTGAGCTATAGTTCCTTTGTTGTGAAAGCATACAGCTGTTTGGACATTGTTAATTTTATCCGATCAAACCTCATTAGCGTTAGCAAGTACATCGTTAGAATCATAGTAAAGCTGACATTGTGATTCACAATGACTATCATTAAGCTCTTTAATCCCATCTTCTGAATCATTCTATTCCTCACGTCTGTGTTGATTTATATGCCCTTCAGTGTTTGTAGATTCCAGCTCTTAATCTGCCCAGTGAGGAGACTACTCTCCTGGTCACTAACCCACAAAACCCGCTGGATATAAAAGTGACTCTCCTCATGGCCAACTGCAAGGTCCTTACACTCACAAATGAACAGAGAGGAAGGGGCAGTCACAGAGGTCCGAATGAGATCAGGCATTACGGGGACTCCTGGTCGATGTTTTCTCGAGGACTCTTCATTGTAACTGTTGGGACGCACTACCGATATGCTCCAAACTTCGACAACTGGAACAACCCTGTCCAATTTCTGCCCTATCTGTAATTTACCTATTCAATGACACAAATATGTGCCAAAGAGGAAACTTTGTATCATAATTTAAATGAAGTGCCAGTATTGCTTTCCATAAAAAGCAGGAAACCATGAAAATAAACATACTAGAGACCGAATGACGGTATTCAATTCGAGGTGGAAACTCGAGGGCAAAAATAAGCTCCTCTTTGTCTTTTTAAATTTAAAAAAAAGATTTATGTGTTGATTTGAGAGAGGTCGGGGTGGGGGCAGAGAGTCTGGAGCAGAATCCTTGCTGAGAGCAGAGCCGGATGTGGGGCTCGATCTCACCACCCTGAGATCAGGACCTGAGTTGAAACCCAGCATCTGATGCTCAGTCAACCCGCTGCCCCAAAGATCTTCTTTTTAACAGGGAGAAAAGAAAGGTGTAGTGGGGCATGAAAAGGTTGTTAGCACCAAGCTGAGGCTTTCCCCTTGATCTGATCAGAGAACTGGAAGGGAACTGAAAGGGGAACATCATGTTCGGTACATAAACCAGTCTCGGTCCATGCTACCTACTCACCGAAATTATGTTATATACCATCAAATGTCAGCATCTCAAACTTTGGACAACACATGCCTACCAAAATCATGTGGCAAATGGTATTTAAATACCATCACTGATCCATGCCCCGCAGAAGTATGTGTGTATATGTATGCATGTGCGTGCGTGTATGTGTGTGTTTTAAAGGAAAATCTATATAAGAAAAGTTAAACAGGAAGCCAGACCAACTAAGGCTAAGAAGGCTTCTATAATTTTTCTCTAGATTTTGGTGGGAGTGTAATTTGATGGTCCTCTTGTGGAAAGCGATCAGGCAGTATTTATTGGGAATCTTACAAATGTATATAGCCCTTCACCTGGTAGTATCAGCCCTAGGAATACATTCAAATGCTAAATTCGAGAGAAGAATAAAATAGCATGCAGAAATGTGTTCAGCAAGACATTATTTATAAAGGGTAAGAATGGCAAACAACCTAAATGTTCAATGCGAGGCGAAGTTGAATTTGGGCCCATCAGCAGGAGACACTCTTAGATAGCAGTAATGCTGTCTAGAGGAGCAGGTTCTAACCACGACTACCACATTCGGCTGCTTCCACAATCGCCAGCACAGGCTACTCTAATAATAACAATTTCTCACGTGTGCCCTGGACAATCTGCTGGGCACATTACATGTGTCCACTCTCGTACTTGCAATTAAGTTCTCACGTAAACCTTATCCCTCCTCGACTAATGAGGAGTACCAAGTTCAGAGAGACTATGCGACTTGCTTGATGCAGAAGCTAGAAGGGAGAATACGTAGGATAAAATATGTAGGGAAGCACAGAATGGCATATTGGGCACCTCCTCCCTTACTATAGTGAGCATAGAAGAATAACATTTAAAATCTCGATGCATGAGTGCAAATAAAGACTATCTGGTTTCTGGGAAGACCGAATAATTACTATTCAGGTAAAGACAGAAAACTGGAGGGCTGTGTATGTAACGGACGGAAAATAACAAGGGTTGGAACTGTAACAACAAACCCACGCGTCCAACCAACCACCACCAACAAAATAAGGCAGCCTCCCCAGGCAAAATGCAGCATAGAGAAGGATAGAATGGAACAGACAATGATAAGACAATGAAAAACACAGTGGATTATATCCGGGGAACGCTGATGTGCAGAACATCTGTGAAGATTCTGTTGGTTTGCAGAAGGAATGGCAAAGGAATAGAAAATATGTAAAATACGTACAACATATGAATCTCATTTACAATAAAGGAAATCTTGAGGTTTAGGTGAGAGAATGCCTCAGCCAGCACTATGAAAAGACTTAAAGTTTGATGCAAGTAGGAACAATGGGTGATTCGGCTCCGTGACCCGGCAAAGGCAGGCTTCAGTTCATGATGACAGTATGTGTAGATGTATCAAAAGTCACGAAAAAGCACACTGCGTCATCAGCACAAACTTCCCATTGTTTATAGTAGAGGGCTTATGGGTGTTTGCAGGTCTGTGGATGGGTGAGGGTTTTGTCCTTATGGGGACCTAGGGGGTCAGGCTCCTGAGTCCCCTGTCCCTATAGCTGGTGGTCTCCCCGCTCACCAGTGAGCCAAGCCTGCGATGGCCAGTCCATGTCCCCTGCTCTCGTGGCATCCCAGAAGCTTAGTAACCGCTGTGTCAGCCCTTGGGTCTTAAGTGCCTAAGAAAAGACGCAGGCAGCCCTGAGCCGCAGAATGGCAACAGCACATGTGGAAGGGAGCAGGGTAGAGGGTGGGAATGGCTGATTTGAGAGACACTTCCGTGTGCATCAGAGCGCTCTCCACGGTGGGCACGGTCAGGAGTCCTGGGGACCGGGCCGTGCTGTGTCTCCCAGCCATTTGCTTTACGATGACAGGGACCTCAATAACGATTTGTCCTTAGCTGTGTTTTCATGTCAGCGGCTCTGTTTTTGTCTCTGTGACTTACGTGTAAATCTACAACTACACGTTTGTAGACAAATGCCTACCTCGATCCTTGCTTTCGCGTCTAACTTTGATCAGGTCTGTGCTAAACGGCTTGCTTGCGGGCTCTGAAGCCTCGTGTTTCCGTGTGACGGGGACCGCGTAGGAGCCCGAGCATCGGATGTGACTGACAATCATACACCTTGTGCAGATCTAGACAGGTGTGCTGTGCGATCGTGTTTACGCCCGACGGTGTGCGCTTGTATCTGTCAGTCCGGGGTGGGAAGCCTCTGAGCGCCCCAGGCTGGGGGGGAACCTCAAGAAAGAGAACAGAAGCCGAGGGGATAAAACGAATGTGACCGACCGAGGAGCTGCTTCTAGAAGCCGAAGAAGCTTCTAGAAGCAGAAGAAACGTCTAGAAGGAGAAGAGACGGGATGTGGGAAAGAGTGGAACATCAGGGTAAAGGAGCCGCCGTGTAAGGATTTCCTGATTTCTGATGTCGCCGTTACCCAGACAGCGGGCAAAAAGGAAAAACAAAAACAAAACAAAACAGCGGTTCTGGGCCCAGGTGCTGTGTGCGGTCGACTGTGGGGCTGTTGGGCATCCAGCAGAGATTTCTGGAGGGCACGTAAAGCGTTGTCTTTGGGAGGGAGCGATGAATGAGGGACAGAGATGTCACCGTCACCCATGGACCAGGGGAGCCTGGTGGGAGGGAGAAGCTGATACCGCCCGGGGGTGAGAAAAGGGAGGGGCCCAACCATTCGGCGGGTTTCTAAAAGGCCAGTTAGGCGGCACAAAGGGGGAGCCCAGAAGGATGAAGAGATGAGAATGTCAAGCAGGACGGGGGCGTGGCCTCATCACACACCGCAGACGTCCCTCCGAAAAGCCAAACACCGTAAGGAGCCTGTTGGGCTCGACAAGGAATGGGTATTGATGTTAGAAAGAGCAGCGTCGCAGCGTGTTAGGGTCGCGAGTCGGAGGGATCCATGAGAAGCGAGGGCTCTGGTGCCGAAGGAAAGGGGAGACGCGGGAAGAAGCCTGTCCTGTCAGCGAAAGGGGAGGCCAGGCGGTGTGCTGGGTGCGCGGGAGGAAGCCCGCCGCGTGGGGTGAGCACAGGGGACAAGGGATGGGGGTGCGTGCCCGGGGCGGGGCGGGGCGGTGGGACGGGAGTGGCTCAGCCGCTGTCAGCCCAGGTGGGGAGGATGGAAACTGCCTTCCTTGAGGACAGAGAGAGGTTAAGGGGGATTCCTCATCTGTAAAGGAGGGCACAGAAGTGAACGGTGGGCTTTATCAATACCGGGACGGGGATTCCAGGACATGAGGACAAGCTGCTCAGTCCCTTCTGTGCGTGAGTAATTCAGCCTTGGTGGCTTAAGGCCAGATCTTAACACAGACACACGTGACACAGCCTCCTCTAGATTCCCAGGTTCTCCAGACACCTGCACGCTACCATCAAAATTCTCCCCAGACGCAAACGCGCATGCACACCTGCACGTGTACACACACACACACACACACACACACACACTCATGGATAGTTACACATACAACAGCCACACATGACAAGCCTAAACCCAAGGACACATGGGACACACACACCACACCTTCCTGCTTCAATCCGAGGCAGTTTTCTCAGCCACAGGGACACACACGCGGGCGTGAGCCTCCCGTGGGACCCTCCCCACGGCCCCGAAGTTGCTGGACGATGATCTTCTGCATCCGAGAGCCTGGCCCTGGAGGTGGAGGTCTGCAGCAGCCTCGTCCAATCTCGCTCAAGGCAAAGGGGCAGAACCGTGTCCTGGGGGAGACTCGCTCATGCAGGACTTTACCACAGGAGAACTGTCCCCTTTCCAGAACGTCTCGCATCTCCTGGGGGCTCACTGGAGCCTTTGTCTTTCTGTTGTAGGGTGTTTGGGTTTACAGCCCCATTTGCTTTCTTCTCTGCTTCTCAATCTCAGGGGAGACTGGCGGTGTGTCAGAAGGAAGATTCACACTCCCCGAGGGTGTCAGGTCACACCGTGGAGAGAGCATGCTGGAAATGAGCGGGGTGGTGGGGGGACCCCAGTCACCGTGGCCACGGGAGGGGCTGGGGGCCGGGGAAGGAGGAACGAAGCGAAAAATGTGGAAAGGGGAGGAAGACTGGATTCATATCCATCCATTCATTCATTCATTCACTCATTCACTCATTTCTTCAAATACTTCCCGTGGAGCCTTCTTCTCTGCTGGGGAGTCATTCTAAGCATCTGGGAAAGTCCAGGGAACAAGAGAAACCTGGGCCCTGTGCAGCTCCCCTTCTGGAGTGGGGAGCGAGAGGAGCGGATCAGTGGCGTGGAGCACCAACAAGCAGGGGGCCTGAAGGTGTGCAGGGGGACGCTGCTGAGGTTTGCATCAGGAAGGCGGCCGGCTGCAGGAGGGAGGCGGCCTGCTTGGCCAGAGCACGGGGAGGAGCACGGGGCGGAGACCTGCTCGGGACCGGAAAGGGAACTCAGAAGCTGGCTGGCTGCCCTGCAGCCCACAGCGGGGACTCTGGCTTCTATTTTGCATGAGCTGTGAGTCTTGGGGGTAGACATTTAAGCAGAGACGTGACAGGAGCTCACTTACAATTCAAAAGACACATATGGACTCTGAAAAACAATCTGAGGGGTTTGAAGTGGCGGGGGCGGGGGTGGGAGGTTGGGGTACCAGGTGGTGGGTATTATAGAGGGCACGGCTTGCATGGAGCACTGGGTGTGGTGAAAAAATAATGAATAATGTTTTTCTGAAAATAAATAAATTGAGAAAAAAAATGATGTATTCCAAAATGTTAACAGAGGAATTAAAAAACTTATTAAGTAAAAAAACCAAAAAAACAAAACAACAACAACAACAAAAACCACATATGCAGGCCGCTGTGTGGGGAACAGACTTATGGGGGAACGAGAGGTTGCTCGTTTGTTGCATTTCTTCCTTTTCCCAACCCGGCCTCCACAGGGCAAGAGGCTCCTGGGAAAATGCACATCTGAGTATTTCATCTGGAGAAAGGCCCAGCCGGAGTCGGTGAGCCCTCTCCCTTCCCACGGCATGTTGAAAGTCTTTCCGAGGTGGAATTTAAGTGCCATCCCATTCACCCATTTTCATGTGACGATCAGGACGTGTCCAGAGTTGAGCCATCATTGCCGCCAGCTAATTGTAGAACGTTTCCACCGCTCTGCAGGAGAGCTGGTCCCCACAGGCTACCACAGCTCTACGTTCTCTCTGTACACATCTGCCTTCTCCCTACATTTCAGAAAAGGGAATCACAATACACTTCCACAGTGTGGCCTTGCCTCGACGGTGTGAGGACCGTGACGGAGAAAGGGACGGAGCCGACACCCAGTGTCCCCTCCCACCACACTTGGGGTGGACGCCACCCCAAGAAAGCAGTGAGATTTGAGAGGAACAACCCTATTCCTTTCACCCCGAACCTAAGGCCAGAAAGTAGCGTGGACCGGTCTTGCCACCTGTCAGAGGATCTCCCTGAGCCAATACTCACACGGGCCAGAAGGGACCAGAGAACTCGGGCCTGGCTTCCCCTCCCTCCCAGCCCTTGTTCTTGTATCGGGTAGTAAACGAGAGGGGGATACAGTACCAACTCAGGGACGAAGCCACAAACGTCTGCCTTTGTTCTCCCTCCTACCGCTGTGAGTTCTGGGCAAAGTCCTGTGCTGGGAGGAGAGATTTCGTTAAGGCGACGCACTGCAGGAGCGGGGAGCAAGGGAGAGCAGTGCCACCTGAGACCTGGTGGGCCGCCGGGCCGGGGCGTGGACAGTGTTGGAGATCACGGTGGGAAGGTCAGGTGTACTGCTGGGCTAAGAGGGGCCTTTACGGAGTTCATGCGAACGGGCGATGTTTTGGGGATTTGAATGGCACGTCCGGTTAAAGGATCCTGAAGATTATTCCTTTGGAGGGTTTGAAGTCTGCATTCCAAACTGTAGTCATAAGGTCACCTGACCTGTTCCTCTCTCATCTTTCTTTTTTTTTTTTTTTTTTAAATTTTTTTTTAAAATTTTTTATTTATTTGAGAGAGAGACAGTGAGAGAGAGCATGAGAGGGGAGAAACTCAGAGGGAGAAGCAGACTCTCCAAGGAGCAGAGAGCCCGATGTGGGACTCGATCCCAGGATCTTAGGATCATGACCTGAGCTGAAGGCAGTCACTTAACCAACTGATCCACCCAGGCGCCCCCTCTCTCATCTTTCTAAGCCAAAGATTTACTTGGCATCCTTGTCCTGGACTCACCAAGCCCGTGTAGCAAAGACTACCATTTACGGAGTAGGGACGAGCCGGGTACCACGCTGGGCACTGGTGCCAGTGTCCCATTTAACCCATCCCACAGGTCCTAGGTAGAACCACTACGCCTACTGGCGTGAGGCTCAAAGATGCAACCGACTTCCCCAAAGTCACTTAGGTCTTGATCGAAGCACGGGGGAACCCCGGCATCTGCAGCTCGGGGCCCCCTGCTCTATGTGCGATGCTGCTGTCTCCACAGGCCCAGCCGGTGCCCACCTTGACCAGGAGGCCTGCATCCGCACAGAGCCCCTTGGCCCTGTTTACCTGAGTATACTGCAGAATCACAACTCTGCGTGTGCTGAGGATAGACCACACATCTCTGGCAGCCTCTGGCTAGAAGGATCAGCTACTGATACTGCAGGGGGACAACTTAATTGTCTGCAAATTTCTGCAAATGAATGGAACTGCAGAAATCAATCTCCAATTTATTTCATTTTTGCAGCTGATCTCATGGCGCTGAACGCTGCCAGGAGGAGGGTTCTCTGCCCCTCTGTTCCCATTTTGCATGCAATCAGAGGCACCGTTCAGCCAGCTTTGCTGTACCTGGGGCGAGACTTAAAATTTGCTTTATTAACTCCTGGGGCTGAAGTTTGCCTACTTAAGGAAGAAACAATCAACAAACATCAAACTTTCAGCAGCGAATGCAGGAGGCTTGAGAACCAGGACTCTGAGGACAGCTTGCTTTGTTGACTATCTCCCTGACGTTCTGGAGGCAGAATGTCAGCGCAGCTGTCACCCGCCATGGGCTCCCTGCACAGAGTCACAGGGTGACAGTGACATGGGGTGGTGTGGAAACTGCCCATTAGTCCCGCACGCTCCCCTCCTGGTATGGCAACGGGCATGGCAGAGCTCGTTTGCAAAGGAGGGTCGAAGGGGAAGATGATGGGAAGAGACGTCACAGGGTACAGTAAAGCCCATCGGCTCTTGTAAGTTCTGCCACGCGGGCTTGTCGGGCTGCTGGTCTGCAAACAGGAGAAATGGGCACAAGCCACGGTTTTCTAGATGCCCGCCTGCTTTCCGAGAAGGGACTGCCCGTGCTATCAGAAACAATTTCTCCAATGACGAGGGTCATCTGTCAGAGACTCTGGGGATGGCCGGTCTTACAGGAAACCTTGCAGCGGAAGGACCCGTGTCAGGACCTCTGAGGGATGGGCACCAAAGAAGCAACACATTTCCAGGGGTAACGGATATGACAGCCGTTTCTGTCGTCATGGGTGTTTAGGGCGGAAGAGAAACGGCCTTGCCCAAAGGTGTCAACGGAGGAAAGGACGCGTCAAGAAAAGAAGGATTCGTCGGAGGAATTTGCCGTTTGAATGGTGACTCCAGAATTCTCTGTCTAGCAGCCAGGAAGACCTTTTTGAAAACATCCCCCTTCCCCTTCCCAACTGCAGACTTGCTTCCCCTTGTCAGAGGATGGGGCCTCCAGGGCTGCCCACACCCAGGAGGGCGAGCAGGTTGGGCTCCGGAAGACACTTCTGACCTCAGGAGGCCTCATGCCATCCAGGATCTGCTTCGGCTACACAAGCCGTACCAGGATCCGCAGGTTGTAAACACTTACTGAGGCTTTCCCCCTAGCAGTGCTCCTTCCCAGCCCTCCCCTCTGGTGCCTGACTGACACCTTCCCTCCCTCCAACACACCATCCTTCCACGCTCAGCTTAAACACCAAGTCAAGTCACCAGACTCTTAGCTATGGGGGTCGCCTGCAGCTTGCCCTTTCTACCCAGAGTCTGGCTCTCAGCTTCTGACTACACATCCCCCCAGGGCCATCAGCCCATCGATGTCTGTCTGCTCCAGGAGGCTACGGGCCCCAGGAGGGCAGGCACCATGTCTCCCTGGTTTGTGAGTGTGTCCCCTGGTGCCCGGCACAAGGCCAGGCACATAGCACGTGTCCAAAAGGCGTTTTTTAAAATAGTACTAAATTCGAAAATTATTAAATAAATCTAGGGTTACTGTAAGAATTAAGGTAATCTAGGTAATAGGTGTAGCACAGGGTCTGGTTTAGGGTACTTGCTCCACGGTTGTGTCTAATAAGTAAATAAGTAGGAGGTCTGGGACTCCTTTTTAAATTTCCTCTTCCCTGGGGAAATCTGCTCTCGACAACAGTTATTACTACAACCCTCAGTTTGGACTTTTTCATCCTAGAGTGCTCCGTGCTTGCTGAAGTGATGGAATCTATAGAAATTTTTCGGAAGGTCCACCCCTTGGAGCACTCAGCAGAAGACTGTTGCTTTCTGGAAGAAATGACAAGGAGGCTGAGCCGGGAAGACCATGCGGACTTCAGGCAGGTGGACGGACAAGGAGGAGGAAGGGCTCCAGGCCTGGAGGACGGCAAGTGAGAAGACACAGAAGCAGGAGGAGGCCAAAGACCAGAAGGGCTGGGGAAGCGGGGGTTAAGGCTCAAAGGAGCCCCGGAAGAGGCAGGAAAGGGGAAAGCGACCAGACCTGGTCCACAGGATTGTTGTGAATCCCCAGGGCCATGAGAAGCCACTGAACGGTTCTCAGCAGAAGTCTGGGATCTGACCTTGACTTGGACTCTGCCTTATCAGAGCTGAGGAGCCATCCCTGGAGAACACATTTTCTTAAATGGGTTTTCTTTCCTGCTACCCTAAGCCATCGCTATATTTGAAAAGTTGAACTTAAAAATCAGACACGAGTAAAACAGCACTACCCGCTCCCCCCACGCACACACGCATTCTACCACTTGCTCTAAAATGTCAACTTCCCCACATTTGGACGGCTAGTTAAAAAATAAAATAAAAGCATATGCTTTGGATGAAAATTTGCCAAACCACACTTCCCAAATGAAACCGCCTCCAAAATATTTCATGAATCTCGCAGGACCAATAACAACACAAAGCAGGACTTGCTAGTTTCATTGGAGGTGAAAAATGTTTTAAACATATTTAGATTCCTCAGTCAGAGGTCCGTTCAACCGCACGAGATGGTGATGGGGGTATAATGGATACAATTTCCCTCTGTCTGCTCTGGCATTGATAAAATATTCATGTTAAATAGCTATTCTGAACACCTGAAGGCGTCTTGCTGCGTTTTACAGATGGACTTGTTTTTCTAATACACATATGTACTCCTGTCTCAACAGCTGTATTAACCTGAGTATGTATTCTAAATGTGTGAGCACGTACCCCAGATCCCACGCTTTCTGGTCTGCGTGAGCTCATAAATTGGTGAGTGGCCTTTAAAGAAAGCCCCCATTAGGAAACCCACATGTGGAAAAAGAATTCTTTTCAATTCAGTGGGTGTTTATTGGGTGTTGGCTACGTGCTTCCCCCCAAGGAAGGTCCATCGTCAAGGGTACAGAACTATCCTGCAGGCGCCTCAGACCCTGCGTGTCTTAAACCAAAAACTGAGAATCCGGCCCCACCCAGGGATGCCTGCCTCCCTGTCTCAGAACTGAAGAACTCCACCCATCTGTCCCGTGGACAGTTGACTTCACTCCCGCCATATCGCTCTCCCGAGTGGTTACCGCCTCTGGAGGGGTTTCCCGAATCCATGCGTCCTTCCCTAGTACCATGCCCTGAGCATCCATTTCCCCTGCTCACGCCTGTGGACTCTCTGCGTCTGATCATTTCCTCTTACACATGAGCCCGCTGGATGCTAGAATCATAACCACCAGGACCTCAGCACCCTTAGTCTGGACTCCCCAGAAGCAGACACTGAGACAAAGATTTGAGACCAAGGAGTAGTTTAATATATTTTCTATAATGTACCTATTCTACTTGGAATCAGGACAAAAAATGAATTCATTTACTCACAACCCTGTCTTGTACCAACAGAATAGCCTTTCAGCGTCCTTCCTTCCAGGTTTAAATGTACTTTCTGCTTAAGCTGAAATGGAAGGGTCTGAACAATTCTGTACCTTGCTTTTTGAACCTAATGATAAAAGCCAAGCTTCTTTCCCTCCTGTGTCACAGACTCTGTAAACACAATTTTTGCAGCTGCATGGCCCATCACGGGGACGCATCAGGATGCATTTAACCGTTCCCTTGTCCTCATGCTCGTCAAGTGGAGGCATTTCCAATGCTTTATCATAAACAAAATGCAAATAAAATATCAGTGTACGTGCAGTTCGATTTGTTCACTTGTTTGCTTGTCTCGAACAAGGAGTTCTTGGAATGCACTAGGGCAGTGAGTTACTAGGTCAAAGGTAATGAACACTTTTTTAAAAATTTAATTTAATTTAATTTAATTTAATTTGTGTGTGTGTGTGTTCTAAAGGACCTGGGACATATTCCGAAACCATTATCAGCACTGAAAAACGGATTGCATGTGGCCATGGCCGGGCATTCCCCTGTGGTTCCCACATCTCCCTCTGGAGCCAATTTCTATAGTTCCAACCATGTTGCTTTTGCCCAAACATGCCGTGCTCGCTCAGAACTTAATGCCTTCATTTGTGCTGCTCCTGTGACTAGGATGTTTGTCCTCCCTTATTTACTTCCAGTCCCCTCTACCTGCCGGATAACACACACACACACATACACACACACACACTCACACACACACGATGTCTACTATACACTGCAGGTGTCATTCTCCTGCTCAAGTTAGATGGAGCCTTCTGGATAACTCCTATTAACCTCAGGTTTCTTTGGCCAGCTCCCATTAGTAGGCAAGGGCAGGCCTCATTCTCCAGACCTTAATAAAGATGATCTGTTTAATAAATATTTATTTCTTTAATAAATGCTAACTGATATAAAATGGTAAGCTGATAAAAATCTCTTTCCTTCTTTTTCCAAAGGACTTTTTTTTTTTTTAAAGATTTTATTTATTTATTTGACACAGAGAGAGAGATCACGAGTAGGCAGAGAGGCAGGCAGAGAGAGGGTAAAGCAGGCTCCCTGCCGAGCAGAGAGCCCGATGCAGGGCTCGATCCCAGGACCCTGAGATCATGAACTGAGTCGAAGGCAGAGGCTTAACCCACTGAGCCACCCAGGTGCCCCTCCAAAGGACTTTTTTTTTTCTTATTAAAGATTTTATTTATTTATCGGGGCGGGGGAGAGCGAGCACAGGCAGACAGAATGGCAGGCAGAGGCAGAGGGAGAAGCAGGCTCCCTGCCGAGCAAGGAGCCCGACGAGGGGCTCGATCCCAGGACGCTGGGATCAGGACCTGAGCTGAAGGCAGCTGCTTAACCAACTGAGCCACCCAGGCGTCCCTCCAAAGGACTTTTTGACTTGTCCACGCCTTAAGGTGACCTCTGAGAAGAGAAGAACCTTCCGTCTCACTTAACCCCTGATGTATTTGATCATCAGGTTGGAAGGGGCCTGTTCTCTCCGCTGCAGCTGAATCACCTCATTAACTGGCAGAAGACAGGCCTGGCTGTCCCTACAGGCACAGCCACCCTGCAACGAGGCCTGACCCCACAGGGACCTGGAGAGGCTGCACGCTGACAGATGTCACCGAGTGACTGCGGGCTGGAGTTGGAGAAAGACAGGGTAGGACATCAGCTATAAAAGCAGGTGCTTCTTTACTGTTTCACCCCAAGTAAAACCCAGCTTCTGAAGCTGAATCTTATGGTGATTCAGGGAAAGGAGGGCCCCAAATCCAGCTTCCCTGTAATGGGGGGGTCCGGGGAGGGGTGAAACCAATTCTCCCCTTCCGCAAGGCGCCTTCCTGTCTCAGGATCCCTACCAGAGGGACCACCTTTAAAGCGGTGTCCTGCTGCTTACGGAAGAAGGTGCTCATTCTCGGGGTTCGCATCGGGTCTGTTTCTGAGGTCCTGGCTCCTCCTGTTTTTATCCACTTGCCTTGTTTTTGATTGTTAACGTCTCGATGCTATGGCCGCGAGCTCTAAAATTAGAAAGCCATTTCCCACGCCGCTGCCAAAGCCAATTGCCTCCTTCGTCCAGCCCATTTTTAAAGATCCTTCACGATTGCAGGTCAAGATTATTCTGCTTTGGGAGTCGTTCTCAATATTTAACGTAAATTATCCTCCTTTCTCTCCTGCTCTGTAAATTTCTTCTCTGACACAGACGCCTCCCCCCAAACTTCCAGTACTATTCCTCTTCCTCTTTTGTTAAAGACATTTTAATTAAGACACCAGGGTAACATTAACCTACTTAAGCAGTAATCTCCCTTTTATGTAGCTCTCTTCAGTGCAGTCCCCAGTCAGCAAAGTGTCTTTTATGGGCCTGCCCCATGTCTCCCTCCTCCCTTGGTTCTGTGGTTTTCTGGTGGATTACAGACCCTCACATTTTAATTCAGCCCCCACCGCTGTCCCACACGACACACTTTCCATTAATAAATGCCTCTTTACGATGATGCCTGCGGGGTCACGTGTCTCCCCCACTTCATTGATTACGGCGGCCTTTGAAGGTTCAAAGGTGCGTCAGATCTACCAGGGAAAAAGGGGGAAGAAGACCACGTTTGATATTCTCCAACATCTGAGGTTTCCCTGGGCCCCGAAGTTTTGATGTCAGGATGGCGAAACAACAGCGGCTTGAAGAGAGGAGAGCCTGGTGTAAATATGCAGTTACCACGTGATCCTCACTCTTCCTTAAAAGATCGCGGATCAGGCTCCTTCTTCAAAGTCAGCATTGACAACTACAGAAACTATTTGATAATGGAGCTCGGGAAATCTATTATGGGACCAAGAGAAATATGTTGGCATCCCAGCTGCTCTGTAAACCTGCCCCACAGGAAGGGAGCGCTTCTGTTTGTTTTCCAATGCTTCACATTAAATTCTACGAGCGTTTCTACAAAGAGGAAAGCATCTTTGAAAATCAGTGAGTTCTCAATGATGAGAGGGAACATTGAGCGTGGACTGTGGGTTTGGCACTAAGACTTACAAACGTGGGGATTAAGGAGGGCACGTACTGCGTGGAGCCCTGGGTGTGGTGCATAAACAAGGAATCTTGGAACAGTGAAAAGATAAAATTTTAAAAAGAGTCTGGAAATGCCTTAAAATAAATGATTAAGATCTTTAAAAAAAAAAAAGACTTACAGATGCTTTTCTTCATTAATATGCGGATAATCTCTGTGATGTCAGCACCACTGCATTCCCATGCTACAGATGAGAAAACTGAGGCCCCAGAAAAGTTAAACAGCTTGCTCAAGGACATATCGCTGGCTAGTGAGGGAGGAGCCGGGGCTGTCACCCACAGCACCTCTTGCCTCCTGTGTGTGCTGTCTTGATGCGTCATGATTTTAATTACTAAAGTAATTTTGTTCACGATCTTTTCCAGTTAAACTTCTATGTAGCGCATCTATCCTTTCTCGGGTCCATGAGCTCCATTTTCAAAATATGTTCAGACCTTGACTGCTTCTCATTCCCTGACCCTCCCCCAACTGCCACCACCCTGGTCCTGGCCAACATTCTATTTTGCAAAACCCTTTTAACTGGTGCCCTAGCTTCTGCCGTTGCCTCAACGGGCCCCATTCCTCCCTCCTAACAGCCAGAGTGGTCCTGTCAAAACAGGAACTGAATGATGTCACTCTTCCCACTTCATAGTTTCTGGTGGGGCCCCCTAGCACTTGGAATAAAACCAATGTCTTTGTACTGGCCTCGAGTGTTTGATGTAATTTGCCCCCTGCCTCCTGTTACCTCAAGTCCCCCTGACCTACTCTGGCTCAGTCCAGTTGCATTGGCATCCTAGAACATCCAGGTATGTTCTACCTCAGGGCCTTTGCATCTCATGCTCTCCCTGCCTGAAGTGCTCTTCCCTGCAGATACTTACGGAGCTGCTGTATTAGTTCCCTATTGCCGCTATAACAAAGTATAATCGACAGTAGCTTAAAACAACACCAAGTTATCTCACCCCTTTGGGGCCAGATGTCCCAAACTGGTCTCCCTAGACTGAAATCAAGGTGTTGTCAGGGCTTTGTTTCTTCTTGAGGTTCTAGAGAAGAATCTGTTTCCTCGACTTTCCCACTTGCTAGAGGTTGCTGCCTGCACTTCTTGGCTCCTGACCCTTTCCCCCACAGCAGCACAGCATGTTCAAATCTCTCTCTGGCTCTCTTATGACTGTATTAGGCCCACTGGATCATTCAGGAGCATCTTCCAATCTCAACGTCCTCAATTTAATCATATCTGCAAAATCTCTATTGACCTAGAAGGTAAATTGCACAGGTCCCAGGCACGGGGATGTGGCTGTCCTGGGGCCACTATTCTGCCTGCCACAAATCTGCTTCCACATCTTTTCTCAAGTGTCACCTTCTTCACGATGACACTGCTGGCTCCTCTCACCTGTATTTCTCTCTCACTAACACCATGCCCCCCTTCCAAGCTTTATTTCCGTCTTCTTCACAAGATGACATTCTAATGTACTCACACTGATTATTTCATTTACTATCTGTCTCCTCTCCTAGAATGTAAGTCCCATCAATGCAGGACTTTTGGGGTCATTTTTCCATAGTTGTATCCCCTGCACCTAGACTAGTGTCTGATATAGAATAGGTACTCAGTAAATATTTGCAGAATCATTCATATCCCTTCCAATAAGTTGACATATAAAGGTTCTTAATCATATTGAAGGTGAAATATGAGAAAAAAAAATCAATCAGCCTGATTCACTGAGTACCTATTATGTGCCACTATGTTACATGATGTATGTAACACAAAAATTCATGAAGAGGTGTCAGGCTGCCATGCACAGTGGTAAAGGATGCATACTGCACAAAGGCCTTTGGAGGAGGTGGGCAAGGGCTGAAATTTCACCTTGTGTTATGCAGCCATAAGCCCACTGGCCTGAGACCCTTGAAGAGATGGCTGTTTCTAAGTCACTTGAAGACCCGGTTACTTCTGTCCTGCATGAGCAGGCCCTTAGTTCTTACTCCAATGGGGCATTAAAGCTTTTTGGACATAGCAGGGGAAGAGCCCAGAGGAAGCAGGCCTGGGAAATGGTGACGAAATCTGTAGGACAATGGGTTTCAACCTCAGAACCTGAGAGAGGCTGCACCTTCCTGCTGTAGCAGGGCTCCTTGGACCGGAAGCTGGGGGGACCTTGGTTTCTATTTCATCTCTGTCACTAAGGCTGCAGGCCAGAAGGGAGTTTATTACCCTTCTTCAGAGCACCAGTTTCCACACTTCTGCAGTGGGTGGAGTGATACCTCCCACAACAGAGCTCTTGTGAAGTGTGTAAGAATGTTTTGCCAACTCCAAATTCTGTTCCAACAGGGGCTCATCATTTATTCCTAAGCCACAGAGCCTGTCTCAGTCATTCCTTTGCTCAGGACATCCAGTGGCTCCCCATCTTATCAGAATGAAAGGCAAGATCCTTACAGTGGCCTGTGAAGCCCTGTTCAATAATAACACAGGGTGATTAAAAGTGTGGGTGTACACATGTGCATGTATGTGTGTCTGTTTGTGTGTGTGTTTAATCTGCTCCATCCATTCTCCCTCCAACCATATCTCCTATAATTCTACACTTTGCTGACTCCACTCCAGAGGTACTAACCTCCTCAATGTTCTTGGATCATAAACATTCCTACCTTAGGGCCTTTGCACTTGCTGTACCCCATCCAAGAATGCGCTACACATTGGGTCTCGATGGCTTATACTCTTACGTTAGTGAAATCTTTCCCAGGCCCAGTGTCCAAGATTGCATGATTTCCCCCAGCATTTACTATTTCCCCTCCATGATTTATTTATGTCCATGTCACTGTTACCATCTAATATATCACATATATAACTCATTTATATATATTTTTTGCCTATATTCCCACTCCACACCAATATATAAGATCCATGAGGCAGAGATCTGATTTTTACTTCTTATTTACTATTATAACCCTAGTAAACCAGAACAATTCTTAGTACCTTACAAGTGCTCAAATGACATGTGAATGGAGTGAATAATGAATTAATCTAATCAGGAAGGCAGAATGAGCCTATGTGGAGTAATAGAATCTGCTGAGATGTGAAGTTGTGTTTACTGATTTTTAATAAAAAAGAGATTGTGCGTGAGCAAAGCAACTAGGGTAGTGGGTTGAATGCTGACTTGTTTTTGCAGGGTGGTTAAGGTTTAGATGGACAAAGCAGGAATCAAACTAGGTAGAAGAAAACAACAGAAACAGCAAGACTGCCATCTTGCACTCACTGAGTGCTTGCTGTACACCAAGTACTATGCTAAGTACTTCACAGATGGATCAACTCATTTAATCCTCAAAATAGCATTTTGGTAGTTACTATTGTTAACCTCATGCTGCAGATGAGAAAACTAAGGCACAGGGTTAAGTAATTTGCAAAGAACAAATTAAAACATTAAAAGAAGCATAATGGCACAGTCGCCAAACTATGGAAAGAACCAAGATGCCCGTCAATGGATGAATGGATAAGGAAGATGTGGTCCATATACACTATAGAGTATTATGCCTCCATCAGAAAGGATGAATACCCAACTTTTGTAGCAACATGGACGAAACTGGAAGAGATTATGCTGAGTGAAATAAGTCAAGCAGAGAGAGTCAATTATCATATGGTTTCACTTATTTGTGGAGCATAACAAATAGCATGGAGGACAAGGGGTGTTAGAGAGGAGTAGGGAATTTGGGTAAATTGGAAGGGGAGGTGAACCATGAGAGACTATGGACTCTGAAAAACAGTCTGAGGGGTTTGAAGTGGCAGGGGGGGTGGGAGGTTGGGGTACCAGGTGGTGGGTATTATAGAGGGCACGGCTTGCATGGAGCACTGGGTGTGGTGAAAAAATAATGAATACTGTTTTTCTGAAAATAAATAAATTGGAAAAAAAAAGAGAAAAAAAAAAGCATAAAGTTGGGAGTAGTGGCAGTGTGGGTTGTTATTCTAAGGATCAGAAATAATAGAATTAAAGCACTTTGCTTCTAGAGGATTCTCTCTAAGTGATGGCTATCCTTATTAGTGCAACAGGTAGGCCAGAGAGATTAGTTAGAATTTTGGCTTTACATCCTTTCTTTCTTATGCTGTCCATGCCAATACACGAGTCCAAACATGTTTGTGAACTCCTTCCATGTCACCTGCAGAAGTTTCTGTTTTCAGTTGGCTACACTGGAGAAATGTCAGTGAGTAGGAGCTTCATAGCCCACTCTACCATCTGGCTAGGCGTCTAGCCTCTAAGATTATGGACATGTTCTATCAGATGTAACTTTACCATCTAAGCCAGAGACTGGCAGATCAGACAGTAGCTCATTGCCCTATAATGAGCATCTTTTATGTCTCTAATATAGAATATTTGTAGCACAGGTGCCCTCTGGATCTATCAGTATCTTGCTGTTGGTACTCTTGGCCATCTTCTACTGTAAGAAGGAGTTTGAAGTAGTAGTTGCAGGCATGACTATTAAACTGATGGTCTGTATTCAAATCCTAGCTCTGCCATTTATTAGTGCTGTGCTAAATTTCTTCAACTGTTCCATGCCACAGTTGTAACATGTATAACATGGAGACTCTAGGGTCTACATCACAGGGTTGTCATAGGCATAAAAAGTATGTGTGTGTATACCTGCTCATGGGCATGTACATATGTGTGTGTGTACATAATGTATATGTATACATTGTGCCTCACATGTATTGTATATTACTTTTCTTTTAGGGTACATTCTGTAATGCTCTCTCCTCCACATGAAAAGACCATTGGTATTGGTCTCAAAGAAGCAACTATCAGTTTCAGTTAATCTGTGCAAGCCCATATTTATTTTACCTCTTTTCCCCGTGCTCACATCTTATTGGTTTCAACGCTCTCTTGATTCACCCTTCAAAATGTTTCTTATCACTGTCAAAATGCTTCAAACCAGTAAAAAAATAAAATAAAATCTTAAGAGCAGCTGGCAGGGGTGGGGGAGAAGCTACATTACGGAGAAAAAAAAATGATAAGGATAACAGCAGATGTCTTGTGAGAAACAATGCAAGTCAGAAGACCATGGAGCAAATTTTTAAAATGCTAAAAGAACAAAAAAACCAATTCAGAATTCTAAGCCCAGGGAAAATATCTCCCGAAGTTCAAGGTAAAATATAGACTTTTGCAGATATTCCAAAGGTGAAAGAATTCATCACCAGCAGAACAGCACCATAAGAAGCATGAAATAGTCCTTCAGTTGGAAGGAAGGTGATACCAATTGGAAATACGGGTCTACACAAATGCATGAAGAGCACAAGAAATGGTGGGTATGTAGGACAGATGACTTTTTTTTTCCAAATTTTTAAAAATATGCCTTGAAAAGGTAACTGGTTGTTTAAAGCAGAAATAATAACAACGTACTGTGGGGTTTATTACAACATATGATAAAATAAAATGGGTAACAGTAATACTGCTAAGTTTCTCCAGGAAGGGAAAAATGGAATTATGCTGTCGTAAGATTCTTATGCCATATGTGAAGTGCTGTGATATTATTGGAAGACAAACTATAATAAGTTGAAGGTATATACTATACATCACCATGCAACCACTGAAATACCAAAGAATGTTTCTCAATGCCGTGCTCTTCAGTTTGGTCCCAAATACTCCTTGCTTTGTGCCATACCACTACCAGTGCAATTTCTCACCCAGACCATCCCTATGGCCTTCCAACATGCTTCCCCTCTTGCCCTACTCTCTTATCCTTCTTCTTCAGTTTAAGATATGCTTCCAGACTAGGCAGTCTGAAATACTATTTATCTAAGGTTACCTTGAAGGTAGCAAAGAATTACGCATGGATATTTGTTGTAAGAGGAGATGAACAAGTGAAGTCCTGACTTCTCCTACAGTATAGAGTCCACTCCACCTTCTTAGCTTGACTTTCACGGTCCTCTAAAGTTGGAGCCCAGACGATTTTTCTAATTTCTTTTTTATATCAGAATCATGTACTTTAGATTAAATGCTACTACACATTGTTCACTGAACAGGTCTTATGTTTTCCTGCTTTTCCTGCATCTATCTTACATGGAATGTCCTTCTTACCTAAATTACAAAGACGCCACCTCCCCTTAGAAGGTCAAGCAAGTTGGGGAAGTTAGGGAGGAAGAAAGTGTCACTAAGGAGGCCAGACTGTCCCTAGTAATTAGTGGGGTATTGTCCGTATCAGTGAGATCACTGTTCAAGTCCTGCCCTAGTAACTCTGCTATAATTTTAAATGTTTAATTATTTTATGGACTTCAATCATACATGTCAACACTCTTTGGCCTTTCAGTTCGCAAAGTTTCATTTTTTAAGGAGGAGCAATGCTTGCTCTTGTGAAAAGGATCAAGCTCAGAAGAAAAGGCCGATGTTACAATAGAGTAAAGGCAAAATCTAAATTATTAAATTGTTAAGGATTGTGCTTTCCCATTACATGAACTTTAATAGGTCTTGGACTGTGTGCATGTATGTGCAGAAATGTTTTATATCTCTTAGACCAAATGCTTCTTTTTAATGATAAAGACAAAGGCAACTGATCACCCATCCAAATGGTAATATCAACTTTGGTTGAGCAAAACTGAGGCTTAACAAAGTTAAATAATTTGTCCAAAATACGAAGAGAATCAGTGACAAGTGGGGACTTACTGATTTAAGTCTATATCAATATTTCTCCAGAGGTATACTCAACCTTTACATTATTCAAAGGACAAGATTAAGATTTTTTTATTGTCAAAAATGTTCAGAGGATTTTCTTATGAGATTGCAAAATACTTTACCATGGTCCTGACTTTCAAAGGCATAGGCACTTTTCCCCTTAAACTAAAACTCAGACATTAAGAATGCTGGCGTAAAAATCATCATTTTTGAGTGCAAATTGAACAGTAGTCTTGAATCTATTTTGTGGTAGATCAAAAGGAAAAGAGAAAACACCACAGCTGAATAGCACAGCATCGTTTGGGTGTTGAAGCTTGCCAGTCCCCTCCCAGTACAAAACTGTGGTCAGTCTAAGGGGATTAAACCCAAATTGACTGACTGCATCAACACATGTCTGTAAAGCCCAGGCTTTCATATTAAGGATTTAAATTGGGATTCAGCAGAGACTCTCAGTCCTGAAAATTGAAATCATGAGTCGTGATGAAAATAAATGCTCATGGAATGTGGTCATAGCCTAGGGATAATTTTTCTGTGATTGCACCTTCATTTCTGTGATCAGTCCTTTAGCTATGGTACTGAGAGGATGTTTTCCATCTCAAATTATAGGAGCGGTTGGATAAATTCTCCAGGAGCAGGGAAATTGTCAAAGTGGGCCGGTACCAGCTGCAGACCCCTGACAGAGCCTTCTCTTCAGGGTGATGTTCAGTCTCTGGCTTCTCTCAGAGAGAGCTGTGGGCCCGTCTTTTAGCTCCTGGTGGATGGACTGACTTGTCCTCATGCTGTCCATACAAGATCAGCACATCACGGTAACCATGGTGTTTCCTAAGATCAAATCCCAATGTGTCCACTTGGAGAAGTCCATGTCACAGAGTCAGTCATTCCAATAATGTTGTAAGTGTTGGAGAAGACAGAAACTTGAGAATGGGCCAGACATAGGGCAAGAAGTTAATCTCACCAGGAATAGGCAAGGTCTGATGGTTTCTTTTGTAGATGGAGTTTGAGTTCAAAGCTTCCCAAGGGAACTAAGTGAGCACCATTAAGGAGGAAGAGAACAATAAAGCACTTTGCCAACCCTCCTCACTCTCACATTCCCATCAGGAGATGCTAACCACAATGCCCTCCCCTGTCAACTGAGAGAATTACTTAGCTTCTTTCTGTACAAATCTTGAGCAAAAACAGGATTACCATTAATTCTTTAAGTAAATAGTCCCGCAAGACTTTTAGATCATCACCCACATAATTACTGACCCATGTTACACTTCAGGAAATTAATTTATTAGATTTGCAATCTCAACAGGAACATCTAGATTTGCCAGGGGAGACTAGATAAGGTTAGTTTCCTACTGTTTGGGGGTAATAAGAGGAGTGTTTGGGAAAAGCTAGATGTGCCTGGATTTCCAATAACTCAAAATGTACACTGAAAACAGAATTGCACAACCAACGAGAGACACAATTTTACTTTCAAAGTGGCAGAGAAAGAAAGAAAGAAAGAAAAGAAAGAAAAAAAATACTAACAAAGGAAGACAAATGAAGCTGGTTTAAGGTTTCTATCGATTTGCACTATTTTATTATATCAGTATGGTGCTCGGAAGGAACCAGGGTTGACAAGTTAATGGACTCTAGTTAGAAATTTCCAGATGAAGCTGAGAATGGCATTAGCACCTGCCTTGTCCTAATCATCTGAGACCTTGACTTGCGAAAATGTCTTGATCATTACAAAGGAGCTCAAATTATCTGCACTAACAATAACCATCAATCAAATGGTCAGAAGACAAAGGTTGTGCAAATCAACAGAGGAGTCATGGGAGGCAGTTCACTCAAAGCAGGCTGGATTTGAACTACACCAAGGTTCTAGTCCCGGCTCCACACTGAATAAGTGTGTCACCTTGAATAGGTCTTTGGAATCTTCCTAAGACCAAATTTACTTCTATAGAATGAGAATAATAGTGCCTATCTTGAGTGCCTATCTTGACAGACTATAATAAAGATCGAATGTGTCATAAGGTATGGACTACTTACTATTTTAAAGTTGTTCTCCTTGGTAGGATGATATCAAGTGAGTTAGAACCTATATTGATTTAGAAGTTATATTCAAAGTTGGGGCACCTGGGTGGCTCAGTGGGTTAAGCCTCTGCCTTCGGCTCAGGTCATGATCTCAGCAGGGTCTTGGGATCGAGCCCTGCATCGGGCTCTCTGCTCAGCAGGGAGCCTGCTTCCCCCACTTTCTCTGTCTGCCTCTCTGCCTACTTGTGATCTCTGTCTGTCAAATAAATAAATAAAATCTTTAAAAAAAGAAGTTATATTCAAAGGAACATAGTCAGATGAGTTAGAAGTTATATTTGTTAACATGGATGCAAGGGGTGTACGTAATCTCAGAAGACTTAAGAATCACTGCTTTTCTGATCTTACAGATTTTTTTTTACCATGATTCATGAAACAAATATTAAACACCTACCATGTGCCACACACCATTCTAAATGCTGGGGATACAGTAGTGAATCAAATAGATTAAAAAAAAAATCCTTCCCTCAATAAGGGCATATTCTCGTGGATTAATTCTTCAGGATAATTTTATGTGCTGCAGTATTACCATCTAAAGTGCATATTTAGAGAAGAGTAGGACTGGAAAGAGATTGTGCAAGACCAGTCCTTGACTTCAGGCTGAGCGTGAGCATCAGGACCTGGTCTGAGGCAAGCTTCCAGTCCGGACTTGTTGGAACAGCCCCAGAAATGGATGTGGTGATAAGGGGCTGGAATTAATAGCAGAGCTACTCAGTTAGCCTGGCGGACGTAACAGGTGTTCAGGGTGTCATCATTTGAGATTTTTATAGGAAATGCCGATACATGACTGATGTGGTCATTGGACTTCCCAAACTATGGAGAAAGATAAGAAATGTTCCTCCTCCTACTGGCTGAGAATGTGCCCTAAAAAAAATAATTCAAGTGTTTATGGAGCATTGTTTTCCTGAGAATAGAAGAAGATGAAGAAGGATGAAGTAGGGAGAAGAGAGACGAGGCCAGTGGGGAGAAAGAGAAAGAGAGAAGGAAGGAGGGAGGGAGGGAGGGAGGGAGAGAGGGAGGAAACCACTGGAATGTTTCAAAAAGCACTGTTAAATGTTTCCAGACATTTTGGTTTGTTGACAACAGGTATACTCTGCAGCCTTTAAAAACAGTAAGATCAACAATCTGAGGGTTTTGAAGGGGCGAGGGGGTGGGAGGTTGGGGGAACCAGGTGGTGGGTATTAGAGAGTGCACGGATTGCATGGAGCACTAGGTGTGGTGCAAAAATAATGAATACTGTTCTGCTGCTGAAAATAAAAAAAAAAACAGTAAGATCATATGACGACAGAGAAAATGATTGTATAACAAGGGCAAAATTACAGTACACACTCGGGTGTGTACTATGTGTCCATACATGCACTATATCTGGATGAGAAACAGAAGGGAACATTCACAGAGTATCTGCTGGGGATCATGAGCGACTTTTTTTTTTTAATTGTTTTAATGCTGTGATAGATTTCATAACACAAAAGCATAAAAAGCATATGCACCCAGATTTGTTTTTATTAGTCTGTATTGTAATGAATGTGGAAGTCTGGTCTGGAAACCAAATTTGCTTTGAAAATAAAGGTCTAATTATTGTTCTAAGTTTTAATCACTAGCTTGTGTAACCTGAGCAGACAGGCTGGGAAGACTTGTGAGTCAGTCTGACAGAATTACTGGGAGTGAAGAGTCTGTGCTAGAAATGCTGCTGGCTTTCCTCACTTGAACTTGAACAGAGAGGAAAAAAAAAAAAAGCCTCAACATGTCTACCAGGGTTCTGGCTAGGGTGGTCTGAAACACAGAGTAGGCTGGGCTTGGGGCAAGGAGGAGCCTGAAATTGGGGAAAGGTGTGGGCTAGAAAGGAGAGAGGAAACTGGTAAATGGGGTAGGTATAAGTTGTAGCCTTTTCTGGGGTATGGATGACTCCCAAGGTTTCCCATCCACATGGGGTGATCATAGCTTTGGTCCACACTGGGCTTGGCTGCTCAAAGCCTTGTCTTTAAATTTGAGAATCAACCCACGTTTCTTGCTTCCAGCATCAAATCTGAGGGATCTTCAAGGAACTTGACAGTTCAGTGGTGTCTTGATTCTTGGAGCGCTAACTGCAAGCTTATTAAAAATGCCAAGCCCTAGGCCCCACACGTGGCATCAGAACGTGCATTTTCACAAGATCCCAGGTGATTTATTCACATGCACATTAAAATCTGAGATGCATTTTTCTCCATAGTCCCTGACACCTTTTGACTCTGTTAGTGGTTACTCAGATCCATCTCCTATTTCCAGCCCTCAGAGCAAAGTCACGAGACAGAAGTGAATGGCAGATAAGCCACCACACTGTATTTCATGACATTTGTAATTCCATGTGCATTCTGGAAATCAAGAATGTGCTCTAAAGACAATTTTCCACTGGGCTATGAACTCCTTCTCCTGACTCCAGTGCAAAGACCAACCCACGGGGTTCATGTTGTAGGGGCAGAACTTGGCACCATATATGCTAGTACTTGGTGAGCCAAAGTGATGGGGTGGGGGCATGATTAAGACCCCTGGAGCTCATAAGGTACATCCACAACAGCCAGGAACATAAGCTCCATGATGATAGGAGGTCTTTCATTCACTTGGTGCTACACAGCAGGTGTTTCCTGAGTGGCTATTCAATAATAAAGCCATGACATTAATTATACAATGGAATTAATTATACAATGGAAACTCTACAATGGAAATTATACAATGGAAAACACCTTTATAAAGTAAAGCTAAGGACTGAAAGGCTATGAGCCAGTGACCAGATGTGGGATGTAGTGTTAATGGGCTGAGATTACACTTGATTCTGCCATTATAAGCGGTGTTCCTTAGTTTATGTGTCTGTAGGATGGGTTTGATGCCCACCACGCTGTCTGCTGTGGTATGTGACCCAATGCATATTGTGATCTGAATTGATAGAGATAGAAAGTAATTTGCAGCTGGGCGCGGTGGCTCATGCCTGCGGTCCCAGCTACTTGGGAGGCTGATACAGGCAGATCGCTTGAGCCCAGGAGTCCTATGCTGATTGGGTGTCTACACTTCTGGCATCAATATGGTGACATCCCAGGAGCAGGGAAAGAGTAGGGGGCCTAAGGAGGGGTGAACCTGCCCAGGCTGGAAACTGAGCAGGTCAAAACTGAGCAAGACCCCATCCGAAGATGAAAGTAAGTAAGAAAGAAAGAAAGAAAGAAAGAGAAAGAAAGAAGGGAGGGAAGAAGGAAGGAAAGAAGGAAGGGAGAGAGGGAGGGAGAAGAAATTAATTAATTAATTAATTGGGCAAACTCTAAGCCAACAGCAAATATTTTCGTCCTTGTCGGCCATGCTGTCTGTTTCAATCACTCAACTCTGCCACTGCAGCGAAGCGACCATAGACAGTATATCATGAACAGGCATGGTGTGTTGCAGCAAAACTCCGTTGATGACATCAGACAGTGGCCTATATTCGGCCCATGGACCACGGCTGGTTAACCCCCATTCTTATCTGCTACTATCATGACCTACCAGCTTCTAAATGTTGGCAAGAAACTTGCAATAGAGCTCATTTATTTATCTGAAGTATTATCTTTTTTCTTCTTATTTCTTTTTTCTTTTCTTCATTTTAAGAGAGAGGTAGAGAGTGGGAGTGGGTGGAGGGTGGGGAAGAAGGAGGGGCAAAGGGAGGGGGGAAAGAGAGAATCTTAAACAGGTTCCACACCCAGCACAGAGCTTGACCTTTTGCTTGACCAGCAAAAATCGAGAGTTGGACACTTAACCTACTGAGCCACCCAGGTGCCCCTCTCTGAAGTATTTTATAATCTACCAAGTTTTAAAATATCGCATGAGCACATAGAGCTTTAAACATGCTGAGTCATGAAAAGATCACATTTCTTGGAAGAAGCTCTGGTTATACAGGGTGTTTAAATAGCTTCTTTTCACAATAATCCTACGGTGTAGATAGTGACGTTTTCAGTGTATAAGACAGGGGACGAGACCCAGAGAGGGAAACCGGTTCACACGAGGTTGAATCAGAAATGGCCTTTGGACCTAGGGGCTGCTGTTGAAGGTCAGACACATTTCACTAAACCCTACACTTTTGTGATGTGGTTCTGGGGGCAAACATCACCTGGAACCATGAAAATGTTCAAGGAAATGAAAAGGGTATCACAAATTGTGTCCAGAGAATGTCAACAGCCTACTATTAGCTCCATTGTCATAGTGACAACGCTGACATTTAAAGTCACAGCGCTGTGAGTTATAAGCCTAATAGGCAGCAGGTAAGCACAAAGCCCATGAAACTCGATAAGACACCCTCAGCATAAGAAAATAACATGTCAGAGTCAAACGGGCCATGTGTCAACACAAGCTAAAGACATAGGAATCGAGGAGAGTCTTGCTGTCGTGAGACCAGAGGGGAGTGCACATCCAGATTAAGGCAACATCCGAACAGCATTATTTTAATTATTTTAAAATAATTCTGTGATTTCCAAGTGTGTGTGAGATAACCATTAATGAAGCCTTTCCCAGTCATGCGGCCAGTTCCCAAATAAGGGTTCAATAACCGTGGTGACTAGACTTCTTCCTCCTGCTTCTCTTATTAGTAAGATTATTAAATCCATCCCACTAAGCATTCCTCGATGTATAAGAAAGGCCATTTGTAGTTAGTACTTATTGCATGTTCAGTGAAAATTAGACTTAAGTATTGGGGAAAAAAATCATCTTGGGTTTAAAAATTCAATGAATGAGTAAGAAGTTAACAAATATTGTATGGATTTTTTTTTATGCTGTGAATGCCATGTTAAACATTATATTTACAATGAGTACAGGAAGTTTAAATCTCATTATTTTGAGCTCACTAGCTTTTTATTCATATTTCAAAGCAGTTAAAATGAATTAGAATTATATCAACAATTTTCACCCAGTAGTATATCTCAAGCAAACTCTATTCTGCCAAATTAAGTCATTGTTCATTTTTCTACACAGAATAAACAACTTCGGAAAAAAATTCTGTTTTACTTTGTCGAAATTATTTTCATCAGGATTAATTGTGGGATATATAAGTTTTAGGGAAATTATTTGATTCATATTGGATATTATTGGATGCTTTTTTTCCAAATTAAATTTTGCCAATGGGAACTTCTGATTTGTGGGTTCTATTCTGTGGCTTTATTCTACCCAAGACCAATTTTGCAGTTCTAGAGTTTTGAAAGAAGTTTTGATTCTGGCATCGATTTCTAGTCGATAAAGCATTTCCTCTGTGTAGCTTTGGCCATGGTCATCTTATTTTGTTCTCATTCTTTCCACCACCTTTAATTTTTCATTGGACACTGTTTTGTGTGGTCTTCCGTGATGCCAGCAAGATTTGATATTTCAGCAATTTTACCTCTACAACACATTTTACTGTTTGCGGTTTTAGCCACTGCCTGTTTTAGTTATTGTGTATGATTTCTAGAAGCAATATATTATGAAATGGATTCAAGGCTGGGGGGTCTGTATTTATTTCTTAAGCAAAGAAGACAAGTAAAGGAGACGTTAACACTTGAGTTCAAAGCTCGGTCCACATGCCAAGGTCAAAGCAGCAGTGTCAAAATATCTTGCTTTGAAAAAATCAAAACCGTACAAGACTCTAAAACATGAAGAATACAATTTCGACTTAACAAAGGGATTTCGTTTAGCTCAGCCCTTAACAAAGGATCTGGGTTGAAGATGGCCCCCTATCTTGCAATGAACACTTTACAGTCCATGGAGTCTCCCTTACAGTTCCAACAAGCAGAACAATCCCCATTTTACAGATAAGGAAGCCAAGGCTCAGAGTATCTTGTCCAGGATCACATGGCTTATAAATGACAGAGCTTGGATTTGAACCCTGCATCTCTTAGGCACTACCACTGCATGTTGTCTAGGCTTAGGGTCTCACTGAGTTTACTGGGCAGGGCAAGGGTGGGGGGGAATGTATGACTGTCCTGCATCCTCAAGGCTATATCTGAGAAAACCTCTCCTAATTTTGCCTTAGACCTGATATCAGGGGCCTGTTACCTGAGTTTGGCATTCCATTAATAATTTTTCATTGGAGGGCGCCTGGGTGGCTCAGTGGGTTAAGCCGCTGCCTTCGGCTCAGGTCATGATCTCAGGGTCCTGGGATCGAGTCCCCCATCGGGCTCTTTGCTCAGCAGGGAGCCTGCTTCCCTCTACCTCTCTCTCTGCCTGCCTCTCTGTCTACTTGTGATCTCTCTCTGTCAAATAAATAAATAAAATCTTTAAAAAAATAATTTTTCATTGGAGCCACCATTTACTTATCATGGGACCCACTCAAAGTCCTGGTGCCTTGATCTGTTCTCAGTTTGAGCAAGGCTGTGCTGATCGGAGACAAATCTTTTTCAATTTCCCAATAAAGAGTGTGAGCTGGACATAAGATAGAATTCCACAGTGCCAGTCAGAACACTACGAATTAATGGAGATTCTAAGGAAAATAATAGCAGGAGGTCTATGTTTGCTTTGGCAAAATACTGACCATCACAACTATGCCTCATGGAGGGCCTCAATGGGTATTAACATATTGAAAGCTCTGAGAAGTCCTGTAAGTAAGAAAATAAAACCAGTGCTCCCCAAATAAATGTATTTGAATATAAACCCTAGGGTTATTTGGTTGTTTGTCTCCCTAACATTTATTTCTCCACTTCTCCTTGCTGTAGAACTTGGAGTTTATTCAAGGCAATGGACAAATGCTTGCTGTTCCAGCTGTTTTCATAGCTGGGGGTAGCTGTGTGATAAGGTTCTGGCTTGTGGGAAATAAATACTAGACTTCTGGTGGCTCCTGGGAAGACTATCTTTATTGCAAAGAGGACAAATGCATCTGGCTTACCCTCTCTCCTTTCTCTCTGCCTTGCTGGTACAATAGTTGGCTATGCAGCAGCCATCTTGCAACCATGAAGGGACAAGTGAGAGGGATAAAGTCAGCCAATGAAGGATGGTGGGAAGAAGTAGAGGGAGAGCCTGGCTTTCTCAGAGCATTGTTAAGCAGCTAAACAAATCCCAACAGTCATCTATCCTGGGGCTACTTGTTCAACAAGAAAAATGGCCTCTGCTTATTTAAGCTATTCTTGGTCAGGCATGTCTCTTACTTGCAGCCCAGTGTATGCTCAGTTGCAACTTTCTTAATGTTTGTTGTATAAATGAATACACTTTCCCATTATCTTGAAAGCTGAAAGGAAACTGCTTTCTACAGGTGTTAACATGGGTTCTTCTCCACAAATGTGCTCTGAGATCAGGGTCACCTAAGTCATTCTGTTACACAGAGTAACTAAACCCCAAAGGGAAGGTGAATGCTTCCAGATAAATGTGAAAGTAAAAAAAAAAGACAACAGACAAGAAAAAGCTCCTGACATTCCACATCAAAATGAACTTTTTCAAGGTTATAGGTCCTCTCTCTGACTACCCCTTGCTAAATTTTCCCCAAACACATAAATTTCTCCCAGCTGTTAATGCGATCAGTTATCTCCAATCTTCTGTTTATGGGATCACTAGTTCAAAACCAGAGGCAAGCAATCTGTCGGGTGTAAAAAGTGCCACCTATGGCACCCAAATTTACATCTGAAAATTGATTTCTGTCACATTAGGATTTTAGAAAGGCCTCTCCTCAAAGTCAGTGCAACCACAAAGAGTAATAAAAATTATGATGGGTCCAGAGCAGCATGATAAACTCCTAGTAAATTTCTGGTCTCCGAAGAGCCACAGTTGGCAAAATATTATTGATGAGATGGTGAGATTCACCTGGAGCCATCTTTCTTGATGATTAATATTGACAACTCCATAAAACATAACTTGGGATAGGCAGACGGGTGTCCTAACAGCCTGATGCCCCTCGTTATATTTAGCTTCCCAGTCAGATGATTAATATCAGGCATGTTAAACAACTAGTGAGCTGCTAAGATTAAGAAAGTTCCAAGCATGGAGGGAGTAGAAGTCTCATCGCATCGCAGCTGGAGGTGCATGTTGAAAAGGAACTTCCAACTATGGTTCTCTTGAATTTCCCTTTGAGTTGGCATCTTCTCCAATACCAATTCCATCTTTCATATTATTAGAAGGCAGCACAGAGGAGTATAGAGGAATGAAGCATTTTAGTGGGTCTGAAGTGGTGTGGGGTCTGTTATACACTCATTCTGTGATGTTGGGTGTGTTGGTAATTTCTCCAAATCTCAACATCTCGATTTCCACATCCGCAACATGGCGGCAATGATCTTATCTCTCCTCTAGTGAGCAGTAGGACTGCACACATCGTGCCTTCTTTCTAGCTTTCCTATCCTGATTATCCTTTCCAAGTTCACCATATCCTTATTAATCCTATTCAGCATGGACTATGGAAACTGTCCTGATGTTACTGAAACAGGTCGGACATACCCAATGGGAGTTCCCCTCAAAGGTATCTTTAGAATCTAATAAGATGTCATATTTAAAATTGTACATCACATACCAGCACATTATTATTTCCCCTTCAGTTATGGGAGAAACGGAACTTTTATAAATATCCAATTACTATATATTTAGTGGAGATATTTAGAGAGCATGAAAGCACATCAACTTCTATTGTGGTTCTGAATCATTCTTATTAAGAATCAAGTTAATTGCTCCCAAAATTATTTATTTCCCCATAAAAAAACAAACTGTCTTACCAGGAAAGTTGAAAGGGAAGACACCATTCAAAACATATCATCTGGGAATAGATATAAAACATTTTTCTTTTCCTTTGCATGCCTTGTAAAACAAATGTGTGAATGCACTGTTGCCGTTGGAATGGCAGCATCAAATGCTTTGCTAAGTAATATTGACCTTGTAGTGGAGGTTCCCGTGTAAGTTGTTCTCATGCCAAATCTCCCAATTCTGTGCTTATTGGTACCTTGTAATTCTAGAACTAAAATTTCAGCTCCATTGTTTTAGTCCATTGTTGTAACTTGGTGAGATCTTTCTGAATCTGGAAAATCAATCTTGTACTGGCTGGTACCTTCTCTTTGTTGAAAAACATGCTTATGCTTATACTCTGTTCTCTAAACTCTGGAAATGTCCTCGGTCGAGGTGACTGGCCCTGACAACACATGTCCCAAGCACTGTGTAACACCCTTTTAGCACAGGTGTAACCCCTTGGTCAGTTCCTGTCTTCTTCTCTATGCTATCAGATCATGTGATAGAGACCACTTCTGTCCCATTTACCAGCATATCAGTATGTGGCTGGCACATACTGATCCTCAATAGTTAAAGTGATCTGATTGTTTTGAAGTTAAAGGACTAACTGGCCCTGTAGATCTTCCTTTACTAATGGAGACTGCAAAATACCCCACTAACTTTCTGCCAATTTTCCCCTGCTGTCCATTGATGATCTTCCTTGTGGGTTAGACTAAAGCTCTCATCTATATTCTGAAGGATACACTTTTTACTTCTGTGAAAGATACAAGCAGACTTCTTTGATTTTAATAGCATAAGACACTCATAAAATATGGATCACTGGGACACTGTGGACATTGGGGCTGGAAACTATGGGAATCTTAACTTTATTGCCTTTAAAATATGGCTGACAATAAGGAATATCTCACAGGTTTGTCATGAGAATTGAGTTAGATAGTCAGTGTGCATGCAGAGGGTTTAGTGAAGTGCCCGGGTACAGGAGGAAGAGGAGGAGATGTAGAAGAAATCGCTGCCCCAGTCATGTATTCATCCCATAAATGTCTGGAAAGACAGTGAATGGGAGTGAAACCAAATTTTCCCTCCCTGTTTTCACACACAGGCACTCAGATTTCCCTGGGTGTGAATTTCCAGCCTCAGAGAATTAGGACCATGCAGCTGGCTGTCATCCCCAATTTGACCCGAGCCATCTCTAGAGCAGAGACACCTGAGGAATGAGATCAAGGTCCCTTCCTATCATGGATGCTCCTAGAGAGAACACTTCATCATCATGACGTCTGATACTCCATCTCCACAAGGCAGAGCCTCCTTGACCTTCACCCATGCCACAGCATCGCTGTGAGGATCTTAATGGAACAAAGCTGAATGGAACAAAGAGAGATGAGGCAGAGATGTCATTTCCGTTAACCTGAATATGGAAGTTCTTTTAAGGAGCCTCAGAGTTTCAGAAATTTGCTACTTAACTTTATCTGGTTGACATTATCTAGTAAGTACTAGGTTGCAATTAGAAATAAAGTTGTTTTGTAGGATTTCCCTCCTCTCCCCAAGCAATTTGCATAATATACGTATGTGTAACTTCCACTTTTTTTCAGAAATCATAGACCACCCAAAGAAACAACTTCTCTTTCTAGTAGAGTATTATGCAGCCATTAACATCGTGTTCTCAAAAAAACTTGACCAACATAAGAAAACCCTTGTAATATGTTTACATATAAAAATGGAAGAAATATGCTACTTGTTCTCCAATTCTCTATTTATATAATTACGGGAATTCTGAGTGAGAGCAGAAAGTGAATGACAAGGATAATGATAACAAGGACAACAGAAAGAGGAACGTAGCATCTAATTTGAATTTATTACATGCCAGAGTTGTACTAGGCATTTTAAATATATAGTTTCATTAAATTACTGTTTGCATATGGTGGAAGTATTATCCTCATTAAAGCCTCGTAAAGCACATTTATGGTTGCTATTCTTATCACCCCATTTTACAGATGGGGTAATTTAACTTTAGCTCAGAGAAATGGTCCCTTGCTTCACTTTCAAATGAAGCGTGTGTCAGACTCAGGTTAACTTTACATCAGAGCCAAAGTTATCACAACAGCAGTTAACAAAAACAATATTAATAACCAGCAGCACAAGATAAGGTAAAATAACTCATGGTCCATGCTTATAATGGATGATTCTGAAGTCAATGAACAGGATGTGCAGGAGATTCCACTCCCAGTATAGCTGAGTAGTTCCTATGTGGCCAACCATCGGCCAAAACCTCTTGACAACATGCACTAATTACCTACCTGGGAGCCCTGGAGAGTGAAACAAAGAAGAAAGAAGTGAGAGGGTATGGACTTTGAAGGAGAAGATGGTACTGGGTGAGTTTCCCATGTTTACAGTTCTTTGCCTGGGAAGAAGACCAGTCAATGTCAAGGAGGCAACTAAAAAAAAAAGTCTGTTGGAAAACCCATAGAGCTGGGGCCTTATAGGATACTGGGTGGGCTTCAGGACAACAACAAACACAAGACAGTAAATGGGGGAAACCCAGACAGAGGAGACTCAGAGACAGAGTCTTGACTTCCGTGTATCTACTTGCCCCAAACTCTGCCGATGGCGACCTCGAGGTGAGCCAGCATGGGCAGCAGTCTCCAAGCTTTCGTATTTGAGCTGCCACTCACTGAAAGGGAGATACAGCATGAAGGCTTGAGTGTCGCCAAGCTAAAGCCAAAACAGAACAAACAAATAAAATGCTCTTTTGGGGGAACAGAACAGAATCCGGAGTTTCTCCATCATATCTTTTACAACGTTCAGGATACAATCTGATATTTGATGGGTACTAAGAAGAAAACAGCAGGAAAATGTGACCTGTTCTCACAAGAAAAGGCAATCGATGGAGACCAACCTCAAGGGTCGCCACAGATTTGGGGAATTAGCAATTAAAGATCTGAAGGCAGCTCTGTAACTATGATCAAGGACCTAAAAGAAAATATGCTTACAATAACGAGATGATAGAAAATCTCAGCAGAGAAATGGAGATAACAAAAACAAACCCAATAGGATTCTAGCCCTGAAAAATAAAATATATAAAAGACAATATTCACCAGTTGGCCTTAACAACAAAATAAAGATGAAAGAGGAAAGTCAGTCAGCCTGAATATAAATCAATAGAAATTATTCAATATGAAGAAAATGGAAAGGAAGAAAAAACATGAACAAATCTTTTCAGGTACCTGTGGGACAATATCAAAAGGTCTAACGTGGGTAATTTTTGTCCCAGAGTTTGGGGCAGAAAAAATGTTTGAAGAAAGAGTAGCTGAAGATTTCTCAGAGATGGTAACATGCATGGAATTATAGAATCAAAAGCTCATCAAATCCAAAGAAGGACAAATATAAACAGAACTACCTGTGGGTCTATTATGGTCAAACGGCTGAAAACCCAGGATAAAGAGAAAATCTATAGAACTGCCAGAAACACACATATATGACTTCTCTTTTATTGAAAAGAATTAAATCTAAGTGGGTCCTAGACTTAAATGTGCAAGTTAAAGCTGCATAGGTTTTGGAGGAAAACATAGTAAAATGTCTTCTCACTATGGGGGTAGAAGGCATTTCTACCATTGATTTCTTAGACCACACTGAAAGCTATAACCACAAAAGAAAAACATTTAACTTAGAGTATTAATATTAAGAACTTCTGCCCATTAAAATTGGACAGCCACATGCAGAAAAATGAAATTGGACCATTTCCTCACACCACACATGAAAATAGACTCAAAACGGATGAAGGACCACAATGTGAGAAAGGAATCCATCAAAATCCTTGAGGAGAAAACAGGCAGCAACCTCTTTGACCTCAGCTGCAGCAACTTCTTCCTCCTCGCCAAAGGCAAGGGAAGCAAGGGCAAAAATGAACTATTGGGACTTCATCAAGATCAAAACCTTTTGAACAGCAAAGGAAACAGTTAACAAACCAAAAGACAACTGACAGAATGGGAGAAGATATTTGCAAACGACATATCAGATAAAGGGCTAGTATCCAAAATCTATAAAGAGCTTAGCAAACTCAACACCCAAAGAAAACAGATAATCCAATCGAGAAATGGGCAGAGGCCACGAACAGACATTTCTGCAAAGAAGACATCCAGATGGCCAACAGACACATGAAAAAGTGCTCCACATCGCTCGGTATCAGGGAAATGCAAATCAAAACCACAATGAGATACCACCTCACACCATTCAGAATGGCTAAAATTAACAGGTCAGGAAATGACAGATGCTGGTGAGGATGTGGAGAAAGGGGAACCCTCCTACACTGTTGGTGGGAATGCAAGCTGGTGCAGCCACTTTGGAAAACAGCATGGAGGTTCCTCAAAAAGTTGACAATAGAGCTACCCTATGACCCAGCAATCGCACTACTGGGTATTTACCCTAAAGATACAAATGTAGTGATCTGAAGGGGCATGTCCTGAATGTTTATAGTAGCAATGTCCACAACAGTCAAACTATGGAAAGAACCTAGATGTCCATCAACAGATGAATGGATAAAGAAGATGTGGTATATATACACAATGGAATACTATGCAGCCATCAAAAGAAACAAAATCTTGCCATTTGTGACGACGTGGATGGAACTAGAGGGTATCATGCTTAGCGAAATAAGTCAATCAGAGAAAGACAACTATCATATGATCTCCCTGATATGAGGAAGTGGAGAGGCAACGTGGGGAGTTTGGGGAGTAGGAAAAGAATAAATGAAACAAGATGGGATCGAGAGGGAGGCAAACATTAAGAGACTCTTAATCTCAAAAAACAAACTGAGGGTTGCTGGGGGAGGGGGCTAGGGAGAGGGTGGTGGTGTTATAGACATTGGGGAGGGTATGTGTTATGGTGAGTGCTGTGAAGTGTGTAAACCTGGAGATTCACAGACCTGTACCTCTGGGCCCGATAATACATTATATATTTATAAAAAAATTAAAAATATTATTAAAAAAAAGAACTTCTGGCCATCAAAAACATGATTTAAAGATGAATCGTCAGGCCACAGTCTGGAATAAAATATTTGCAAAATATATACTGACAATGGTCTAGCATCCAGGATTTGTAAAGAACGGCTACAAGTCAATGATAGAAAGAAAAAAAATAAAAATAAAAATTGGGTAAAAAACTTGAAAAGTCACCTTACTAAGGAAGATATATGAATGGCCAGTGAGCATGTGATCTTCAGAGTAACGCCAATCAAATCCACAATGACCCATCACTACATACCCACTATGTAGTTTAGATTAGCTTAGAATAGCCAAGGTCAAAAAGGGCAGAAACATCAGGGATAAATTACTGATACTTGAAGTAACAAATCTCAAAACCTTGTGCTGCGTGGGAAAAGTCCGTAAGAAGTATATCCATACTGTCTGATTTCACTTACATAGATTTCTAGAACAGATCAAAGCCGTCACTGGTGGAAGGAAATCAGAATGGTCGTGGCCAGTAAGGGGTGAGACAGTTACTGGGAAGGTCAGGAGGAAACCTTCTGGGGGATGGGATGGTTTCTGTCCCGATGGGGGTTTGGGCTGCCCATTTCTATGTATTTGCCAGAATGCAAATGTTACATGTAAGATGTGGCGGCTCAAAGTATATAAATTCTACCTCTAAAGGAAAAGCAGAATCACAGAAAGATATCAAACTCCAACTAATTATACGCATGCAGAAATATTAGGAGGTGGTGTGGTCGATACTTGCCACGTACTTTGAAATACACAGACCACAAGATGGATTAACGGAAGCATAGAGAGGTGGACGGGTGTGTGTATATGTGTGTTATATACATAGCTATGATAAAAAGAAGTAAAATATTCATTGCAGGATTTAGGTTATGAGTACCTGGTTGTTCAGTATAAACTTCTGACTTTATGTCTGAAGTGTCCACAATGTGATGCTGGCTCAGGAACTATCGCATGAAACAGAAGGGTGGGCTCCCCTGATGGTGTAAACGTATCTGCCTTGGCCAAGGGAAGCTTGTAGCTCTAAGCCTCCCCAACCCAGACAAAAAGCTGTAGAAGAACAAGGTATGGTGTTGGGTTTTGATCCAGACACTCGGAACACATAGGAGACGAGAGAAATGCTTTAGTCCTGCACTGGGTTTATATGGAACATTTGGGAAACTTGGCTCTACGGTTATCTTTTTGGAATATTATCCAACCATGCTCAAAAGCTATGTGTGCTGGGGGGAGACTGCCCGGTCATGCTGTCCTTTCGAGTCTGATGCACTTGGTCTCCTCCTAGCTCTTTCTTGCTCCCTTCCAGTTTTCCTCTTTGTCTGGCAGCGCATCTGCAATTAGCCCTGGCTCTGTCACTTGTCACTTCTCAGCCATTCTGCAGACTTCCCTCAACAAATTTAGACCATGTTTTCTCCTCTTTCATGGTTTGGTCACAAAGCTGCTTCTGCCACTTAAAGGTAAAATCTAGCTCTACCTCTGCACTGGGGGAGGGGGGTTTACAGCTGTTGTGCCCATGAGTGTGCTCAGTCTCAGAGCTTGCCTGGTCTGACTTCAAAATGTACTTTCTGTCTGCAGAGTTCATTCAAGAAACTGCCACCTTTGCCGGAAGTCTGATCACAAAGAAGAGCAAAGCCCTCTCAAATAAGATTGACTTGTTTCTGTTGGAAACTCAGAAAAAGCCCACATGTAGCATTTCCTTGCAATCCTTTGCAGGGGCCCCTTGTGTAATTCAACAGACATAGTACTGAAGTCTGCCTCAAAGGGAACATCAGAGATAAGGTGAACTCAACGCTCTAAACGTGTTGTAGTCACAAACGTATGCATCTGGGGTGATGCTCAGAAACCCCAGGCCGCCTCCCTTTGCATCTACAACAATCTTACTGGATTCAAGCTCGAGAATGTTGTCATTCACCCAAGGTGGGGACAGGTGAAACTGGCCAGGAATGACATGCCCAGCTCAAGTGCTTCTTATGAAATGTTTAATGCTATGAGGGAGATGTCAGGGGTCAACCTTGGTCAGGGCATTGTCATAAAGTTGGTTGGCATATAGGGTCACTTAATCTCTCTCCTCTAGGTCCCCCAGAGAAGACCCTGAGGCAAGCACAGAAGATATATAAATATGATACATACAGTATATGATACACATACTATTACAGTACAGAACATGTAACACTTTGTAATATACTTCTAATATGTTATGTTACATGAACTATATTATAGCATTATCATAATCATATTATAACACCATATGTATTATTTTAAAATTTCCATGGAGATCTACAGTATCAGGGTAACTGCTACATGGTCCTTTTGTAACCAGGCAGGCCACATTTTTCTTTCTCTGTTTCCCTAAGATCAATATATTCTCTTTACATAAATAAAATCGTCAGGAGGGAGACTTTGGAAACTGCTCCTTTAAATCTAGCTGGTGTATGGGGGATGGGTGAAACAGGTAAAAGGATTAAGAGAAACAAACATCCAGTAATACAATAAATAAGTCATGGCGATGGAAAGTGCAGCAGAGGGAATACAGTCAATAATATTGTCATAACGTCGTACGGTGACAGATGGTGACTACAATTATCGTGGTGCGTGTTGAGTAATGTATAGAATTGTCGAGTCAATACGCCATGCACCTGAAACTAATATTAACACTGTCTACTATCCTTCAATAATTTAAAAAATATATAGCTGGTGTGTTCCAGGAAGATTTAGGGGAGCCAAGAGGGAGGGAGATGTGGGGAATTCCTGCCACCCTGCAGGTGACTGCCTGCCTATCATTTGTGACAGGGTTATTAAAACAGGGTCAGCTTATTAAATATACAGAGAAAGTCACAGTTCTAACCGTCTGTTTAACACAAAAGGAAGAGAATAGGGTAGCATAGTTGAGAAGCCTTGTGCACACCAACACATGTGTACACGTGAGCACACACACATGGACACACCCTACAACTCCATTGCTGGAACGGAGCATCCTTGCTTCCACGAGAACCTGTTTCTGAGCAGCACAGGGATTTCCTGCCAGCTCTGGACCCAGACAGCTCCTGCTGGACTCTCAGCTTCACAATTACTAGCTTGCAAGCCGGGTCGTTATTTAACTTCCCGACTTGGGTTTCCTTATCCATCAAACAGCCCCATTTTATCAGCCGGGTAGGGAGGAGGACTTGATGAGCCGTTGGTGGTAAAGCATGTGACACACCCACGCACCCAGTGTCTCTTAGTACTGCTGCCATTTGAAGCATTCTTTCAGATCCTAGCATGGAGCTACTCTCCGAAAGCCCATTGGCTCTCAAAGTACCTGCCTTCCCTTGTAACATCTATGAAAGCAGAATTTCAGAGCCCTTGAGTCATTTAGAAATCCTCTGGGGGCAATCTTTCTCCAGCTTTGGATTCAGTAGGTCTGAGGTGAGGCCTGAAATTCTGCATTTCTGGTACTGACAGTGATGCTACCAGTCCACTGATGACGCTCCGAGAAGACGAACCCTCTCATTTTCCACATGGGCTCAGAACACCATTGTCGAGTTGCCCAAGACCACACAGTTAGTGAAAGAAAACTCCTAATGAGAGTTCAGGTGTTCTGACTCCGAGGTTGGGGTCCCACTGACACCTGAACACAAGCATTGCCTAGCTCCTGACAGGAAATTCTTCCTAGGTGGTTCCAAAAAGGAAAGGCATTTCTACTGAGTTTCCATGGAAAGGGGGACCCAATGGTGAGTTTGAGTCTTGCAGGGAAATCTGTCTGCTTACAGTCTGCAAGATAAGATCATATTTATTTTTTTTTAAAGATTTATTTATTGGGGTACCTGGTGGCTCAGTGGTTTAAAGCCTCTACCTTTGACTTGGGTCATGATCCAGGCTCAGCAGGGAGCCTGCCCACCACCCCCACCACCTTCCTCTCTGCCTACTTGTGATCTCTGTCAAATAAATACATAAAATCTTAAAAAAAAGATTTATTTATTTGAGAGAGAGAAAGCACAAGCACATACATGAGTGGGGGGAGGGGCAGAGGGAGAGAATTCTCAAGCAGACTCCCCGCTGAGCATAGAGCCCAATGTAAGGCTCAATCCCAGGACCCTGAGATCATGATCTGAGCTGAAACCAGGAGTTGGACGCTTAACCAACTGAGCTACCCAGATGCCCCAATAGAATTGCATTTAATTTTTTTAAAAGATTTTATTTATTTATTTGACAGACAGAGATCACAAGTAGGCAGAGAGGCAGACAGAGAGAGAGGGGGAACCAGGCTCCCGGCTGAGCAGAGAGCCTGATGTGGGGCTCGATCCCAGGACCCTGAGATCATGACTTGAGCAGAAGGCAGAGGCTTAACCCACTGAGCCACACAGGCGCCCCTAGAATTGCATTTAGATGCATGTTAGATGTGTAGCATTTCTAGTATTCTAAAAAGGATATAGTAGATCTACTCGTTGTCAATGGCTTGATTCAATTTTTTGAAAACTTATCTTTGAAAATCTTGAACCATGAACCTTGTGTTCTAACAGTACCTTTTATGAACCATGAATACGGATTAAGTATTTCTAGTGAACATTTAGTATCCTACTGAGATGTGCTCAACATAAAAAGTACACACAGCATTTAAAAGACTGAGTACAAAAAAGGGATGAAAATTAATAATTTTTATGTTGGTTACATATTGAAATGATCACATTAGCATGTATTGGATTAAATAAAATATATTATTCAATTAATTTTACATGTTTCTTTTCCCCATTTAAAATGTTGTTAAAAATTAGAATTGCATATGTGGCTTAAATTATATTTCTATTGGACAGTGGTTTAGATAGATGGAGGGCTAGTTGGGCATACAGATGAGAGATAGGTAGAATTATCTCTATGCAATTAATTTACAATCTACACATAACATAAATTAGAGATATATAATCAAATTACCTTAGCATTTTTCATGCATACCTAGTCTCTCATATTGATGATATACATGCAGATATACGATATGGATTTTAAAATGTTTGCTCAAACACTTGACGTGGTTAGATTTCTCCCACATAGTCTCCCATTAAAATTGCCTTTCTATGTTTATGACTTGAAACAATGACTACTCCCTCTGACATGCTCATGCTGGAAGGCTGAATTCATGAATTATTAGTTTACCAATAGCTTGGGGAGAGGGCCTGCAGCTCCTGAAGTGAACATGCCGCCCTTCTTCACGGACACATGCCTTTACCGTGCAGCACGGCAGTCAATGCCCTCCTCCCCCTTGGAGAGCAAATGGCCTGGTGCTTTAGCAGGGGCCTGAAGGGGGCTCTCCAAGGAGGGTGGTGTGGGGAATGGTAGCATAGGTTTGCAACTTGGCTCTATCACCAAAGAAGCATGAGAGTGCTTGTTGGCAAATTATTTAACCTCCTTGATCCCAGTCTCCTAATCTGAGGAAACAGGGACCATGAAGGCACAGGCCTTACAGCTCTGTGTGAGGTCTAGGTCACGTGTTACTTGTGCATGACGTACACGTGACCTGGCACAGACCAAGCCCTCGGTCCACTCTGGTTTTTGTGGTAGAGACTTCTGATCCTTGTACCTAACCAGTTCTCCTTTCTTCTGAGGGTGTAGAAAATTCTACTTTTCCATCCCCTTTGCAACTGGATGAGTCTATGTCACTACTATGAGCAGTGGATTACAGTGGCAAGAGTCATCTGTCACTTGATGGGCAGAGTAGTTGTGAACGCAGACATCAGAAAGCCCTCTTGCTTGCCATGGGGAACTCGCATGTACCGTGTTAGGATGGGGGTGTCATGACGTTTACACAAAGCAGAACGACCCTCCAACAAATACCCGTGATGTAGCCTAAGCAATAAGTAAACTTTGGTTGTTTCTGTCATTGATTTTTGGAGGTTGCTTATTATCACAGCACAACTTAACCTAATCTGATAGACGCACTGTTGTCTAAGGCAAATGCCCTGCTGATGTAGGTCTTTGGATTTCCCAGGGTTTCCCGTAGCTTCTGGTCTACAACCTCTCACAGAGAAACAGAAACTACTCGGTCATTCCCTCCAGAGTAACAGAAGGTCATCTTGGGTGTCTACTTCCACTTCATGCACTCCACCAACTTTATCTCTTTTGTACCAAGTTAGTACAAGGCTTTCTTCTGAGAAAGTGGATTATATAAGTCATGTTTACTTTCCTAAAACAACTTCTGCTTCTAAAACAACTTTTATGACCAAGATACTTTTTTTTTAATACCGCACCAAAGCTATTAAAAAGAATGGAAACTACGGATCATAAAAATGTCAACAGTGGAACACTCATTTCCATGCAAGTTGTGAAATAAAATCAATGTATGTTAACCTATACTTTAAGAACAAAGGAAGATAAAGGGATATTTCAAATATTTTTGTTATTATTTCATCCAAACTCATGGATCCATTGTTGATTATGTCTAGGAGGAACCCCAAAGGTCTTATGCCTAACAGCCTCAAATTGTCAGTATCAAATCTACAGTGGTTCATGTCAAAATATTTAGTTATAGGGACAGAGGTAACAAGTACTTCCAATAATAGATTTTTGAAGAATTATTAATGATTTTTCAGTTTTCCAGAAGTGAAGAAAGCTGAGATTTTCTTAATAAAAATAAGAACCAGAATTTCTTACTAAGCATGCCAAGAAGCAAGAGGATTCCAGAACCGCTAGTATGATATTTTAGGTGAAAACAGTTTTTCCTGTCTAGAGAAGGATCAAGTTCCTTAGAAACAGAGTCAAATTTTCCTCAAAGATTTTGAGAATTTTTCTAGCGCCATTGGCCCAGTTTTTTTTCCTTCCTTATCTTGTCCCTAGCAACCAGTGAGTGCCCACTTCACCTGTATTTAAAAAGAGAGGACAGGAATCAACATTTATTTCCAAAGCTCTGCTTTCCCCTAAAAGACAATTGCTTGTCCCTATGAGGGACAGAACCAGTGTGTTCAGCCTGGTTTGGAAGACAGGCCCTGCCCATGCTGGATCAGGGGTCGGAGTGAACACTGGGGTGATGAGGATGAGGATGGCCCCAGGTCAGAGAGGCTGGAGGAAGCAGTCATTGTGATTTTGAGAGTCAGCACAGGCTAGGGCCAAGGTTCTGGTGCCAGCCTTCCTGGGTTTGGATCCTGGCTCTGCATTTTCCAGATGGGGGATCTTGGATGATGACTTAATCTATTCACGCCTCAACTTCTCATCTTCAAATGATGAGTGATGTTGAATGGTCTCTACCTTAGAGGGCTGTTTTATAGATTCAATGTGCTCGTACTTAGAAAGCACATAAAACATTAACCTGCAGTAGAGTAGGTGCCGGCTCTATGGGTGTTTCTTAAGAGAAGATAATGGTGTTGCCAAAGTGGTATCATCGTATTTGCAAGTGCTATTTATTGGTTAGAAATCTGGAAAACACCCCAGCTTCACTGTCCCATTAAAGAACAACTTGTGTGGACTGTGGCCAGCTTTGGAACTCTGATAAATGCAAGTGGCCTTATCTGAATGAGTTTGAGGCTCCTCGTTCAATCTCTAATGAAAGATGTACACTGACATAATTCAAGTGTGATTATAAGATAATTTTACTTGATGTTTTATGGGAAAAATCAAGAACATGCATTTGGGATTCTGAGAAACATCCTTAAATTGAAGCAGTTACTGCCCCTTATTCTTGGTAGCTGGACACTCAACTGGGGAGCATGGGACAAGGACAGCTTTTGCCCCCAAACCCAATCTTCTTTTTGTAGTGAAAACATTCTGACCAGTGGGTGGCAATCACGTGTCATATGCAAAAGGCCATACTTCCTTCAGAAAATTTAGACCCTAGGCAGAAGTAGAACAACAACAGAGTGGGGGTAGATAAGGCTGAAAAATTGGCAAACAAGAGGACATGGAGTGCACCCTCAATGTGCATAGAGTTCTCAAAAAATTAGTGAAACTACAGGGATGTGAGACATTAAAACCCTTCCCTTCCCAATGGCTTATTTAATTCTTGCAGAGTTAGGAAGTACTAGTATTAAAGACAAAGATCATGGGGTCAGTCTCTGTGCAGGGATGGTCTGGGCCCATTGGACCATCATGAGCACTGCCAGGGAGTTGGTTCAGAAGACCAGGCTTCAGTATTTGTCTGGAACAAAAAGGAGCAATGAATGTGAGAATTCTATTGCCTCCTCTCTTGACTTACTTGACCGACCTTTGCCAGATTCTGAAAGTTACTGCATGAGTGAGAGTGTAGCCTATTCCTGTAAGACTCATCTCTGAAGTGGCAGGATCCTGAGATGTCCTACTTAAGAGCTATGTGACATTATGTCATTTTCATCCATAGGTCTCAGTTCCTTTATCTGTAAAATTGGAATAAAAATCATTATGACAATCTTTTAGGGCTTTTAAAGGCTGAGATAATGTCTGTAAAGTGATTAGGAAAATGTCTGACACTTAGAAGATGTGTAAAAACAGTATTATTATCCCACTGGAAATTGGAATCTGCCATGACTCAACCCATAAGATCTGACCATGGGCACCTATCTCTCATTGATGTTCTGAGCTGTCCATTTTGGCTGAGGCTACCATTTTTGCTAAGCCTAGTTGTAACTTCTATAGAATGGCGGTGAGACCCCCATCAATAGAATAGTTGGGGAAATTTTTTTGGAAAGTTTTTTTTTGGGGGGGTGGTGGGGCAGGGAGGGATAGATGGAGAGGGAGAGAGAGAATCTCAAGCAGACTCCCTGCCGAACATGGAGCCCAATGGGGGCTCAATCTCATGACCTTGAGATCATCACCTGAGACAAAATCAAGAGTTGGGTGTTTAACCAACGGAGCCACCCAGGAGCTCTAGGATAGCTGGGGAGATCTAATGAGATGATGGGCTGGTCATGCCCCACAGTTTAGACAAGGGTGAGGGCTTCCCAGTCCAGCTGCAAACATTCCTGTTAGGTCCTCCTTCAAGATTTTGGCTCGAGCAAGCAGTAGAATGGAGGGAGGAGGATGCATGAGGCCTGACACACTCCAACCTTTAGAGGCCAAGGAGACGAGGAGGGACAAGCCAAGCAGGTGTGGAACATTGGCCAAGGAGGAAGGAGAAGAACCAAGACAGATTACTACACTGCTTTTTCTTTTTTGACTAAAACACCTTTCTTTGTCTAGTCCTGTTTCAACATTCAGTCCAACCGCTCTTCATGCTTACTCAGCAGTCTTCTGATGATGATTTGGCTGTCCACAAAGGATGGGGCAGACGTGGAAAATGTGCTGATCATGTGGACTTAGAGTATCCGGTCTCTTTGACAGTAATTTCTCTTTGTAAATTAACAGATTGACTCCATGCAGGGAGAGAATATGCTGATCATTTGGACTCTGTGTATCTCAGTGCCTGTGGTAGTCATTCCCCTTTTAAAATTAATAGGTTGGCTTCATAGAGGAAGAGAAAATGCTGATCATATGGATTTTACGTGTTCCGGTCCTTGTCACACTCATACCTCTTCGCAAATTAACACATCGGGATGCAGGCTTTATAATCCCCTTTGCAAGCATCAGCCCTAAGAGGTGGTTGTTGTCTTGGGTTGACAATACCACAAGGTCTTTACATTGGGTCCAATATCAGGTTGTTGGGTGACCAGCTTGTCCCAGTTTGCCCAGAACGTCCCTGGCTTTAGCTCTGAAAGGTCACAGCTTGGGAAGCCCTCTGTTTCAGGAAAATCAGGACAGCTTGTTTAGGACCTTCCTGGTTTTAAAACACGTTTGGAAAAGAACCTCAGTCCTCAGACCCCACAGCTTAGCTACTTGGTGAGGAAAACCCAGCATCACTATGTAGCTGAGAAAAAGCCAAAGGGCTTCAGAAATTACCTCCATGTGCCAAATTCACATTCCATATCTAGTTTTAGAAGGACCTTTAAGCTGTTACCGACTTTACGTCTTCCAGATATTACAGTACAATATAAGCCATGAGCATTTTACAGCTCTTATTCTTAAGACATTTCACAGAAGGCAGGATTTACACTAACACACAAGAGTTAGGATGATTGTTTTCTACCTGGACTGCATCCAAACTGCAGCTCTTTCTGGCTGAAGACAACCTACATTCTTATTTTTAGATCCCGAAGCCATTTGCTGGGTTGCTCCACAGTGGTGCGGTGTGGCCTAACGGAGGTTTGGCAGACCAGACGTTCCCCAGCTGCATGTGCCACTGACCCTTTCCTCTACCATCTGAAGGGAGTTGGAAGAGAGTGTGGGAGACAGTAACATATCCAAAGAATGAGCATCCACCGTTAGTCTTCAGGCTCTTCTGTCTCTCTCACTCCCAACCAGCAGCAGCCTGGTGTTAACTGTCTCTTCTCATCCTTGCTCTAACACCCACCCTGCCCGGCCATACCCCCTTCCTGAGCCTTTTCTTACCTCTGCAATCCCACCCTTTCTTGCTTGTTGTAGCCTCGAGCCTGTTCTTCTTTTTAAAAAGATTGTATTATTTGAGATAGAAAAAGAGAGCACATGAGAGAGAGTCTGCACACATGAGAGCATGAGTAAGGAGGGAGGGGCAGAGGGAGAGGGAGAAGCAGGACCCCACTGAGCAAGGAGCCTGACTCTGGACTGGATCCCAGGACCTTGAGATCAGGATCTGAGCTGAAATCAGAAGCTTAACTGACTGAGCCTACCAGGTTCCCCCATCTATTTTTTTTTTTTTTTTGCATCTCCACTTGGACATCTCACAAAATTCCTCACATTTAGCTTGTTCACACCTTGATTCATTCCCTCAATAAGCAATTCCCCAATTATCTCAATGTTCCCAAGCCTCTTCCTTAGAGATGCTACAGAACTGGCCTTGGATATGGAGAAGGGGCCTCTAGAAGCCGGAAGGGGCAGGGAACTGATTTTCCCCTGGAGCCTCCAGAATGAACTAGCCCTGTAGGGACCTTTATTTCAATCTTGTAAGACCTGCTTTGGACTACTGCCTCCAAAATTGTAAGGGAATAAATTTCCGTTAAGCCATTATATATGTGATAATGTTTTATGGCAGCAATAGGAAACCGAAAGAGGTAAGTGGCATCACCCTATTGCGTCTACCTCTGATCATCTCACAAGCCAATCCCCGTCACCACCTTTATAACCATATGCTGCGTGTACTGTCACAACTTTCTAACCAGCCTTTTCCTGGGGCAAATTAAAAATGGCGGCAAAGATTTTGGTCCACCTTCCCATCAAGAGGTGGAGCCTATTTCTTCCCTTAAATTTAAGATAACCCTGGGCTGCTTTGTCAAAGAGAACATGGTGGAAGTGACAGTGTGTGGCTTCCAGGGCTTGGCCTTAAGAGAGATGTGACTTCTGCTTTCACATGCTTGGACTGTTCCCATTGGAAGCCAACCAGCGCATAAGACCTTTGTTTAGCTCTGGGGAAGCCCAAGGGGCCACACAGAAAGCGAGCACCAAGGTACCAGACTTGCAAATGAAGATTTCTTGAATCTTCCAGCCTCACCAAGTCAGCAGCCGAAAAAAGCTGAGTGAAAGATGCTGCTGATATCCAGCGGAACCCCACTTGAATTCTTGGCCCACAGAAACATGAGGTCTCTAACTTGGGGTAGTTTGTTACACAGTGATAGATAACTAAGGCACCTTTCTCCCACTTGTACAATCTCCCTAGGCCACCTATGACATAGCTGCCAGCATGGTCATCTGACAGTTATTTTGAGGGTCACTCCCTTCCTTCCCACTGCACTTAGAGGGAATATGAACCTCCATCCTCTGTCATTCTTCCTATTGATCCCTGGAACCCAGCCATGGGACATCACAAGCATCACTGGATATTTATGGTCTAACGGCTATTCAATTAGAAATGCACTTATTAATCCAATACCTCTTTACGCAGCACTGACAATGTGCCAGGCACCGACCTAAGTGTTAAGGACAGAGTAGAGAACCAACCGGCACGGGAGGGCCACACCAAGCAAGGGAAGGAATGATGCTTTCAAACAGGATGAAGCATGACAAATTCTGTGAACAGAAAACACACACGCACACATAGCATGGTGACAGAAAATGAAGAGGGCATACCTGATTTAAATAAGGGGATAAGGAATGGCTTCTCTGAACAGATGATGTTTAATCAGACATTTAGAAGTGAAGATCTCGGGATCATTATTCTCAGACCAGGCTCTGTCTTTCCAGATACAAAGTCCAGAACCAATGTCCAGGAGAGACCACACGACTCCTCCTCCCCCGGGTCTGAATGTCTCTGTTATTCTGTCACCATATATTTCACTAACATTCCTACTTCTTCATTTTCCCCTGCTCCATATACTGTCTCTCTGCCCGGACTCACTTTCTCTACTTCCAGACTCCAACCCCATTCCCCAGTCGTCCCTAGAGGGCCCTTTCCACAGATAATCATTTGATCTCCCAGGGGCTGGGGACCAACATCAGAGGATCCTGGCATTCACTGCAAAGTTGTTACCAAGTGACTGTGGCACTAAAGAGCTCATGTTGCTTTCTCCGCCATAGTTCAATGAAACCAAACTTCTGTTTACAAAGTTAAATACATTATAATAACATTTATAAACACATAAAAGCAATAGAGCAAAAATAAGGAAGCCCGACCTGACCCCCCAAATACAACAATTGTGAATAACCTATGCCCAGCAGAATTGAGAAGTAACTCAACTTTGGGTTTACCAGTTGTCTGTGTTGATGTTCAAGCTAATGTTGGCACTCCTGGCTCCTCTCTCACTTTGGTGTGGAGCTTCAGTTGTATACCATTAGAAGCACTTCTTAGATTGTCTCCAGGAGATACTTATTAAAGTGTCCACACCCATGGAAAGGGAACAAACTATCAGAGATGGAAAATACACGAGATTGGGCGCCCGGAAGCCTGGGTTCCAGTTTCAAGAATCCTCTACTGCATGGTGAGGCTTTGGGCAAGACTAGGACTGTCAGAAACACAAGACTATGATTCTCATTTGTAAAACAGAGAGCCCAGTACATGAGTTTATCCCCTGACTCCTGGGTTCACTCTATAACAGGGGGATTGATCAGGTCCCCCTCTGTACCAGGCCCTCTGCCAGGGAGTTTAGGAATGAGGGTCATTAGCTATGGAGGACAAGCGTTGGGGGTGGCGACATGCAAGTTACAGGTGAGAGATTTGGATGGTTTTCAGGCAAGTGTCCAGGCTGAAAGAGGGTGTTTAGGGAGACATGAAAGGAAGCCAAGTAGAGATAACCCAGATCTGTGGGTGGCATGATGGAAGACAACAGTGTCCCCATCGTAGCCCCATAGAGGCTGTGAAAATGGAAGGTGGCTAAGAAGTTAGGCATTTTTCACCCACTTCACTATTTTGCTTAAACCAGTGAGTCTTAACCCGAAGGTCCAAGTTGAGGATAGCACTGGGTGGGGCACGGGAGCACCGGCTCTGTGCTCAGACCTGAGCCCAGCTCTTCTTGCCACTCCCATTACCTCCAAGTTATGAGACCACCGGCACATGACTTACCCTCTCTGCACTTTAGCTGCTTCTCTGGGCCTCTTCTGTGATTGGATAATATCCTAGAGCACCCAGAACTGTTCTGGCTCAGAGCCAGGGCTCAGAAAGGTCAGGAAGCACCCATTCCCCCTTTTTCGCTTATCATCTTATCATAGGAGTCCTGCAACTTATAACCCAAGTCATGTGTTGGCCCTCCATAGGGATATTGGAATTTTAGGAATGGAGGTTTATATATTTGGTAACAGATCATAATTTTTCAGATGGAGGGAATGTCTGGGTCAAATTTCCAGTTTTCTGGAATTAATTCAGTCCATTAAGGTGGTGGCAAGAAAAGGTATCAGCTCAGCACCTCGCTGATACTAAAAAGATTATTTTATCCATTTAAAGAACACTGATAAACCAGAGAAAATTAGCTTCCTGAGGAAGAAATTCCTTGGGAATTTCTGAAGCCACAGCTCTTTTGGTTTCTTAAGGGCCAAAGTCTTAGATTCACAAAGACAGTGATACAAGGAGGTTCTAGTTATAGCTGCTGATTTCACAGGGATGGACGTCTCTGTTTCTCAGCCCTGCTAAAGATGTGGTGTGTGTTAAGGGCCCAGAAAATCAGTCCTGTAAGCTTGGGTTGCCCTGTGACATGTTATGGAACAGTCTGGCTCAAACTGTACTGGCAAACCGTCCCCCCAGGAACCTCGGACTTGAGCGGCCACCGTGTGCACGGCCTGGCCATCCCAGGGTCCTCCCTTAGCACGTATGACTACAGGTCATTCTGCCCAAGGTACTCTCTGACATACGGAGGAATTTGTTCCTTGAGGCAGTGGACACCCCCTGGGGCCACTCTCCATCTATGGCAAATGGGGAGCCTGTGCATAAGGACACCAGCCTCATCATCCATCTTTCAGGAAGATGGTTCTGGAAGGAATCTCACAGGGTTCTCAGAGGTTCTGGTAATGCTGAGCAAATTAACCCTGTTGACAACAGAAGCAACCTCAGTGTCACGCTTTTTGACTGGCTTTTCCTCCTTCTCTCTCTCTAGCCTTTCACTCACTTTGTCCCTGGACCTCTTCCCAGATAAACGTCCTTCATCCAAGTCCTCACTTCAGGCTTTTCTTTCTGGGGAACCTGAACTGAAACAGTCCGACCGGTACACTATCCCCGGTTGAGAATAGATGAGCGAGAGTTAGTGTCAGGTGTGGGGAAGGGTGGGGAAGCAGAGCAAGGGAAGAACGGATCCTCTGAAGTCTGTTACTGCTCTGGAAAGAGAGATCATCTCATTACCTGACAGTTTCTCTGAGGTCAGTGGGTAGCAGCAGGGAGTCTTTTTTTTCTGACTGCACATTTGTTTTCAGGACCCTCCCAGATGCTGACTTCAAAAGCTTCCTGGTTTGTAATGTGCTGTATAAGACTTCTTTTGTTCTTTTCTGAGTGTCTCATTCCATTTAGGCAGGAGACACACAGAAGAACATCATTATCATGGAAAAGTCCTTACTGTCTCCTCCCTGCCCTGGTCAGGGGAGCTTGGGGGAAAGAGCCTGGCTCCCAAGGCCCAGCCCTGTCTTGGCAGTCAGAGCCCTCACCCGTGCCGTGCTTCAGAACCGTCACAGAATTCAGGCAAGAGCATTTGTCAGAACAAAAGATATCCCTGTAATGTGTGAGGTCGCAGGAACACATACACTGGGAAAAAGAGAAATGAATTATTTGACATCTACACACTGAAACAGAAAAATAGCAAACTGTCAGGGAGGGACAACTATTTTTCTGGAAGAATTTGGCCAGTAGCACACATGAGAAACCTCACACAGATCAAACATAGAGGCTTAGCTATCCAGGCTTTTTTTTTTTTTTTTTTTTTAAATGTGAAATGAAACCTAGTTTTCAACAAAAAAATAGTAAAGATGGAAAAAAAATTAAGATTGAGTTCTTGAAAAGGGGAGGGGCAAAGGCAAACAGCATTTAATTGACAAAGCACAGAAACAAAATTTGCATTTAGGGTGAGAACATGTTACTTAATGATTTGCATTTTCCAGATGATAAAGATTTCATGGAATTCTGACTTTTAAAAGTTAAAGTTGCTTATGAGCCATGGTAATCTAAGACACACTTTTTTTTTAAAGTTATTTTTAAGACATCTCCCCTACCCCGTTTCAGTGTCTCTAAAAGTTAGGGATGTCCCTTACAATTGGTGTTAAGGAAGGACTGTGTCCACGTTTAAGTGCCAACATATTTCTTTCTTAAAGGTATCAAAAAAAAAATACAGGTATGTTCGACTCACACTCTGGTCTCAACTCCTGTCCTTTATGACTTCTGGAGCGGGAGGCAATTTTCTCCCCCGAGGTTTAAAGTGAGCATTACCAGTTCTCAGGAAGATGGAAGATGAAGCAGCCCGGACGGAATGGTCTAGAACAGATGCTAACACCTGGTTTAAAGGGGTGCGTCAGACTGACGAGTCAGGCTCCGGCGTCAGCCATGACTACTCATTCTTCTTACACTGAAGAGAGACAAGAAATATTTGCTAGCTCCCCGAAAGAAGCCTCCAAATGCCACCTATCTTGTACTTGTTCTAACTTTTATTTTTAAAGATTTTATTTATTTATTTGACACACAGGGATCACAAGTAGGCAGAGAGGCAGGCAGAAGAGAGGAGGAAGCAGGCTCCCTGCAGAGCAGAGAGCCCGATGCGGGGCTTGATCCCAGAACCCTGAGATCATGACCTGAGCCAAAGGCAGAGGCTTTAACCCACTGAGCCACCCAAGAGCCCATTGTTTCAACTTTTAAAGTATAGCATAATATGCATCATTCGTTCATGAAACTGCAAAAATATAAGTGTGTACGGTTTGATGAACTCTTTCTCCAGCAAATATACCTATATAATCACCAATATAATAAATACCTATATACCTATAATACCTATATACCTATATAATCACAGATGAACTTATATAACACTATCACTGCTCCAGAAATGTCCCAATGACCCTTTCAGTCCTCACCCCTGCAAGGTGGCCACTGTTCTGATTTTAAGCGTCAGAGGATAGTTCTGCCCATGGCTGAACTTGTCTCCATCACATCTGGCTCCTGGTCATGCAACATTATGTCTATGAGGTTCTTGAGCATAATAGTAAGGTTTTTTTTTTTTTTTCACTGCCACATAATACCCACATACATACCAAAATTTATCCATTTGTCTCTTGATGGGCTTTTGGGGTGTTCCTAGTTTGGGCTATTAGGAATAGTGTTCTGAACACCTGCTAAGTGTCTTTTGGAATACATACATACAGAGGGATTCTGGGCAGCTACAGAAGTGGAATCTCAAGGGCACAGGACACTCAGTGTGCAGAGCATGCGGGTTTCGGTTGCTGCATGTGCTGGCCAACACTGGGTATTGTTAGTTGTTTTGTTTCTAAGCTATTTTGGCGTATGTCTATGATAGCATTTTTGTATAACCCCTATAGCTTTAACTTTGCATTTCCCTGATGACTAATGACTTTAAAACCCTTTTTTCTATGTTTCGTGGTCGTTTAGACATCTTATTTTGTATGAGCCCATTAAAATTCATCACCCACTTTTAATTGGGTTATCTGCCCTTTTGTGATCGCTTTGTAGGCATTGTGAATGCATTCTGGATAAATGCCCTCCCTAACAGACACACGTATCACGGACATTCTCTCCACTCTGTAGCCTTTCTGCTTCCTCAATGGTATATTTCGAGCACAATTTTCTAATTTTAGTGAATCCGATGTATTCCTCATCTCATTTACACACATAAGATATATGACTTATAATTTTTCTTTCCTTTTAAAGTCCACATCAGCTATTGTGGAGAAGGTTAGACTGCCCTTAAAAGAGAAGTGAAAAAAGGTTTCACCTTTTCTGGTTTCTGGATGATTTTTAGGAGACTAGTTCAGTTTCTTCCTTAAGTGTCTGGCCGAATCCGCAGTGAAGTCCCCTGGCCTGGGGCTCTTGTAGGCCCCAGAGATGTCATTTAATAGATACTAAATGACTGAGATTTTCTTTTTTCTTCTTTTGTGTTTGGTAAGCTTAGCTTTTATTTTTTGAGAGAATTTGTCGGTTCTGTTTCATTTTCAAATTGATTTTCACAAATGTATTCAGAGGGATGCTTTTCTTCTCTTTTTTTATATTTGAAGGATCCCTAGTGATGTATCTCCTCTACATGCCTTTGATTGGTAAAGCTGTGCCTGTTTCATCTTTCTTGGTGATCCTTCCTGGGGGTTTCTTAATGCATGGCCATTTCAAAGAGCCCATCTGGAACTTTGTTGTATGCTTTCCTATTTATATCTATTTTCTTTTTAAAAATTGACTTATTTATTTATCTGAGAGAGAGAGAGAGAGCGCGCATGGGCACACAAGCAAGGAAGAAGGGGCAGAGGGAGAGACTCCCAAGCAGACTCCCCACCAAGCATGGTGCCCAATGTGAGGCTTGATCCCACGGCCCTGAGATCACGACCCGAGCCAAAATCACGAGTCACACACTTAGCCAGCTAAGCCACCCAGGAGCCCCTTATCTTTTTTCCATGTTGTTTATATGTTTGTTATTTCCTTCCCTCTATTTTCTTAGAGGCAAATTTACCATTCTTCTTTGACTTAGGTCATTCTTTTTCAGCTTTCCGAATTACGCATTCATATGTTTCTCCTCTACTTCATCTGTGTCCCGCAAGTTTCATGTTTTATTTGCATTCTATTGTATTCCAAGTATTTTCCACTTTGCACTATTATATCCTGGTTTTCCCATGGACTATTTCAAAGTATATTGGTTTCCGGACATGTGGGGATCCTCTGGTTTGCTTTTTGTTATTGATCGATTTCTGGTATAAATCTGCAAAGGTCAGTACACATATTCTGTATGATTTCCATTTTTTGATGTTTGTTGAGAGGTACTTTATGACCAGCGTATGATATATTTATAACTAGTTCCTGTGTGTTTGAAAACAAAAGTATATTCCTTGGTCTTTAGGTTTAGTGTTCTACTCACGCTATTAAGATTTTCACAATCCTTATGTACATTTCGACTGCTCCATCACCCACTAAGGGATGTGTTAAAACCTTTAGCTATGATCCCGAGTTTTTCTATATCTCGGGATTAGTTCTGCTTTATATATTAGTTTTGTTTTATATTTGCGACTGGATGCCTCCAGATTTAGGATTGTTCTATCTTCCAGTTGTATGGTTTTATAATTGTGAAATATTCCTTTTTATCTGTAGTAATCTTCCTTTAACACATATATCCCCTGATACTAGCATAGCCACACCGTCTTCCTCTTGGTTAACATTTCAGTGGTAAATATATTTAAATTCTTTCATTTTTTCTCTTTCTGCATCCTTACATCAAGCTCTGTGTGACTGAAGCAATATAGGGTTGCTGTTTTAAGACGTAGTCTAACAATATTTGCTTTTCCCCGGAGTGTTTATCAATTTGTGTTCCAAGGTCCTCCTCTGGACAGATCCCGTGTGCATTACCCTAATATGAGTCTGTCTTCTGACACGTAAGAGAGAGGCTAGAAATGAGGACACAGAGAGAAGCAAAAAGGTGCAGAAAGGAACACGGAGGCCTTGTGACTTCTGTTTAGTCCCATAGTAAGCTGATGATCCCACTCGGGAAGTTACAGGGAAAGCCAGAACTCCCCACCCTGGGCATCGTCCCTCCATACGCCATGCCCATCATCCGTGGTCACCCTCTCTTTCCTACCTATATGGTCCGGGCACTGCTCTAAGAACTTCACATGCATGATCTCATTCAATTCTCATATGAACCCTAGGAGGTGAATTCTATTTTTATTCTCTTTTCACAGACAGAAAAAGTTGTCTTACAAAGGTAAAAAAAGAATTTGGCACAAACCACAAGGCGGATGAATTCCAGAGCTGGGAGTTAGACCCAGAAAATTTGACTCCAGTGTCTTAGGTACAAAATGTCTTACGTACAAATGTTTTTTGGCATTTTCCACGAGGTTTCTTATGTGGAAAGAAAAATTAGAATATTTTTAGACCTTGGCCCAACATGTACAACCCATTTACTTCCCCAAATACTCTTTTATAAACTGCATATTTTATTAATAATTGCTGATGATCTGTCTTTTCCATTGTTCTTATTTAAAGTTTTATTTCTGAAAGTTCCGTCCTCGCTTTTCTTAAGGTTCTTAAATGTTTTATGTGTCTTCATAGCATATTTTCTATAAAAAATACAGATTATGGTTTTCTGCCATGTGTGGCAGGATTCAGGAAGAGATGAAAATATATGAGCCTGAATTGTTAATCTTACATCTTATTTCTATAGGGTGCTGTGCTTTTTCTTGCCAAAGAAATGTTGACAGTTTGAATTTATAACAATGCATTCAGAAACCTGGAGGTTTTATAACAGAAAATAATGTATCATTAGGCACTCTGAAAGGATAATGAGGCAGTTACTACATCTTGCTCGTTTTGGTAAAGGTTTCGAGAAATAAACATTAACTCGTATGGACTTGGCATATGGATCATTCATGAACTAAGCAGAGAATGCACAATATAGTTAGCTGCTTGAATTATTTCTCCATAAATTATTCATGTTTCTAATTTATCTGACCATTTTCCTTCTCTTACAATATCTGAATTATTTTCATTTCCACAAGACAGGATTGCATTAGCATCACAAAGACAGAGTTAACCAATAAATAAATAAATAAATAAGAACCAAGAACACACACACACCAAAATACCCCTAACTGGTTGACCAAAGAAGCCATAGTCTAAACAAATCAAAGAAACACATAAGTGTTAGAGTTGTATCCCTCCAGGAGAAACAACCCAACCTGGGGTTTTAGTCTCCCTCAGAAACTTGAATACGTCATTCTTAATGAAATGATAAATAACGTGGCAGGGGCTAGAAGGTCAATCTTCAGCTATGTTGATGGGAGGTAGAATGAGGCTCACTGGTGGTGGTGGTCAGTAAGGAGAGATTTCCCAAGACATCTCACTTCAAGTGGCAACCCTAGCACGCTGAAAGAGGGTCCAGAGCATTTTAACGAGGCCCAGATTACAGAGTGCCCCCTAACCCCATCATATTTAGTTATGTGACCTATAAGACTCATCAGCATATTATGTTTCTGTAGTGTCATTTTCGTCATGATTAATTACAAATATCAAAAAAAGAAATCTGTAACAACTAGCTCACCTGTTGGCATTTAGCATGTGTTTGGCTAAAATAGACATTATTAAATCATAAGTCAATTGTTCCCCTACTGTCACAAATCCTAATCTGGTTCTCATTACAGTAAGTCTCTAGTAACTGTTTACACCTCCTGAAAGACAGGTGTGGAAGAGACCATATTCTATTTTTTAAAAGATTTTACTTATTTTAGAGAGAGAGAAAGAGTGCACATTGGGGGAAGGGAAGAGGGAGAGAGAATCCGAAGCAGACTCACTGCTGAGCACACGGCCCAACACGGGGCTTGATCTCAAAACCCTTAGATCATGACCTAAGTTGAAACCAAGAGTTGGATGCTTAATGGACTGAGCCACCCAGGTGGCTCCCAAGACCATATCATTTAAGTGAACATGGAGGGATAAGCAGCTTACTTTGAGGGAGGCTCACAGTATTGATGGGGAACAGTTATGGGTGAAAATGACAAAGCCAGTTGGGGGTCAATTTGAATGCTGCTCAGCAGGCATGAGAAGTCCCTGGTAGTCTTTGAAGGGAGAGTGATACGTTCCAGCTGTTCTTGGGGAAGACAGACCAGCAGTAATAGGCATGTGGGCTGGGTCACAAGGGAAGAGAGGAAGTCAGCTTTAATAGAGATTCCTTTCATAATGCCCTGTCATAGACCAGATAAAAGGATATGATGCCTAAACCAATTGTTCAGTAGAGCGGTAAAAGCCACCTGGAAGGGGTGCTTGGGTGGCTCAGTCAGTTAAGTGTCTGCCTTCAGCTCAGGTCATGATCCCAGGGTTCTGGGATCGAGCCCCATGTCAGGCTCCCTGCTCAGTGGACTCTGCTTCTCCCTCTTCCCCTTCCCCTGCATGTGTGCCCCCCGCCCCTGCGCTGCCCACCAAATAAATAAAATCTTAAAAAAAAAAAAAACCTGGAAAAGAGAAAGAATGAGAAATGTCACTGCCCCCTCAGGTTATGGTACATCAAAGACAAATCTGAGTTGTGAGCTTGAGTGCCTGGGAAGACAGGGATGACGTCACAAGAAGCAGAGACTGCAGGAATGTGAGGTTTAGAGGTTTATGAGAGTAAGTGCACACAAACACACACAAACACATCTTGAGAGGCAAGGAAAATATACAGGTGGAGATGCCTTGTAGCAGGTGGGGATGAAGAACTCAAGGTCAGAAATGGAGCCAGGAAACTGCAGACATCGCAAAGAGGAGATATTTAAAGCTACCAAGTTGCAGGAAATTGTCAAAAGTGATGGAAAACAGCAGAGGAGAATAGAAATAGGAAACTGATGGGTGCCTCCCATGGCAGGAAGAGAAAGAAGAGGAGATAGAGGGGGAAAATATAAGGGGTTGCCATATATAGAAGGAGTGGGAGAACAAGGAGAGTACAGTGTCTTTGAAGGCAAAGGAGAGAGCATTTCAAAATTACCAAACGCTGCGATGGGAATGCAGAATGGTCCTGCTGCTGTGGGAAACAGTTTGGTGGCTCCGCAAGAAGTTAAACATAGGATTGCCATATGGCCCAGCAACCACTCCTAGGTATAAATACGAAAGGACTGAAAACCAGTACTTAAACAAACACTGCACACGAATGTGCAGAGCAGCGCTATCCACAACAGCTGAAAGGCGGATCAGCCCAAACAGCCAACAGCGGATGGACGGATAAACAACTCAGGAACAAAGAACTGCTACTCAGCTGCAGAGAAAAATAATGAAGCCCTGACACCGCTACAATGTGGACAAAGCTTGAAGACCTCATGCTAAGCAGAAGAAGGAAGTCACCATGTTGCATGAGTCCATTTAGGTGAAATATCCAGAACAGGTAAATTCTTAGGAACGAAATGTGGATTAGTGGTTGGGAGGACTGGCGGCGGGGGTCCGTGTGAGGATCAAATCCTTGATGAGGATGACGGTTTTTGGAGGAATGGTAAAGTATTTTCAGTTAGACGGAGCTGGTGGTTGCACAACATCATGGATTATTAAATGTCATGACTATGTTCACTTCAAATGGTTAATTCCATGTTAAATAAATTTCCCTTCAATAAAATAAAACTTAAAAAAGTCAAAAATAAGTTGCCAAATGCTTCAGAGAATTCGAGTGGGCTTAAGGCTAAGAAAAAGGTTTAAGGAAACCCACTAGCTTAGTTTCAATGACTTTACAAAGAGAACAATCTCCCCCAAGTGTTGAGGGTGGGGGCCCTATCTTGGAGCGCTGAGGTGTGAACTTGTGATGAAGTAGAGAGGCTGAGTGAAGACTATGCTTTCAAGAAGTTGGGGGAAGGGAAGGGCAGTGATAAGAGATGCAGTGGCTTGGGAGAAATTTGTTCAATCTGGGGAGATTTGAACGTTTGAAGAGGGGGAGGATTCAGAGAGCAGGAAACAACAGAAGGTATACCAAGAAAAGGCAGCCCATGATGAAAACAGAAGTACAAAGGAGGGGCTTCCAGAGCACAAGTGAAGATCAAAGACGCATCCTTCCTCTGCGAGAGAAGGAAAAGACTGGAGGTGGGTAGAGGTGCAAGAAGGACTGGGAAAGCTCAAGCTGGAGGAGAAACTTTATACAGCGGAGAAATGCAAGGCCAGCCGCAGGAAGTCGTAGGCAGTGGGGTAGGGCTTACTGCTTAGGACACATGGCAAAGTCTTGGAGTTGTGCTCAAGGAGATGAACCATAAATTAAAGGTGAATAATAGAGAAGCGGTCAAGGCAAGAGTGTGCAGAGAAGGAGTTGCCCTGGCTCCGTAAAACTGAATGCCTCATCAACCACGTCCTTTCCACCTCCCCTCCCCTGCCTTCTGGAACTCTGTTTGCCTACAAATGGGGCGTCACATCCATACGGACTGGTATTGCCTTGCTAATTTCAGCCCATCCTTACAGATACTTGAGTTGGTTTTGAATCTCAAGTCTATCACCCAGTTAGAATCCCAGAGCTCTGCGAGTAATACCCTAAAAACCATGTCTTCATATTTTTATTTCCATCGCTGGGGATGAACTCAATCAGCCAGCGCCATTGGCCGCATGCATAGAAACCATTCTCTTGGCTGACTGGATTACCTCTCAGGACTCTGGGTTGCAGCTCTTCCACCCATCTCAATTTACCTTACTAATATTTGGTAATAATACTCAGTTCATATTTCTCTATCTTGACCCAAAAAGGCATCAGATGTTTTCTTCAATGCTTTTTTGAAGATTCTGAGCACAAAGCATGGCTCCAAAATATTCTAGGTGTAGGGCTATGGACAAGTCAAGGTCTTTGCCTACTCTTACTCTGTTCATCTGTAAAATGCAGGTAATAGTAGCTATTTCATAGAGTTTCTGTAAAGATTAAATGACTTATTATAAGAAATACACTGAGAGGGGTGGCTGGCCCCCAGTTGGAGCTACATAAATGCTGGCTATGATCAGCATTAACATCAAGAGCCATTCCATTTCTGCCATTTGTTTACGCATTCAATGAGAGTGTTTTCAGTGCCAGGTATTATAGTAACTGCTAGATTCATGGCAGTGAGCAAGTCAGTTACAGCTTCTATCCTTATGGAGCATATGATTTTATTTTACCCTATAAACCATCACTAAAATAGTAAGACTTATACAGAATCTGGGGGGATTACTATTACTATTATTTTCATTGATTTTTCTCTGATTCAGTTTCTGGATCTTTTTCGTAATTTTCCTTTTTGCTTCTTTAGAGAAAATATTATCCAAAGGTCTGAGTGAAAGAGGAAGTCATGAGAAAACAAGGCAAAAAGACTGATGATCACGCTCTTACGGCTCAGGCTTTGCTAACAAGCTCCAAATTGAATAAGAAACTTGGAGTAAAAAAGGAGTCGACCTTCAATTATGTGTGTTAACCGGGGTTTGTGAGAATGGACAGTGAAAGGAAGAAAACAATGCATCCTGATTCTCTGTCTTAAATCTCCTGGCCCCGGCTTGAAAAAGAAACAGGGGCATGCGCAGACATCTGGTGAGAGTGCTGGGCAGGGGGCAGCCTTCGGAAATAGCATGGTTAGGTTATTCAGATCATTCCGGGAGTCTCTTGGAGAACCAGCACTGTTCATAGCTTTGTGACTTCAAAGGAAAAGATTGTAAAAAGTTACTATCAACAGAAGCCCAATTTTCCTGACCTATGGTGGGGTTGGTTGACAATACACACCTTTTGTCAAAAGGATTTGCTGCAAAAAAGATGGAAAATTAGAGACTATCTGATCTCCAGAGAGATCGGGGAGGCAGGAGAAACTGTGTAGACATCAGCGGCGGAAGGAAGAGCCCCCTGTTGGATCTTAGGGCCTATTTTCCTTTAGTGGTGGAGGAGACATTGAACCAAAGGGAAGATCCCATGTTGCCCCTTCTGAATTATAAGAAGACAGGAGGGAAGTCACTGGGGCCAGCAGGGTCAGAGCAGTGAGCTCAGTCCAACTTAAGGCTGACTCTCACTCATGGAAGATATTTTTCCATTCATGGAAGATCTCAAATTTTTTTAAGCCCTTTTGGTGTTGGGCAGCCCTGGAATGTTTGTCTTACTCCATCCCATGGGGGAGCTCTTTCTCCGTTTAAAGGCCTCCCCAACTGGCTGTGTTCACCAGTCTAGAGACTGAGACTTGGCCAAGAGCCTTAAGATGCCATCTTTGTCAGCATGTGAATTTTCTCTGCTATGTGTGAGTCTACAGATATGTCAAATTCTGAGACTGTATATGGGGTATTACTTAAAGCTCTTTTTTTTTTTTTAGAATTGATCTTTTTTTTTTTCGTGTAGAAAAAGAAGAGCAAGTGTTAACAAAAATCTATTTTTTTTGTAAAAAATTCATCATGATATTAAAAAAACATATTTGGATGGCTACACACACATGATATTTGTTTTGTGACTGTTGCTGTCTCTTGTCTTATTAAGACAGACAGAAGAAAATGTCTGGCCCTCCCGGACCCCCGGAGGATGTCGGCACTATTGGCATTGTTGTTGTAGCACCCCCAGGGGGGACAGGCCTGGGCAGTTCTATTTCTGTTAACAGGATCCAGGTTTGTTAACAAACCCTGATGAGATTAGACTGTGGGCATAGGTGGCAAATGCTTCCTGTTTGTCTGTATGAAACCCTGACACCACACTTGGCTTTGCTGGAAACAATCGAGTCAAAGGTCAAACAGCATCGGTAGTGTGTCCCAAAGGGAGCTGCAGCCCTCCCATTTATCTGGAACTCAGCCCAGCCACAGAGATCAGCAGCCCGGAGAGGGGTGACCGAGGCCATAAGGCTCTTCTTTGCTATTTTTTTTCCAAATGTTCAGGCTTCTGCCTTAACAGTTTGGGTGAAGACCCTATCATCTGACAGACCCAAGTGCTGGGGATGGAATGAACAAGATGTCTTTTCCCTGTTCCTTTGCTCCCTAATTTTCAAGTATTGAGACCAAAGAACTAAATGGAGAAAGCTACGGTCCATATCGAAGGCTGTGTGGAGTTTTTTGTCGGTTTCAATCAGAAATGAGGACCAGGCTCTCACAGAGTAGCCTAGAGGCATTTACATTTGGAAATCTTGCTCTGTTTCCATTAGGTCCTTGTTTCCAAAGGTTCTGTTCATGAGGAAAGTTTCAAAAACGTGTCGTGACAACACGTGTCTTGTCCACCTACCTAAGATGTCCTCAAAATTCTCGTTTGCTTTTGCATTTTTATTTTTTAAAGGTTTTATTTATTTGAAAAAGAGAGAGCATGAGTGGGGGGAGGGGCAGAGAGAAAGGGAGAAGCAGACCCCTGACAAGCGAGGGTCCCAACATGGGGCTCGATCCCAGGTCCCTGAGATCATGACCTGAGCCGAAGGCAGCCGCTTAACGGACTGAGCCACCCAGGCATTGCCCGCTTCTGCATTTGTAAAAAACGTTTCTAATCACTTTGGATTTCCCTGTGCCATTTCTTCTCTGAGGAGCGCAGCCACACCGACAGAGCCGCGGTAACCAGGTACCCCCACGTGCCAGCTAAGAGGGGCTTTGAAAAGAGGTGGTCGCCCCAACGTTTCCACTTAGAACACACGCGTACTTGGTTGAGGGTAGTAAGACGAGACAGGGGAGCCCAGGACAATGTGATTCTTTCGTAGTGTCTTATTCCTTCCAGGAGGCCAGGTGAAAATTTATCTCTGAGGATTCTCTGTTGCTTTTACTTGAAAAGGCCCACGCAGCGGTCGGAAGGCGAGCGGCGGCTCGAACCCGGGACCCAGGGAGTCACTGCAGGTCAGAGGCCTGAGGGCACCGCTTGACCAGCTCTGGGACCCGAGGCCCACCCTCCTACTGGTAAGAGTCTCCGTTTCCTGATTCATCAAACACCAGGAACACCATCTGCTTCGAGCCCTGTCGTGAGGACCAAGTCTATGGGATGCGTGTGGAAACAATCTTTTAAATCATAATTTTAAAAAATAAATAAATGTAAGGCATTTTCCCCAGACTCTAGGACCAAGAAGGCGAATGAGCTAGAGTCTGAGATAAAAGGAACCTGTGGCTGAGAAGACATGTACACTTGGGACACCTCATGCTGTTTCCCGAAGCTTCTTTCTCCAAGATTCTATTCATGATGGAAGTTTCTGAAAAGCGTCATGACCACACAGGTCTTGTCCACCTACCTAAAATTTCTTCAGGAGTTTTGCTCAGCTCTGGATTCAGTTTTTTTTTTTTTTTTAAATTTCTAACCATTTTTTAATTCTTCTATGTCATTTCATCGTCTTTATAGGAGAATAGAAAAGCGCCAGTTTTGTTGTAAATGTCAGTATTACCAAAACAGCAGTGACTGCAGAGAATCAGAAGGCCCAGGCCCAGGTCCAGGTCCCTGCTCTGCCGCCTGCTGCGAATGAGGACATGAGCTCAAGTGCTCCCCTGACCTGGGCTCCTTCCACATCTGCAGGGTCGGAACCGGACCGTGAGCGGCGCAGGTCTGCTATGAGGATCAGAGAAACAGACGCATGCTTGGGGGCGTCTAAGACTGTGCCCTGAAGGTAGTTGGCACTCCGCAAGTGATTCTTTCCCTCCCTCTTTCAAAATACATAAATGTCTCTGGGGAAGAAACCCTGTCCCACTGGAAGACATTTCCCACCTGTGACGAGTAAGCACTTAAAAATCTATGTTAATCTACATTAAGATGTGCTGTAAATGGAAAACACACTGAATTCCAAAGGTTTAGTATAAATAGGAAAATATAAAAATTGCATAAATTATGTTAACATTGCTTACTTGTTGACATGGTAACATCTTAAAGAAATCATATATTATATCTTTTGGGTTTTATATCTCTGTTGGGTTAAACTCTCTCTCTCTGGCGCACACACACAGACACACAGAATCTATGTTTATGAAGCTTAATTCCCCATGTGTATATTGGGTGTGTGTATGTATGTGTTACCATAAGGAAACTTAAAATTACATATGTGGCTCACATGATTTTGTTGGGCCATACTACGGCATGACCATGAAATCTTGAGTTTTCACAAGCCAAAAGGAAACTGTTTAGTAAGGGAGACTTTCCATGGGATCAGTTACTTTTCCCCAAGCATTTTAATTAAAATTAATCTTCAGTATACAGTTTTCTTAGTTCTGACCCACAAAGCAATCTGTTATATACTTAAATTAATGAATCAAAGGATGTCTTTTTATCTGCATTTGAATAGTATCCCGGAGCTAAGAATCATAAACAGAACAATTTAGGCATGTGTCAAAATGTACCAGCCTAATACCTTATTCTTGGATCTGTACCATAATTTTCACGCTACATATTTTCCCTAATTTGGGCGACAGTCTAATGGACACATTCTCCTAATAGTAATGGGGAGGCTTTTGCCATTGCGGAGTGATCCTACGTGGGGTTCTGAAGCTACCACACGTGTTAAATCAGAGTCTACCCACAGCTTTACCAGGGGCCTTTATGGTCACCGCAAATGACGAGATTGGTTCTCCACTGCAATGGTCGTAAAACACATTTCATGGGCGCGAGGTCGATACCCTGGACCTGCTTGACAGACTCCAAGCCACTCCCAGTCAATGTGATAAGATCTTGCAACAAGGCAATTTCCAAAAGCTGGTGGCTCGATTTCTCAGGGATGGTCTCAACAAACCAAGTCAAGTTTTCTCCGTGGGGCATGATAGGGGCCCGGGAGGTTGGCTGGTGTAAGGCCCCAAGCAAACGGGGACTGAAATGGGTAGCTCCGGGCTGATAAAACTGGAGTTTATCTCAGTCAGGAGTTTTGCCCAGCTCTGCATTCAGTGCATAAATATTTTAGTCTAGAGCGTGTGAGATCAGGAAAGATGGGCGAGAAATGTACAGGGGTTACTGCAACTGCCTGAATAGCTCCAGTAAGAGTCAGCAGCCTGTGACTGAGACCCTCTGGTGGCACCAGGCTAGGCATGATATTCAAAAAATCTTTTGTGGGGGCGCCTGGGTGGCTCAGTAGGTTAAAGCCTCTGCCATTGGCTCAGGTCATGATCTCAGGGTCCTGGGATGGAGCCGCATCAGGCTCTCTGTTCAATGGGGAGCCTGCTTCCTTTCCTCTCTCTCTGCCTGCCTCTCTGCCTACTTGTGATCTCTGTCAAGTAAATAAATAAATAAGTCTTAAAAAAAAAAAATCTTTCGGGTACCCCACGCTGGCATCTAAACAAGGCTGGGTATCCATACAGCACCTGCTTCCCAGATGAGAAAACCACCTCAAAGGGTGTAAGTGACTTTTCAGAGTCCCATGATGGACAAGTACTAAATGTGTGATTAGATCTCAATTGGGGATCTAATCTAATCTGTCATTCCCGGTCCGCTATCATATCCAGCTCGGCTGAATGTCCCAGACCACGCACATGTGCGGGGACAGTGGGATTCCAGCCGCTGCTTTGGAGCCCCCAGACCTGCAGTCCTGCGAGGTGTGCAGCGTGTGGACCCGAGAGGGTGCGCAGTGGGTGCGCAGCCCGGACCCCCCGCGGGGCTGAGGTACAGGATGAGCCCAGCACAGCCTCAACAGCTGGGCTGTCAGTGGCCTGCTTTATATATATATATATTTTTTTTTTTCTGTTCTTGTGTTTTTTTTTTCAGTTTATTTATTTTCAGAAAAACATTATTCATTATTTTTGCACCACACCCAGTGCTCCATGCAAGCTGTGCCCTCTATAATACCCACCACCTGGTACCCCAACCTCCTACCCCCCGCCACTTCAAACCCCTCAGATTGTTTTTCAGAGTCCATAGTCTCTCATGGTTCACCTCCCCTTCCAATTTACCCAAATTCCCTACTCCTCTCTAACGCCCCTTGTCCTCCATGCTATTTGTTATGCTCCACGAATAAGTGAAACCATATGATAATTGACTCTCTCTGCTTGACTTATTTCACTCAGCATAACTCTTCCAGTCCCGTCCGTGTTGCTACAAAAGTTGGGTATTCATCCTTTCTGATGGAGGCATAATACTCCATAGTGTATATGGACCACATCTTCCTTATCCATTCATCCGTTGAAGGGCATCTTGGTTCTTTCCATAGTTTGGCGACTGTGGCCATTGCTGCTATAAACATTGGGGTACAGATGGCCCTTCTTTTCACGACATCTGTATCTTTGGGGTAAATACCCAGGAGTGCAATTGCAGGGTCATAGGGAAGCTCTATTTTTAATTTCTTGAGGAAACTCCACACTGTTCTCCAAAGAGGCTGCACCAACTTGCATTCCCACCAACAGTGTAAGAGGGTTCCCCTTTCTCCACATCCTCTCCAACACATGTTGTTTCCTGTTTTGTTAATTTTGGCCATTCTAACTGGTGTAAGGTGATATCTCAATGTGGTTTTAATTTGAATCTCCCTGTCTTAAACATTCAAAGCAAAACAACTATTTCCTCCCAAGTTGCTCCTCCTTCTGATGGCTCTTTTTATCTTTTGGGAACTAATTCCATCCTAATTCTTAAAAACTGGATTAGGAGTCAAATTTGTGTCTTTTAAATGAAGAGTTCCTGGTGACAGTGAGCCGCCAAGATAAACAAGCCCTATACATTCAGCTTCTTCATGTCTCCCATAACTTTCTCTATCCATTTCACTTTGGGGGGGAATGTTTTACACGGCAAAAAAAGGGGGGGATAATTTTTTTTTTTTACATTTAATGAAGCAACTTCATTCAGAGACCAGTTTCCCTTTACTGAGAACACCACGTATGGACTTCTAGAGAACAGGCATGAGTTGTTCATAATTAACTTCTAAACGCTGCCCAGTCTCTTGGTGTTTATTAAGTGGACCCGTAGAGACGAAGAGTCCGGGAAGACTAGTCCGCGTTTCATAACCAGTGGACACCTGAGAGTGAAATGGTAATGAAGTAAGTTCACGTGGGAGTCTACATGCCCTCCAGGTTGTAGACCAAATAGAATTTGGTCCTGATGGGCAGGGGAGGGAGGGCTGGGGGGTCTCGATTCGCTAGGCTCATTTGCCAAGCATTTATTATCGTCTGGCTTTGGCGATACAGCAATGAGGAATGGCTGCCATCGTCACGGCGCGTACTTTGTGCTGGGCACTGTTCTAAATGCGTTGTGCATATTTACTCATTTAATCCTCACAACGTCTCTAGGAAGTTGATAATGTCGTGAACCCATTTTTACAGCTGAGGGGACTGGAGCAGAGTGGTAAGTATAAGCCTGGGAACCAAGGCATCATGGTCCCTGAGTTCAGGAGCTCAGAACAGAGACAGGCACCAGCACAGATCAAATGGGCAGTTAAAATTTAGTGGTATGATCGGAGAGCGGGGAGGGGTTCTATGAGGAACATGGAGGAAAAAACACTTAATGATCTGGGGGGGAACAGTCAGAGAGGTGTCCCTAAGGGAGAGAAATCTTGGTGGGTCCAGAAGTATCAAAGGAGGTAGCCATGTCCGTTGGTGCTGGCCACGCAGCAAAGGGACCTAATCCAGACAGAGGGGCAGCCAGCATGAATGGGAGAGCGAGCTTGGCCAGTTCAAGAAACCATGGTGGTTTGGTATTGGAGTGAGGGGCCCAGAGTTCAATGCAGAGAGTAGTGTGGAAGGTGTCGTGCATTCTACTCGGGCATTTGTTCAAAAGACATTCAGTGAACACCTGCTATATGTCAGGCACTGTCCTGGGTACCAGGGATAGAGCCTTGGACACATTGACTATATTCCAGCTTCCGGGGAGCTGATGCAGTCTTACTGGGGATTAGGGAATCCAAAAAAAATGCATAATTTACAAACTGAGAAGGTCATGAAGGAGCAGAACCATTGGTACCAAGGGAGATCCTCCTTCAGCATAGGGAGCAGGGAAAGCTCTTGGAGGTCAAGCACTTCAGCAGGTCAAGCCCCTTACAGGTGAAAAGCAGACTTGAGGGAAGGTGCAGAGACCAGCCACGCTAGACAGTGACGGGCCTTTCCAGACATCTGTGAAGGCGGCATAATATTATCCCAGGGCCCAGGAGGGCTGATGAGCAAGGTCCCGTTAAGCAAGGAGTAAAGTGATCAGATCTGCACTTAAAACACAGCCCCGGTGTGGGAACTGGCTCCAAGCCGGCAGCCCGCAGGGTACCACACCTCTCCCTCCTTTCACATCTTACATCTTCTGCTCTTTTCTTGAGGACTCGCTGTCCAGGTCCTGGGTACCAAAATTCTACAGCTGCTTAGAGAGTGGACGCCCACATTTCAAGACGAGCCTGGCGGGCACAGTGTCTTTTAGTTTTCAGACTGGAATTCAAAGTCAATTTCTCCATTCTCCCTGACGTTCTTACTTCCCAGCCTGGCCTCTTCCAGTTCTGTAATCGAAGTCAGTATTCCTTGCTATAATCTACAGTCACTGAAGCTACAATTTCCTCAGTCAGAAAGAAAAACTAAATGCAAAGATGGTTTTAAAAACACTTCTTTATGCTAGACGTGAGGTTGGGATGGATGAGTCCCATCTGCACAGCAGGGGAGACACCTCTGCCCAAGATGCCTAAGGAACGAAGCAGAGCGTGCCCATATCAACCCTTGGAGGCTTGTGTCCAAAATAGAAATAGACAAATAAAGGCGAGTACTCTGCTGTCTTCCCGTTCACCACTGTCCGGCAGAGAGGGACAGCAGACTTGGTGCGGACAAGCTACCGTCTGTCCAGACATAGAGTCGTGACTGGAACTCATCATGACCTTCCCCAGGGTAGAAACCCATCCAGGAAACATGGTAAGCCTTGGCCCTTCCATACCCATCCCACCTCCCCTGTCAGATCACGAGGGACTAAGGCGGTCCTCTGCCCTCTCCGGTCTACGGCGGTCTTAACACTGCCCACAGAGACCGGTCCTAGCTTCTGGGAAGCCCATTCAAAGTGCAGAGGCAGCTCGGGAGTCTATAATTAAGATATTAACGACAAGATTTCACAGGTCGAGAATTTCCAGGTGGAAGGGGGTCACAGGCAGCAGGTACAAATAAGAGAGACACATCGTGTTATTAAAGATCTGAGCTCTAGTGACTGCCATGGAGCTGGGCCTTACTGGGGTTCCGTTCATCTCAGAGAGTCCTTCCTTCCAAAACACAGTGGTGTGAAATTAGCCCCTGTGATACGGCTCCATGGTTACCCCAGTGCCCTTGCTGAACGCACCTTCTCTTTCTTCCTTCACTTTCACTTTCTCCTCCTGCCCTTATTCTCTGCTTTCTGTCTCCCGGGCCCAGAGGGGTCACTGAACCCCCAGTACCTATTCTTTCTCGAGAGGTTCCAATATGGCACCATTGTTGGGATAAGTCACCTGGTGTTCTGGGCGGGGCCCAACAGAATGACTCTGTGATGCAGATTGAGTTTACCCCTGTCTCACAGAGAAGGGTGTTGAGGTTTAGGGAGTTGGCTGGCTCGTCCCACGTCACGGTCATAGGTGGTGGAGTGGAAATTTGAAACCACTTGAGTTCAACACCAAAGCCAAAGCCCTACCACTAAACTGTTCTCCCCCTAAGTGTTTACCCAAGATCTAGTCCCATATTTTCTATCATCTCTGTCAAGACGTCCCTAGGAGTCACCAACTCAACATATCCAAGCCTGGCAAATCGAGCGCCTTTCCCGACCACCCGTTTTCTGACTGGTTTCTTCCATTGCTACCGTATGGCTCTGACTTGTGCGCCCACCTCTTGACCCATGGGCAGGAAAGAGAGTGGATGTGTCAATGGAGAGGCCAGATCTCACTCTCATTTCTGCCCATTTCAAGCTCGGGGATCTTGGCCAACTTTTCACATCAGGAGGAAGGGGTGAAGTCAGCAGCCCTACTGGGGGGGGTGGTTGTGAGGGTTAAAAACAAGGGACATTAAAGCACCCACTTGAGAGTCCTAAGCAATATAATTTCTCCCTCGCTTCCCCCAGCAGACAGTGATGGCCACGAACACGCCGGATGTGTTCCAGCCCAGTTTCCTTGCCCGATCTGGTCTCTAAAGGCACAGAGCAGCAGTCGGCCTTGCTGCCCCGCGTGGTGCGTTTTCATCATACTCAGTCCCTTTCCCTCCTGACCCAGCATCGGAGCTGCCTTGGGTGCTCCTTGTGTCCCCTCTCTAGCAGCTGGTCGGCTGGCTGCACGTAGGAGAGCCTCCAAAATACCGAACAAATCTCTCTTAAGGACTGTGTTCTCCTTGGAGGAATTCCCTGGCTAGCTATTTTTTTTTTTCCTATCTTCTTTTTTCTTTTTAATTTTTTGAGATTTTTTATGACAGACACATCTGGACAGCTTCACAAGGCCTATTTTCCAACCTCATGAAATTACCGGAGGCAGGAGGTGAGGGCCCTTTTCTGCTGGGGTCTGACAAAGTGAGTGGTCCAGCAGCCTCCACCAGGCTTTGCAAGAAACTGCCAATGGCCGCCAGGCTTTGCGGACAGTGGGCTCTGACAGAGGGGCCCGGCCGCCAGGAGGGTGTCTCTCTGGGATTCAAGAGGCCAGTTCTTCAAGACCGAGTCTCTGTATTGAACCCCACGTCTCAGAGCCTCTCAAGGTGGAGTCTGTCCTGGGAAGGGTCCAGAATTCCCTCTGCTCTGCTTTAAGCAGGACAGACAGTATGACACTGTGCTGGATTTAAATACGAGCCATGGGGCGCCTGGGTGGCTCAGTGGGTTAATGCTGCTGCCTTCAGCTCAGGTCATGATCTCAGGGTCCTGGGATCGAGCCCCACATCGGGCTCTCTGCTCAGTGGGGAGCCTGCTTCCTCCTCTCTCTCTGCCTGCCTCTCTGCCTGCTTGTGATCTCTCTGTCAAATAAATAAATAAAATCTTTAAAAAAAAAAAAAAAGACGAGCCGTGAATCATGATGAACGACGTCCGTCTGAACACATCCCATCCCACCCCACACACAAACCCCCGTACGTGAATCTCTGTGCCATTTACTTGTTTCTAAGAAGCACTTTGTGGTACACATCCCAGCAATTTTGTTACTCTAGATATTTATCAAGTCATTTATATCACAAGCTAGAGAGATTCTGTGAAAATGACCATGGCTGAAGAGAAAAGAGAAAAGCTTGCTTTTGGGATGCCGGTGGGTTTCCACACTGGATGTATTCATCAATACCCTGTTTCCTTTGAAAATATTAGTGGCACTCTATAGATTCACTTTTTAGCTTGCTGTCTACCCTTAACTCTCAGACTCCCAGATATGAAGGGAAATCGTGGGGTCTGTCTGGTCCAGGCATGGCGAATACAGTCCATCCCTGAAAATATCCGTGAATGATCAATGGGTAGTAGCTTCCAGAAGCACTGTGTTGGGAGCGATACTCAGGTCAAGCCGGGGATAATTAGCCATGTCTGCCATGAATATGGTGACAGAATGGGGCAATGCACCTGCCACTTATTAGCCGTCCCAGACTGCTTCGCCCCACCAGTCTGCAGATGAAGGAGTTTGAGGATTCTTTCAAGATCACACAGACCGTCTCTATCTCTGCTCCTGGGCTGTAGAATCAGTGTTCGTGCCACTCCCACCATCCACCGCTGAACAAAATGAGCAGATAAAGCAAGGTTATGGGGAGCATGGCAGATGGAGAAGGCAGCAAGAATCAACGCTTTGAAAAATTGGCTAAGAGCCGACCATGGAGCAGAAGCAAAGGCTCCCTGCCACACCCAGTTGGGGACACACCATTATTATTGCCATTGTTTTGTCTGGGTCTTGTAGTGTGACTTTCCTTCCATCAAGAAACCAAGAGTCCTTAAACTCCTGATGAAGGACGGGTAGGTGAGTCTACAGTAGCAAAAGTCTCTGGATGACACAATCGGGAAGTCTAAAGGGCATTCTTAAAGTGTGTCAACCTGTGCACAGGTGCAAGGATCAGCATACGTGTGCATCTGGAAAGGAACAGGCACCAGCACGTGGCAAAGGAGCGGTGCCATATGCAGTGGTGGCCTTGCCATACACGTCAGTGGGCCGCCGTGCCCCTAGCCTGCCAAGCACCATTCCCTATCCTCAGACAACAGCACGCTCGTTTACTTCACGTAACTACCTATCTTCCACTGTCCGACTGTATATCTTAGGTGGGGCTGACTCTACCCTGGCTTCAGGATAAGACCAGGGACTCAGACTTAGCCAACTAAAGCATCGCTACCCAGTAGACACAGTGACTGGTCTGAGGGTGGACACGTGGAGCCGGTGAGATTTGATTTCAAGCGTTTGTTGGCATCGTCAGGAAGAAGAGCTCTCCCAGGGGACCTGAGGCGGGGAACATGAAGTGGAGCTTCTGAGGTCTGCACATTGGAAGGCAGAGAGGGATGTGACTGTCTAAGAGTGAAGCCAACAGAAGGAAAGCAGAACCACAACAGGGGCAGGGATCAAGGCGGATGGCATATCTGGGAATTGGTACACAGCCACGACGGAAGGCAGAGTTATCCTGAAATATTTGCCGCATTAGCCGATACATTTTCACGTACCACTCCTGCCCCGATAGTTTTTTGAGTTAGGTTTTTGTCATTTGCGGCAACAAAAACGTCTTGGCCAATAAGAAACCGAAGAGCCATTTTCCGCATAAGACGTCCAGATCCCCGCATTCCCCTGTGGACCCAGTTTATCCCAAACACCGGCGTTACCTGCAAGGAGCCCTGGATGTCCTTGCCCCCGACAATGACGAGTTCTGCCATGTCCTCCGCGTGGGGGCTCCGGGCGTGGACGAACAGAGTCTTGCCCACCGCAGTTATGTTTTTCAGGGCAACTAAGCTGCCGTCATGGTTCACCTTGAAGTATGGGCTTGAGACCTCATAGTGTACCTTGCTGTTTCCCTCGCAGTCACTGAAGGTCACTGGGGAGACAAAACAGAACAGAGCAGGTGAACAAAATCGGGAAGAGTGTGAGTAGGTCGGGCCGCTTGGTGCTGGAGAAATCTCTGACTATCAGATGCGGGTGACCGCTCCCCATGCAGATCTAACAACACTTCCCCTTATCCCACGGCACCCCCTTGTAGCCGTCTGGCTTTGCCTGTGCTGGGGAGCTTCCTCCATTCTAGATCGGCCCTTGATCACCTCCCGTGTTCCAGGCGGGCACCGACGGTGCATGGATAAACGGGATCTTTTCAGACAGCCGCTCGGGGTTCCAGAGGGCAGTCTGAGAGAGCAGAGAGGCCAAGAACACCAGTTAGTCTGGTCTTGTACCAAGGATGCCCGGCCCGGATTAACGCAGCGGCGGGAGGGACGTGGACAGAATTCCAACAGTCAGACGGCTAGGTCAGGTCGTGTTTGGGAAGGAAAGGGAAAAAACAGCTGTTCCTGTGGGCAAGCACAGAATTGCTTGCTTTCCTCACCCCACTTCTGCTTCCGTAGCTCTCTGCTGAAAAGTCTAGCTTGTCTAGTAAACCTTTGACTGAAGCGTGACACAGATGCGGGAAAAGCACATACATCAGAACCAACAACTTGATGTACTCTCCCAAGGCGGGCATGCCCGTATACCCGGGGCCTAGCCTGGACGCAGAATACTAGCCGCCCTCCCCACTCCCTCCCGCACCAGCCCCAGCCTCCTCCTTGACGGATGCGCGACGCCGACTTCTAACACCTCGGGTCTGTCCGCCCCCCCACCCCAATCTCTGCTTCCTGCAAGCTGGATCGCGCGGTGCGTGCTCCTTCTGGTCTGGATTCTCCCGCTTACTGATACGCTCATGTCACCCGTGTGTCTGGGACTCAGGGCAGTTAACCCTCACCACCGGGTAGGATTCCAGTACGTGGTTCTAATGAATTTATCTATTCCACTCTTGATGGCCGTCGGGGCTATTTCCAGGCCGGGGCTCTCAAATGATCGCCACGAGGAACTTTCTTGCGTGTCTTTGGTGACAACGTCTACCTCGGGCTGAGCACACTGTTAAAGCCATATAAATATTTGATGAACTGAGCTGATCTTTCTGTTCTGGGAGATCATTCTTATGGTGATAATGACCATATCAGCTGATAATGATAATGGCTAATGTGAATTGAACCTTTTCCACATGCGAGGCTAAGTGTTGGGCATTTTACGTGCATTATCTTATTTAATCTGCGCAACGAATGAGGTGTATTTTGCAGACCCCAGGTTATAGGTAAGGTAACTGAGGCTCGGAGAGGACAAGGCAGGTGCCCCACATGACGAAACCAAGATTTGAGCCCAGGTCCCTTTGCCTTTTGCAACGACATGTTTCCGTAAAGACTCAGCCTCATATAAAACACAGCCTTCCCAAAGCCTCATCGGAACCTGAACACCAGGGCACGTGAACCCTGTCTGTCCTGCTGCTGGGCTCCTTCCCTGCCCTGACGTGCACCACGGGGTGCCCTCTTGAGCCTCCTCTGTGTCAGGGTCTCGGCACCTTCCCTTGCTGTCCACTCAGCTTCAGGGTCATCTGCGGATGCACAAGGGGACCACTGGGTGTCTCAGACATTGGCTCACTTCCTCTGACCATCGTGGTAGCCAGGATGAATTGGGCATGCCCGGTTTCAGTTTTTGAGGGTGAACTATGAAGGAGAGACACGTACGTTGTTTCATTACTATCGATTAGCATTCATCCACTGGGGACACATTGTTCACATATCAGGGCCTGCTGGATTGCCAGGATGCTGGCTGGTTCTGGCCCTGTCCTCTGGGAGGGGTGCAAGACAGACTGAGCTGGGGAGGGCTGGGGGTGAGGGAAGGCATACAAATTTGTGGGGTTCTACTTCAGCCTTTCTCTTCCTTTCCCTTTCTTTTCTTCCTTTCTTCCTTCCCGCCTCCACAAATTCCTTCCATTATTATTTACTAGAAACCCTAGATGCTGGGTTTATAATGTTGAGTAAAGGGACACAGTCCCTGGGTTGAAGTATAGTCAGAGAGAGAGACATTAGTGCAATAGTCTTGTAAGTAACAGGGGACCTACTCCAGGCAGAAAGAGCCACAGCATGTGCAAAGGTCCAGTGGTACTCACGGGATTGCAAATAAGCCAGTGAGATGGGCACGAGAGCAAGGGAGAAAGTGACGAACAGAGAGAATGGAGATAAGCTGGAAAGGTGGGATTTGGAAGGCCACATCAAGACTTACTCCCTGAAGAAAGCTTTGGACCCTCCCACCACAACTATAGAACCAACTTGCCACTACCTGAGTTTCATACAAATACAGACCCTCGTTGCAAATGATGCCAGTGGTCAAGGTCCTCCATGGCTAAGCTGTCCATCAGCCTCCCTTCTGGCCTCTACCCTCACTCCATGCCTCACACATGACTCATCCCTGCGCCAGCCTCTGCCTTCTGTATTTTCCCACCCTCTGCCCCTACTGCTCCCTCTGCACAGAAGTTACTGCCTGCCTTCCTCAGCCTGTTAACTCTCAGCATTTCTAGAAGAGTCCGCTCCGCAGCTTGTCCAAACGCCCTCCTCATGGTCCCTGAGTTTCCTGCACACAGGATCTTCCGTATCATGTCATATCAATATCCCCATTTTATGTATCTGTTTTCCTCATCAGAACCAAAGCGTCTGCCTTTGGCTCAGCTCATGATCCTAATTAGGGTCCTGGGATCCAAGCCCTACAATGGGCTCCGTGCTCAGCGGGGAGTCTGCTTCTCCCTCTCCTTCTGCCCCTCCCCCTGCTTGTGTGTGCTTGCTCTCTCTCTCTCTCAAATAAATAAACAAATAAATCTTCTTTTGAAAAAAGAACCAAGACCAGAAATTTCATCTTATTTTTCTATCCATCCCTCTATCTCCAGCAATGAACAGAGCGCTTTTGCATACAGGAGGCCGTCCGTGATGAGGACACTTAAATGCTCTCCAGGGGCAAAATGATACTTTAGTGGTGGCAGACTGGGGACATGTACCTCTTTAATGCTGGGAGCAGAAGCTGCTGTGAGCAAGGGCAGGGACTGAGAAAGAAGGTCCCTCGTCCACTCTTGTCTTGGATGAGCCCAGCACTGGAGATGGGTAGGAAATGAATGTCCCTGCTGTCCCCTGAGTTCCCCAGACCCTGAATGCATCCATTTATGAGAGCACTTGCCTTCCCATGCCTAGCTTTGACTTAGCTCATTGGTGAAGTCAAATGTGATACCTTAACTTTCTTCCTAATCTTAGTAATGCCGTGTAGAGTCCCAAAGCTGGGATCAGTCTGCGCATGTTGAATGAATGAATATTTTGACAAATAACAGGAACAACATTTACCATTTACTGAATGGCAGCTGCGTGCTAGGCCATGGGCCAAAGACTCTACATTAGCCTCTCCTTTTTGTCTCAATTCTAACCAACAGCAGCATTTTCAACTTTTTTTCCCCATGATGTACCCCGCAGGATTTTAAAATTGTTTGCCTAATTGCCACTGCTGTCATGAATTGCTTTGTTGGTTTTTAAAGAAATTGCAATTTTTTTTTCCTTCCAAGAGAGAAAGAGAGAGATTGAGTGTAAGCAGGGGTAGGAGCAGAAGGAGAGGGAGAGAATCCCAAGCAGGAACCAGTGCAGACCCCTGCTTGGGGCTCGGTCTCACGACCCTAAGATCATGACCTGAACTGAAATCAGGAGTCAGGTGCTTAACCAGATGAGCTACCTGGGCACCACTACGGCCATGAAATGTCAGTGCTGCAGATAGACTCTGTGTCTGTGTACTTATGTGCCTCTGTGCTTTATACACACACATAAAGTGCAAACTTCTGCCCCTCCTTCATAACGCCCGCTTGGGGGTAATACAGCCCCAAGGAAAATGCATACTCTATCAGCACCATTTTCTGCTTTACAGGAAAACAGACTGAGTCCCTGAGATTGACCAACTCGCTCACATATCCCCAGAGAAAGCAGGAACCTGTCCCTAGTGCACCTGTCTACCGCTACAGTTTAAGCCCTCAGCACATCCATTTCCTGGGAATTGAGGTGTAAGAGGGTATAGGGCAATTGCCCCATCCTGACCCCTGAAGGCCACTCGCTAATCCTTCTGGGCTTCTCAGAGATCCCAGATGAGGGCGTATTGAGAGACCACATCCATGGTCGGGATCTGGCACATGGTAGGCACGCAGTATAGCCTAGCTCTCTTCCCAGCGGCTCTATCAAATAAGTAAGGATTGCAAAATTAGGTCTCTGTTTTAGGCACCTTTACCAATTCAGGAGCAGATCCTTGAGACTATGGTTTTTTCAAGGCTCTGAGAATCACCGGGAGAGCATTTTAAAACATAGCAATACCTGTTCAACTACCGACCAAGATTCTAATATAACCGGGCTGGGCTGGGTTCTGGGCACTAGTATCTCTTTAAAGTTCCCCAGATGGATTTAATGCAGCTAAGGGCCAAGAACCAGGATCTCAGACAACGGATGCCAGGTATCCACATTTCCTAGCCATCCTTGGCACAGAGAGGAGGCTGAGGACCCGGCATGCCAGGAACTGCTCTTCCCGTGCCCGAAGAAAGGGCAGTTTTAATGGTAGGTTTCTAAGCCCTTTTTCCAAACCTGGCTCATGTGTAGCAGCCCTGTGACCTTGGGTGGACCACCCATCCTCTTTGAACCTCAATGTCTTCATCCGTAAAGTGGGACAAGTAATAGTACCTCCTTCATAGGTATTTTAACTCTTATGGTGAGCATTCAACATGATCAAATAAACCTACATGCATAAAGCACGTGGGATGGTCCTCCACGAATAAGAATTATTACCTTCCTGACTTCTGTAATTGTGGGCATTAAGGAAGCTACATTTTTCTCCTTTTCCCACATAGCTTCCTGCTTCCTGCTAGTTTCCCACCTGCCTCCTGGGTCCTTCCGTCCTTTCTGGTCAGGTACCCAAGCTCTGGCCTGATGGGCCAGCTGTGGTTACCATGGAGATGGTTACTCAAGGCACCTCTGCTGGGGCCAAGGGAGTGAGGCAGAGGATTCTGGTCCCACCTTGCCCAGTTTCGAATTTTCCTCCTCTTCTTGCCAAAACCCTACCTGTCCCACATGAGAGGTAGTGAAGGAAAAGATGACATCAAAGAAGCAAAATGACAGGGCCCCACCCATAGTAGACTCAACAATGTTTCATGAAACGTTCTTTAAATGGATTGTTTGTACAGATAACTTCCTACCAATCTAACGTAATGTTTTTCCTCAAAGCACAGCACTGCATGGAGAGCTTTACACTCATAATTGCACTGAATCCTCCCATGACCAATTGGAGGTAGATAATTCGTTTCTTCTCTAGAAACTGAGACTTAGCGAGGTTGAAGATGGGGAAGGCCACGCAGTTCACACTAGTCTATTTGGGCAGATACACTCCCTCCTTCAAACACTTCGCGTCCAGCCTCATATTTTCACTGTATTTTCCTCGCTGATCTATTATCCGCTTAATATTTTTCTTTTATTTTTCTCACATTATTTATTCTCACAAAATTATTTGAAGATAACATTTATAATGTATATCGAAGGGCCAGATGTCCGTTCTTTTTTCCCCCCAATAAAGTTGAATTAAATCTAAGGAGTCAAATAAAGACATGTGTATCCTTGCAGGCACCGAAGCCCTCAGAGTGACGTGGGTTCCACCTTCCTGAAACGCTGGCCTGGGCTACATTGTGCTCTGCATATCTCTCATTTAGGTAAATTCATGCCTGGCAAGTTTGAGAAAGAGGCACACGTTAGAAAAAGAATAACCTTGACCTCGCCTGTGATAGCAGCTTTGACTAATATCTGAACGGCAGATCTAAAGTGTATGAGGAATTCATAATCAAAAGAGAAACAATTTACCACAGTCTTACTTGACTTCTTCCTCCTAGAAAAACAGATTCTACTTCCCCACTGACGAGAACCTCCCCTGAAAGTCCGCATTAAAGATCGGAATGGGTAGCGTTATCCCTGCATCATTGTCTCATTTGATAACTTTGTTGACACAACCAAAATATCCGTGATGCTCAAACTTTTTAATAGAGATCAAGTCAGGGCAAGTTTGGAGGCACAGAGTTCAAAGAACACATTAAGGATGAAAGTGAACAGTTTATGTCTGCCTATTTTTTCTTTAATGTCTGTTTCTATATAGCTGGGAATGACACTATCAGGATAACCGGAAGGAAAAATTCTAATAAACAATAAAGTTTGTGGACAAGTATTCAAAATCTCCATGTGAGGGAGAAAAGAAAGGATCTGTACGATTATGGACCTACCAAGGACTTCTGTACATAGTTTACCACTGTGGCATTTAAAATAGCTTCTAGAAAGAAAAAATGTATATACATATAATATACTGTACATGGGGATTTATTGGAATCAATTGCACAACATCATTCTTTGAGATAATCTTTGAACACCCCAGGAGAAGAAATGGGGAGAGAAAACTCCCCACCTGGGGGAAAAATGCAAATTAGACAAATGGCACCACTCAGCGTTTCAATTATGCTTTCAGCATGTTTCCACTCAAAATGTCCTCTGGGCTTAATGCAAATGTCACAAAAAGACAAACTTTAGCTGGGAGACAAAACCACAATTGAAATGGGAAGTTTGGCACGTGAATTAAGGGGCTTAATCTTCCTGACCTTGATTTTAGGCTTTTTTTTTTCTCTTTTGATTGAATGTGGTTCTTTAGGTTGAAAATCCAAAGGCATAGATTTCTTACCATCTTGAAATGTGTGAGTGAGCAAATTAAGCTGTCTTATGATCCCAGGAAATAAGGGAATGCAACTGGATTTAAATTTATCCACAAAATAGAGATCAGTCCTGCTCGTGTGGATAGGTAGGCTCTAAAATAGGGAATTTGGGCTACTCTGATAGGTGTTTGGGGGTCAGTCTAGGATCCATACACTCTTAACAGAGATGGCCAAATGGTCCTAAAAACATATGATGAGGGAGTAGGAGACTGGCTGAGAACGGAGCAGGGGCTGGCGCCTTGCACCCCCTCTCCACCCATTCCCCTTGGTAATATGTGTGGCATTCCACAGGCATCCCTGACTGCCCTAAAAGAAGAGCAAATGGTTATCTTGCAGAGATCACAGTCCTGCAAGGCAGGAGTCTCTCTTGGTTTACAAATGTCCTTGAGATTTACAACAAAGAAGTTACCTTATCAATAGCCCAATTTCCAAAGACACATAACTCAGTTCCTCAAGCCCTAACGTCACCCTCCCCTCCATAAAAAAACCGAAGGAGACGGAGGTAGAAGGAAAAGTAAATAAAGTTAAATTTCTTTTAAAACCTAAATCTCACTAACAAGGACGCTTGATAGCAGGAATGTCACATTCCACCAGGAGACTCCCAATTGTCTTTATGTTAGTGCCTCATTAGAGGGAAAGTGGCCTTGGCTTGATAGTAACCAGGCCTTCAATATCCTGACAGTCTTCTTTGCCCCAATAGCTCTTCTGAACAGCCCTTTGTCCTCACCTACCCAACTGTGTATATAACCAGACACTCCTCACAGGCTCGGGGCAGCCGCATCTCTGCCTGCCCACGGGTCCTGTCCCCGTGCTCTAATAAACCACCTTTTTGCACCAGAGACGTCTTAAGAATTCTTTCTTTAGCCGTCGGCTCCGAACCTCACCCCACTGAACCTCACCTAGGTTCGAGAACTTCATCACATACATACATACATTCATGCATACATTTGTAGAGATTCAAAAATTTGTACATAAGTGACAAGGTCTCTTAGAGTTGGTGTTCAGACCACTTGTATATTTGGGTGGGGATGCACATGAATCAGGGGGCCTATGGACTCTGAATTAGTCTTCCCAGGAGCTGCATCTCCCCCACAGGTAGATATGGTTGGGTCTATAGATAAACTACTTCTAGCAATCTCTACTTGCAAACAGAAGAAAGTAGCTTTGTTTCAGCAGTATGATAGCAAAGGAAAAAGTCTTGATTCATATCATTTGCCAATGTCTATGGTGTAAATATTCTAAACATAGCTGGTTTCAGCTACCAATGTGCCTTTAATAGCCTTACAGATTTTCTAGAAACTTAGCAACCAGCTCTCGGGAATCCAGTACTAGCTGATTCCAGCACACCACCGAGACTAGGCAAGGACTCTGCAGCAGAATATAAATTGTTCACTCTCCCTTAGGCTACACCAGATATCCCAGTACTCCTGGCCTACTTAGTAAAACAGAATCTAATTGTTTCATTAGCAAGAAGGGCCTGCATATTGGTTGATTTGCCAGGCCTTGCTGGGATGCGGAAAGCCATGCCTTTCTGACAACAGAAGTAGCACTGAATTCAGAGGCATCAGATGGACTCTCTCCAGGATACAGAGCAAGACTAATTGCTTTTCATATCCCTCAGTATCCCACTGGCATCCAGAGGTACCAACTTCCTTTAAAAGAACACATAAGGCTTTGTCCAGAGGCGCTATGGACTTGCCCAACTGAGAGAAACAGAAAGCGTTCCTTGTGGTTTCCCCAAAACTTCATTTCCCAAATATCGGAGCCAACCAAACTTTCATTAACATATGTTTAGTCCTACCCACATTGGGCCAGATCCCTGGATGATACAATAGGCACCTCCTCCTGGCATCATTCATTCTACCCTGTTATTCCTGAGTGCATCGGACTGTATCGTACTCCGTTTTGCTTGGAATCAGCACAGACATCTGCAGAGCTTCTGTAAGGTTATGGGTGTGGTCTCAACCGTGACTGATGAGCTCAGGAGTAGAGTTCACGTCCCAAGGATTTGTAGATTTGAGAGGTGTAGAACACACAGTCTTCATACCATCTTATGTTTCAATTCCAACTTTGACAAAATAGAGTTTCAATTCTGTCACGTCAGGCAAAGATATCATAATGAATGATCCTGTCAAGTGATCTTCTGCAGGAACCTATTTTTGCCATGTAAACCCTTAAGGGCTTCCTCTTGGAACAAGACAGAACCCACATCTGCTTTCAGGGGATTTTCTCTGCCTACCATTAAAAACCGACTTGCTAGTTCTGAAGCTAGTCTTGTCTGTCAGGGTGTTACATTTTCTGCTTGTTACAGATTCTTTAAAAATGGCAGATTGTTTTCTGAAAGAAGATGTGCATCCTGAATCCCATGGTACTTATAATCGCTACGAATTTGTGTTTCAAACTGGAATTACTTTCCATGGCATAGCGCCTGACACAATATACACCCAACCCTGTTCATTGAATGAATAAATAGCAGAACTGCAACTTGACAGCTAAGCAAATTTGAAATTCTCCAAACAAAAGTGAGAATAATGGCCCAAACTCACATGAAGATTCAAGTAAGCCAATTGAAAGTCACCAGATCAGCAAAGTATTAATCACAGATTCAGTAGCTTTGAGAAACACAAAGTCTCAGATTTATAGGGATCCCCTCTCAGTGATTTCATAGTACTAGCACATGGCTCTTACATAGCCTTTAGTTTTTGAGTTATCTAGTGATTATGTGCAAACATGCCTCCCTCCTTACTTCTGTGTATAGGGTAAGTCAATGAGAAGAGATTTGCTCCACTACAATGTTCAAAATTTTTGGCCTTACAGTTGGAGTTCTCTGGGGGACATGTGGCAATGTGTCCTGGCTGGGCCTAAGTTGTGACTCAGATCCTGATTGTGTCTGATGCAATCAGACTTGTGATTTCCCAAGTACCTCTCAATTGCAAGGGCAAATCTACATAGGAAGGAAGGGGTCTGTTGGGAGGTCAACTTCTACATGAGTGCTTAGAGAAATGCAGAAACAGAAGGAAGGCAAACTCAATATTGATTTCTTAGTCCAGTCCCATTGGGTTGTAGTTCAGGGAAAGAATAAGCTGTATATACAAGCTTTAAGATACACAAACCACAGGCAATTTAGGTTAATCTCAAACACTGTTAGCCTAGTTCCTCACAAACTGATATGGGGAACGGTGGCTTGACCCTATTTCCAAATGGAATGCACTTGACTTTGCTCTGGAACAATGAAGACCAAAGAAGCTTTGGGTCTTCCAGCATCTTGGGGATCCATGGCTTAGGGGATCCTAGAGATGGACTTGGAAAACAGCCTTCTCACAAAAGTAGTGAGGAGACACTTTCTTTAAGAGACTCTCAGGTATGTTACCCAACAAAGAGGCTAGAAGGAGGGTCATGGGAGAATACTTTGTGAGTTTGTGGGAGGTCTTTCAGAAATAATCCTAATGATGACCAGGGGAGGTGGGTCTGTTGAGGTTTTACAATTGTACAGGTGGGGGCTACAAGAGTGTGTATGCAGATATGAGCATTTATATGAACTCATTATTGTTCAGATACAAGAAAAGCCTGAAGAAATTCAGGTTACCATTTGGAAGCTTCAGTTCTTTCTGGATGAAAAAAATTTGCTTGTCACTAGATACACTGAAGTGTAACCCAAATGGGTATGTAGCAAGAATGGTGTGGAAGGGATTCTGGTATGGAATGACATCGTTTACAATTGGGAAATTCTACTATTCTAAATCTCATCTAGCAACCCTTTAAAAATTTAAAAATATTGCTTTAATAACCCTTTAAAAATAAAATTATTTTAAAAAAATTAAAAAAAAATTTCACCTACAATGTGTGGGATAGTAGGCAGTAAGGGATAGATGCCAACATAAAGATGAATAAGGTAGGTTATCTGCCGTCATGACATTCAGTGTCTAGAACAGTAGACCACACAACCATCTGGAGAGATGCCCTGTTGAAGGATGCATATTCCATTTCTTTGGTGTATTAAAAGGCCAAACAAGCATCACAGGGTAGAAATTACAAGCAAACAAAACATAGTTCAATATAACAACTTCTTTCTAACAGTGAAAGTCAACCAACGAGCATGCACATCGTTATCAGAAAGTATCCAAGAAGAGGGATTAGCAGCATATATTTCTCACTTTACTGAAGAGATGTGTTCTCTAAAAATCTCTAGGAGAGAAGATTTCTGTACAACTTTCCTATATTTTATTATAAAATTAGATGTGTTCTTTTAATCAATGTTTTGGCCTTAAGTCATAATAAAATCATATTTAAGAATTCAACAACACATTAGAAACATTTCAAGTGATGAATAATAGCTTTTCAGGTAAGTATAGATAGTAATACATAACCCAAAAAGTGAAAGTATGCAAATTACACAGGCATATTTTTTAATTGGCAATGAGAGTTGGAAGATCTAATTATAACCTTGACCACCATCAGTTTAGCAAGACAGCATCATGGATCTAAAGGGCCCTTAGTTTTAACCCAATCTCTTCCCTACAACTCTACACAGGATGACTGACCAGCCTCTTTCTACGCTCCGATGACGTGTTCCAGAAGGGATAAGGAGGGCTTGGGGGAAAAGGCAGGTAAGAGTGCAGCAATGGAGGGGTTTGAAGTGGCGGGGGGTGGGAGGTTGGGGTACCAGGTGATGGGTATTATAGAGGGCACGGCTTGCATGGAGCACTGGGTGTGGTGAAAAAATAATGAATACTGTTTTTCTGAAAATAAATAAATTGGAAAAAAAAAAAAGAGTGCAGCAATGGTAACCCAACACTTGGAAGTAAATTCAAATGTCCAAGACCAGGAAACAAACAAACACAAAAATCCTGCGAAATGAGTCTTCAGAGAATGTACTGAATCAGCTGCTGTTTATAACAGAATGTTTAAAAACACTGAAATAAATGTATACCATGCTATAATTAATAGAGAAGACATACTCCCGCCTCCTAAAGACCTTATAATCTATAATCTGAAGCCGTACTCAGGAAACAATGGTCTCTAATTGTTCAAGCCCAGAAAAGGAAGGGGGGTTCTGGGAGAAGTAACAGTTAAGAATTTTTTTTAAAAAATTTTATTTAAATTCCAGATAATTAACATACTATGTGGTATTAGTTTCAGGTGTGCAATATAGTGATTCAACAGTTCCATACCATGCCCAGTGCTCTTCATGCAAACGTAGTCCTTAATCCCCAACACCTATTTACCCCAACCCCCTACCCACTTCTCCCTGTAACCCTCAGTTTGTTCTCTATAGTTAATACCAAGAGTCTGTTTCTTGGTTTGTCTGTTTGTCTCTCCCCTTTTTCCCCCTTTGCCCATTTGTTTTGTTTCTAAGTTCCACATATGAGTGAGATTGATACTTGTCTTCTTCTGACTGACTTATTTTGCTTGCATAACACTCTCTAGTTCTATCCATATCATTGCAATGGCAAGATTTCATTCTTTCTTATGGCTGGGAAAGACTCCATTCCATTCCATTCCATACACACACACACCCCACATCTTCTTTATCCATTTGTTATTCAATGGGCAATCAGGCTATCACCATGACCTGGCTATTGTAAATAATATTGCTATAAACATTGGGGTGCCTGTATTCCTTTGAATTAGCATTTTCATATTCTTTGGATGAATACCTAGTAGTGCAATTTCTAGGTCAGAGGACAGTTCTATTTTTAACTTTCTGAGAGGTCTCCATACTGTTTTCCAGCATGGCTGCTCTGGTTAGCCTTCCCACCAACAGGGCGAGAGGTTTCCCTTTTCTCCATATTCTCGCCAAAACCTCTTGTTTCTTGTGTTTCTTATTTCATCCACTCTGACTGGTGTGAGGTGATCGCTAATTATAGTTTTGATTTGTATTTCCCTGATGATCAGTGATGTTGAGCGTCTTTTCATGTGTCTGTTGGCTATCTATATGTATTCTTTAGAAAAATGTATGTTTGTGTCTTCTGATCCTTTTTTTAAAGATTTGAGGGAGAGAGAGAGCGCAAGTGGGAAGGGTAGGGAGAGGGAGAAAGAATCTCCAGCAGACTCCACACTGAGTGTGGTGCCTAATTTGGTGTTGAATCTCATGACCCTAAGATCACAATCTGAATAAAAACCAGGCGTCAGATGCTTAGCTAACTGCACCATCAAGAGGTCCCTCTTTTGCCCGTTTTTTGATTGAATTATTCAGGTTTGGGGTATTGAGATTTATAAGTTCTTTATATATTTTGGATGCTAACCATTTATCAGACATGTCATTTGCAAATATCTTCCCCATTCCATAGATTGCCTTCAGTTTTGTTGATTGTTTCCTTTGCTACGCCTAAGTTTTCATTTTGATTAAATCCCAATGGTTTCTTTTTCCTTTGCCTCAGGAGACATGTCTAGAAAGAAGTTGCTATGGCCCATGTTAAAGAAGTTACTGCCTGTGTTCTCTTCTAGGATTTTTATTGTTTCCTGTCTCACGTTTAGGTCTTTTTGAATTTAATTCCACTTTGAATTTATTTTTGTGCAGGGTGTAAGAAAGTGGTCCAGTTTCATTCTTTTGCCTGTTGTCGTCCAGTTTTCCCAGCACCATTTGCTGAAGAGGCTGTCTTTTTCCCATGGGATATTCTTTCCTGCTTTGTGGAAGTCAAATTGTGGAAGACAAGTTGTGGATTTATTTATGGGTTATCTATTCTGTTCCACTGATCTTTGTGTCTATTTGCTGTTGAGCTTTTAACAAAGTTATCAGGAACATAAGGTGAGGTTCTCCCTCACCCCAATCTTCATATGATATTTCAACTGCTTCACAAAGGGGAAATGAAGGGCATTGGAGAGGATGAGTTGTCCATGGTGCAAAGGTCAGTGACAGAACTCGGGTTACCCAAGCTCACCACACTCCAGAAGTTTCATTGCAGCACTCCAATTACTATATTTGAAGAGTTATCCAAGAAGTAGTGACTAAAGAAACAGGTTATTTTTTCACATAAAATGTAATAAGCCAACATTTACTAGGTTAGTTTTCTAACCTACTTGATTCCCAAAAAATGGACAAATCATAATAATATCAAATATCAACAATAATATCAAACTTTGGTTGACAAAGTAGCTGAAGATTCTAGCACAGTACCCTTCGGTCCAGTTCTGAACTAGCTCGGTGAGCATGAATGGCAGTAGTATTCAAGTCAAATGAGTGTTAGTTCATTTGAACATGCATGGGAATTACCCAAAGCATTTCCCTAGATCTTCCAGGCACTCCATGAAACCATAACGGTTCTTGTTTTTCAGGTTTGACATCTATCTCCCATAATAGTTTCTTATGGAACATTGTTTACTTGCCGGACTATAGGCTAATCATTGGTAAACATTTCTTTCACCTCTCCAACAATCCTAGAAAGATAATCTTGTATAGACGAGAGAACTGAAGCCCAGAGAAACGAAACACATTTCTTAAGGTCACACACTTGTAAGTAGCAAAACTGGAACTTTGCTTTTTACATCTATAGCAGAGTCCTATCCCAGGTCCTAGGGGAAGACATGGGGCTCAATTATTCCAGGATGGTGGAACCAAAAGTAAATTTTAGAAGTTATTCTATAGCCAAGGAGCATACAGCTTAGCAGAAGTTAAACAGTCTGTCTAGAGCTGACAGAGCTGTCAAAGATGGAAATGAGCGGGATCTTGAAGTAAGTGATTAGATCCATCAGGGGAAAACCCATAGAGCAGAATCCAGAAGACTCTGTACGTCAAAGTTGAGGGAACACTTAAACTCCGAAGAAACTTAAGTAAAGTGCATGAATGGGGCCCAGCCAGATCATTATGCAGCCCCAGAACATCTACAAGTATTTAAGAGCTTCTACATGTAGGATTTTCTTAAAGGCTGGGAGAGAAGGTAAGTGTGAAATCTGCCATCAGTGATCTATCTAAAACTTTTATCAAAGAACTCTTGAGATCTCAACTTTCTGAAGACCAACACGCTGCTATTCTACTACAAAGTTGTCACAAACTCCCAGATCACATCAAACAAAACACCATGGGGGAAGAAAAAAACAGCGCAGTAGTTTGATCCATAATCTTCAGAATGGTTTGATTTTCATAAAACTCATAAGAAATCTGTGGACAGCATGGGGATGAGTATCTTCTGTATGAAACATCCTGAGGCATTTTGAACATCCTGTCCTTTATTCCCTATGGACACCAAGAATGCTTCTATGCAGAGACGGCCTTATGCCACCTGAATTCCAGACAGGGGCTAGAAACACTTCCAGAAGACGAGAGTAGTACTTGGGGACTCAAGTACATTGTCCAAGGCAACCATGAGTGTCCTTCCTAAAGGGTATGTTCAAAGTATTGACAAGGTTGGGGGCCTGCTAACAACCAGCAGCTATGCCAATCAAAGTGCAGCGGAGTGTGGGACACCAGCTTTACACCTTCACAATTTCCTCCTGACCTATCCTTTGGTAACCTGGCAGTTCTTCCGGGACAAAGCCTCTGACAGCTTTATCTTCACCTCTCTGGCTCTGCTCAGTGCTAGTCCTGGCAAGAGCTGGCAATCAAAAATATTAGTGGACTCTGGTTGCAACCAATTAATTCCTGTAGCTCTTCCCTAATTATAGTGGGTGAGATGCTCGCCAGCTGTGATAACAAATTGGTTCTGTCTAGTTGACAAAACCTTATCAGGAAATTGAAATAAAATGATCTGGCTTACAATACATGAAGCACAATTAATTCTTGTATGCGTATATGGTTTTCTGATGTAAGCAAGAAAATAATCATCCCTGTAGGTCATGTCTACTCATCCTTCAGTTGCCAAGAGACTTTTTTGCATCCCTTACGCCATATGGCATCACATCTAGCTGCAGCCTTGTGGGAATGGAGGAGGATGCCTGCCAAGAGTGTCTCATCCCTTGTTAAAGGTGTCCCATCTTCTCGTGATTTCTTCACTCAACAATAGCCCATGATCATTTCCTTAAGAAGTAAAAGCCACCGCATCTGAAGGCTTTTGTGCTGCTTTCCACCCTACCTGAATTATCAAGGGATGAACATGAGCCAAATGTAAATCAGAGTTTTCTATCAAAACTGGCAACTTTTACAATTGAAGGATTCATATATGGGATCTCAAGTATATTACTGTGATTAGAGAAGGCCCCACGTGTCTGGAAATGTTCTTTTTGCACATGCCCGCAGCAAGTCTAAAGTTCCTGAAATTTATTGCTAGTGATATATATATATATATATATATATACTGAAGCTGAAGCATATGGTCCCACACAACTGTGATATTTACGATAATGAATCACAGATGTTTAAATGGATGTAATCTGAAAACACTTAAATGCTAAGACGTTGAAATCTTACTGCAAACATTGCAAAGTGAGGACCTTTGGATTATGTTGATTTTCAGATATGATCACTAGGAATAGGACTTTACATAGCCTGGGAAAATAGCAGGCAGGAAGAAATGACTCCCCTTCCTCTGTGGAGAAACAGTGTTCAGAGTAACCAAGGAACTCCAAGGGCATAGTGTTGATAACTAAATTGCAGTCCCCATGAGAATTAAGGGTGAGTATGCACAGGGGATATTTTTTCACTGCGTAACCATCTTAAAACTCATCTTGTATTAATCAATTAATTAATTGATTAATTGATTCATTAAAAACTTAAAAATTTCACTGGAGAGAAATGGAAAATGCACCTACTTACTGTTCCATCCACCCCTCACTTGTCCTGTTAACCACCACTCGACTGGATACATAGTCTATCAGGTTTAGAACTATATCCACACACATCCAATAAATAGTCTTGCTCTTATGTCTATCACATGCATTTTTGTAAATTCACATAGATCTACTTAATTCTTCTCCATGACCTCATGGTCCCACTTAGTCCGGATGTGGTAGCATCAACGTAATCCTTTACTGCTGGACGCTCAGATTTTTGGTCTCAGAATTACTAACTGTGTAGTAGTCAACACTTTATACCCGACTTTTTATGAATATGTGCAAGTATTTTTCTGCAGTTGAGAGTCCTCTTGGAAACTGCTGATTCAAAAGGAACGCCCGTTTAAAATTTAGTTAGACGCTGACAAATTGTCGACCAGAAAGGTTTTATTGATTTGGACTCTAATCCAAAGTGTATTAGAGTTCTCCTTCCTCACACGAAGAGTGGAAAATACAGTTTCTGTTTTTTTTTTTTTTTTTTTTGCCAGTTGGAGAGCTGGAAGAAAGGTACGTGGTTAATTCGTGTATTAATGGTGAAAAGTGAGGTTAGTAGCTGTGGTCTCAGAGCATTGGCCTTTTTGTTCCTTTTCTGTGAATTTCAGCATCTGTCAGAGCATCCAGGAATTCAAATTGGCAAGTTGTCATTCAAATTACTCCTTGCTTTTTTCCTCCCCCGACTCTGATCTTCTGGAAGGAGGGAACTGTGTCTTGTGCCACGTTCCCTCTGCTGCTTGGCCGACACCAGGCATCTGTGTTTTGTTGAGTGAGGACCTGCTTGTGTGGAAGGAGCTGTTGTTCCTCCAGCACTAGGCAACTGCTGGCCAGAGTCCCGCTGTCAAAGGGGAAACTCAGCTCAACACCTCCCGCCCCCACCCAGAGCCAGACTCCCTTCCACCTTCCCTCTCATGCTGCCCCTCTCCCTTACCAAAATGAAGCCTCACTTTTGCAGGGACTCGGTCAGCGCAGTCACCCATGGACCTCTAGCTCTCACACAGAGCCTGACAAATGGTGGGCACTTAGTAAATATTTTACAACTGGACCAGTCTTTGTCTTACAACATCAACCTGTTTCTATACCACAGACCAAACTGTCACCCAACTTCGAAAGGTGAACTGGAGTTCTTCATGTTTTTTCTGCTTTTCTTTTCATGCTCTGGGCTGATGGACAGTGAGTGGTAAGTTACAAGGGTCTTACTGAGATTTTAATCCCACCTTTGTGCACCAGGGACTGGGATGTATAAAGAGCTTATGAATGCTGAGAAACAAAAAGCTTGTGGGTCCGCTTAAGACCAAATACCCCTATAAGACAGCAGTCAGGAGTGTGCAGCCTGCAGATCAAACCTGGCCCACAACCTGCTTTTGCAAACAAAGTTGTACTGGAAGACAGACCCACACCTCGTTTACATGTTGGCTGGGGCTGGTTTTCTTCTAAGACTGCAGGACTGAACATTGCAGAAGAGACTGTCCAGCTCACAGAACCTCAAATATTTATTATGTGGACCTTTGCAGAAAAAGTTAGCTGGTCTATGCTGTCAGCCAAAGTCACATCCTACCCCCGCCCCACATTTTTCAAGATATCTACGCTCAGCCACCTGAGTGCTCAGGCAGGTAAACTCATTCACAATGTATTTTGCATTCCGTTTCATGATTAGCCACAAAGACAATCAGCAGAATAGGGAAAATGACTCATATACACTTACCTAAATGTTATCTCAGTGCCTGAGTATTGCCTTTAATTTTCCCAGATAAAATCTGCTGGGAGATATTTTCCATTCAAAATAGATCCTCAAGAGGTTTAACTTTTTAAATACACTTCTAAAATCCATTATCTACAGTCATTAAATATATGGACAAGCACTCATAGAAAAGATGAGTATATCCAGAAGGGCAAAAAGGAGTTGTGTATATCTATATTTTTTTATGTCTCTAAAGCAATAATTTAATTTACAGCCAAGAAATTAGCTGAGAATCATGCTTTTGATCAAGTCTACACATAAAACTGTTTGTCTTCAAGGTCTGTTTCCCACACTGAAAATAATCTGTCATCTTTAAAGGTGATTTGTCATTAATTTTTGTTTCTTTTCTTGTAGAGGGTCTGTCATTATTTTTCCCCCAAATGACTAAGATGTCTGACTTTCTGTACTAGGTAAGTGAAGCCATTTGAAAATTTAGCTTCCTGGAAAATAAAAAAGGAATTATCTAGCCCAAAGGCGGTATGGAAACATTTTATTTTATCTTATTTTTCTGACAAAGACCCAGCTCATTAGCAAGAAGCTAAGGACCATTTCTTTGAGTAAAAGGGCAAATAGGAAGAAAGACAGAAACCCAACCCTCAAACTGGTTTAACATCTCCATAAGGTCAAATGTTATGTTGGAACAGAACAAGGATGGTCCCCGTGTGTCGTATGTACCTAAAAATCCACTGAACTCGGAAAAGTGCCACATTTAAGTTAGAGCACAAATTTCTTCGGTAAGTTTATAAGTTTGCTTTGGAAGGTTTCCTGCGTTCTTACTGAGGGCCTTTTAAGCCTGGGGATCATGGATCTGAATTCCTTCAGCATCAGAGTTCTGAGGAAGAAGGACTGAGTTCTGGACTTGGATGCATATGAAAATGAAACTGGTGATACCACTGTGGTTAGCCTGGATAAGAAAGAAAGAAAGAAAAATCTCTCTCCAACTCTCAGACTAACAACTTTGAAAACAGTACTAATGCCTAGAATGATAAAGCGGTTGCTGTGCCCAACCCAGCCCTCTCTGAGGAAGGTGGGTTCAGCCAGGTGCAGGAGTCCTGGAGCCTCTTGTTGAGTCTGGGTGTGGGAATTCCAGAGGATAAACCACAATGGCTCCCAAGAGCTCTGCATAATGAAAGGTGAACTGGAAGAATAATTTAGGCAAGAAGGCATGTGGAGCAGAGCTGGGGTGGAGGGGAGAGAAGAAAGGGGAAAGCCAGAGGGATGGCAGAAGATCATGGATGTATCATATCCCTGGAGCCTTAAATCCTCAGTAAACGTTGCCTTGCTCACATGTGTGTGAGTGTATGTGTGTGTGTGCAATCTGGTGGGGGGGTGTCTCACTGTCTATGTGTAAAAAAAAAAAAAAAAAAAAAAAAAGCTTTAAAGCACAAGACCCAGAGGCAAGACAGATCATGAGGACATGAAGCCCTAGGAATTGATATAAATTAGGGAAAGGGCTTTGGATCACAACAACTTACGGGCTATGAAGTTGGGAGCTCAAGTTCAGTTGAACTAACCCTCTAGGCTTAGAGGGTGCTTGTAAAGATCTGATTTACATTTAATATTTATTTGGCTCTTTCCATGAGGCAAGCAGTGTGTTGAAACATTCCAAAACTTATCTCAATATCTTATTAATTTTTCACAACTCTAGGAGATACTGGTATTATTTCCCCATTTCACAGATGAAGAAACTGAGCTTATAGAGAAGCTTTATCCTGTGAAGCTATACCTGTGTCACGAGTATGGAAGAATTCGGTCTTCAGGTAAGTCTGCCTGACTTCCAAGCTCATGCCCCTCATTGTTTTGCTCTGCTATCTCTCACCTGCTCAGCAAACTGAGTGTCAAGATTCGTGCTGAGTTCCATATGCATAAAACAGATGAAAGGTCAGCTCCTGTTCTTACTGATAGTCAGTCTGGTCAGCGAGTCAGCCATTTGCAGTAAGGTGGCGTGTTGCATAATGGGGAACACAGTAGAAGTGTGGACTGAGTTCTCTGGGAAGAAAAGAAGAATGAGCAGTCTGGTTTGAGCCTGAGCCAGGGAAGGCTTCACAGAAGAAATGGCATTTGAGCTTTGCTTCAAAGGACATGGAGAACCAAACATCTGTTTCCCACAACTGACTGCAAGTAAGTTTACTACTGGTGCCAGACATCAAAAATGGATGCTGACAGATTCTGCCAAAGGATGTTTCTAGTCTCAGCTTCAGAAATAATCTCTAATTCCATAAAAAGAAAAAGTAACTCTGATTCAGTAGGAGTCTGGGTAGTTATCACGAGAGCCTTCAACAGCCCTGTTTGTAGCAGATCTGTCCATGAGATGATGTTTTTGAAAATATCCTAAGCAACTACAAAGCACAACACAAATTTCCAAAGTAGGATGGAGGAAAGAAAAGAGGCCAGGGAAATGAAATGTATGTGAGATGGGGCAGGGCTCCTCTGGATTAAATTTTCGAGAGAAGATAATAAATTAGGAGAAAATGTGAGAACAAAAATGGCTCTATGGTTTACACTTTTGAATAAAAACAAGCAGAGAAGCCAATAAACCCCAGATTTTCATTGATGAGAGTTAGTTATGTATCTCTGTAGTTCAGGTTTTCTCTCACAGTTCATTCAAGTGGGAAGGGTTTTTATTGATGTTGAAATAGCATTAATCTCTCTGATCTTCAGTGTATTTGTTGGGAAAATAATAGGATTGGCATAGATGGGGGATTCTCAGGGATTCTGTAGCCCCAGGACCAGCAGATGGGCATCAGCTAGGAGCTTGTTGGAAATGCAGACTCCTGGGACCCACCTGAGACCAAGTAAATGAGGGACTCTGGGGGTGGAGCCCCACAATCAGTGTTTGAACCAGCAGATTCTGGTTCGCGTTCAAAAGTGACAGCTCCCAGCATAAAGAATCTTCTAAACAATCAGACAGCTACACGAGTCAATAATTCAATCAAAAACAACATTATCCAGTATTAAATAAACACTGTTTGATACTACTTTTTTAAAAGTTTATCTATTAAATACAGAGATCAATGGAGCCAGAGTGTAGACATAAACCCTCCCAGCTGTATGAGATTTTGCACACAATCTCCAATAGTCAACTTCCTGGTCTGTAAAATGGGAATAGTGATGCCTATTGCCTAGAAAGGGCTTGAGGGAAAAAGAGAGAGAGAGTAAGAGAGAGAGAGAGAGAGAGAGAGAACGTGAAGCATCTGTAGTATAGGAAGACACCTAAAATAGTTGAATGTGTAATTCCATCTAAATAATGGACTCAACCACTGTTCTCTTTTAATAAACATCATAACCTAAGCAAATGAAATTGAACTCTTATTGATCCACCCCGCTTAATTGAGAGGGTTGTTTTTCTGGAACACTGTTTCCCAAAGGAGATATGTCTCTCTCAGAAATGTAATATGATGGATGCTAACATCAAAAGGGCCAGTTAAATGTCATTTAGTCACTCATCCTCTTGAATGAGGTAGGCTTTAAGCATCAATCTATGAAACTGAAAGGAAGGAGTGAGGAAGACCTCATCCTAGTCTGGACTACCATGGTCTTCTGCCTGGGCTACTCCAATACATTGCACACTGGTATCTCCAGTTTCCTCCACCATCCATACTCACCTCAAATGGTCTCAATACAGCAAAGAAACATCCAGATTTATGTGTTTGTAACCCCTCTACTCAAAACCATCTCATCTTGAGTCAAAGCCAAGTTCTTACACTAACCTACATCACCTTATGGAGCTAGTTCGTATTAGACATCGTGTCTTACTCTTGCTTTATTCTTGTCTGCTCTAGCTTCACTGACCTCCTGGCTCTTTCTTAAACTCCCAGGCATGCTCCTGACTCAACACATTTGCATTTGCTGTACCTTTGCCACAAGGGTCTTCTCCTATATACCCAAAGCCGTCTCCCTCATTCCCTAACTTTCTCCTGGTATCTACTCAAGTGTCATCTTTGTTAGATGCCCTTCCCACCTAACATTTCAGCATTTCTCCACCCTGATATTTCTCCAATTGTTTTGACTTTGGCACATGTCATCATCAAAAGGTATCCCACTATAATATTATTACTTATTGTTTTTTTCTTTTTCAAGAATGCAAGTGCAGAGTAGCCCAGGAGCCTGGAAAAGTGTCTGGCACACAATAAATCAATACATGTTGTGAACTGACTAATGAATCAATCAATGAATTAGTTTTCTTCATTTCTATTCCTCTACTCACTTACTGTCATCTACCAACCAATAATGATGAAGGAAATTAGCAAGGTCAGTAGATACTCAACTGGTTAATTGAAGGACAACTACCACGTTTTGTAGTTGTTGTTTGGCCAGGTATAAATACAGAAAAGAAAAGAAAGGAAGAAAATGTTGAATGCATAATAATTCAAAGGCATCTCCTCATAAGTTTTTTTTTTTTAAGCCCTGAGGGAAAGGTTCTCAAGGAAATAATGGAATTTAGAGTGAGAACTTGGGAACCAGAGCTCAGAACTTCACAGATTATAAAATCCCGGAAAAGCTAATCTGCATTCTGAACTGTGGTTTCCTCTCCCATGAAATAGATTACATATTGATGCACACATCTCATGGGACTAGAGGGAAGACTAAGTGAGAGGGTGGCAGATCTCTTTCCATGGTGTCCAGCAGAGAATAAGAGGTCAGGAACCATGGCTACAGATATCACTGGAATTTGAGTCACATGAACCTGTGTTTTCCAGAGAACATGGAATAGGTGCAGTATTTTAATGGCAAGTCAATTCGAGTGAATTTCAGGGACCAGAGTTATTCTACTCTATTTCATCCAAATAGCGCATTGTGATGAAACCAGCTACTGAAGAAAAAATTGCCACCATTTTGAAAAGAATCCATCCCAACTCCCCTCAAACTCTGTTTGAGTTATGGTTCACTTCACTTATTTTCTTGTTTACATAGGCTCAGCAGCAAACCAGTGATTACAAAAATGAATAATCCTCATTCAGATCTGGGTTGTCAACAGAGACTGAGCAAATGACACCACAGAGAATGGTATTATTAAAGGGGCACTGAGCAGTCAAACACTGGGCCAGCCTTCCCCAGTCCACCCCATCTCTGTCAGGCTTAGCCGTTGATGGGACCCAGAGAGGCAGGTTTCAACATTTTCCACAAAGGAACTGCCATGAGGAAAGTAAGTTGTGTTAGTCAAAACCATTTATGAGCGGGGTCTAAATTTTGTTTCATAATGCACTTGGGAGAAGGTCTCAGATCATGTTATGTCTCTCTCCATGTTAATGAAAGATTATATTATCACTTGGGTCTAGAAACATACACCCAACTTGGCAATAAACTCCTTCATGGTAATTAACTATTGTGTGAGGATTCTGTGTGTGTGTGTGTGTGTGTGTGCGCACGCGCACGCACGCGTGTGCACGTGCATACATGCATGCGTGCTAAAGATGTGACTGTGATTTGAAAGTACTCTCCTTGAGTAACTGAAGATGAAAATTACCATAAGATTTTGAATTAAAGGATATCCCAGGTCAGCACTGTGCACCTAAAACACCAGCCATCTTAAGCTACTGATATCAAGGCAGTGCTGGCCCTGGACAGACCACATTTCAAAATGATTTTAAATTATACCATAAATTGAAAATTAAGGACTTCTGACTCCTTAGAAATAAACAAAAAACAAAACACCAATGCTAGGACCAGGATATTCTGATTAATAGAAGAGAGGTGGTATTTCCATCCAAATCTTTCAATGTCTACAATTCATTTAGAATCACTATTAATAAGAGTAACTTTAAAACATTCTATAATTTTTTCCAGGCCTCTTAAATGCCCTTGTAGGAATTATTTTAAAGAGATTTAACCTACTGCAAACATATTTTAAGAATGAAAAACAAAACAAAACAAGAAAAGCAAAGTACAAAGAAGCCTAGCCCTCTCATCTGAGACAGGGGACCAATGAGGGTGCTCCTGGTGGGATGTAAGAGTGAGCTGTGATGAACATACATTGCTTCTGGAACCCTCTGCACCATGAGACAAGTCCTAAGCATCCAGAAGGAAAAGAAGGTGGACACACCCACAACTGGAGATTCTCCTTAGTACTTATCCCTTTGGAAGACAGTGTTCAGTGCTCTCCCTGGAAACCGGACATCTGAAGGCCTAAGGCTATTGGTGGGAATGGCCTAGCCCAGTGTGGGAGGGACAGTGAACTCTGAAGGGTCTCCTGCCTGTGGCTAAGGGACTTCACAATGGCACTTTAGGATGTGTGTGTACAGTAGAAGATAGGAACTGGAAAGAAATGAGACTTCAAAGAAGTCAAAAGAATGAAAGGGGGCCATGGTTTTTGGCTCTCCTGATTTAATCTTTAAGTGGAGACAGCACGACATTCATCCAAAATCCAACAGGAAAGTGGGTCTTCCTGAAGTAAGGGAATCTTTCTCCACCCTCTGGGTTTTTCCAGGGCACATAGATAATTGGCTAGAAACCACCCCCCTGCCTCCCTTGGAGCCAAGTGTGGTTATGTGACTCAGCTCTAGTCAATGGAGAATGGAGAGAAGTTAGAGGAAGACTTGCAGTAAATGTCTTCCAAAAAACCAACCAACCAAACAAAAAGCTTCCTCTCCTTTTCTTCCTTGTCCCCTTCTATGGTGTATGGCTATGGTGTAGCACATGGTGTAGGATATGGTGTAACATCCTAGAGGAAGTCAGAACAGGTGTGCCTAGTGACCTATCTGTCCTACTTGGGGTTGCAGAGCTACTGTATCCTGCTGAAGGTAGCATGAGAGAAAGCCATCTGTAGCCCTGATCTTTTCCAAACATGGGTCCTGAATTACATTGTTGAGTCACCTGCCTGTCTTGACTGGTTTATGAGGAAGAGTACATTTCTATTTTGTCTAAGCCTCTGCTTCTGAAGCATCTTTACTGCAGCTCCTAGCCAATCCCCTAACTAATCTGGATGCCCAGGTCTGAGCTGACACTACGTGTTGTTATTTCAGAGTTCTTCCCAATGCACATCCTTTTGAGCCTAAAGAGCCGTTCCTAGCCTCCCTTCTGCCTCTCTTTCTCCTTCCCCATTTACAGCCCTGCCATCTACAAGAGTGGCTGTAGGAGGACACCAGCATCCACCAGGACAGGAATGGGGGCCAGCTCATCTGTGAGCATGCTGTCTTGCTGGACTCAGTAGTCTATGGTAACATTCCTTAACCTATGCACATTTCCTCACCAAGCCTGCATTTCCCCCTCATTCACACAGACTGTGTTTCCAGACAACATTTATTGTCTACTTGAACGGGGCTCATTCAGTTGTCTTGAGTCTCCTACCCCTTCCCTTATTAGTAAGATAGAGAAGTTTAGTAGTAACATGAAGCAAATCTACTCAGAATTTCCCCCAAAACGAATCAAATGAGAATATAAAAGAAGTAACAGAGAGATATCATCAATATGGAAGTTCCTGTTTATACAGAGTAATTTAGGAGATGGAGTATTCCAGTTAAGCACTGTTCACAGATCTTTAACTACCTCCATCAAACATTCAGAGGCTTCTTTGAATGGAATAGTAGAGATTGCCCAGGGGGCCTAGTAATCCCCTCTGTGCTCTAATGTGATGTCGGAGCAGGAGGTAGAGCTTGGTTTTGGTTCCTCCACAGTGTCTTTCTCTGGTTTCTTCTCGTAATATCCCAGGACATGACATGCGGTGATCAATACGAGAGGCCAATGTGATAAAGTCTGAGAGGCTTGCAACTGGGTTACACTCGCTTGCATAATAAAGAAGGTACTCCCTCTCTGTTCTCTTTTCCATGTTCAGTGTCTGCCATCAATGACAAGGTGCGACTATCCTGATTTTTTTTTTTAAGATTATTTATTTATTTATTTGACAGAGAGAGACACAGTGAGAGAGGGAACACAAGCAGGGGGAGTGTGAGAGGAAGAAGCAGGCTTCCCGCCCAGCAGGGAGCCCAATGTGGGGCTCGATCCCAGGACCCCAGGATCATGATCTCAGCCGAAGGCAGATGCTTAACAACTGAACCACTCAGGCACCCGACTATCCTGACTTTTACATGTACTATTTTCCCTACATAGCATTGTCCATTTTGTCCCTGTTTGTGAATATAGCTTTTGGGGATGTTTTTAAAAACACACACTCGAAGCAAAGACTGTGGACTCTGAGAAACAAGCAGAGATTTAGAGGGGAGGGGGGTGGGAGGATGGGTGAGCCTGGTGGTGGGTATTAAGGAGGGCATGGGTTGCCTGGAGCACCGGGTGTGGTGCGTGAAGAATGAATCTTGGAAGACTGCATCAAAAACTAATGATGTATTTTATGGTGACTTACATAACACAATAAAAAATTTTAAAAAACAAAGAAATCAATAAATAATGAAAAAAAAAGCACACTTAAGAGTTTAAAGAGATAAATTCTCAGTCTGGTGCTACCTGGAGTCACAAGAGTACTGCAGGATTCGGAGGACATTCTGGAGGTCATGATCCAAAGCCCTTGACCTGTGCCTAACTAACAGCCCCTCTCAACTCCCAAGGGCACTTCTCAGGTCCAGGCACATTTGTGGGGACCTTGGAGGCAAGCTGGGTTTATCAAGATTGTCCTATGGGACTAAACACTTGCAGATGTATTTTAAATAAGATAATAAATATTTATATTAGACGTTCCTGGATTGAGGAAAGGCTTTGAATGTGGACTCCTGTTCCAGTGCCGCCATATATGAGCCGAGTACTCTTGAGCAGAGTATCAGTGTTTTTTCCTACCAGATGGGGATTTTATACCCAGCTCTCTAGGCTGTTGTAAGAATGTCATGAAGCTATACACACAGTATATGCTCAACTAAGATATGCTGAGTAAATGAATAAACCCAAGTAGAAGTTCTACAGGTTCTGGTCTTCTCACCCTTGCTTTATAGTGCCTTCAAAATGCCAGGCACCCCAGTCCCATGACTGTGGACATCTCATATCTCTCTGTCTACATGGATTTTCCTCCAGAGCTCTACATGATATGTTCCCTTTCTTCCTCAAGTCCTATTTGAATGCCCCCTTCTCAGTAAGGTCTTATCAGGTGATCACTTAATTTACGACCACACCCCTTCCTCTAATTCCAGTTCCCAGCTCTCTTTCAGTCTTCATCGCACCCATCAAATCAGACATCCAATACATTTTACTTATTTTTGTTTTACTTATATTTGTTTGCCCCCAACTGTAATGAAAACATCACAAAGGCAGGTATTTTCATCTCTTTAGGTCACCGGATTCATTTCCTAGGGCTGCCATACCAAACCACCACAAACTTTGTGGTTAAACCACAGAAATATATTCTTTCACATTCTGGAAGCTTCAGAATCATGGAACACAGGCAGAGTCACACTTCCCCCAAAGGCTCGAGGACAGATTCCATTCCTTGCCTGTTGCAGCATCTAGTGGCTCCAGATTTGTCTTGGCTCGGGGCCACATTGTTCTGATCTCTGCCTCCGTCTTCACATGGGCTTCTCCTCCTTCTCTTAGTGTTGCTTCTTTGTGTGTCTCTTATTGGGACACATGACACACATACACAATCCAGGACCCTCTCATCTCAAGATCCTTAATTCAATTTCAAGTGAAAAGACCCCTTGTCCAAGTGAGGTCAGAGTCACAGGGCCTGAGGGTTAGGACGTGGACATATGTTTTGGGGGTTCACCATGCAACCAATGATAGACACCATTGTATCTTCAGTGCCTATGAAAGACGCACATTGGGGTGCATAGTTTATTTGTTGAATACTTGTTGGGACGTGGTTGGAACTTAAGCTAAGTTTCCTTTCTTCACCTGAAGAAGTATAGCTTCGGGTGTGCCTGGAGTGCACAGCACTCCTGAGCGGAATTCACTGAGATGGCAAAGGCGGGATATTCTGCCACTCAGAATTGTCATTGCCTGTCATTGCCCTTTCCCTAGTCAAAAGCAATCTCCACTGTCGCTCGCGGGACCTGCCCAACCCTGACTAGACAGGATTTGGATTCATTACGAGGCACGAAGTACCTCAAGTGTTCTCTGGCCAGATCCAATCATCCGTAGGCATAAATGACTATGCAGAACCCCTTCTGACAGGAGAAGCAAACTGTGAGATTCATTTCTAAGAACAGCACATGCATTAACATGGTTGCCCGATAATTCCTCAGACTCATTCTGATTTGCATAAATACCTCCCAGTCCATTTCTATTTTTCTGACATTAAAATGAAAGTGGCAGTTCCATGTCTGAGGCCCTGGCCATGGTCTGGCAGCTGCCCATTCATGTGAGCAATGACAGCTTCAATGTGGACCCCCGGAGTTGGGAGAGACGGAAAAGTATCCATTGTCAGTATTGGTCACTCGTTGCTTGAACATAATGCATAGCCCTCACTTGCAAGGATAATAAACTCATTGAAATGGCTTATAGGAATTCAAAACAAGGCAAGGCTACTTGCGCTAAGAGATCCAAATAGAGAGCTATAAATGCATTCTTAAGAATTTATTACTTTTTTTTATCATTGCAAGACTGGTATAAAAATATAATTTCCTGAGTTGTTCACAGGGACAAACATGAGTTCTTTGCCTCCTCTGTGGCAGTTCTATTCTGTGGAGGCACTACAGGGGGATTTAAGAATGAATATAAAGTCATCTTTTCCCTCAAGGGACTTAGAGTCTATCTAGAGGATCATGACAACATAACCAGATTAAAAGTAGAAAGTTAGAGCAGCAAGAATTCACCAAGGAGGTTGTCTGGATTTTAAAGAAAGAGGTGGTACACTGGTTGGTAGTAAAATCCACGGGGCTTTGGGATGGGAAGCTGGAAATGAAAAGAACTGAGGAAACAGGATTTTAAAAAATGGGTGCAGAATGAGAAAGACATAGCTCAAGTTATGTTTTGTTCCTAAGACATAAGGTGGGGGGTGGGGTGCTGGATGGCTCAGTTGGTTGAGTGACTGCCTTTGGCTCAGGTCATGATCCTGGAGTCCTGGGATTGAGTCCCGCATCGGGTTCCCAGCTCCATGGGGAGTCTGCTTCTCTCCCTGACTTTCTCCCCTCTCATGCTCTCTCTCACTCTCTCTCTCTCAAAAATATAAATAAAAGTCTTAAAAAAAAAAGACATAAATGGTGGGGCATGGATGTTCCTAGGGACAAAAGACACATACAGAAATGAGGGATAAGAAAAGATGTAATTATGACAAACATTCACTGAGCTCTTACTGTGTCACACATGCTTCGCAACATCCTCTATGGACCAGAGATTTCCAACAATACTATTGGCATTTGGGGCTGGACAATTCTTTGTTGTGGGCAGATGCCTTGTGCACAGTAGGATGTTCAAAGCACCTCTGACCTTTACCCACCAGATGTCAGTCGCAATCCCCAGTTTTGAAAACCACAACTGTCTTTGGACATCGTCCAATGCCTGATCACCTCCAGGTTAGAAACACTGATAAGTAGTTTCATCCCATCTGCTTTTTATGAGAGTCCTACAAGGCAGCATCACAAGCCTCGACTCACTGATGACGAAGGAAATACATATAAAGACAAGTATGTGCTGGAGGACACACCGCTGGAAAGAGAGTCTTGTCCTTTGGGATGTTTGGTACAAATATCTACGTTTTTCAATACGTTATTTGCCTTCATACTTGTAGAGCTTTTCTTCATAGCACAGAAGCATTAAAATTTTATGTAGCCAACTATATCAATTTTTCAGCTTATAGTTTTGACTTTTGGTATTATGCTTAAAGTCTGCCTAACCACTAGATTATAAAAAATTTACCTCTGATTGATTTCTTCTAGTTTTTGATGGTTTCCTTGAATCTTGGTACCATCAGGGATTTATATTTGATGGAAATATATATATATATATATACTATATCTGTATATAATATTTGTTCCTTCTTAAAAAAAAAAAACAAAGAGAAGAAGGTAAGAAAATTTGGTATTATCCTAAACCCTATTATTGGATATAGCAATACAACATTTTTGGTAAATATCCTTCAAGTCGCCCTTGTGTAGTACATGCACTAAGAGTTGAGCCATAGGAGTTTTGGGACTGATGAGGGAGAAGAGAATAAAAGCCAAATCCCAACAACACTGGGGGGATATTTGCAATGAGTAAGTAGAAAGAGAAAAGGGATATAAAAAAGTAGTTAGAAAGTATACAGTTTTAAAAAAGAAAAAAGTATACAGTTGAATAAGGAGGCAAGTCAAAAGAATATAATGGGAACCAAGAAAAGAGGTCCTGAGATGTTTTCATGGTAGTTATAGTCTTTAAGTGCCAAATCAGTAGTGAACTTACTACGGCTGTAAAGAATCTCCCCAAGAGATGTCTTTGGGAGAATGAAGAGTTCCAGTGTGCAAACAGGTTGAGATAAATAGTCATGGGAATAAGGAAAAATCTAGAGGCATGGAGTAGAGTCTTCTCATCTAAGGAAAGCACGGCATGTTTAACAAGTGCACATACTTTGGGTGGGGCAGGTATCCTCAGCGGGCATCACCCTGACGAGAGCCACAGCCAGTAGTTAGTCTCTTTCTACTCTCCACCTTTCAAACGAGCCTAAAAATTACAATGAATATTGCAGTGATATGAAAGAAATGTATTTTAAAACCCTCATAGACTAATGAGCAAGAACTGGATGTTTTTGGCAGGTCAGTTGGAACTAAAATCCCAGTTCTTATACATATTACCTATGTTATTTGTGGATAAGCCTCTTGAGGCTCAGTATTTTCATCTGGAAAATGGGGATAAGGACAGGGCTCAGTCCTGTTTTGAGGGTTCAGGCCTGATCTGAGGATAAAATGAGATTATTTAAGAGAAGAAACTGGGATGGGATCAAGGGGAAGTGACCAGGGCAAGTTGTGCAAGTGGTAAGCCTGCACTTGTCTTTATTTAAAATGTTGATATTTTGTTTACCCTGGATTTTTGCATTAATTTTTATCTTTATAAGATATTGTATTAAAATATTATTTATTCTTATACCAAGTGCTTTGCTACCCCTTCTTGAATTTTGTGCCCAAAGAGAGTACCTCATCTGCTTCACCTTAGTCATGACCCTAAAACCAACAATTACTGAACGATTATAATGGGTCAAGCACTGCATTAAGCCCTTTAATTGTATACATTTAACATTTAATCAGTGAATGTTTAGCACATACCTACTCTAGAACAAGGTGTCATCATCACCACCATCATCATCATCACCATCAGCATCACCGTCATCACCACCACTGTCACCAACAACACCATCACCAACATCACCACCATCACTATCACCACTGTCACCCATCATCACCATCATCACCCTCACCACCATCACCATCACCATCACCATCACCGCCATCACTATCATCACCATCATCACCACCATCTTCACCACCATCACTATCACCACTGACACCCATCATCACCATCATCACCGTCAGTGTCATCAACATCACCATCATCACCATCACTGCCATCACTATCATCACCATCATCACCACCATCTTCACCACCATCGCTATCACCACTGTCACCCATCATCACTATCATCACTGTCAGTGTCATCACCATCACCACCATCATCAACATCACCATCATCACCATCATCACCACCATCTTCACCACCGTCTCTATCACCACTGTCACCCATCATCACTATCATCACCGTCAGTGTCATCACCATCACCACCATCACCACCATCATCAAAATCACCAACATCACCATCATCACCACCATCATCACCATCATCACCGTCAATGTCATCAACATCATCATCACCATCATCACCACCATCTTCACCACCGTCACTATCACCATCATCACCACCATCATCACCATCTCCGTCATCCCCCCCACGATTATAATCACTTATTATAAATACCTACAATTAACACCAGGTGTTACATACAACTAATGAGTTGTTGAACACTATAACCAAAACGAATGATATGTTGGCTAACCGAACATAATAAAAAAAAATCGTGTTTAACTCAAAAAACAAACAAACAAAAAAACAAACTCACATGATCTCCGAATAAGCTATAAAAATTAAGCAGGATTTTTCCTGTTGCGATAATCAATGTTATTTCTGATTCCACTGTATGACTTGGCTCTCCACAGAAAAGCCAGTGAATCCTCCCTAGAAAATCAAACAACTGTTATGGACATGGGGACCAGTCAGGCAGAGCAATAGCGCAGGGCTGCTCTGAGTCTAGGGTTGGCTTTTGTAAGCTTGCCTACGATTTTCACACAAAGCAGCACACACGGTTCTCAGCGCTGACACTCCCGTACTCATAAAGCTCAGTGTTGTTCCCGTTCAGGAAGTGGGTGAGTCACCAGGTAGAGGCAGTGGGAAGAGAAAGGACTTCACTTTGGTGCGTGTATATGGGTGGGGGGCAGGCATGCTTACAGTTTTGATCATTTCTCAAGTAATTCTAGATATACAACAGGAAAGGAATATCATAACTTGCCAGCCGCTACCCCGCCCCGAAAACCTCAAGTCCCTAACTGCCTTTTTTCTTAAAATGGAAGAGTTACCCCATCTGCCCAAAGGTTTCATTTTCCTTTGTGGTGCTTTGCTCTGCAAGCCTTTTAATCTCGTAAGGTCTAGCCGTATAAACAAACGGGGGAGAAAATGGGAAGATGAAAACTCTTCAGGTTCATCCAATTTTGAATCCCACTTAACAAACACAGCGGTACACGGTTTTGATAAAGGCTGTAAGGATTGTGATTTGACCTTCCTCTTGCCTCCGTGTGAAATGTAAACACCGTGTGCTTTCTCATAATTAAAAGATATTGATTTCCCAGCAGTCCACCAGGGGGCTGGGTAATCTTTCTTCTGAATGGATGCAGCGCGAACCCCGCCGTCATCGAGTTGTACACAACCAGAAGTAAGCCTCGACAGGCTGATGTGGCGTTGCACTTCAGGACGTTGTACAACTGGGGAAGAACATCACTTCTACTTTAAAAATAATCGTTTGGCATGATTTTAGGACGATGGGACTGTCGTAAGAGGCCACGAGATTCAGTGATTCAGCGGCTTTAAGCAACGAAGTGATTTCTTCCCCCCTCGCGGAGCAGTTTGGGTTGGTGGTTAGAATGGAGAGGGGTGGCTTGATGGTGCTAGGAATCCGCCCCCTGACCATGTCGTCTCCAGCTGCTGCCCTCTGAACTGGAGACGACTCACTACAATGTCCGCATTCCAGCTGCCCGGGAAAGGACACTATGAAAGGAGAAACATTTCTTTCCCTTAAAGGACAAGACTCGGGCTGCACCCATCATGTCCACACACATCTCCTTGGCCGTCGCCTCGTGATGTGGCCACATCGGGCAGAGGTGGCTGGGAAAAGTAATCTCTGGCTGGGTGACCACGTGTGCAGCTGAAATTGCTATTGCTGCTGAACAGAAGGTTAGCGGCAATCACTAGGAGCCCCGGTCACAGGTGACTGGGAATGAATATATGCCCGAGTAGAAAGGGGTTCCGGATGTGCGGTCCCCATTCCCAAGGCTCTTGGGTCGTGATGATGAAGGGATGCCCTGAAGACAGCAGCAGCGAACGTTTGCTGATTCCTTGCTTTGTGTCTCTCTATGCTAAGTGCTTTGTAAATATTAAGCCATTTTATCTTCGTGACTATCCTACAGCACCGCTAGTATAATTACCCCAAATTTACCCACAAAGAAACTGGGATACGTTAAGTTCAGAAACTTGCCCAAGGTCAGGCAGCTAGTGTACAGCCGACTCTAAACCCGGGTGCTTCTTGGTCTACGGTGATTCTCTTAGCCACTTTGCTTAGCTGCTAATGGTGTTCTGAAATGCCTCAATATTTCAAAAAGCTGAATTAAACGGCAAACTTCTCCATAACTGAACATCTGAGCTAGCTAAAAGGTGTTTGTTGGGGCCTGACTATAATCAATTAAGACTGGTCCTTCCATTTATCAAAGACTAATAAGAGCTGGGGCCCATACATAGACCTCGATTAATCTTGAAATAAACAGGAAAATTAATGAATGACTGTTTATTAAATGCAATTTGTTTGGCATATAAGCTCTTTTTAGGCATGGCTTCTAGAGTGAGGAGCAAAAAACCAGACGGTCATCGTTTGAGTAAAGACTATAGACAAGGATCCGAAGACTACTCACTTCAAGGTCTCTTTGCTCGTGCTCACAGAGGGTATGAGCCAGAACACAGCAGCAAGATCCCTGACCATCCCTAAGGGAGGGAGCTCGGGCACCCCAGTGGGTGAGCAACATGTAACCTGGGTCAGCCCAGTTCAAGGGCTGTGCACAGAGATAAAGGGAGGGAGAGTTAGAGATGCTGGTATATGGAGCGTCAGGCTGCCGTAACCAGGAACCAAATGGAATAACAATGCCAGTTTGTGCAGTGTGCAAAAGATGGGCCCTGGGATGCAGCTGCTGTTGCCTTCATGCATCAGCACATGCAAATGTTAGGAAGGGATGGGGAATAGAGCCCTCCTTCCCTCCCCACAAACAGATGGGTAATTAGACGGAGGGTGGGAACCAGATGCTGTACTTCCCCTGAGACCAGCACCGGAGGGAATGGGCTGGCTCTGCAGGAGATGTTTCTGTTCCTGAAAAGGGCTAGCACTCCGGAGAAAGAACTGGGGCTTCAGGGTTTCTTGGAGGGAGGGGTGCCCGTGGTGGGGGAGTGCCTCTTCTCTCCATGCTCATCCTCTGCCAGTCCCTTCTGCAGGCACAAACCAGCCTGGTGCTAGGTGAGGGCTGCTCTCATGGGAACCCAGCTCTCCACCACCCTGTCACTTCAGGCAAATGGCCTTGTGAGTTCCTGCCTATGGTGTTTGTTTCGGGAACCTGTTTTTTGTGTCTTAGAGCACCATGATACTGAGGTTGCCACTGGTAGGAGAAGAAGCACTCAATCATGTCCCAGCTGAGCCTCGGCACCTCTGAAGCCACAGTCTAACGGGACGTGTGTTTGACAGCAATCCAGTGGAAATTGTTTGCTGTTCGTGCAAAGTTCTTGTGGGAAAATCCTCCAACACCACCCCAAGGACTGCTTGGCAATGGTGATGGATATTGGCTTGGCCACGATGATGGCAAGGAGATCGAAGGTCAACTTCTAGAGTCTGCACAGGTTTGGCTTCCACACCTCGCTCTCCCTGGCCCTTCATTATTTTGTTTTCCAGCTGAGTCAAACCCCAGTGCTGCCTTAAAACCTGCAACAATTTTAATCAGCAGTGACATAGAGTCGTAAGTGTGAGCGTTTGTAAGGTGTAAAGCACTCTGCAGACCCAGGGAACCGCAGGGTGGGCAGTGCCAGTACACTCTGGTGAGAGCCACTGAGGGTTCCAGAACACTGCGAAGCTCTGGTTCCCTAGAGTGGGAAAACATTGCTAAGTCTTTGCGCCCTACTCCACACTGTCCCACCAGGAGCCCTAGGACAGTCCTTCTCCAAGCACAGAATAAAATCCCACTTATCTGGGAAGCTAACCTCAAATTTCGCTTTACACACTCATATGCTTAGCCCTGGTGGCATACATCAGACTCTCTCATGGACAGAGATGAAAGAGTTAGTATTTTTCCCAAGCATCCCAGGTGATCCTGATGCATGGTAAGGTTTGAGAACTACTGATCCCAAGCTAAGCTCCTCATTTCACAAAAAAAGGACACTGAAATTGGGGCAGGGGATATATCGCCACTTGCTAGTTTGTGGGCAAGCATATGGGCAAGAATGCAGTTCTACACTCCGAAAACCCCAGCCTGATCGAATTCTGAATTTTGCCACTTCCTATGGCAGCACCAAGGAGTGACGTCCTTAAAGAGGCCCATCAGGGGGGTTCGACTTCCCTGAAAAGCTCTTACAAACCCCACGTCCCTCTCCTACCACCCTTCTCAGTGAGAATGGAGTTTAACTCTAGAACCTGCCAGAACGGTTTCCTCATCGCTCTCTGCTGTTGCATAGCTCATTCACTACACTCTTTTTGATCGGTATCAGATTCTCCAGTCAGTGGGTCCAGATTGCCACTTGCATCGTAGGTAATGATAAAAGAGGATTGTTCCATTGGTGGGGTGAAAATTTTAAGGTTTTCCTCCCTTCTTCCTCCACTGCTCTCACGGCTGCGGTCAGCTGAATTCGAACCGCTGTAATTCTGCCACGCGTTGACACGATCACGTTTACTGTCCACGTCGGCAGTCCCTCCGATCACATTGTGCCTCGTGCTATATCCTTGACAGCAGGTGACTGAGATCACCTTGCCCCCCCCCAGGTTATGCTTTGTCCCTCGATAAATCTCACATCACTTCAGCCGCCCACACACCACAGGAACGGCTTCATAAATGATAACTCGGAGCTGGCTGTGGAATGAGATATTGGAGCGCACTGGTGGTTTCCTAAGTGCTAACTGGGACTTGAGAGGGGCCAGAAAGAGAGGAAGCTGGACTGTGGGATCTTCTTACGGTGGGCGGTACTGGAAGTGAAGACGTTGCAATCCGAGTTGAAGGTAAATCATCATAGCGATGCCCAATACAGACCAAAACTAGCCCTTCCCTTTACAAGGGCTGCATAAAGACAAAAGTCTGTTAAAACCTAGATTTTAAAAAGGTTTGATATTTGCAAAATTTTGCTTTAACTTTGTCTCTCAGTAGTAAAAAAATGAAATCACTGTAAACACGATCTATGCAATACCTAGCAAGAGTGTGATCTGTTTTCCAGATGAATGTGCTGTTACAATGAACTATTGATGAGTGTGCCATTCATTAAAAAAGGTTTTCAGGGCTATCAGAGTTGTCACTCTTGCTTCGAGAATGGTGAAGTAGGAGAGAAGGAATAATGGTATCATGGAGATAAGTAGAACAATTAAAATTCTCAAAAAAATACATGACCTATGTTGAAAACATGTATGAAGATATAAATAGCGGTATGTTTTGAAATGGAATCCCAGTCATGACTTGGAGAGCTCCAGAAGGTCCAGATGCAAGACGGGGCAATCCCCCAGAGGAACAATCAGGGGATACTTTTGGATTTTATCAAATCAAGGGAGGCGTGTACATGGTAGAAATGCTGCCAGTGCTTCCTTGTGCTCTACGTATAGTACGTACCACCACTGCCCATTTCTCAACGAGATCATCATGCTTCAGAATTATTCTCAAGGCAGGGCCATTGATTCCTGCTGACACATGAAATAAAAGCTTCCTTTCATTCTTGAGCCAACAGATGTATGGGCCTTGGGGTTGAAACCTGATGGGAAAGTTATATGTTAAAAAGAGATATAGGGAGTTCTTGGTTTCCTTTGTTAGATGGTCGTACAAGTGACTTGAAATTCTGAAAAAATGCAGGAGGGACCCAGGCGAATCCTCATGTAACAGGGTTGTGCGAAGACAGAGGGACACTGATGGGCACAGGAAAGTGGGAACGACAGACTTGAACTCCTGCTTCCTCATTGCTGACTCATTCCAGTACAAGCATGAGGAATATGCCATCCTCCTCGAAATGAAGTTTGCATATTTCTCTAGAATCCTAGAACAAAATGCTATTCATTGCAAAGGCGAACTTGGGAAATGCTGAATTCACCAGGGATTGGCAGTGGTTTCCTTGACTTCCAGCCCCAAGGGATTGGGGCAGGCGAGAAAGAGAAATTGCTTAAGGGGAGGAGGAAGTAGATGCAGAAAACAGAAGAAAAATCATAACATGACACAGTGTACATTCACCAGGAAAGAGGGCAGTGATGATATTTCACTTGGTAAGCTGAAATTAGGGCACTGCCTGACTGGGCTTTACAACCCTGGGGTCAGGAATTGGCCACTAAGGGGAGCCAGTCAAGAAAGATGAGGGGTCTAGAAGACAACTTTGCTAAATAGCTCTTGGATGGAAAGCAGGAGCTAGAGAGCGTTTCCGTAACGGGATCCCAGGCTGTTTAACAAGGGTGGTTTCATTCTGACCCAGAGGGATGAAACGAAAGTCTTAAATGTAAATCTCAGTACTCGGTTAAGGAGAAAACTGGCCAGCAGGGGGATGGAACCAAATCTGTTCTAGACAGATGGGTTAAGCTAGGACAACTAGGCTAAGCACAGAAGTGGGCATGACCCTGTATCCTGAATGTAATGTGAAAGCTGAGATTTTTTTCAGACGCTGCATTAATAGAGAAAAAGTCTCTGTAATATGACTGGATGACAGAGCCTTGTCTTTCTTGGGACCTTTCTCCTTTCTGATTGCTCAGGCTGCCGTGTTCCAAGTACAGGCGCGATATTCATTCCATTCACTCTTTGATTCACTTTTTCATTCATTCTTCATTTTCTTTCTCCCTCTCTCTGATCTTTATAGATTTTCGAAAGTCAATCTTTTCTGTGTGAGTGCAAAGCTCTCCCTCGATTTCAATTCCAAATTAATTAATTAATTAATGAGTCAATTTGTTGTCTGATGCCCTCGGGGCTTGCTTGGGGGCTGCTCCGAGTCTTCAGCATGGAGATATGAAGAGGAACGAGACAGTTGACACCTCAGGGAACTTACAGTTTAACCTTTAATGCCCTCATCTGAAGTCATTTCTGTCTTCACGCCTCACCCACCGAGCACCTCCTGTCTTGTGAGTCACCGTGGTGTACTGATTGACTATCCATTTGCCATCCTGAATTTGCCCTTGATTATTTGCTCTCCTTCTACACCTTTCCAGCTTCGCTAAAAGCTCCCATGTTCTTCCAGCTCTGGCCCCCTAGTTTCAGCTTCCAATTTCTCTACCTGAGATCAGAGGTCAACACTCCAGTCCTCCCATTCTCCATGGACCAGTCAAGGAAAACCCAATTCCTTCTACTCTCCTCACCATGGAGACCTCTAATGTTTCTTTTTCTCAAAATGGTTCCTTACCTTAAAAAGAAAATACGCACACACACACGCACACGCACACACACACACGCACACACACACATACACACACAGCACTTGTGTTTCTTCAATTTTGGCTCAGCGGCCTTGGGTCCCCATCAATCTTCAATGATTTAAAGAAGAGGACTATTGCTGTAAGATATCAAAAACATAAACAAAAACAAGATAAATGGCTCTCTTTCAGCAGACAGGGCAGGGCGATGTTCTGGCAGGGAGTGCTTTGTTGGGAGGAATGCGGTTCCAACCAGCCAGTGATGGAAAATGGTGAGATGCGGGGCTACTGGTTCATCCGATGGTGATGGATACTTCAGAAAGAGAAAGACCTCCCTGTGCTGGAGAGACCTCCTTGTTTGTCTTTTCAAACCACAGGACAGAGGTAAGAGGTATCCTCACCAAGAGAGGGATCCAAGAAGTCAACACAAAGTCCTCGAGTCTGTGTGTGACAGTGGACAGTGGAAGACCCCCGCTGGGAAATGCAACCACAGGGAATTTCTTGCATGACTGAGTCAGTGAAGGTCAACTTTAAAAGAAGCCGTTATCTAGTGGCTTATTTGTGCCAATAAGGGGAAGCAAGATCTCTGCCCAGGAGATCGAAAGATGGCTAATTAATTCAACAGAATCCTTCTTCTCGGGGAATTGGAGGGGGAAAGGTGAAGCAAAAAAGAAACCAAGGAAGAACCAAGAAAGAGAAGCTGAACTGTGTATGTGGTGATGATCAGAGAGGAAAGATCAATGGAGGCAGCTTCTGGGAAAATGGCAATGGAACCAGTCAACAGAGATGCATCTGGGTTACTCGATTGTTCTTTCAATAAACATTTACTGAGCAGCCATTTTGTACTGGGCATTTCGCTGGATGTTGCTGATTCCTGAAAATCAAATCACTCTTAATTTTATCAAGATGAGGTGGTGTCTAGTATTTCTTTACATGGTCTAGGTGACCTTCTGATAGACTTTAGTCATTTCAATTACCTGGGTTCGCCTCATATGACTTGCAAGTACGAATTACTAAAAATGTAAAAGAACTAGGGGTCTAGGAGTCCCAGGTAGGGTAGAGTGACACAGGGTCCTAATTCTTCACTGTCCTGTAGTATCTGTACATATCCATCCTCTGGCCATGATCTTATCAGTGGGCTTAACCTTGTGACTTGCTTTGACCAACGGTGCTATTGGACGTGATCTAAGCAGAGGCTCGAGGTGTGTTCCCAAGGTGGGGCTCGCCTATTGCACTTGTGCCATCGCCAGAAGAATGAGAGACCCATGTAGCAGACCAAAGTTCCGCCCACGACCTGGAGCTAAACTTGGAAGTTTTGAACAACTAAATTCCAGATGCCCCTCAGGGGTATGAGCAAGAAAAAAGCGTTTGCTGGGATATAGCACTAACCGGCTGAGGTATTTCTGCCTCGGAGGGCAGTGGAAGTCTGAACCAGCTGGCAAGCTGAAGGGCTTTTGTGACCATGGACTGCCTTCATGGCGGGGATGGTAGGTATTTGAAAATGAAAAGGAAAGCAAGAATGGGTGTTTTCAATAAAGTATTCCCATTCTCACTGCATCAAATGTCACATGTTTGCCATCAAGTGGCCTGGACGTCAATGAGGGGAGTCCCCCTCGCTCCCCAGCATTGAGGAGGCTCAGATGTCCCAATGTGATAAGTTGCGCTGTCCCGTGAACAGCATGAACGTCTACAGAATGCTTGGCTGGGTCTTAACCCGGGCGCAGACGGTACTTATTACACATGTCGTATTTGTCCCACAACAACTCTCAAATGTGTGTAAGGACGCCACCAACACCGCAGAAAAGAGGAGACTGAGGTTCAAGAAGGGGGAGGGTGTCACCCATGATCCCACCCATGAAGTGGCAAAGCAGTCTTCAGCCCCCTTCTGACCACCTCTAAAACCTGCACACTCATCTCCGCAGGGCCTGGGTGAGATCTTCTCTGGAAGGGAAATGAGGGGGCGAAGCTGAGAACAAAATGTCTAATAAATAGAACCGTCATCAAACCACCATTTATAATTCTCAATGGAGCCATCAGATCCTAAATTTGATGGTACTTTTTTTTTCCCTCCAAAACTACCAAGTCTTACTTATTCCAAGATCTCTGAGTTCTGCTTTTCCTACAGAATAGGATGAATCATCCCCTAATTTCTCTTTGCTATAATAGAGATGCCTTTCAACTCTCCTTCCTTTATACTCCAAAAAAGTTCCCCGAAAGTCTCAGAGATACTGACACTAGCATTCCCTAGACGCCTGCATGTCCTACAGCAAAGAATATTGGGATTAAAGGACTCACATTTTACTCTTGAGCACTTAGGAGAAATAGAGCAAACAATACCACTTATTCACCGTACTCAACAGGAACAGGCTTTGAATTTGATGTTCCCAGTCTCAGTAAGTCAATGCCTCAGTGTGCGCTGTGTTTTCTATCACCCAGACAGGGCTGAGCACACAAAGGAGAGGACAGAAAGACACGAGTGCCCTGGCTTCACAAGAAAATACTGGGAATATTGTCGGAGAGTTGCGACACCTACACTCTAAGCCCCGGGGTAAAAGCAGTGATTAGTATATTAGCTAATAGTTACTAAGCACATAGTATGCTTTACCCCAGGGTAAAGATTTTTATACACGCAGAACAGAGCAGAGCCCTTAAAAAAATATGCCAGGTAAATACCTACATGTAAATCTCATCCCTGTTCCTTATTAATTGTGCAACCTTTTGTGAGTGATTTCACCTCTTGGTTCCTCAGTTTCTTTTTCATCTGTAAAATGGAATTCATAGCTGAACCTAGAGTGTAGAGAGTTTTTAGGAATGAATGGGCTAATACATGTGTACTTGAAACAGAGACTGGCACGCAGAAAGTTGAATCTGAGTGTTAGCTATTATCCAATTCAATCATTTCTGCAAACCTAGGGTGGAGATACATTATCGTCCTTATTTATAGCTTAAAAAAGAAGCAAACAAAAAACAGAGGCTCCAAGAAGCTGAATATCTTACTCAAGATCACTCAGGAGGTAAGTGGTGGAGCCCTAATTTAAATTCATCCTGTTAGACTCTGATGTACACGTTCTTGAGCACGTTAAAACAAACGGATGAACTTCTGGTAGCAGAAAATGTTTCTAATGTAAAGAGACTCTATGTCTAAAATCTGGGGTCGTTTCCTAGTGTGGTTTCCAAATTGAGGGCCAACGGAATTGCAAGGGAAAGAATTGGTTACAGCTTAACTCAGTTTCTGAGCCTCCTTCTGATTTAGAATAATGGAGATTTTTTTAAATGGTTGCCCAGGTGATTCCGATAATCTACCCTGACCGGAAATCTGCTGGAAGAGAGCACTCTGATGATTGTGGAATCCATGAAATCTCTGATATGGAAGGGCTGCTCAGTCCAGCTTCCCACCCACAGCTGAAAGCCCTTGTGTCTTTGGCAGATGTGCCTCCGGCTTTGAGATATGTAAGGGGAAAAGCCTCTTCGCATGAACCTGGGTCTGCTTCCTGGCAGCTTCCACCCCTTGTTCATCCTGTTGGAAAACTCAGCGAACAATCCGTTCTCCCTTAGTCAGTGCCTGGGGCTGGAGGCGCGGGGGCGGGGGGAGGTGTTGATGATTCACAAAGTGGACAAGGGCAGAGGGATTTCAGGAGACACGCTCTGAAGAGAGCACCTGTCTTTGTCTCCACTGCTCAGGATACACACATTCCCTCGCTCATCCCCACACTCCTGCTGAACTGTTCCAAAATCTCTAGTCAATTAACTGCCAATTTATGTCAAGCATGACATCAGCTCACAGAAGTCCTGTCTCATGGATCCCTCTGTTGTTTCTAAAACATCTCATTTTTCCCCCCACTTTCTCTCCCTGGCACCAGGGAGTTTGGATTGTCTGAGTGCTCCCTTACTGGCAATCACAAATTCTCAGTGTCTGCCTGGAACCCAAGGAATCAAGGAGGTGGGCTTCACCGTCAGGCCTTGACCCTTCGACCCTTTAGCGTATTGGTCCAGATCCATGAGAAGCAAACCCAAGATGGGATTAAAAACCAATGATTTTAGGGGGGCTTGGCCAGCTCAGTTAGAAGGGTAAGTAACTCTTGATCTCAGGGTCGCAAATTTGAGCCCCCCATTGGGTGTAGAGATTATTTATATAAACAAACTTCAAAAATTAAAAAAAAATTACAGATAAAAACCTGTGATTTTTTATTAAGGAGACACCTAGTGAGAAAAAATGGGGAGGAAACTTGGAGGACCCAGGGGCAACCATCAGACTGAGATACAGTGTAACCTGGAATGAAGGGGAGAGGGCAGGAGAGCTAGAGAGAGGTTTCCTACCAATCTAAGGAAGGTACGGCAAAGCTGTAGGGTGTCCTAGAGCCCTGGTGAGCTGTGACACAAGTTCCAAGACATCTCTGGGAACATGTCTGCCTTAGCATCCCTGCCTTGCTGAGTTATTGGTGAGAACAACTAGTAAGAAGTAGGGCCTCAGCCCAAATGCTGCGCTGGACCTCAGAGCTGAAGCCATTGGTCAGTGATGCTCCCTGTGGTCAGAGCTCTGGGAGGCATATTCTTATTTGCTACATTTAGCAGATGTCATAGTTCCTATTTAAAGGAGCATCCCTTCCACTCAGGTAGACGGAGATCTCCACCAAATCGTTTTTACTTACTTCTGCTCACCCAAACTGGACAGAAAGATTCCTCATTCTTCAATAACTATTGAGAAATCTGGGCCATTTGTAGAAGGAAGGTCATCAGGAGAAGGAAGAGAATTGGTTATGATGAGTTTATTTGTGTTTGTGTAGAATGCGGCCAGGAGACGTCTTGCATGTAGCTGGGGTATGAGACCAGCGTAAAGACGAGGATAAAATCAGAAAGAGAAATCTTCTGTGGAGAGCTCATAGTTGAAACCATAAAAATTCAGATGATTGTCCAAAGAAACAATGGAAACATAAAATACATCTTATAGTAGCAAGCTAGTAGTAACAGAATAATGTTCTCTCCAAACAAGGTCTATCATAATGTCTATCCTAATCCCAGAAACCTGTGCCACTCACTGTTGGGTTATATGGCAAAGAAATTAGAGTTACAGATAGAAATAAGGGTGATAATCAGTTGACCTTGAAAGGGAAGATTACTATAGATTCTTTGGGTTGGTCCAAGGGAATCACAAGGGCTCTTCTGAAAGACAGAGGCAGGGGAATAAAAGTCAGTGAAAGATTTAAAGATCCTACTTTGCTGGTTTTGAAGATGGAGAAAGGAGACACGAGCCAAAGAACGAGAGTATCTTCTAGAAGCTAGAAGAGGCAAGAAAACAGCTTTTCCCCTAGAGCCTCCAAAAGGACATGGATGATAACTTGCTGCTAGCCCGGTGAAAGCTATTCAGGATTTCTAACCTCTTGAACTGTTGGATAAAAAGGCACGGGCATTGTGGCAATTTGTTATATCAGCAACAGGAAACTAATACAACTCTGATGTCAGAATCCTAAAAGATATCAACTTGATATTAATGGCATAAATTCTTATTTTCCAGGGATTGTTTTATTTCTAATAGATTTCATTTATTTATTTATTTGTTAGAGAGAGAGAGAGAGGGACAGAACAAGCAGGGGCAAAAGCAGGCAGAAGAAGGAGGCTCCCCGCTGAGCAAGGAGCCTAACTCAGCAGTTGACCCCAGGGCCCTGGGATCATGACCTGAGCCAAAGGCAGACATTTAACCGACTGAGCCACCCAGGTGTCCCTGACTTTCCTAAATGTTTCAAATGAATTTTAAATTCCTACTCTATGGAGTGGGCAGTATTACCCCCATTTTACAGAGGCATCGCCAAGATCAAACATTTCAAATAACTTGCCTAAGATCACACAGCCACTAAGCACCAAGGCTGGAAGGTGGAAAGATCAAGGAAACAGGGCTTCATTTTCCATGTCCTTAACCAGACTGCTATCCGTCCTTTCCAGAATGGAATGATGGCAAGGAGCAGCCTCAGACAGCAAGGCAGGAGAAGTGAGTTAACATTGAGCTACAGAAGCCTTGGGAGGAGCAGGTCCAAGGCTGGGGCAAGGAGGGAGCACCACCGTGTTGAAGCTGTAGACACTGAGGGCTGTGGGCTGTGGAATGACTGCTAGGAAGCCACCAGTCACCTTGGAGAGGCTTAGAGTAGTGGAAGAAGTGGGCAGAACATTTAGAAAAGCAGGTGCAATTCCGCAGTCGGGGCTGACTGTGCGCATGCAACGTGGAGAGACATACAAGAAATGCGAGAGCCCTTGCCAGCACGGCGGAAAGTGGGATCCAGCAGAAGTTTCACTTTCTGGGTGGCATGACAGGTGGGGTGGGGTGCTCTTTGTTTGTGTTGGACAAAAAGAAGGAAAACACCTGAGGTGATGGAGAGAAAGGAACCACAGGCCAGAACAGGCTTCCCATGGACCAGGATGGAAAGACTAGCTAAGGGGTCAAGCCTCAAAAAGAAAAGACCTTCTCTCCTCCGAGGGGAGAAGAGGAAGGGACACAAGCAGGGGAGGAGGGCAGGCCAGGGCCACCGGCAAAGCCGATCTGGTGTATCACGCCGTTGTCCAGGCGCAGGAGCAGGGGGAGGGCCTGGAGCCTGGAGATTCAGAGTGTGGATTGTGGCACGTGAGCGGGGGCAGAGAGGAAGGAGGCGTAAAGCACTCTTGAGGGAATGCATTCATCGGGACACAAACTTTCTTCGCCGACGCTGAGAATTAATTTAGTTTCGAGATATGCTGGTGAAAGGCAAAATGAAAGTGTATTATTTCCTTCCCTTTGAATCATTTTTAAATGACTAAGTGAGAGTCAGCAACCAGCTCAATGGAAAATATCCCCACAGAAATGGAGTCCCTTTTGAAAATTGCCTTCGGCTGCGACTTGCCTGTTTGTAAGCCAATCACCAGAGGCTGGGCCCCCCGATGATGCGGCTTCTGAGACTCTCCCGCCTCCTTTGTGCTGAAATGACAGCATTTGGGGAGGAAACAGAACCGCAGTCGTGTTTCGTCCTGAATCACTAATGGCAAAGCACCAGAAGGGTCTCCGTGCGCTCGATTAATGAGGGGAGCGGCCACTAGGAACTCCCTGACACGGAGACTCTGGCAAACTGCTATTTCCTCTCTACGTTCTTGAACGCCTCACCATGAAACAGACGGACGGACAGACACACATTTTCTCCACCGTTATGAAGTCATGAGCCCTGAAAGGGTGAGGACCAGAGGAAATAAGTAGGTTCTTGGAGAAAAGGTCACCCCCAAGGATATATTTTTGTCACGTTCAGAGGGCTCTGGTTGTGCAAACGGGCTTTGTCTTGACCGAGTGTCCGCCACTCCCTCCACAGCACGTGGAAACCGTCACCTACTTGCCTAGATTCTTGGGAGGATGAAGGGATGTTTTATTGGAGCTCAGCCCAGTGCGACTGTGCAACGGGCCATCGAACATCACATTTATAGCAGATTTCAAGGACACGGCTTAGTCTTCTTAAATTTACAGTTCTGTGTCTTACGAGTCATGTCCGACGGGCCGTCCTGTGTCCAGCACTTTGCTCTGTCCCACTCTGACCTTGCTCTGCTCTCCAGCCTTCTCTCTTCTCCATCCTGGAGAATGGCCTTCAGGGGCACATCTGATGGCCCCCTGACTGTCAGACTTTGACCCCGTGGGGAGAAAAGACCGGGAGGCACATGTAGGTAATAGCTTCTTTCCCTCCCGCGGTGTCACTGAAGAAGGCTGTGATGCTCAGGTCTCCGCACCTGTCGGGTGGGCCTCTCCACATCGGCCTCGCTCTCTCCAGGAGTTCTGGAGGGCTCCCTCCTCCTGTCCGGGGCTGGTAACTGCTCCTGCCTTCACTAGCCCCAGGGTGCTCTACTGCCCTTCCCTATCCTCCCCCCACATTTCTAAGTGGTGCTGCTGCCATGCCACACTTCTGATAACGTCAGCCACCGTGTTTTCTGATCTCATTGTTTTCCTCTTTCGGAAAAGGAGAGCAGGAAAGGGCTGACCACATTCTCCCTGTTGGTCTGGGTGTCACTAGCTATTGACAGGAAAACGACTAATCAGCCCCTACTCAATAGCCTGGCTCCCTTGACCTCCCAGGGACGTGGGTCAGCTCCTTGATGCACCCAGTTTCCAGCCAGCCCTGCAGCCCACAAAGGACACTGGGCCCATGGCTAGAGCTCAGTTTGGCAAGGGAGAGAGGGCAGGGCCAGGGAAAATTCAAAATGGAACTCTGTCTTGGGAACTTACTAACCTGATTAGTGCAGAAGCCTTTAAGAAATTCAGGGGCGCCTGGGTGGCTCAGTGGGTTAAAGCCTCTGCCTTCGGCTCAGGTCATGATCTCAGGGTCCTGGGGTCGAGCGCCGCATCGGGCTCTCTGCTCAGCAGGGAGCCTGCTTCCCTTCCTCTCTCTCTGCCTGCCTCTCTGCCTACTGATCTCTGTCTGTCAAATAAATAAATAAAATCTTAAAAAAAAAAAAAAGAAATTCAAAGGATGGGTTTTTAAAATGTCTTCCAGCGATAGTTTTATTTGTTCTAAAAATTCTGTTAAGAGGAGAATAAAACTTCTGCTCTTCACTTCTTATCACTGTCCCTTGGTAATGCCAGACCTGCCCAGAAGAGACGTGACCGAGGCAGGTTGATGAAGGGGTTTCAGGCTCTCTTTCTAGAATAAGCCACTGGCCTGGCCTTGGCCACTGGAAGGCTTGCCCCCCCTCCACGTGTGGCAGGCCTGATTCCTGGGGCCATGCCAGCAGCCTGCTGAGTTTCAGGCACTGTAATTTGCTCACAAATCAAACATTTGCTGAGTGTACTCTGTTGCCCTGCCTCCTCCTTGGGTTTGGTGCTAACAGAGCCCCAGCAGCCCTGCTCAGGGGCCACAGTGCCTGAGGGCAGCTCCCACCTTCACCGTCTACCACGTGTATGTTTGTAAAAAAGTCCCAGTCTCCACCTGCCTCAGTTTCAACAGCTGTCAAACGGGCCTCCTAGGTCATCACGGGGCATGTTTTATTTTATTTTAGTTTTTTTAAAGATTTTATTTATTTATTTGAACGACAGAGTTCACAAGTAGGCAGAAAGGCAGGCAGAGAGAGAGGAGGAAGCAGGCTCCCTGCTGAGCAGAGAGCCCAATGCGGGGCTTGATCCCAGAACCCTGAGATCACGACCTGAGCCAAAGGCAGAGGCTTTAACCCAGTGAGCCACCCAGGCACCCCAAGGTGTATTTTCTATACCGCGTGCAAAGCGCTTACTCATACCAGGTCCGAGCAAATGGCCAATAATTAGGACTGCAATTCACCAGGAGAACAACTAGAAAAATGTCTAGTCCTGGAACTCCAGCAGAATGAAGAAGAGAGAGATAGACAAATCCATGATTATAGCCGAGAGTCCTCCGGTCTCACAGAGGCAAGAAGGGAGTCGCGGGACCCGAGGAACGAGCAGCTCCCTCCACACAGGCCAGTCAGAGAAGGCTCTGGAAGCCCAGGACGTGGGGCCCCTGTTTGTTAGCTGATCAAAGCCCCGCCCTTCAAGAGTCAGGTCCCCACGGGCATGCTTCCTGCAGGGTCTCCCCCCTAAGGAAGACGCTGCCTGTCTCCTGAGTCACCTCCTTTCCAGCTCTTGGCAAATCTTATCTCTCAAAACGCCTTTCTTTCGTGCCTTGTCAGTGCCTTGGCATTTCTCGTTCACTCTGGGATTGGCCTCCTGACCAGGTGCTTTCATCTCTGCGCAGCACAGAATCCTTCCAGCGCTGCTTTCTGCCGTGTGTACGATTCCTGTTATTCTCTCCTCTCGTGCATTATTTAGGCTTGAAAGCAGCTGGTGGGGGGAGAGCTTGCGGGATGGATGTCAGGAAGTGAGTTGCGTCTAATTGCGTGATGCTGTCAACCACCCGAGAAGGAGACCGCTAGATTTCGAGGGATGGGGGTTGGCGTGGGGGGGGGGCAGTGGAGGAGGGGGAGACAGGTTTGCTTGAAAATGGGGTATAAAATTATTTGCATTCAAATATGTGAAAATCTAGTGCGATACGTGACTCTCGAGAAAGCAGAGCGGGATCTGCAGCGGATACCGCAAATTAGGAAGGCCTGATGTGAGAAACGTGATTATTAGTGTAAATACTGTAACGATGAAAAGGTTATTTTTATTAAGTGGTGGCTAACTACGTGCCGTTCGTTATATCAGGGCTTTACATGTACGATCTCACTGAAGCCTCACAGCAGTCCTACGCGGCGGGCGGTACTATTACCCTGGTCCAGGACACCAAGGATCAGAGAGGCTAGGAATTTACCCAAAGTCATACAGCAGCTGTAGAACTCGGAAAGACACCCAGCCCTGCCTCTGGCTGCTAAACCACACTCCCTCCCCGCTGTCGGGGGCTCCCTCTGCTCCATGGAGTTTCTCGTTCTCTGTCATCATGAGTACTGCTTTTGTTTGTATTGATTCTCCACGCAGGCCCCTTTGGGAGCCCCAGCCTGGGCACACGGACCCCCAGACCACACTCCAACGACAATGCAGCTACAACAGCCACAGACTAAGTGCAACTCTCACCTCTGCCCCCGTTCTCCACTTCGGCTTGAGAATCCTGAACCTCTCAGCCATGCTCACTTATGCTTGGTACCCATACAACGAACAGAAACCAGAAAGTCAGCCTGGGCCACAGGAGACCAAGGATGTGGCACCAGGGGCACCTCACACACAGTTATGGGGGGTGTGGACCACGGCAGCCATTCTGGAGAAAAATCTGGCACCACTTCGGTCAAAATGGGGCCGAGGCGTAACTTCTGTGTTAATTTTCCTCTTGCTGCTCTGACAAAGGACATTAACTTAGGGGCTTTGAACACCGCCTGGCTACAATCAAGGTGTTGGCAGAATTGCATCCCTTTTGGAGGCCCTAGGGGACAACAATTTCCTCACCTCCTCTGGCTTCTAGAGGACATTAGATTCCTTGGCTCATGGCCCCTTCCTCCACCTTCAAAGCCAGCAGGGTTGAACCTGCGAATCTCTCTCTGACTCAGATCCTTCTGTCTCTAACAAGGATCCTTGTGATTACATTATGCCCATTTGGATAATCCAGGATCATCTTTGCATCTCAAGATCCTTTTTTTTTTTTTAAAGATTTATGTATTCATTTGAGAGAGAGAGAGAAAGAAAGGGAGTATGAGTGGAGAGAAGGGCAGAGGGAGATAAAGTTCAAGTAGACCTCCTGCTGAGTGTAGAGCCCAGGCTGACCTCCATCACACCACGCGTGAGAACATGACCTGAGAAACCAGGAGCTGGGTTCTTTTTTTTTTTTTTTTTTAATAGTTTGCATTTTAAAGATTTTAAGTATTTATTTGACAGAGAGAAATCACAAGTAGATGGAGAGGCAGACAGAGAGAGAGAGAGGGAAGCAGGCTCCCTGCTGAGCAGAGAGCCCGATGCGGAACTCGATCCCAGGACCCTGAGATCATGACCTGAGCCGAAGGCAGCGGCTTAACCCACTGAGCCACCCAGGCGCCCCCAGGAGCTGGGTTCTTAACCGAGTGAGCCATCCAGGCACCCCCATCTCAAGGCTGTTAAGTTAACCACATACACAGATTTCCTTTAGCCACTGGAGGTCACCCATTTACAAGGTCTGGGAATTAGAAAACAGGCATCCGTGGGGACCACTATTCTGTGGGCTGTGCCTACGATCCAGCGACTGTATTCTTGGGCATATGTGATCCACTAGTGTGTCACTGCTCCTTAATTTGGAATGGAGGGAACCACAGAGGGTGTTCCAGATTGAGACAAGAGAAAAGTGGAGCATGGAGGACACAGAGGCCAGAGGGAGATGCCTCAATTAGAACCAAGAGCCTAGACGTTCACACCCTAGCATAAATGATCTTAAAAAGTGTTAATTGAAGGAAGGGAAAAAAAAAAAAACAGAATAAGGTAGGCCAAGATCATTTTTATCCATTTAAAAACTAGGTGTACATAAAATGAGGATATGCATTTTGCTTGAACACTACCTAAGAAAAAAAAATATTTGTACCCACTTCTGGTGGCTGCCTGTGGGGTTAGAGAGGGGGAGGGGGTAGAGTGGATGAATAAAGCAAACAAAGGAGAATAAAAATGAGAGACTTTGCTCAAAACCCAGCCCCTTAGTGAAGCCACCCTGACCCTCTCATTCCCCAGGCGGAGGTGCTCAGCTGGGCAGTAGAGGTCTTCAACCGACTTCTCCGGCGCTGTCTTGGACGTGTCTGTTTGCACATCTCACTCGGCTATGCACCTCTTGAGAGCCGGGGCTACATTTTGTTTCCTTTGTATCTTTGGAGCATAGCACAATGCCTGCCTCGCAGTGGGTACCTAATAGGCGTTTTGTTCAACTCAAGAGTGAACGGTGGGAAAACAAGACATCTGGAGTGGGTGTCTCCTACGTGCTGACACACAGCAACATTTCTAAGGATGCCCAATTGGGCTTTAAAGCTATGTTTGGAACAGAAAGTTGAATCATTAAGCCTATTTCTTTCAGGTGAGCAAAGGAGAGGGGCGGCAAAGAGAATGGAGACCTTCTAAGCATCTGTTTTGTCTCTAACTCCTCAAGACAAAATGCCAGGAAAAATGAGCATCTGAATGAAGACACAACATGAGCACGGGTGGAGGGAAAAGATCCCCCAAGTTGGGCCGCCGGAGAGCACAGGAGCCTCTAAGGCTCTACGCACAAGAATGGCCATGTGCTCAGAGAGCGGACGCAAAGGTTATCGCCAAGTATTTCAAAAAGTGGGAGTAGATTCCGAGATTCTTTAATGAGACTGACATTGTTCTGGGTCAAGACTCCAGAACAGATCATTAAAGGATGGTTTTGAACACTTATGAAGAAAATAAAGGGGTGATTTTTAGAAGCCTGCAGGGGGTCATTAAAATCAAGTGGTGCCTGAGTGACCTAGTTTCCTTCATGGACATGAAATGCAAAACAACACAGGCTTGGGGCAGATCTTTTACAGGAATTTCAGCAAAGAATTTGGTAAGCTCTATTGTGGTGGTTTTAAGGTCAAGGTGGATGCTTGCCTTGGTGACTCCTTCAGTGAGCAAACCCAAAGGGCGTGGTGTCATATAATGGCTCCCATCTGGATGGCTGTTTCTGGAATAATGCTACTGTCCCCAATATTAAAATGGCTGACACATGTCGAAAGCTTTCCACATGATAGCCACTACTGCTGGCAGTTCGCATGGAATTAGTGCTTTTCTGCTCCCAGCAACTCCATGGGGAAGGCGCCGTGTTATCCCACTTTGGCTGTGGAGGGGAGGGAGGCGCAGACAGGTGGAAGAGCTTCCCGGGCCCCACGGCGAGCAGCCACTAGAGACGCAGGATCCAGCAACCCAGCTAGCCAAGCATGCTACTCCCCTAAAGAATTTTACATCAGAACCTGGGCAGTTGCCATCTTAGAAAATGGAAGTCAGCAATGCAGCGGCCCCTGCAGAAACGGAATGAGTATTTCCCCCATCATGGTCTTCAACCACTCCCCGTTTCTCACCCCAACGCAGCTTGCACACTCGGATTTGGGCCTCTGGATCCACCTCTCCACAGCGGCTCTCTGTGAAGAAGAAGTCTGCTCAGCAACTGTTTTCTGCTCTCGTACTGGTCTGTTTCCCACAGGACTTCCTACCTTGGTCTTACCCTGTCCTTCATCAGTGCCCCCGAATGTCAGCTTCGGGATCTGACCTCACTCCCTGCTGCCCTTCATCTAGACGGACCTTCTGCTTCAAATCCATCTGTGCAAGTTGCTGTGGAATATGGTTAAGTTTACAGCTAGATCCGGCGATAGGGGAGCTCCTGGGCTAGAGAGTTAATGCCTTAAAACCCAGAGAGGCTCCCCTCCCAGGCTAACCTCCTCGGAACAGAGCAATCACTGCAAACATCTAATGGCCTCACGGATATGCAGGCATGAGCCGGGGAAAATTAGGGATCTCCAGAGAAAGGTGATTCAAACGTGGAGAGTAACGTGAAGTGAGAGAGATCAGGAGTCAAAGCACTATGGCCCTAGGGCAAAATCCAACTGACTGCCTGTTTATGTAAAAACTGTTACTGAAACTCAGCCACCTGCATTCTCTGAGGTGTTGGTAGGGGTTTCCACCCTACAGTGGCGGAAGTGAGAGGCTGTGAGAGAGACTCCATCACTCACAATGCTTACCTGGCTCTTAGCAAACATGTTTGCTGGCCTCGGGTTCATATAATGACTTGGAAGTAGAGTCTACTTAAATGCATTTTAAGCCATTAAAATATTTATTACTACTCAACACAGGTATGTGGAAGAATTTTCTTGGGAAAAGCTCGCAGCCTATCGAGAGGAACAAAATGGCAAAAATAACTCACAAAACGATAATGCCGTGGGATGGGTTCTGTGATAAAAGGCTATACCAAGAGTTTATTGAGCTGCCAAGAAGGGAATAATTAGTCCTGCCTAGGGAGTGGAGATGGCTTCACCGAGCCAGAGATATGTCGTGGGGTTTGAGTCCCTTTCTGGATTAATGTAGAAGTTAGAATTAGTCTGGGCAGAGGAGAGAAGATGCTGGAAAGCACAAAGAAAGGAGAAAACAAAAAGCGTTCGGGGAAGGCTTCTTCGTGCCACCGAGCAGCTGGTGGGGCCGTGAGTGGGGCCTCGTGGGAGAAGTGCCACTTAACTCCTTTCGCTTCTACTGTGAGCTTTTTAAAAAAGTTTATTTCAAGAGTTAGTCAGCAAGAACAGACACTAACCGGATCACTGGGTCTGAGGACTTCTCAGAAAAATAACAAATTCTCCAGATAAAGGATCTGAAACAAGAAAGTAGAAGGTGGCAGAGAAGCAAAAAAAAAAAAAAGATGCGTTCACGTGTTAGGATCCTTGGGTATAAAAAAGCATTTTAAATTTCCCACAGGCCCAACTGTGGATGGTTGACCATGAGAATAAATAATGATAGTAACACATGATAACCCCACGCGATCCGGTAAGAATCCGTGAGACCATACTACAGCTCTGGAAAGTGAAAATAAGTTAACAAACGGGAGAGGAGGGAAAGCCCTTCCTTACAACTGAATGCCACTAATCAATGTAGAAGGGATCGTGTAATTAGACAACCAGCATTTGGCAATTATGACAGTAATAACTGCTTTGGGCAAAAATTATCAGGGAAGGCCAGAACTCATGGGTGAAAACATAAAAAGAAACAGGATATTTGTGTAGTCTGAAAACACATCCTTAGAAGATAATTATTAATTTTAAAAAAATATTAAGTTTCCATCAGGGAAACTTGGCAGAAGACATCCTCACTGACAGATCAAAGTTAAGGTCACCAGGAGGGATGCAAGCAGACCCCGTGTGCTTACTGAAGAGATGAACCCGGACACTATGGTGCTTCTGTGGTATTCTTGCCCTAAGTGCGTAACGTGGAGATAATTATAGGAAACATCACACAGCCCAAATGATGGGAAGGTCTACAAAATAAGTGCCCTGCAATCTTAAAACATGTCAAGATCATGAAGGACGAACAAGGCTGAGGAAATTTTCTAGATGAAGGGAAGGTAAAAAGACGCGGGGTCTAAACACAGAAACCAGTGGAAGGTCCTGGTTCGGATGCTAGACCCGAGTGTTTTTTTTCTCTTGTGCTCTAAAGAACGTCAGTACCATAAAACTGGCCTCATTTGGATGAATTTGTAGACGAGATAACATGCTTTCAACAGCGTTACTACTCTGATCGGATCATTCTTGTGTGGTTGTCGAAGATTAAAAAAAAAAAAAAAATATATTTTGTTTTAGGAAATACCCCTCTGCAGATGAGAGGTAAAGGGGCGTAAGGGCCACAGTTTACTGTCAAATGGTTGGGGGAAGGGGAAGACAAATTAAGCAAATGTTGAAAATGTGTAAGTTTCAGCTTCTTACTGTTGAATTTGTTAGTTGTGGGCTTGTCATATATGGTCTTTATTATGTTGAAGTACATTCCTTCTATGCCTAATTTGTTGAGTCTGTATCAATAAAGAATATTTAACTTTGTCAAGTAACTTTTCTGTATCTACTCAGATTATTATATGGTTTTTAATCTGCAATTTTGTTAAAGTGGTGTATCATGTTTACTGATTTGCATATATTGAACCATCCTTGTATCCTAAGAATAAATCTCACTTGATTATGAAAAAAAAAAAAAAAAAGAAAATGTGAACATTGGAGAAATCTGGGTGACAAGCATAAAGGAATTATCTGTGTTCTTTTTGAAACTTCCCTGTAGGTCTCAGTCCTTTTCAAAATAAAAAATAAAGACAAAATCATTTATGTTTTGAAAGACAGACTTCTATAACAAAGGCTCTAGAGTCAGACCAGTCCATCCCCATGTGTAAAGTGCTCAGGACCGTTCCAGAGTCTACCCCCTCCCAGGCACCCCAGGGTTTGGCCCAGACACTTAGCCAGCTTGACGGACCGGCCGGTCCCCAGGACTTCGTTCACACCCTGCCCACTTCTGGCTTCCCCTGTGCACTTGGCTCTGTTGGATTGTTGTGCTATAGGTTCCATAACCCTCCATAGGCGTGCCTGGGTGGTCCAGTGGGTTAAAGCCTTTGCCTTCAGCTCAGATCATGATCCCAGGGTCCTGGGATCGAGCCCCACATCAGGCTCTCTGCTCACTGGGGAGCCTGCTTCCTCCTCCTCTCTCTCTGCCTGCCTCTCTGCCTACTTGTGATCTCTGTCTGTCAAATAAATAAAATCTTTAAAAAAATAAAATAAAATAACCCTCCATAGAAAAAGTCATAAGTAATCATAGAGTCAACCCAAAAGTTTAACCCCTTTAGCTTCCCCAACGTGGCTCCTTCTCTTCCTGCAACTAAGAAGAACATTCTCGTGGCCAACCCGATCTGCAGACCTTCGGTTCTTCAGAAGAGAACGCGGGAAGGGAATGGGGATGAGGGTGAAGAGCGCAGGGGCAGTGAGGTGGGGAGGAGGAGAGGGTGGGGAGTGGGGGAGAGCAGGTGATGGCAGCAGAAACTGCAGAGGGGACAGAGACCTGCTGCGTGTGGGACAGAGAGGGTCATCCTAGCTCTCTAAAGGACAAGGGAGTTACTTTTTATTGACTTGAATGGTTAGACCGTTACATCGCTTGGTGCTTCCACTTTCCTTTCTTGGCTCCTGGTGAGGGGTTACCCTTGGGATACAACCAAGAAGGACGCTTCCTCCCTGCCACCCCCCCCCCCCCGTTAATGCCCTCGGAGTCCATGTACCTGAATCCTGTCCGATCCGGGCCGGCAACAGAGAAGAATTGCCCGTTATCCGGCACTTGGGCAGGAGCGGATTAGGTACAAATTGGGTGGGAAGTGATATTTTAATGGTTGGATCAACTGTAGATAGTTATGTTTTACTTTTTTAAATGCATGGGTTTAAAATTATGCTACCCCGCACCTCCATTAACCCCTCCACGCTTCACATACACTTTTTTTTTCTCTCTCTCTATGAAGTGTATGTGGATAATCGCCTCCTATTTCAAATGGGGAGGGTGATGTTGATAGAAGTCACTTAATTCCCATGGCAAGTGGAAAAAAGCCACGGCCCTTATTAATACAGGGAGCCCACGTGACTCCTCCCCAACGTGGGCAATTATCTTCTCTCCCTCTCTTCCCCAAAGGTTTAGCAGGATAAGCCACTATCTGCTTTTTGAGATGTCTACCTGCTGTCACTGAGTCCCCCATCCTTATCGGCAAAGTACATTGGTGTGTTTCTGAGATCGCCGTAGCCTTGATATTTTCCTTTTCAGCTTAGTAAGCCCTTTGGGATCTTTCAAGATAAAGCCATTTCATAAATGTAGCTGTATTATGGAATAAAATACTTTATAGGGGACTTCAAGAAAATTACATTAGTCTAGGCCTCTTTTCTTCACGGGGCACTACCACTCAGATTGTTTTGTAAGTACAGAGCAGGCCCACTGTGGTTTCATTAGATCCCGGCCATCTCTGTTCCTTTTTCTCTTCGGTGTGCGTTTCCTCTCTCGCGTGTGCCGCATCACACTGCACAGACTGAGAGCAGAGCTCCGTGCTGCACACAAAGCCGCTCGGGCAGCCTCCAAAGCCCGCAGCTCCCCCGGGCGCTGGCTGTTCCCGGGGTGAACCGCGGAGCGCGGGACTCGCACAAAGGAGCCGCACACGGCGCGTGGCTGTGTCCAGCCGTGAAAACAAGCCGTGTCTCTCTGTCCTTCCATGTGGCTTTCCCACGGGCTCGCTATACTCCCATAAAAGCAGGCCGACAAGGGCAAGGCAGGAACAGGCTGCCCCCGGAGGGCTTCTCACCTCGAGGGGAAACGGGTGTTCTGCACATTTTGCCGACAGGTGCGGAGCTCTCGGTGACTCTATGGGCTGCTTACTGTGCCCCGCGGACTGTCCTAGGCGTCCAGGACTTGGTGGGCAAATACGAATCAGATACAGGCTTTGTCCCTGGGAGCTCACTTTCTAATGGGGGACGTCGGGCTTTACATCAAGCATCACCGATTGTCACCTGCTCATCACGGTGATTAGAAATACAGGACAAGGTGGGCTACGGGGGAACGTAAGAGGGAGCACACTCGCCTGAGAGGGCAGTTAGAGGCGAGTTTGCGGGGCTGTGCAGGGGTGAGACCACACAAAGGAACAGGGCTGGAGAGCAAGCCTCGACGCAGACGTTCCCTGCCAGAGGGACAGCGCGGACGGAGATGCGAAGATGAGACGCGCTGAACCCCAGGAGGGCAGGGCCGAGGCCCGTGGGGTGGGGACCTGCCAGACCCCTGCGCCGCGGAGAATGGAGGGCTCTGAGAGCGTGCTCAGGGCCGCCTTAGCGCCCGCCCCCCAGGCTGGCTCTGCTGGGGACAAGGATTGGGGCAGATGTACGTATTATGAGAGACCAGTCTGATAACTAAACGTAAGGGCAGGGTCACCTTGATTTACCTGGTGCCAGAGAAGAAGACAAACTGGCTGGGTCTAAGAGGTTTGCGGGGCACAGTGCTGGGGCTCCGGGATGCCGCGTGATGGGCAGCCACAGGGAGAGAGGCGACAGACACCGCACTGTCCCCGAAGGGGTATGAGGGAGGCAGGCAGAATGGGCAAGGATATTGGAGGACCCAGCCTTTCGCTGGACCTGAAGTCAGGCTTCCCCCAGGTTTTTTTTTTTTTTTTTTTTTAAGATTTTATTTATGTATTTGACAGGGAGAGATCACAAGTAGGCAGAGAGGCAGACAGAGAGAGAGAGAGAGAGAGAGAGAGGAGAAAGCAGGCTCCCCGCTGAGCAGAGAGCCCGAGCGGGGCTGGATCCCAGGACCCTGAGATCATGACGTGAGCCGAAGACAGAGGCTTCACCCACTGAGCCACCCAGGCGCCCCCCGCCCCCAGGTTTTAATACTTGAGCTGCCACAGGACTTCTGACATTTCGTATTTACTTTTATATTTCTTCCTTTTGCCCATTGCATACTTTCTTTCCAGTTATTTCTCTAACATTGCTGCCTCCTCATATAGGTTATCCTACAAGATATAGACCGAGGAAGTTTTATGTTTTACCAGAAAAAAAAAAAATCAGTTTTTTTTTTTTTTCATGAATTCGTATTTTGCTTATATGTAGTTTCGCTGCTTGAACTGTTTGGAAGTATTTTTTCCTGGATTCCAAGTCACTAGTAACCATCAGTAATTAGAATTATTAAAACATTAAAAATGATTTAAAAATTATTACATCTTGTTTTTGTATTTTATAGGAAACCAAGCTCAGCACTGTTATAAATAGGAACACGTTGATACTCTTTTCAGGTAGACTTTAAGGAAACAAACCCATCTTCAGAAAGGAAGCGCAGACGGAAGGGTGATTCTCAGATGTTTGGCTGGATGTCCGGAGTTTCACACGCACAGTGTCCGTTTGAATTCTAAACCTTCCGCATCACTACTCTTCTCCTTCTCCTCTCTTGGGAATTTCGTGCATCCCTCCTCTGCTAACCTTCTTTGATTTTACAAAGTAACACAAGCCTCTGTGTGTGTTTTCTACTGTTTCCGTAACACATTACCACAATGGGGCGGCTTAAGACAGCAGAAACTCATTCCCTCAGGGTTCCAGAGGTCAGAAGTGTAAAATCAAGGCGTGGACAGGACCCCACTCCTCTGGAGGCTCGAGGGGACCCTCCTTCTGGGGGGCCCCTGGGGTTCCAGTCTCTGGCTTTGTGATCACGTTGCCCCCCTCCCCGGTGCCTCTGTGCTCCTCTATGTCTCTTACAAAGGCATTTGTAACTGGATTTGTAACTGGTCCACTTGGATAATCCAGGCTTATCTCAAAATCTTTAAGTTAATCACACCCGTAAAGACACTTCCCCCAAATAAACTGACATTCACTGGCCCCTGCGATTAGTGGATGTCTTTTGGTGGGTCATTTTTTGGCCTACCACTGCTTGGATACTATGTTACCCTGGGTTTATGTCCAAGACAGGGGTCTGATTTAGTTCCTCTGGGATAAGGCTCAGGCACTAGGTTCTTGTTTTGTTGAGAAAGTCCCCCCCACCCCGGGACAAAACAAACAAACAAACAAAAAACAAACCCTTGAGTCACAGATGTAGACAGGGAATGGTAAGTTTGTTGAACTGCAGGGAGCTCATTTCAGCTTTTTCTCATTAGGGCCTGAACCTAATATTATGTATCCAGAAGAGTTAGCCTAGAGGAAGAAACCTAAAGGAACAAGAGAATGGAACTTTCATTGTCTGTTTTCTAAGAGTGGGTGGACGGGAGAACGGTGGGTTGGGGGAGGTAGCTAATCAGGAGACCTTCTAGGCATTGCTGAGCTGTGCCTTTGCACTGCTGTGGAAAGTCACGTCTTATCTCTGGGCCTTAGTCTCCTTGCAGGAAGGTGAGCTGGGACAAAGCTGGTTGTGCCCAGGAGGCAGAGACACAATGATACGCTAACATCCCTATGGAACCATAGAATGGGAACATCACAACAGTCCTTGCCAAGTCTGCCCCAGAGCCCGAGAATCCAAATGGGAAGCTTCTGGCAACAAAACAACCATCTGTATGTTGTATTATCCTTTTTTAACCCTCCAAAGCACAACATAAAACAGAAACACCTATACTAAAAGTGATTTGTACTGAGTTCTTCCCATAATTACAAATCACGATGGACTTGTTTGCATTAACAATTGTCATTTTAAAAAGAGAAAACACACTGCAACCTTGTTATAGACACATGAAAAAGCAAACTTTCTCGAGGGTTACAGGAACTGCTTATCGGAGCCAGATCCCTCGGAGCTATGAGAAGCCGACCAGATGGAAACCTGGGTGTCCATCCCTGTGTCTGGGATGTGCACGTTCTTGCCGTGGAGGGGCTGGCTGTGTTGCAGCTGGAGCCCGAGGTGCGATGTCCTTTGTGACGACCAGGAGATGACAACACTTCTATTTTGAGATCCAAGCTGAGTGGGCAGCTCCTGCCTGCGACGCCGCCGCGTTTCATGTTGGCCATGTCCACATACACATTGTTCTTTTTTTCTGTATCTCCAGCCTCCCAGTCGTCCCTCGGGCTCCAGACTCCTATTTCTAAGCACCCACTCCGTGTTTCTACTCGAAATCTGACGGGCACGTTAAATGAAAGATGGGCCTCACCTCCTCCCTGTGTTCACTCCTGTCCAAGTCCTCGCATCCTCAAGACAAACAGAACCACTAGTCACCAACTGGCTCAGGCCCAAAGCATAGTGGTCCTCCCTGGATCCTTTCCCTCAATTCCCATGAGCAACCCCGCAGCAACAGTCAACTGTCCATCGTATCTTCAATGTATCCCTCAAAGTGGACTGCCTCTCGCCACCTCAACCTCATGCGCCCTGCACCGACACCCTTGAGTCTCGCCTGGACCACTGCAGGGGCCCCTCCTGGTTCCTCTGTCTCTACCTTTGCCATCCCAGACCCACGTGGCCAGAGAATGTTTTTTAAAACACACACGAGACCACATGACCCCGCTGCTCAAATCTGTTCAATAGAATGTAATGTTGGGTCCATGGTCAAAGGAGCGAGACTGATACAAAGTGAACGTCAAGCAAAGCTTTATTTCGCGCCAAGCATCGAGAATCAAACTGACCGGCCAGGGCCGTCTCTTGCAAAGAGGCAACAACCCTCTGCCTTACAGACTAGCTTTTAAGGGCAAAGGCCGTGTGGTTGGGCCTGGCCACACACAGGTGGCCAATGAGATTGTAACACACAGAGAAAGCTGCATAGTCCTGCTAGGTCACACATAAGTGCCCAATTGAATTATAATTTATCCTAGAGTAGATATTTGAACTGGGCTATCACCTTGGTCAGAATGGGCGCCCAAAAGGCACCCAAAGGCACCCATACTCCTTGGTAGCTAGGAGACAGTATGTGACCCCACTGATTGAATATCTCCCCCTGGCCTGACCCACTCTTGTATTTGAGCTCTGTTACCTAGGACTAGTTTCCGGAACTTGTTTTAAGTAAGTCCCCTGGGGGCGGGGCGGCAGGGACAGTTTACGTTTTACTGTATAAAGAACAAAGTCATTGTTTAACCGGATGGAATCACTCTGGCTGAATAGGCCCTTGCCGTAAAATGCTATGGCCACTCTAGAAAATAGCTTGGCAGTTGTTTGTTTGTTTGTTTATGTGAGACAGAGAGAGTGCAGCTGGAGGAGGGGCAGAGGGAGAGGGAGAGAGAGCATCTCAGCAGACTCCACGCTGTGCTCAGAGCCCACCTGGGATCATGACTGAGCTGAAATCAAGAGTCAGATGCCTAGCTGACAGAGCCACCCAGCACCCTAGCCATTTTTTTTTTTTTAATAAAAACAAAACATGTAAAACCATATAACCCAGCCACTGCACTTGGAGGTGTTTGTCTCGGAGAATGGAAACTTCCAAGCAAACAAAAACCTGCCCACAGATGTTCATAGCTACCTTATTTATAATTGCTGAAGGAACTGTGGTACGTCCAAACCATGAAACACTGTCCAGCAACATGACACCGCATGTCAACTTACACAGGAAAAGAGACTTTGCTGGGGGAAGTAAGTTTGCTAATCAGTTGTTTCAGATTGTCCTGGATTATTCAGGTGGGCTCAGTGGAATCACAGAGTCCTTAGAAGGAGAGAGAGAGACAGAAGAGAATGTCAGAGCAATAGGACTGTACAAAACAATTGTCAGAGAGAGGAAAACCTGCCGGCTTTGAAGACGGACGAAGGGGCCATGGGCCTCTAGAAGCAAGAAAGGGGAAGAAAATAGGTTTTGTGCTAAAATCTCTAGGAAGGAAGGCAGCCCTCCAGACCTTGATTTTAGCCCATCGAGACCATGTTGGACTTGAGACCTCCAGAACAGTAACAGAGTAAGTCCAGGCTATTTTCAGCAACGAAATTTGTGAAATTTGTGGAATTGGCAACAAGAAATTATGAGAGGGGGCCAAACACCATTGTCCCCGACCAATTGTCATTCTGACTTTAGTGAGATGAGTATCCTTTAATTATGCTGCTTCACCAATGTTTTCTTGTCTGTGTCTTCTTTTTAAACAAAACATGAATTTGAAATGTAGGAAAGATACAGGGAGATAAACATGAATTGTGAAAGAGAAGCTCTCCAAATAACAGGGAATTTTCTTGTTTTATAGATGCTGTTGCTGTGAAAGATAATTATTTATATCTGAAAGGGAAATGTCAGGTATTGGTTACAGCTGTCAGACCATGAACACTGCTGGGAGAGCCTGGCTCCTTCCCCAAATACCATACAGTGTAGATTTCAGCGATGCCATGGAAGTCTAAGCACAGTTCAGTTTGATCTTTAATCTTCTCTTTTCACACAAGGCAATTCCTGGGGTGGTTTGCATTCATTTCAAGAACTTCCATTTCAGCCTGGAAAGAAGGTCATACTCAGCGCTCAGGCTGAATACTCCTAAAATTTGCTTGCTTTCCCGGATAAAAACATCTGAAGGCCTTGGGGCAGGGCATGTCCTTCCTTGTTGATCCCACGGGACCCACCACTTCCTCCTACATGACCCCTGACTGCTCCTGGTCCTTGAGGACAACCTAGCATGTGATCTGGGCCTGGTGATCCCTGAGCTGAATGACCCCTCAGTGCATGTCTTCGGCTGAGACTTCCACACAGACTTGGCACCCAACTATCCGATGCCTGTTTGACATCTCTGTGCATGAATCCTTGGACCACTTAAAACCTAACATGTCTACAGCTGCTCTCATTGTCTTCCCGTCATACTTGCTTTCTCCCCTGTGTTTCCCATCTTGGTGAGCTACTCAATCAATTCATCAATTTTCTTATGATTAATTTTCAAGATTTCTTTGTCTCTGCCGTACCCTTAGCAGGAGACCATCACTGGATTCTTCCAATTCTACCTTCTAAGTTTCTCGGCCTCCTCTCCTTTCCGTCCTACTGCTTCTGCTGTACCCATGCTCAAGGAGGGGACCTTGTGTCACATGATCAAGCACAAGCAACATGCTGGATACTTTTGTGTGAATGACCTCAGCAAGTCCCCTCAGCATCGCTACGAGGTAGATAATTCCTATTCTCATTGTCAGAAACAGAGATTGATATTAAGAGAACTCCGGTGTCTTTTCCAAGGCCAGACAACAAGGAAACTGGGGTTCTAATTTAGGCATGTCTCACTCCAGAGTTCGAGTACTTAGTTACTAATCTGTGAATTTCCTGAGAGAGGAACAGAGTGGAGGTCGCTCAATCCATCTTTGTCATCCCTTGGACAAATGTGGGTACCCTGGGCCAGGCAGATTAGGAGAAAGAAAAGCCTTAGTTATCATGCAGAAATGGGAGCATGCAAAGGAGTGAGTTCTCATTCTCCAGCAGCTACGTCTCCCACAGTGGTGGTAGCTGATAACAATAATGGCAAAAGCTTGAGAGATATTTACTGTCGTAACTAATATGAGGAACCTTTTATTAAGTGCTCATCATCAGCTAGGATTTTCCTAAACATGCACCATACTTTATGGCGTATTCTTGTGAAGAAATGAAGCCCAGAAAAGTTAAGAAACTTTGTCAGTATCATAATGTCAATAATGACGCATGTAGACATCTCTGAGTCCAGAGCCGGTGTTCTTCACCCCTATGACATACTGGACCACACAGTTGTTCAGAACAGGATATGGATTCAGAAGAGAGCAGGTGGCATGTACAAACGGTGTATACTTGGGCCAGTACTTAACATCTCTGAGCTTGGTTTTATGGTTTCCATTTTCTTTTATTATTATTATTATTATTATTTTTTAAAGATTTTATTTATTTATTTGACAGAGAGAGATCACAAGTAGGCAGAGAGGCAGGCAGAGAGAGAGAGGAGGAAGCAGGCTCCCTGCTGGGCAGAGAGCCCGATGCGGGACTCGATCCCAGGACCCTGAGATCATGACCTGAGCCAAAGGCAGCGGCTTAACCCACTGAGCCACCCAGGTGCCCCGGTTTTATGGTTTCTAAAATGGGGTGTCACTGCCAACCTTCTGGTGGCCTTCATCTCAAAGTTCCAATATCTGACACAATCGGCTTGGAAACCCGTTCAGTTGTCAAGAAAAGAGTGGTAGAACTCCAGTGCTCACAACTCCACCGAGATTGTACATTATTGGAAGAGAAATTCACTTCTATCTCCAGATTAGTTTTACACAAAAGAATGTAACCCTCCCCAAAATGCTACCTGCCTCCTAAAGAAAGACCAATATCCCCTGATCTTCCTTGTAGCAAATTATGGTTATGTGAACAATTGCCAAGGAGATATGGGCAAGGGGAGTGCCACTTCTCAACTGCATATTATGTACTTCCTGTCCCTCCTTCCCACAGACCGGAATGGGAGGTTCTGAAGGAGAGAGATTGTCCTGATTGCCCTACGCCTTTTGGAATCATGAGGACAGAAAAGACATTCCACAGATGCCAGAAAACAAGAGAGGAGCCAGGTCTTAAAGATTCAGTCCTGCACTTCTCACTCCAACAGACTTTTTTTCTCTCCATCTGTCTCCACAAGATCCCCAAGTGACAGAGAGGAGCCCCCACATCAGTCCAGGACTGCTTATGCCTAGACTATCCCCAGAGAGAGAAATGCACATCTACCTTATTGACATCACTGCCATTTGGGACTTTGCGGTGGCATCCGAATCCATATTGTAACTAATGTGAAGAGAGGATGAAAACCCACTGAGCCGTATGCTATTGAAAAAGTACTTTTTAAGGTTCGGCTTATGCAAAGATTCCAATGCAAAAGAAGCTGGCACACTGTAGGGGTAGTAAAAGGTTTGGTTCAGTTCTGATCAATTTGGAACATCTGGCAAGGGAGTTGGTGAAAACAAAACTGGTGCTGGGTCACGAAGAGTGTGTTTACCCATGTTAAAAAATAGGAACTTGTATATACAATGGAATATTATGCAGCCATCAAAGAAAATGAAATCCTGCTATTTGCAACAATGTAGATGGAACTAGAGTGTATTACACTAAGTAAAATAGGTCGTTCAGAGAAAGACAATTATATGATCTCACTTACATGTGGAATTTAAGAAACAAGACAGAGGACCATAGGGGAAGAGACGAAAAAAATAAAACAAGACTAAATCGGAGAAGAAGAAACCCCATAAGAGACTCTTAATTATAGGAAACAAACTGAAGGTTGCTGGAGGGTAGGAGGGTGGGGGAATGGGGTAACTGGGTGACGGACATTAAAGAGGGCACATGATATAATGAGCACTGGGTATTATATAAGACTAGTGAATTGCTGACCTCTACCTCAGAAATCAATAATGCATTATATGAATTAATGGAATTTAAAATAATTGAATTTAATTAATTGAATTTAAATTTAAAAAATGAAAAAGTAAAAATAAAGGAAACAAAGTTAATTATAGGAAAGGCAAATCCAATCTATAGTGACTAGTTATCAGTGGTTGACTAAGCTGAAGGTGGGTCTTTGATTCAAAAAGTACATGAGACGTGTTCTAATGAGCACTGGGTGTTCCATGGAAGTGATGAATCACTAAATTCTCCTGAAACCAGTACTATACTACATGTTAACTAACTAGAATTTAAATAAAAATTAAAATAAAGAAAGAATATGGACTTGAACCTGAAGCAATGGCTATCAAGAGGAGTTCCAAAAGGGAGTGACATGATATTTCTGAGTTTTGGAATGGTCCACCAGCTTGGAGCAAAGGCTGTAGACTCCAGAGTTCGGGAGAAGAGTTGCCAAGCAAGAGATGATGGTGGCCTTGACATAGGGTGGAGACAGGATGGAGAGAAGGGGGTGTGTGTGGGAAATACGTGGGAGGCTCTAACGTTAAGACTTGGTGACTGACTGGTAGGTGGATGGGGGGAGATACAGGCAGGAGCAGGAGTCCTGGCCAAGTTTGTGGTTTGGGGTATAGCATGGGAAGTGGCACCCTTGAGATGCTAAGGTAGGAACCATCCACAGGAGAAAAAAAAAAAAAAAAAAAAAGGTTTGGGGCTGGATGGAAGGGGGAATTTTGAGTAGATTGTGAGTTTCACTCTGTATTTAGAGAGTATGACATGCTAGTGGGACATCCCAGAGTAATGTTCACGAGGCAGAGTTAAAAAATAATAAACCCATGACAGTGACAGTGATGGCATCGACTGCTTATGTAAAAGCCTTGATGTAGCGTTCTCACAACTTGGTGGTAAGAACCACCAAGATTTTCTTGTTGTTGTTCCAAGTTAGATCATACTCAGACAACCGTGAGAGCCGACAGGACCCCTCTTAGCCATCACTGTCCTCACAGGTACTAATAGAATTGGCTTATTTTGATTTTTCTAGGTGGAAGCCATTCCACAAAGCGTTCTTTCTCTTTATTTAAATTGCACTAAGCCCCTGTTGGGGAAGAGGTTTTCCATTTCTTTCTTGTGTGGCTTGTAATTAACCATACAACAGCATGAACAGATGATGCGGCATTTTTGAGCGGAGCTCGCCTCAGATGGAGGAGGAATTATCAGGATGTTGGAGCGGCTTGCTATGGAGAGGACCCCAACAATGACTCAGCAGTGCATCTGTGGGTACAGTTCCTCTTAGATTTCTTTTTTCTCTTACTAAATTGCATTCGTTTCTGTCCTTCCACTCCATTCCCAGCCCCTAACACGGTGCCTGACTCACCGCAGGTGCCAAACGAAAACAACAAATGCGTGTTTAATGAACGGCCATCCATATATGCTTTAAATTCTAGCTATTTGGAAACTGCAGACCAAAATTACTCTTCATGGAAACACACATCGCTACACCCAGTGGGGTTAACCAGACAACCCGTCATCATAAATGGAATGGATAGTGATGCAGTTAAAGTATTAATCTTCTACAAGTAAAAAGCAAGAAGAGCAGGCATGGAGATCCAGGACCAGCTTAAGTCAACTCTGATAATACACACAACATTTTTCTCGAATACGCTAGGGATTCTCAAAATCTATGTTTGCAAAAGCATGGTAGTGATTTTTCTCCTTTGCCAAACAGTGCAAGGCAGGCAGCCTGCTCATTTGAACAGCAGATTAAAGTCATCAATAAACTCCAGGACCACTTTGGAGAAGAGTCTGGTAGTTCTGCAAAAGGTTAAAAATAGAGTTGCCATATAACCTAACAAGTCCACTCCTAGGTAGATACCCAAAGGAAATGAAAACATATGTCTATATAAAGTTTATAAACAAATCTCCATAGCAACATTATTCATAGTAGCCCCAAGTGGGAACAACGTGAATGTCCATCATGTGATGAATGGGAGAACAAAATATCCCTGTTACTGATATGATTTAGCCATAAAAAGAAATGAAGTACTTATACACATGGCAGTAGGGATGAACCTTTAAAACATGCTAAATGAAGGAAGCTATAAAAGATCACATAATGTATGATTCCACTTATATGAAATGTGCAGAAAAAGGCAAATCCATAAAGACAGAAAATAAGCTGTTGGTTCCCAGGGGTTGGGGGTAGGATGGAGGAAAGGAGGCATGACTACTAATGCACATAGAATTCTTTTTGGGGTAATGAAAATGTTCTAAAATTGATTCTGATGGTAGTTGTACAACTCTGTGAATATACTAAAAACCATGGAACTGTACACTCTAAATGAGTGAATTATATGGTATGTGACTCCTTTCTTAATCAAGCCATTGTAAAAACAAAACAAAACGAAATCTCCAAGAATCAGAACTCATTTAATAGGCTATCGTGTATGGGTAGGCTTAGTCATAGGTACAAATAAACTTCTATGGGGAAGGCACGTCATCACAAGTGCTCTGTGACTTTAGCTCACGAGGTCCTGGCTTCCTCCTCTGCTGGACAGGAACATGGCCGACGCTATGCCCACAGCAGCAACCTGTTGGTCCACATATCCTGTGCTGCTGGTTCACGTATCCTGTGCTGCCTTCCCCTCCCTTCTCCATTCCCACCAGAACTTCCTGGCATCACTTCCCAAATAAACAAGTGGCACCAAACCCTTGTCTTTGAGTCTGCCTCTAAGAAAACTCAACTTAAGACCAGAGATAATTAAACTGCCTTCTTCCTGCATTAAATTATTAAACATGGAGCATTTTCAGCACGGTGCCTGGCCACTTAATAACCATTAGATATCACTGTTATTATTACTGTGTGCTATTATTGTTGAAAACTGGAGTTTCCCATCAGATCTTCTAGATGAAGGGTGCGTCTGGAAGACTGCTTTGGTCTTCCTACATACATGAGAAATGCCAAGCCAGTATTGGGCTTGTTATTCTACTACCAAGCATCAGTTTATTTTCCCCTCAATTTCAAAGACTTTATCTAGAAAACTGCACAGATTAAGTAATAATTCATTTGCTCTCCTATGTTTTATTAATCAAAGGCATATATAACTGCCAATCAGAGCTTCTGATCAGCATGAAATTACGAGGGTCACCACACAAAGCGAATATCATTTCAGTCAAAAGCAAAAAATCTTGATGTTTTTTGTTAGTCTGTGAAGCTCTGTCACTTGTAAAAGTATAATTATATTAGATTTTCTGAAATATTTAAAAGAACCTGCAGACCTCCATTGCTATCATCATGGTCTCCTAAGACCCAGGAACTCCATGTTGGCAATTTCTGATTTAATAAGCCAAAATTCATTAAGAAGTACGCTTGTTTTTGTTATAAAAATTGCAGCAATAGAAACCTTTATGGCTCTATTTGGCAGTAACCTTTCCTTAAATGATGAGAAAATAAAGGATAAATGGATTTTTAGTAATGAATATCTTTATCTTGACCTTTTCACCATGAAATAGTCCTGAATCTGAGAGTGGCTGGGTTACTGTAAGAGGCTACGCCATTTCAAGTTCCCCACTATAATATTTAGACATCACAATCTTCGAAGAAGACTGGTAGGAAAGATGAGGAGAGAGGAGAGAATGAGCAGTTCAGAAGAGTAGGGAAAAGTCGAATCTCATTCTCTGTGGCTTAAGGCAAAAATCACTTACTAGGGTTGTGTTCACAGGCAGATGAACTGTGTACATTTGCGTGGCCATCTGAATTCACCCTCCCTCCTCTACCCTGCTGCGTCCTGTGGTGGTGCATCTGGAAGACAAGTCCTCAGACTTCCAGCTGGGTTTAGCAAGTCAAGAACACCAGCAAGAGGTGGGAGATGGAGGAAAGCAAGGCAGGGGGTCAGTTCTTCTGTTTTGAAGGTCGTGAAGGTCATGAAGTTCATGAAAGTCATGAAGGTCATGAAGGTCATGAAGGCTGGCTGCATCCTTCACCTGAAGACTGCAGTCTTGTCCCTGGCAGCCCTTTCCACATGTCATTCTCTGATTCAGGCTCTGGCAACTACTTTTTCCCTTTGCCCCATAAGCTTTGCTGTGATGATGGTGCCCCTCCCCCATTTCTAGGTCCAAGAGGCTGAACAATGCCTTCTGATTCCCCTACGTGTTGTCCATCATCTTGGTCCATATTAACTTTATGACATTCACTTCGATTTAACTACTTTAATTGTGCCATCTGTCCTCTGCCAGGACTCTCACTGGTTTGCCCAGAGAACCTAACCGAAAACTAGAGGGAAAGAGATCCAGGTCGATGTATTCAAAGCAGGCCAGTGTCTTGTGGCACAGAGAGAATAAAAAATGATGGCTGTGGGGGTGCCTGGGTGGCTCAGTGGGTTAAGCCGCTGCCTTCGGCTTAGGTCATTTCTCAAGGTCCTGGGATCGAGCCCCACATCAGGCTCTCTGCTCAGTGGGGAGCCTGCTTCCTCCTCTCTCTCTCTGTCTCTCTGCCTACTTGTGATCTGTCTGTCAAATAAATAAATAAAAATCTTTTTAAAAAAAAATGATGGCTGTGTTTCTGGAGGTGCCGACAGTCTATACCTAAACTTCTAGGATCCCCAGTATGTAACATAAAGGTATAATATAAAATAAATTGTGTTGGTATGTTAACAATATGATTCACAGAAAACGCTTATTATACCATATAACACATAGTAAATAATTAATAGACCTTATTATATTCAAACATCTGTAGAAAAAATCCTGTTTATTCCTGCTTTGAGAAAAATGAAAAATGCTTTTTTCCATATGCTTGGGGTTTGAACTCGAGTTAGAGTTGTCATTGCAGTAAGGGGACAAATTACGAGCTAGCCAGCACTCATTGAGAGCTTACTCTTTGCCTGGGATGGTGCTCATTACTTTCCAAGTGCTGTCTCATTTAACACAACAGTACTATTAGGGAAGTAATTTAAAAATCATCCTTCTACAGATGAAAAAACTAAGTAGGCTAGTAGGATTGAGAAAGCTTCCCAGGCTTACGTGGTACAAAATCGTAGAAGGGGCATTTGAACCCAGACCCACGGAGCCATGGTCAGTATCCAAGATGCCCATTTACAAGTGACAGATCCTTCAGAGCAAATCCTGAGCAACTTGAGGGGCGTGGAATCAGGCTGACTGAGTGTAGAAAAATGTCTACGCATTTATCATTGTCAAAACTCCTTTCAAGAAAATATGCTGTAATTGTACATTTAATTCAACCCAACACAACACAGTGTTCCAACGAAGCGTACAGCAAAACGACATGTGTCGAGATTGTGACCCTGTTGGGAGGGAGTCTTGTTAAAACTTGCACTGAAGAAAAATGACAAACAAACAGATGCAGTGGTTTATTGGCCTCATCTCTTTGTGGCAACTCTGTGGCTCCTGGGAAGGAAATGGAACACTTAGGAAAACATGCTGAGCCCCTCACGTCTGGTGGGCATATGATAGCTATACTAATGAGAGAATTTATGTCCTTTATGTTTTGGAATATTCACCAAACTCCCCCCTGGGGAGACCATCATGAACACTGGAGAGAATGTGGGTCAGTGATGAATGGATCTCCTCTCTGAAGTTCTCTGGGTCTCCCTCTACTTGAGCCAAGCCGGCGACTGTCTAGGGAAGCACTTGAGTCCTGGAGATGGTTTGTATGAGGGAACTGGGCATCTTGACACAATGAGGTTAGATTGCCATGGACTGGGGCTTGTGCAGTGGTCTAATCTGAGAATCTGAATGTGGTCACTGGTGGTGCTGCTTGTCAGGGGACCCCAACACCTTCATGGTGAGCTATATGCCAAGGGCTTTGGAAGAGACGAAAAGATCTGTCCTACCTCCGTCTTACCACTACAAATAACTGGATATCAGCACCTACTGCTTATGTCTATACCTTCAGCACCAGGAGGGATGCATCTTAGGAGGTCAATTTATAACTGGTGGATCAATGAAAAGTCATCCCTTCTTCAGAAGCATGGATGGCCTTTCCTCTTAAAAGATTAGGAAGAGGTAGGGGAAGTACAATATGGACATTCCCTTTTGCCAGTACGTAGTCTCACAATGATTCCACACACTTTGGGACAAGACTCCTACACAGTCATCCCACCCCTCCCCCATCAAACATGGCTGTTGTGTCCTGTATCCTCACCTCCTGGCCACAAATGATTGATCCAAGGAAAGTACCTGAATCAAACTGGATCACTTAAATTCTCTTCAGGGATATGAAATTTAGGACACAGAAACATGGAAATGGGTGACATTCAGACATGATGTTGGTGGGAGAGTTCTAGAAGAAATGCTAGCACTCAGACATGAATTTGTTTCTGTCCCTTTATGAGTCAGTCTTTCCTTTGCTTCCATGCATATACCACTATCCCACGCCTACAGGTTGAGTTGTGCCCTCCTCCAAAGTGTGTTGGGGGTCCTAACGCTTAGTACCTCAGAGTATGACCTTATTCAGAGACAGGGTCTTTATCAAGTTAAATGATGTTATTAGGGTAGACCTTAATTCCATATGTCCATAAAAAACAAGAAAATTTGGACACAGATGCAGATGCACACACAGGGAGGATGCCACATGAAGTCCGAGATAGGGGTCATATTGCTATAAGGCAAGGAATGCTGAAAATTTCCAACAAACCCCAATAGCTGAAACAAAGGCATGGATCAAATTCTCCTTCACAGCGTTCCAAAGGAAGCAACACTACCCATACTCTGCTCTTAGATTCCTAGTTCCCAGAACTGTTGAACAATAAAGGTCTCTTGTTTAAGCCACTAGTCTGTGGTGCTACGTTATAGCAGCCTTAGCAAACTAACACACTCACTGGTGACATATTTCTTTCTTCTTTCTTTTCTGCCTAATATTAGAGTGGATTCCTGTTGCTTGCTCCCAAGGGAAACTTAACTAATATTCCAAAGAAACCATACTGAAGATTGAATCTGCCTTCAAATGAAATCTTCATATAAGGGGTGTGGTTCCCATCAAGCAATGAAAGCAAAATTGAGTTAAGCAAAGTGACTCGTAATTAACAAAAGATGCTGTATCACAGAAACCGAGGAGATCCACTTAGACCAAAGAGGAAGTGACGACTCAACAGTCTTTCTCACGTGAAAGAGGAGAAAAACAATTTGCTGTAGAGAAAGCTTTATTTCTCCAACTAGTGCCAGCACAAATAGAAGAAAACAAAAAACTCTTAAGGGCAAATAAATTGCTTTTTTTGTCTTCGATCACACCTATCACAGAAAAGGCAATTATAAAAATAAATGTATGCATTAAAATATTAGCCCTATTAAAAACTGTCAGGACGGGACGCCTGGGTGGCGCAGTTGGTTAAACGACTGCCTCCGGCTCAGGGCGTGATCCTGGAGTCCCGGGATCGAGTCCCACATCAGGCTCCCAGCTCCATGGGGAGTCTGCTTCTCCCTCTGACCTTCTCCTCGCTCATGCTCTCTCTCACTGTCTCTCTCTCTCAAATAAATAAAATAAAATCTTAAAAAAAAAAAAAACTGTCAGGACATCTCCTATTATGGGTTGAGTTGCATCCCCCAAAAGATATGTTGAAGACCTAATTCTCAGCACTTTTGTATATGACCTTATTTGGAAATAGAGTCTTTGGAAACATAACCAAGTTGAGATGAGGTCATTTGGGTTGGCCTGAATCCAGTGTGACTGGTGTCCTTATAAGAAGAGGACGATGCACTGTGAATACACAGACACAGAGGGAGACCATGTGACGGAAGAAGCAGAGATTGGATGGATTCAGCTACAAGCCAAGGAACATCTGGGACTATGGAAACCTAGAAGAGACAAAGAAGGATCCGCCCCCTAGAAGAAGTGATGGGAGCACGGCCTTGCCCATACCTTAATTTCAAACTCTGGACTCCAGAACTTTGGAAGTGTATGTTTCCATCATTTTAAGTCACCCAATTTGTGGTACTTTGTTATGGCAGCTCTAGGGAATATATATACCCTCTCGCCCCAAATTTTGCCCTGGGCCACAGAGGAGGGTGACTTGTGGTAATTTGATTGTGATTTTCTCACAATACAGAGTTGGAAGATAATCACATTAGCTGAATCCTTCATAGTAATATTGAAAGTATATTAATCACTTAAAAATTCTAGGCAGGATATATGTAATGATAAGTAACTTCTTTTCTCCCTCTTTCTAGTGCTCATCAAAATATTTTCAGTAAATTAATTTTTCAAAAAAATTATTTTAGAGAGGAAGAGAGAACAAGCAAGGGGGTAGCAGGAGAAGCAAGCTCCCTGCTGAGCAGGGAGCCCGTCTTGGGGCTCAATCCCAGGACCCTGGGATCATGACCCAAGCTGAAGGCAGACACCTAACTGACTGAGCCATCCAGGTAAATTAATGGTAACACCCCAATAAATTGATGTTAAAATAAGCAGTACTTTACAATCATAGTTGAGCACTGGTTTCATTCAACACAGAAGGATTAGCTATTTGGTGACTTTTGGTAAATTTTCAATAAAGGTTCTGCTTTTGAGTGGAGTAAATGAGACAAGTGAGAAAATTCAAGGGAGGGAAAAGCAGCCCTAAGTCACATACTTGAAAGTGACCAAGAGCAAACTTTGTCTTACACTGTGTCCTTTAACTCCATTCTTAGAAGAAAAAGGAAAGAACACCATCAGGGCTGGTGAGGGACTCTTTCTTTACTTTTCAGCAAAGTTCCTCATAACTTTGAACTTTTGATTGTTCCCAAATAATGATCTGTTTGGTCTAAAAATAGTTTTTTTTTTTTTTCCTGCAAGGATAAAACAGAAATTCATCTTCCAGGACCATGTTAAAGGGAGCACACTGAACTCTAACGGGGGAGAAAAGATAAATCTATGGAAAGCTTGCCATGTGTTAAATTTATTGCTGATGTTCCAAGAAAATCTTAATATTTTTAGACCGAGATGGATGTATTTGCAGACAATTTCGGAATATAAAGGAGTCTGAACTGAACATCTGCTTTATTGTCTTGGTCCTAGAGATGACCTCTGTCTTAAAAATTTAGGAAGCATATTTGGGGGAGTAAATATGTAATTTTGGCTTATCCGAATAATTTACTTGGGGAATCAAAATGGTTTTCCATTTCTTTGTTTTGATAGAAGATTAACTTTAGAGGTACTGACTTTATTAAGCATTGTATGACAATGTCTTTCAATGTCCATTAAATAATGCTTAGTAGAGTAAATGTTAAATTACCATGTTATATCTCCATAAATATATGTGAAGTCCATATGAATGCCAAATGAATTCAATACGGTCATTTCTATTACAATAAATGCCAAATGAAGTCAGAGTGATGAGGCACTTAAAATGTCATACACTTCCAACTAGTCCCATTAGGAATTCATGACTGCAGTGACACCCATCCTGGTCAGGGTTTTCATTTTAAATAGTATTTTCAGCAGTTTGTAATAAAACTCCATTTGAGGAATGGATTTCCCCTGAAAATCTAAGAAGATACACTCTAAGTCTGGGAAAGTCGTGCCAAAATAACTTTGGGTACATTGCAAAAGCCCCCACACCTCTCACCTGCACATTTAATGCTTGAATAAAATACATATAGACCATCTGATGATGGTTTTTGAAATTTGAAATGCAAGGAAATATTTCATTTGGTAGATTTCCTCTCTGAACAAAGAGTTCTTTCGAGACGCATCTTTGTAATAATTTAGTTTTATCCTGTTCTTATGAGTTGAGGCAGATGTGTCAGAATGGCACAGAAGACACAAATGGGGGAAACCGAGACACCGTAAAGTCACACTTTTAGTCAAGACTCAAGCATGCGTGACATCTGATTTCATGATCCAATATTTGCAGCGTTTCCAGGATTACCCAAAAATACCAGCTCTGTGACTACTCTCGCCCGCCCTTCTCTGAGCAGGAGGCAGACGTAGGTAGAGTGAATATAGATGAGAGGAGGAAAACAGAACTGGAGGCGTACAAAATGCCGACTGACCGGCAACATCCAAAGGGGTGGTCAGGGCGGTCGCCAGGTCTATGCAAGGAGTCATAGACCCCACAAGTTCCTAGGAAATATAAAGCTACCGTGACAGCACGCCAGCATTGTCGATGTCAGCGGGGCACCCTTCAGAGTAACGGGAGTTAGGAATAATGAAGAGAAACAGCCTTAAACTTTCTTCTACACTTTGATGTATTTTAACATACGTATATATACTCATGACGGCTTTGGCCTAGTGTTACTAGCAAGGCTGTGGTTGTATTGATCTAATCTGCTATAGCATCCCTCGTAAGAAATGCGTCCGCAGCCTAAATGTAAATTCTGCTTGAAACCCTTTGAACGTCACTCTAGTGATTGTATAAATAAATCATTTTGACTTTCAGTGACTTTCTAGGCATATGTAGTGTGTGTTATTGAAATACAAATCAAGTATGTTGAGTTGAGATTTTGTTCTGTTACTGAACCAAGATTACAATTAATTCTGTATGAGGAGATAGGTCAATTTCAGTCTGAGTGCTGACCAGTAAGATATTTTACAACACTGTTCCTTACATTTGAACTTAGATTTTGGAGAAGCTGCTGAGGTTCCCCCTTGCATTTTTCTATCAATCTACCTAATCTCTTCCTCCCTCTATCCACTCATCCATCTCTCCGTGCACCCCTCCACCCATGTACCTAACTGCTTACTCATTTGTTTGCTCAACACGTAACGATGGGTACCTACTTTGTACTAGACGTTGCAAGAGACAGGGAGGGGAGAGTATAAAATCAGGAAGATACATATTCTTCCTTAAAGGAGTTCAGTTGTTTATGGGAAGAAGAAGGTGCAAGATAGCAAGAAAAGTGCTATAGAAGTCAGAAGCAAAAAACCCTAGGGGATGCCAAAAGAGAAGACTATTTATTTCCTTCAAGAGGCCATGGAAACCTTCACAGAGGAGGTGACAGCCAAGCAGAAGCCTTCAAACAAACAGAGCCGGTCCCTGGGAAAGGACTCTGAGGCTGAACCTGAAGATAACTATTTTAGCATGACCACTTACCACCATGCCCTCCATCCACCTGAATCTTTTCGAATACTTTTGAGGATAACAATACTTTTGCTTTATCATAATGCCTCCCGTCCATAACTTTTAAACACTCAGGAAGATGGAAAGAGCAAAGTGATGTTTTCTTTCCTTGCAAGTGAGACTGAGTATCAGAGGGGTGCGATTTTATTACACTGGAGAATTTCCACACCAAAGAGCGGTCTGGCCCAGAGCTAAACTAAATGAAAACAAATGAAACACAAAACCCTTTGTATATATTACAGTAAAAAGTCTGGAGTGGCTTTTTGTTGCTGTTGCCAATGGTGCAGAAAGTCCTGCTTTACATCCTACAAGGTTATGCTCCCAGCTTACACCCCACAGTCTAGAGAACATCATCTTAAAATGATTCTCACTTCACTCAGGGGCTTTCCTGAAATCTACACCAAGGATCTGCAACCTACGGCCTGAGGGCCAAATCTGGCCCATAGCCTGTTCTTGTAAATAAAGCTTTATTAGAACACAGTTGTATCATTGGTTTACCTATCATCTGTGACCACTCCGGGGCTACAGGGGCACCACTGAGTGGTCAGAACAGAAGTCTTATGGTCCCAAAGGCTGACAACGGTTGCTAGGTGGCTCTTCACATAAAGACAACCGCTGCCCATGATCTGTGTTAGGTCCCAAGTGAGAGAAACCTTTGAACTCCTAAAAGCATTGTTGAGTCTGTTTTCTTCTTCTGGATAATATGTAATATAATAAATATGGTGAATAAATTTACTAAATAAATAAATAAATAAAATTTATTTGTTCTTGGCTAGCAGAAAGCGCAAAGAAAATTAAAGCAAATCTATAGGTCACACTTGTCAGACGGCCAGTGTCTTGTATCCTGCACCATTCAACCTACCCACATTAATTAATATTTCCCTTGTGTATTTTTAAATTTTCTCCTGTTTAGATGTATTTTTTTTAAGATTTTTATTTATTTATTTGACAGACAGAGATCACAAGTAGGCAGAGAGGCAGGCAGAGAGAGAGGAGGGGAAGCAGGCTCGCCGCTGAGCAGAGAGCCTGATGCAGGGCTCCATCCCAGGACCCTGAGATCATGACCTGAGCTGAAGGCAAAGGCTTAACCCACTGAGCCACCCAGGCACCCCTAGATGTATTTTTTAAACTTCCTTATTGAATGTAGTTTGTGTAAACTGCTTTACGTAATGTTTTATGAAATGAAGTAGGGAATGGATAAATAGGCAAGTAGGCAGATCAGAGAAAACAGATGATATGTAAGGCCTTAGGCCCATCCATCTCTATGTCAGTAATCAGTTAAAAACAAATAAATCCACAGGGGCGTATAACACAATATAGATAGTTCTAAAAGTGTGCTGCAATGGGCAGGTACTCAGGGTTTCTTAATAAATGTTGACATTCTGGGCCAGGTAATTCTGTTGGGGGTTGCCCTATCCAACACAGGTCATTGGCTGCCTTGGTCCCTGACTACGAGGTGCCAACTGCATACTCCTCCTCCACGGTGACAGCGGTTATCATCTCCAGACACTGCCAGCTGTCCCCAGGGAAGGATTTTCCCACGCCCACCCCAGTCTACAGAAGCTCCCTTGTGCGTCTGCCTCTCGATATGCACTTTTCTGTCCACTTGCTCTGGTCTGTTAAGAGATCAGCAATCTCAGGGAGTCTACTGAAGACACCAAGTATTGGCGAATGCTTTGGGCAGCAAGCGTCTTTCTCTCAGCTCATCTGGCCGAAGCTTGGCACTGGTGAAGGTAATGACATCAAATCCCATACATGGAATTTCAAATCAGGACCCGACCACAGCCTGTTCATTGCACCGGACGAGGAGAGGTGAGGTGGCAGGTACTCCCAGCCCCGGGGAAGATGTTTTTCCTGATCTCTAATGACGGTAATGAATTAAATAATGGCTAAGTAATGAATTGCTTTATTTCCTAAGGCTGGGGATGAAGAGAAATTAAATACTCAATCTCCAGGGGTCTGAGTTGATAAAGGGCTACTTAAAGTGCCTTCACAGGAAGCAAGACCTGAATAAGATGTGGAGACTGACAGTATTGCCTGAACCCTATTCGTCAATGGATCGCGGAATCATTTGATGCTGATAATTGCAGAGGATGCAGGAAAATAAGAGGTTACTTCAATGACGCAAGAAGTCAAATCACATGACAAAGGAGACTAGGTTCATTATCAGCACATTCTGTCTCCTTTACACCAAGCATCGAGAGACGGAATTTAGAGACAATCTGTGTAATTGACCGCAGCAGTTCGAACTGTATCTCAATTGATACATCCATAAGGGCAAGGGCAGGCTTATATTTCCTGGTTCCCCAAAGTGTCTTGGATATAATAAGTGCTCAATAAATATTTGATCAACTTGATAGGAGCCGGTGGTTTTATCCACAGATAACTGTGTCAAGCATACATTGTCTGATAACAGCCAAGCCATCAGTCAGAGCCTTAAATAGAAAGAAGGAGCTGCCAATCTTACCCAGAAAGGATTTACAAAGCCTTATGCTAATGACACTTTTTTTTTTTATTCATGAATTCTTCTTCCATTTAAGTCATGCAAACTTTCACTTCTGGGTAGTTTGTTTTATACACTAAAAGACAAAATCGTAAAAAAAAAAAAAAAAAAGACAAAATCGTTCACAGACATTCCAATCGTTACAATAAATTTTAAATAAAATTTTAAATTTTAATTAAATTTTAAATTTTAAATAAAATTAAATTTAAATACAATTATCCTTCAGGAGCTCCATCCTGCAAAGAGTACGTTATAAGGACCGATCTGTTCTATACCATTATATCTGACTCATGCCACTATGGCGATATAGTATCCATAGAGAAAGAAGAAATCATGCCTACATTTCTTTCCTAAGCATAAGGAAGGAGTCTGTACCACAGACAATTAGAATGTAAGAACTGAAGATCAGTAAGCGGGAATGGCAATAACTCTAGATGCTAAACTATCAAATCAAATATGTAATTAAATGTATATAATTCAAAAGTGTAATTAGTCATGCGCCATAAGATTTTTTTGACACATATTGATAGTGTTAGAGTAGAGTTACTATATTAAAATGAGAATCAATTAGCTTATTCTTTTTGAGACATGCAAATAATTCAGCTCTCCTAGGGAGGCAATCAAGGATGTTGGATAAAGCATAGTCTCAGAGAGAAACAGAAGTGAGTGTAAACCTAGAGATTACCACATTCCAGCCCAGGGACCTTGGACATCCGTAACCAGAGGCAATGCAATGCCATGATCTATCGTAGCCTCCTGGGAAACCTTAGTCCCAAATTGGATATCGGAACTTACCAGCTCTGTGACTTGGACAAACTAACTATTCTTTTCAACCCTCTGTGTCCCGTCTTTACCGTGAAGCTCCTCCATCTCTACTGAGTCTCTTCTGTGTTTTACTGCTCTCATGATGCCAGGCCAGTGTCTATACAATGTGGTTTACAGAAAGCAAATCGGCACACCCATCAGAAAGTGAGGCAGCAGCCCAGTGGGCCTGTCCTGGAGTGCACACCTGTAAAGTGTTCCTCAGCCTAAATGACATCTACAGAGAAGGGCATTTCTGACCACTCTAGGTTAGGTTGTCTGGCATGCGGTATAGCCTGCGTCTCCACTCAGAGTGATTATCACAGGATATTTTAAATGTCTATGTGAAAAGGAAAATGATTAAAAATTATTTGTATTACAAGGATGCATTACATCCTTGTATTATATCCTCGTGTTACATGGATGAACAGAAAAGCCAAGGAAACAGAACAGAGTACAGAAAGAGAACGCGCATGTGTGGTCATTCAATTTACGACAGAGAGGTCGTTGCGACTCAGTGGTGAAAGGATCGTGTTCACAATTAACGGTTCTGGAGGAATTGGAAAAAAAGAATAATTCTTGATCCCTCGCACCATACACAAAATTAATTTGAGATGAAAATGAATGATGGAAACTCAAGAAGTCAAGTTTTTAGAAGACATAGTAGAGAATGGTGGTAACCTTGGGGCATGCAAATATTTCTTAACAAGACAGTAAGTATTACAAGATCCATCCATAAGTAAGTAGTAAGTATTATAGAAAAAATGATTAAGTGCTCTTCATTAAAATATAGAATATCTGTTTATCAAAAGACATCAATAAGAAAGTAAAAGGCCAGCAGAGATTTAATACATATATTTATCAAAGACTTAAATTCAGAACATATAAAGAACTCCTTAAATTACCCCTCAGGGAAGTTCTTTCCAAATGAAACAAGGTGTTTGATTCTGGAGAGCGTCTTGGGTCTGGATGTCAGTATTTGGGACGGGAGCTGAGCGAAGGAGCAGGAACAGAGAGTAGACTCAGAGCATGGAGGAGGCTGGCACGGAGGTAGTAAATTAAAGGAAGGCGATGGGAAGGGAGGTGGCAGAAGAAAACGGTGAATTGTGAGAAATCAGGACCGGGTGTAGACAGCCGAAGGAAACGTGCCGGGCGCCGGAAGAACATTTAAGAAGAGTCTTGCTTAATATTCCACTGGGAATTGATACAGCCTCCAAATACAACTTCCTAGAATTTCAATGAAGTGTGCTACCCACACAAGGCTTTATGCGAATTTTTTGTGAGGGTAAAGGGAGGGGCCGTCTTCTATGTGTGGACTGTGGAATATGAAGGGGCCAATACAGCAGAAACAACGAAACAGGAAGATGCGTGGTTTTGGAGCCGGAGTGACCATTGCTGTGTGAGCTCCGTGGAATCCCAGAAAGTTCGTAGATAATGGCTGGACATTCGCAAGACCCAGACTGGAGGTTTGGGCCAGTGTTATTCAGAGTCCATAAGATGGGTGATCCTAGGTGACATCAGTTACATATTTTTATCGTCTTTCTCCCATTAAGCTTTTTGAGAGCAAAGTCTAAAAATAGTTGATAGAGAATGAATGAATGAATGAATGAATGAATGAACAGACATGATCATGAATAAAATCTGGGCATTTGGTTCATGCTGCTCAGCTTTCAGAGGGTTGATCGCTTTTTTTTTTTTTTTTTTTACCTCTTGTTGTGCTGGTGTCTTTTCATTTGTCCAATTCTCTATCATTTGCCAGAAGCTCCCTGTCACATGCTCGCCATATTGTCCATCTACAAAGCAACATTCCAGCCCAAATGCGCCCCTCCTCCGTTCGGGAGATGAGTTGCACTCTGGCATCCAGTGATTCAAATGCATTTGCAAAATAATTACTCCTCTTTCATACCCGAGGCTTGTTATCTGAATAAATGTTTCCCTAATAGAGCCTGCAGCTGGGTTGAGTTTGAGAACTACAACAATTAGGAGTCATGGGACAAGAGCTCAAAAAAGGGTTCCCTTTAAACACCAGCGTTTGCTTCCTACATCCCTGATTAGGAGGAACGGGGCCTGTACGTGGCTGCCAACACAGCGCTGATTGCTCATCAAGTGTCCATGGTGTGTGCGAGCAAAAGAAAATTGGAAAACAAGCGTCGATGCTGATTAGTTTTCTACAAACATCTAGAAAGATGCGAGAAGCAAGAGCCAAGTGAGGTGAAGTGAGCAGGAAGGACCTGGCGGTCACTGCTCTGCCCACCTCACCTGAGTCGAATCTGGAATTTTAAAACAGAAACTACGGAACAGGGTACTAAACCGATGACAAAGCCCACACGAATCAGTGGGGTAGAGGAGTGACAGTTACAGCCACGGACAGAGCTGTTAAGGTTTGTCTGTCCCCTGCTTTACCAATAAGCATGAACACCGATGCTCAGCGGCTCGTTCTAGTTTCAGAATTAGTCCATGAGTTGCTTGTGAAATTCGGTTTACAGGGCGGAACTGGTTCAAGACAACATGTAGGACTGAACTAGGATTTTTGCTGAGCTCTTCATTTCCAAATTTTAGGCTCAGCAGACTAGCCAAGTTATCGGCGCCACCAGCAGCAAATGACTGGAGCAGGAGGTAAACCAAGCTCAGATTTCAGGGACCTGGGGCTAACCACTGTAGCTCAGAGGAACCAGTGGGAAGGAGGCGCTTCTTAAAAACAGCTATTCTGGGGGCGCCTGGGTGGCTCAGTGGGTTAAGCCTCTGCCTTCAGCGCAGGTCATGGTCTCAGGGTCCTAGGATCGAGCCCCGCATCTGGCTCTCTGCTCAGCAGGACGCCTGCTTCCCCCTCTCTCTCTGCCTGCCTCTGTGCCTACTTGTGATCTCTCTCTGTCCAATAAATAAATAAAATCTTAAAAAAACAGCCATTCTGGAGGAAACCAGAAGCAACAACCAGAATGGAGAAGACCGCTAAAGTTTCTGTTTCCTTTCCTTTAGGGTGAACTCATCAATTCTGTCCTCAGACGTTTGTAGCCAGGATCCCACTTGAATGTTGGGTTCCCCCCCCCAAATATTTTATTTATTTATTTGAGAGTGAGAGAGAGAGCATGAGAGAGGAGAAGGCCAGAGGGAGAAGCAGACTCCCCATGGAGCTGGGAGCCCGATGTGGGACTCGATCCTGGGACTCCAGGACCACGACCTGAGCTGAAGGCAGATGCTTAACCAACTGAGCCAACCAGCCCCCCCCCCCCGAATGTTGGTTTAAGTTCATGAATAATTATTTCTGTTCTGTCAGCCGGCTTTCCTGTAAGTCACCTACAAAGGAAATTTTTGAAATACTTGGAGGAGAATACAAGTTCTGCCCTTCATTTTCCCCATGATGTGACTCGTGAATTGGCACACGAGCCTTGCGAGACAGATCAGATTCGGATGGCCCTGGGAATGTGCTGGAAATGACCATTCCCTGCTGGTGAGAACTGACAGCGTGTCTCCAGTGGTGTCATATCAGGAGTTGTTTCTGACTTGAGTCGAAGTGGAAGTATTTTCACCCCAGAAACGGGCAAACACGACAAACTACAGTTTTTTCTTTTCCCCCGGAGAGGCAGTTTTCAAACATATACCAGTAGGCCACAAGATATATTTCAAATGTCATTAATTTTTTTTCTGCACACTGACTTTTCTTTTTTTACTTACATACATTCACTTCAAGAGGAAAGCATATCACTACAGTAGACGGAAAAGCAATATGGTCTCACATAAATAGAAGGTACCCTTAAGGAGAAATCCCAGTGGAAACAAAGCAGTGGTAGGCATTCCTAACGAGATAATTGTGCTTGCAAAAAAATAACGATCTGGAGTGTACTTTCTCTTCCGTAAAAAAAGTAATTAGCAAGCGCAGAGAGGTGTTAAAAATACAGAGACGATGGTGAGTCTTTCTACTTGACGTGAAGGGGATTGATAGAGGCAAATGGCTGATTCATCTAACAGAACTGAACGACTCCGGGGAGTTACTCAATACTGGGCTACTGCTTTCTGAAGGCATCCGGGAAGCTGCCCGTGTCCTGCCTAGATCTCCCAGACCCCGCTCCATTTCACTGTGCACCAGACAACTTCTGACCGCAGGGTCTGCGGCTCTGTATCTCAGGGTTTTTCCCAGAAGCACAGAAGATGGCCAGGCTCTCTGGCAGGAGGCATCCTGGAACTAACCCCCTTTGCAGACCAGTAGCCCTCAACCAAGTAGGAGCCAATACAGTCAGCTAAAGAGAATTGATCAATATCCCTCTTTCCTGTTTCTTCCGCTGGGATAACTCTGAGGCACACCTTCTACATCATTTCCAGAATTTTCTTACGGGATTAATCTTTAGTTGCCTACCATGTCTTAGTACGGCACGCTACGTTGACTCTTGGCTCCTATCCATTTCCGATGTTCCCTGCACTTCCTTGAGAAAGTACTTGTGCTCACGACTCTGTCTGTTCCTGAGAGCCCCAATGAACACACACACAGAGTCACGTTATTCTGTGCTTCCCCACTGGCCCGGGGACGAGGCCTTGGGCAGCCGTGTCTTCAGAGAAGGCCAGCAGGACGCAGGTGGTGCGTTATAGGCCACGAGTTTTCCTTCCTAACCCCACAGACTTCCCATATTTGAGACACTCAATGCTCAATATTGAAATTACCGTATTATCTCCTCCAAGGCTGGGGGCGATCATTGATCTTAGAGAGGCGTAATCTGAAAGAGACATTGATCATTTAATCTTCTCCGTTCACTGAGCGCTCTTCCTGAATCCAGCCCGATCACTGGGAAGCTTAGCTCTGGGTGGGAAGGCATTCACCTTATCGTGATTCCTTTTCATGTCTCTACTGAGGTAAGATATACAAAGTAACCAGGCAGAGAAAGTTTTTATACCTCTGGCAAAACAGCTGTTGAAAACCTATTCCTTGGGCAAGTCAGAGCTGTTTTCTGGAAAGGCTCTGAAGATACCTTCCCACCAGAAATACATGCACCACTGGGCCTGCTGCTTCTCTCTCTCTCTTTTTCAAACAAACAACGAGAACTGTTAAAGTCAACACATTTCCATTTTTCTTTCCATGGTATGTGTAAACTCAAAGTAAATTTGGTTCTAAATTTTAAAAATTATATCCCCCTATTGTTTCGCTTTATTATATGTTATGTGTCTCGGAAACACTTACCTTTGTGCAATTATGCTTTAGGAAACTATTGAAAAACTTTTAAAACTCAATGTGGTGGATATGAGCCATGAATATACAACATTAAGCCTATAAACGCTCAAAATACTGTCTCTGCCACGAAATAGTTTTCGAAGGGAACAAGCAGATGTTAGCAAGGCTTAACACGGGGTCTGCATTTGGTTCACGGCGAAAGGAAGGTTGTGGGTGTTCAGAGTTGGCCTGAAGCATCGGCAAGTGACCCCCAGGGCCACTGGCTTGCAAGGAAGTCTACGTTTATCCATTCAGTTAGTCACAGATTTTGTGTAGCTACGACGGGCAAGGTGCTGCATCAGGGTTAGGGCTAGCTCTCTGGGAAATGGGTGTTGGCTCTGTTCTCACGGAATTTATAATTTAGTTATGGTCTGAGTGTGTGTGGAGAGCCTCCATTAAAGACTGCTTCCCCTGACCTCCAACGAAAAGTAAAACAGCAACAAAGGGAAATAAGGAAACAGCTTTAGAAATAGGATTGTGAATATTTATTTAAATGGGTCTTGATATCTCTGGGGCTGGCACGTTGTGTGAATCATGGCTTGTGGTAGAGCCGCTCTAGGAAAATAAAAACACACACAAAACACTGTAACAATGAGGGTGATCACCATGTCAGCAAGGAACAGGCATTGATGGGTTTAGTGTGATGACAGTTATTATTTTCATTTTCTTAACAGAACAGGACTGAGAACCCTACGGTTGTCCTCTGTTTAATGGCACGTGAGGCCTCGACAAGAAGCTGAACACCGTGGTTCGGGAGTATTTTGGCTGTGGCGACGCCATCCTGAGGTCATGGCACAGAGGCCCCGATGAGGAAGCTTCTGTGTTCTTTGTCACAGGGACTTCAACGGTGACTGTCAGAAGAACTGGTGAAGATCCACATAACTTGAGGGCCAGGGCGGCCAACGGAAGGACCACGCCTTCCCGCCCCTTCTATCCTTGCCCTAAACTCTCACCAGTCTGACTCCTGGGGGGTAACACACACAAGCAGAGCTGATCCCATCTGCTCTTAGAGCGAAGGTCCCAATATGTGTCTGGTCACAGACTTTCATAGTAAGGGCAGGAACTTTTTAATGTGAATGTTACGGCTTACAGCAGTGGTTCTCCAAGTGAGCTCCGGGACCAGCGGCTTCACCAGTGTCAAAAGTCTTTAGATGGAAGTTCTTGGGCCCCCGTGCTTGACCTTCTGAGTCAAAAACTCTGACACTGGGAATCACTGTGTAAATGGAGCATGTACGTGATTCTGATAGGACCTCACGCTCGGGAGCCCTGGCTCAAGACCCAGTGTTTTCTGAATTGTTTCACGTGTAGAGCCTTTTAACTTTCTTAACCAGCCGGTGCTAGGAAAGCATGTTGGGAAGCGGTTGTGATTCATTTATCCAAACAGCACACAAGCCTCGACACCAACAGGACTTTATATAAATAGTTGTGAGCTCTTTCGCTGCACATGAAAACGTGCCTCCAGAATGATCTGGCTCGGCCTCGCTAGCGGTTCACAAAACGTCCTCACTCAGAGGTCTACCACGTAAAAAAGAGAGAGAGAAGAAAAGAAAACCAGTAAGTCAGCACGGGGGTCTGACAAGCAAATTTAAAGGATAACTCCCGCCTTCCACTAAGTCATCCATGACTTACATCCACCTTCACACGAGGACACATGACATCCGCCCGCACATACGTAACAGGAGCAGCTCATCGTTTGGACATGAGCACACAATCTTACCTTTGTTCCTGTTATTTTAATTGCTAATAATTCAGCCCCCATTTCAGCCTATCAAATTATTTTTGATTCCTGGATCTATTATCCAAAGTATCAACCAGGGATGCCTGGTTAAGCATCTGCATTCGGCTCAGGTCCTGATTCCAGGGTCCTGGGATCCAGCCCCAAAGAGGGCTCCCTGCTCAGCGGAAGCCTGCTTCTTCTTCTGCCCTTCCCACACCACAACCCCCCACACCCTGCAGCCATCCCTTGTGCTCGCTGGCTCTCTCTGCCAAATAAATAAATAAATAAATAAATAAAACCTTTAAAAAAACCCTGTCAACCCAAATGACGTGCCACCAATACATCAAATACTTCTGCTCATCATCTCTTCACTGATGTCAGTTATAAAACGTAAAGGGACAAATGCTGGGCCTCCCAACAGAAGCACCTTCCTCAAGCTGCCATTTTTCCATGTAAAACTACATTTCAGTAAAGGCTCTGCACACAATCTTGATTGTTTTCACTCTGCCCGTAGGTACGGTCTCGAGAAGCCCGCCAGTCCTTAGTAACTGATCATCCACTATTTTAATGGAGAAGATTATGGAAAAAGTTAAGATTTTCCCTTACAGATCAGCCAGAAACAGCTAAACTCACATGACTCTTGAAAAATAATCCCTTTACGTCTTTAGGAATTTTTGTCTGAAAACTAAACATCATAAAAATGGGGTGAGCAGGACTGATTAGGGTGTTGTTTTTTTTTAAAGGTGCTCAGTTAAATCTGAATTTCAGATAAATGAGTAATAATTTTTTAGTATGTCCCAAATACTGCATGAGACATTCTCATGACAAAAAAATATACTAAAAAGAACTTTAACATGGTTTGCCTTCTTCATATGACCTATGTTCCTGGCCGCTGATCTAGAACGCCTCCCTCCCTTCAACAGGGGATTGAACATGGGACACCCACCCATGGGGTGTGTGTCCTCATGCAAAGCACCTGCATCCTTTTCACAAACTGAAATGATTCCCGCCGTTAGCATTGAATGCAGCAGCAGGCTGGACCATGGCCCATCCTTTGGTAGACATTTTCTGAACATCCACCCGTAGCCAGACTCCACACTTGACATTAAGCAGGTGGAGGAGAGCTTCTGTCCCACAGAGCTCACACAACCTCCTTAACTCCCACAGCCGAAGATGCTCTCGAATACAGTCCTTGCTTCCGCGTTGCTTACGAGACTGCCTGACTTCTGCTCGCGCCCCGAGCACCAAGGCTTCAAGGGTGAAGCAATTTGCAAAAGCAGTTGTGTGGCTTTAGCCCTGGAAAGTAGAATTCTCCACACTGACCTGTGACGATCACCGTGTTTGTTTCTTGCTTGTTTGTTACCAGGCGCAGTTTCAGAATAGAAATTAGTATTATTTTCTAGTTTCCTTCAACGACTTGATGAGAAGATGCTAGAGGGGGAGTCAGAGGAACGAGGGCGGGTACAGCCTCTAGTGCAGGAGGCGAGGCCACTTAGAAGTATAAGTGAGCTTGAAACAGGTTTCCCGGGCAGAGTCCCATGTGCAATTACCTAATCACAAGAATCTCTAGAAGATTGCTCCCCAGGGGACCTTCGCTGGGAGGGGATGGAGCCTTCTTTGTTTGGAATTTGCTTCCGCAGAGCATTCAGCCTCTTCAATAATAGAAGCGGAACAGAACTGTTTTGTGAGACCCAGCAAAACTTGTGCCTGTGGGGAAATGATAAAGCCAGAGGCTGAAGGGTACCGTCTTCAGGTAAAGGCAAGCTTTAAACCTCAGAATTTTAATCTAATTTGGGAACAGGAGTGATTTATGTCTTTCCTGATAGGTCATCATTTCCCAAAAAGGAAATGGACAGAGGGGGTGTTCAGGTCTCATTGCCCTTCTCACCTCGGGTGAACTTGGACACTGATTTATTTTGGCCTCTCCAAAGCTCCATGGCATTAATTTTAAGTGCTCAATTTAAAATGATGTGTTTCATGGCATCACAGCTCAGAAGCCTACGAATATCATAACATGTTTATTAAAGGCTAATTACAAACCCGATTGCAAGGACAGCAGTTGGGGAACTCTTTGTGAAATTAGGGCTCTGAAGAGGTTCCTAATTTTAACAAATTATTTATTAAGAAGTATATACGTTGGATGCGTGACAAGGAAATTTGTATCTTTGACCTCTCTGCATCAGCTATAATGTTACTTCAAAATGTAAAACACCCCACTGGGATTCATGTATTAAACACGTGTGTTTAATATAATGTTTCTACCGTGCTGGGAAAAGAGCCTGGTGTGCCACGAGCGTGTGTTAAATGGGAGCCATCCATCTATGAGAGTGTTTAAAAAGATACGGTGCCGGCCAGATACAAAGGAGAGCATGCAGCATGATTGCACTGACATCAAGTACACAACAGGCCCACTGAGGCACCACCGCAAGTCAGAACACTGGGACCCTTGTGCGACAGGGGCTGGGAGGGCGCAGAGGGCTTCGCAGGGCTGGGCCGTGCTACTTGTCCGGGCCCTGGCCCCATGCATGTGCTCAGTCTGTGAAAATGCATGAAACTGTGGATCTGTGACTTCTGTACTTTACGTACACATCAGTGAAATGGTGAAAAACCCAGCGTCCTCCTGATGCAAATGATCACATAAACATTTCTTGAAGGGGATGCGATACTTGTAAGAATACACATTGGTGGTTCCAAAAATGGATAATAAAAACATCCGTACCACTGAAACTCAGAAATGTCTCAGACAGCCAGTGCCTCGCGAGTACTGGACAAGTAGGATGCCGTCTATATTAGTAATATTCAATCGAGACGGGCATCGAGGGAGGACCCTTCCCATTCCAACGTCAGAGAAACAGAGGCTTGATCGATAAATAGAAGAGAGGGCGCATGAGAAGAAGGGGACAAGGGGTTTCAGTTAAGCTGCGTAACACTGTGTTCATCCCAATCGCCAACCTTTTCAGTGATTTCTCATTAAATGTCAGATATAATAAAAAGTGTAAGCTCTTTCTAAATCTTCCATTACTTGAGGATTTAAAAAACAATAAAGAAGTTCAACCATTCAAATCTGTGAATTACTAAAACCTGAGGGGTTTTTAAAGGACTTACAAAACTCTCCTCTTGGACAATTTTTATTTATGTAGGAAGACTCTACTTCTCCAGAAAAGGTCTTAAGATGAATACGGATGAAAAGAACAATATTCTGTGTTGCCGTATCCAGAGCTGGTGAGGTTGTGGGGTAAGAACACTTTCAGATGCTCTTGGTGGCACGACGCATTGGTTAGACCTTTGGGAATGCAATTCGGTGGTATCTGTCAAAATCTTAAACGGGCCTATCTCCAGTGCAGCGATGCCATTTCTGGAATTCCATCCTACATTCAGTAGGTCTGTGTGAAGACAAGTCATTTTTTGCAAAGCTTCTAAGAGCGAAAAACCAGACACAACCCGGATGCCCATCAGTTAGGGAAGTGGTCATTCAGCAAAACATCAAAAACCTTACGTCGAGCTCTCTCTTTCTCTCACATACACACACACACACACCCCACTATATATATATATATATAATTGAATGGGAAAATGGCAGAAGGATACTAATGGTATGATGACATTTTTAAAAATATTTTTTAAAGATTTATTTATTTATTTCAGAGAGAGAGAGCGAGAAAGAGCGAGCGCATGTGCACAAGCAGGGGGAGGGGGCAGAAGCAGGCCCCTGCTCAAGTGGTTCCCTCCCAGGACCCCAGGGTCACAACCTGAGCCAAAGGCAAATGCTTAACCGACTGAGCCACCCAGGTGCCCCTAAAATAATATTTTTGTATATAACTCCATAAACGTCCGGAAGGAAACACACTGAATTATTAACAGTCGTTACCCCTTTTATGGTACATTCGAGGTGGCAGAGTGGAAATTTTCACTTTTTTATTTTTAAACTTCCTTGCGGTTACATTTTTTTCAACGAGCATATACCGTGATTGTAATTACAGAGACTAAAACAGCTAGAAAGAGAAAATGAAAGAATAATTGTTGTTTGGGGAAAAAAAAAAAAAAAGAAAGAAAATCTATGTCCTTCTGGCATATACCTTTGTTGGAAAAGCACTGGACCGCCCTGTCCTTACGAGGGGCGAACGAAGTAGAAGAGCAATAAAACGTTAACACGAAGGGTGTCGTCCTAGAGGCACCTCCCTTGTCTCTATGGGGACTAGAGACAGCCCCTCGCTTCCCTCACTTTCTGCTCATGTCATCCCTTCCTCGTCCTTTGGCTTTTTTCGGAAGCGACTGCCACACCCGTAGTTATGGTCTGAGCCAACTGTGATTCCTGGGAGCACCTGAGAAGCGTTACCCCCTTCACAGCTTAACAACATGTCTGCATTTCCCCCAGGCCTCTACTCTCTTGGACTCTATCATCTTCTGGGTCCATGCCCCCAGCCTTCTGGTGTCCCTCTGGGTTCCAAGGATAGACTAATCCAGAAGCCTGCACCTTGCCATTCTTCCCCATAAACCTTCTTTGGTGCATCGATGAGCTGCCTGGTGTTGTTTAAGGTTTCCCATATTCCTGTCTTCTTTTCCAGAAAATTCCATGATGGCCATTCTAGCAGAGCTGGCCATTCCCTAGCCTTTTGCTCCAGAGACTCTCTTAACCCCACCCCTACATAAAACTACTCATTCTCTCCTCTGTACTTCCACTCTCCTCCATGTCACCTCTGTCATTTTACCTCGAATGCTGCGTTTCACTTCATGGTCTCTGCTGTGGGAGAAATCCACAGTCGACACGTGGGTCGAATCCTGATTGCACCATTTACTAACTGTGGTCTCATTTCCTCATCTATAAAATGGGGTCAATTTTAGGACTAACCTCAAAGGACTGTTCCAAGGGTTAAATTAATGATACAATAAAATCACTTAGTGCCCCTGCATGGAGTCAGGACTAATAAACATAAATGATTATTAGAACCACATGTCTCCCTAACTAGACTACGAGCTTATCAGCAATTGTATCTCATGGTCCCGGTACCTAATACAATGACCTCTATTTTGAAAAGGCTCAAACATTGTTTATGAAGAATCAATTAGTTCTCTTGATGTTCAGTGACTCGTTGTTGCACCAGAGACGTAAAGACCTCCATTAACACAGATCACTCGTTCATTGATCATCTGCTGGGTGCTGGAGAGTGTGTTGTGCGGAGCACAGAATGGTCAGCAACCCAGGCACAGTCTCTTACCTACCATCGCTCACAGTCCAGACAGGACCCAGAGAAACAACCAGACAGTGGCAGTCCAGTATGGTAAGGGATATATGATGGGGAAAATATCGGGCCTAGGAGGAAAGACACCACAGAATAACTTATAAACTGAAATTTAAAATTTAAATGGGGTGGGTGGATGCCTGAGTGACTTAGTTGGTTAAGCATCTGACTCTTGGTGTAGGCTCAGGTCATGATCTTGGGGTCTTGGGATTGAGCCATGAGTTGGGCTCTGCCCCCAGGGGGACGTCAGCTTCAGATTCTCTCTCTCCCTTGGCCTCTCCCCCCCACTTGCATGCTCTCTCTTTCTCTCTAACATAAATGAATAAGTCTTTAAAAAATAATAAAATATATTGGGGCGGCTGGGTGGCTCAGTGGGTTATGCCTCTGCCTTCAGCTCAGGTCATGATCTCGGGTCTGGGATCGAGCCCCTCGTCGGGCTCTCTGCTCAGTGGGGAGTCTGCTTTCCTCTCTCTCTTTGCCTGCCTCTCTGCCTACTTGTGATCTCTGTCAAGTAAATGAAATCTTTAAAAAATAAAATAAAATATAAATGGGAATTTCCAAGGGAAAGAAGAAGGAAAGGTTTTTGGAAGTGGGAACAGCCCACCTGAGACGCCTCACCTGTTTGGGGTCATGTGAATACCAGAATCTTGACTCGTAGTCGGACAGTCTCTACCTACATGAGGTGTCCTGATACAATTTCAACTCAGGGTTTTCCGAACATGGTAGAACATCGTTTGAAAATAACTCAAGTTATACTCTCTGTGGAAGACTGAATTTCCCCCAAAACTGCGGTCGCCACATATCACGTCTCTAATGCTCTTCATGCAACGTGATAGTTACAGTGACATGCCTCTCGTCTAGTGGGGGAGTCTATGTTCCAGCTCCTCGAGCCTCAGTGGAACTTTTCACTGCCTCAGCCACGAGAAAATGGGGTATTTCCAGGTACCTTGTTCCTGAGACGTGCCCTCGTGGCACCAGCCAGCATACTATGGGGAAGCCCTGCAGCCCCATGTGGGTGTTCTGGCCAAGAGCCAACATCAACCCCCAGACACATTAGGGGACAAATTTTAAATGATTCTAGCTTCTAGTTGTTGAGGCTGCCACAGCTGAGACGGTGAGAAATGGAGGTAAGCAGTCCCCATCACCCCTCCCACATTGCAGATTCATGAGTAAAATAAATGCCTGGTGTCGCTTTAAGCTACTAACTTTATAATGGTTTGCTATACAGGTGTACCTAGACGCTGGGATAAAGGCACGGCAGAGGGCCACGTCTTAGTCACTCATGCACTGGTGACAACCCTTCGCCAACAAAGCTGAGATGAGAACTCTGGTTTGCTTGGAGTCCTCCTGTCCACGACTCAGATTTCAAGAGGTTGAGTACATTGACTCTAGCTACAAATATGAAGCAAGGGTTAGGATTCCCACCCAGCTTAGTCTCAAAGCTTGTGTGCCCAAAGAGCTGAGAGATTTTGCCTCCATTTAGTGATCTAGTGATTGGTGCCTTCACTAGTGACCTAGTAAAGACTTCTGGAGAAAGAGTCAGGCCCAAAGCAAGGATAAGGTTTATAGCACAGGTAAGGGAGTGGGGACGTGGTTTCTAAGAATATTGTTGAAAGCCAAAGTGCAAGTCAGGACAGGCTGATAGTGGTTGGGGGCAAGTTTTATTACCCAATTTGGTGTCCTCAGGACCTCTAAAATTTCAAGAAGTAGGAAGTGGAGTGTGAAAATGCTTTAATACCTTTAAATGTATCCTGAAAGGGTCGGCAAACAATGACCCACTAGCCAAATCTGACCCACAGCCTTTCTTTAAAAACTAAAGTTTTATTGGCACACGGCATCACCCATGCATTTCCATATTGTCCATGGCGCTTTTTATACTGCAATGGCATGGAGTTCAATAGTTGCCTCACAGGCCATATGGCCCTCAAAGCCTCTATTATTTACTATCTGACCCTTTACAGAAAAAGTCAGCCATTCTATCCTAGTGGAATGTATCCTTTTACACAAGATAAACATGTATAGTCTAATTAAAATGTCTTTTTATTTTATTTACTTATTCATTTTTTTTCACGGTTGTCTGGAATTATACCAACTCTCCCGCTGGTTATCCTGTTGATCAGAGGCTCTGGTTGGCAGTTCTGCAAGTCTTTGTTGAATTTTTTAAAATGAGAAAACTCATTATTACCTAACAAAAGGAGTTTGAAGACAGAATGTTCCAACAGATGGATTCCAGGGAGAAAACAGGGGGGAAAAAAAAAAAAAAAGCAAGACACGTCCTTGGTGGTAAAAAGCTTAGAGCCACTGAATCAGGAAATTACAGGATTGGAGTAACAAGCAGAGAGATACCAAGGACAGACACCGGTTTGTCTCATGTAAAGGTTATAAACTCAAGGTCTGTGCGCCCTATCTGGTTCTTTGACATGTTTCGTTTCCTTTCACATAGAGCCAGTATTTAAGTACAATGGGTACATGTTGGCAGGCGGTCCCGGCTAGTTGGCCCAATACCAGTCCCTGACTCCCTTCTCCCTGGCCTGGCTGCCATTGGATGGGCTGAGTAGGTAAATACCTTCCCAGCCTCCTGTGCAGGTGGGGTGACCACATAACCTGTCCTAGCCAATGAGATTCAGGCGGAAGTCTGTCTCGCATTCCCAGGACAAGTGGCTTCTTGATTAAAAAGGCTGGCGCTGCCTGTTTCCCTTCTCCCTTCCTTGACTCCAGGGACCGTGTACCGTTTCTCTCCAGCTTTTCCAGAGAAATGGGTGGACTGGGAAACACTGAGTCTCCACTCGCAAGTGGGGGTGATTTGCAGGAACCATGAGCAGCTGCTCCCCTTGAAACACTGGTTGTGGGTGCTCTGGGCAGCCCCAGCGGCTCTGAGTCATGTCTTTAAATTTTATGTTCACTCTTTTCTCTTGACTCAGGAGCTCAGCAGCTCTGGGGTGTTCCTGAGAGCAAACAGAAGCAGCGGCCCGGAGGATCGGGGTCTCTGGTGAGCTCTGCCCTCTCTCTCCCTCGCAACAAGGGGAATCATATACAACACTCAGTCTGCTTCATGGCGAGGAAAGCTGGGATCTCTTAAGATGATTAAAGGATGAAAAATAGAGACTGCAAAACCCACCCACTTGAGCAATCAGAGTGTTATTCTTACATGGTTCTAAAGTCTCATGGGACCTTTTTTTGAGAAGAAAAGGAATATCTATTTTTTCAGACATGTATCAATGAGTGTCTCTGAAGGGCTTTAAAAACAAAAATTACTGACTCTAACAAGGGGGTACTAACAGCACTAAGAACATCTGAGACAGTTTGTCCCTAATAAAATTCTACATGTTAGCTGGTTCCATTACTCAAAGCTTTCACTCGACGCACATTATTTAGGACATCATCTGGCATTCTGAGCCGCTCTGGCCCCGGTGCCTTAGACGAGGCCGGGCTGCGGAACAGGAAACCTCACCTTCCATACTGAGAACCGTAGCTCCCCCGCGCTCCTAGTGCTCTCCGGGTTTGTCATCAAAGCTTTAAAAGGAGGCAGATGGCGGCTTTCCTCAAGGTGCTGGAATCACCTCAGGACCCAGCTGCCCACACAAGCTAGGGTGTAGGGGCTGCAGCTACTGAAGTGGTATTGCAGAAAGGAAAACCCCAAATGTACAGCAGCTGAGAAAAAGCCCCCGCACCGCCCTAACAACCTGAGCAAATATTCTGCTTTGATTTTTTCCCCCCTGAAGCCACTCGATTTCTAGATGGGTTCTATCCTAATTCTAAGCTTGTTGTGGGGTGTGTGTGTGTGTGTGTGTGTGTGTGCATGCATGTGTGTGTGTGTATGTCTTTTAAGATTTTATTTTATTGGAGAGAGAGCGCGTGAGCGAGTGCACGAGGGAGCACGAGTGGGAGAGGCAGAGGGAGCGAGAATCTGGAGCGGACTCCGGGCTGAGCGGAGCCCTTGGGGTGGGGGTCAGGGGAGGGCTTGATCCCATGACCCTGAGATCATGACCTGAGCTGAAACCAAGAATCTGACACTTAACTGACCGCACCACCACCCAGGACCCCTAAACTTCCTTTTGTTTTTAAATAATGTTGGCTCTCATGACCTGGGTGGAGGACACGGTGCAGGGTTTTACATTGTTTCTGCAGGAAGGCGGCAGCTACTCTGGATTTTGTTACCAAGCAATCACAGAAGGCAAGTCTTTAACCATTATCTTCTGTTTCGCGAGAGTTTCCAAATTCTAAAATCTTACAGAAAAATGGTATATACCTAGTTTTCTTAGGAAATGGCATATTTAATCCTCTGCCAACTTTGGTTGAATGTAAGAATCTGATTCATGACTTGTTTGCCTATTAACAGTTCTTAGATGTTCTGAGAAGTACGCTGCTAGGTACCTGCGCGCCTTGAGTCCAAGGAACAGGAAACACTGCCTTTGGGGTGCGGAGTAAGGGACCCTGTGATCATCTGCAGAGAGGAGGGGTTGGAACTGCGCAACAACAATCCCAATCTCCAACCCAGGACTTTTCTTTCTCTTTAATTGTAACAAATCATTTCGAATGAAATTTATGAAGACTGTAGTCTCTATCACAGAAGCAAGAAGCAACAAAGAAGCAAAAAAAAAAAAAAAACCCCAAAACCCACACATATTTATTGAGCACTTAACCCTGTCCACGCTCCAGACTTTCCCCCACAGTTTCATACATTTATCCAATGAACTGTCATAGCTCGTGTGCTAAGTAGGTCTTTAAAACTGTGGAAACTGAGTCTCAAGAGTTATAAAGGAGCAAGTGACACTGTGCTTTGTGTGATGTCCCTCGAGATCACAGAGTCTCAAAGGACATGCAAGGGCAGGACTCCACACCCTGACATGGCAGAGGGTTGGCCTTTGCCTGACACCTTCCAGAAAGAGACTTCATTCTTCAAACTGTAGCTTGCAATGTTCTTGTCCAAGTTTGTTCCTTTATAAAGCCTTAATAAAAACAGCAGCACCAACTACTGTCAGGCAAGGAACCCTCGCTATAAACGAAATGGGATTCTAAGTGTGTCACCTAGACTAGTCCTCACACCTGCTTCTAAATCGCTGACTCATTCATTTCCATAACAAATGTGTAGGAAACTCCCACCTGGTGCCGGAAGCTGAGGAACCCAGGAGATGCTCATGGGACAGGCATCATTATCCTCTTTTTACATGTAAGGAAACAAAAGCTCAAAAAGACAAACTCCAAATTATAGAGTGTGGCACAGACAGACTAGTGATTCAGCAAGAAGATTTTCTTAATCTCTTGGCACGTGGCTGGACAAATTTTCCAGCCTCTGCTAGGTTTGTTCCATCTGCAGAAGAGTGGTGTTCACAGATACCAGGCCTGAATCCTAAAACCCTCCATGGGCAGTTCTCCTGTGAGCAAGAAATAAACTTCCAGTTGGTAAAACACTGAATTTTGGAGGCTTATCTGTGCAGCATTACCTAATCCATACAGCTAGCAGAGAGTGAGGCAGGAATGTGATCCCAAGCTGTATGATTCCGGGGCTTGTGTTCTGGGATGGGCAGTGACATTGCTCCCTTCACTTCTCTGTAATTTGTGTACATGGTCTAAGTTCTATGTCTGGAGGGTGACATACTTCCCCCATTTCCTCCTCTGAAATGGAATCCTTCAAGACCTGAATTCCGTTTCCATGAGCCTTCCTTGCCTGTTCCAGTTCCTTATATGACAGAGTTGTGTAGTCAGATAAAGTTCAGTTTACCCGTGGCCTCTTTCAAGTAAGGGGGGAAAAACAAGAGGGAAAACCAATGATACTAAGAACCGGTACTTTGAGAAGATGGAGATTGACAAATTTTTAGCTAAACCAGCCAAAAAAAAAAAAAAAAAAAGAAGAGGTGTGTGCATGGGCAGAAGACCCAGATCACCAAAGTAACACACAGATACAGAAAAAGCATTTGATAAAACCCAAACATTAATTCATGATAAAAAAAAACCTCAACTTGGAACAGAGAAGGAACTTCCTCAACACGATAAGGTACAGACACACAAAAAACCCTGCTTCTAATGTCATATTTAATGGGATGCATGCTTTCCCTCTCAGAACAGGGCGGTGACCCCCACTTTTACTATTTTCACTCACTCCTGTGTTGGAGGTTTGAAGCCAGTTGTGGGTGGACGGAGAGAAAGAAAGAAGAGAAAAAGGGAAAACAAGAAAGTACCATGAGAGACTATGGACTCTGAAAAACAATCTGAGGGGTTTGAAGGGGCGGGGGGGGTGGGAGGTTGGGGTACCAGGTGGTGGGTATTATAGAGGGCATGGCTTGCATGGAGCACTGGGTGTGGTGAAAAAATAATGAATACTGTTTTTCTGAAAATAAATAAATTGGAAAAAAAAAAAAAAGTACAAAATAGAAAACAGAGCCTAATGCTCTGAGGACTTCTGACCCGGCCCAGTGCGCAGGGGCCCTGCAGCAGAGACACAGCTGTGCCTGCCCTGCATCCTTTCCTTCTCCTCTCCTGAGACTTGAATCACAGTCCAGCTGGGTGACAAACTGACTCTCTCCCTGGTGTGGGAGGGGACGTTTGACCTTGCCCCAGGCCAGGACCATCCATTTATTTGGTCTTTTTTAGCCATGTGGCTGATTCATGGCGGTACACGTGACCCAGGCTGATGAAAGTGATCTTTATGCCAGCAGGGGTTAGACCCTCTCTCCAATGCAGTTGCTGTGAAGATAGAGCTTGAGCCTAGAGCTACAGGAAACTATCCTGACCTTCAATACAAAACAAAAATAAAACAAAGCAAGAAGCAAAAAATACAAAAAATAAACAAAACAAAACAAAAAAAACCCAAAAGGTAGAGAGAATGGAACTGACAAAGAAGAAAGCCCGGCAGAAAGACAGAGAGAAAGTCCTAGTGACGGTTAATATCTGAACTTGTACATCCACCCGGTCCCGAAGCCAGGATTCTTCATGGACTTCTTACATACAAGGACCACGAAATACCTTTTTGCTTTGGCCACTTTTAATTGCGTTTCTGGCATTTGCAATGGAAAAAGTCCTAACACAGGGATTATGACCCAACCCCGCCCGTATATCCCACCTTGATTTTGACAATAGGCTTTGCAGGATCTCACCGTTAGCCTCTTAGAATTCACAAATAGCCACCATCACCACCATCTGAATTTAAGTCTTAGTAGAACCCGGATTATGTGTATTTTGTTTTCGAGCATCTCCCCAGTGCCTAGCGCACAGTAGGTAGTCGGTCAGTATTTGCTGAATGAATACTAATTTATGGCTGCAGGATGGACCGAGGGAGGAATGGTGACCTGGGTCGATGTGTTCAGAATTTTACTCAACGTTTAAGGTCAGCTTCATGGTCTTAAATTTAATTTCCAGAACTTATGTTCTTTATTTTTAAAATGCTGACCGTGCCCACCTCCTACCCACTCCCATCTCTCTCCTCCATGACGTCTCAAAACTTAGAGAGAGTGTGGCGGAGATTGTAATCACACTGTTCTCCAAGTCCCCTGTGAGAGATAATTCATCTGGTCCTATAGATGCGACCTCGCTTAAATCAATAGGATGGGCTTTTATCATCTTTTCAACAATCTTGAACTCCAATTTTCTCCTATTTATATTTTTCAGCCCTTCAACGAGGAGATGATAACCTTCTTTGATCATAAAAATGGAGGTGACCTGAGCCTGCGTGGTTCTGCTTGTGCCGTGCCATCACGAGACGACCCGTCATCTCCCCGTCTGCCAGAGGGCAGCTCTGGGCCCAGCGGCCTCCTCAAACACCTTTCCACGGTCTTTGGCTCGTTTGAGACTTGCTGCTCTCAAGAAGCTTTAAGCACGTGGACAGTTCTGATGGGTCACGGCCCTCATACCTACCTCAGTTTATTTTATATGCTTTCTTTTAAACCAACTTTGTTAAAGAAGTCCATATTCTGTCACACCATATTTCTTTGGATATATGTTCTGCCTCTCCTTTCTCAAATGTCTTGCAGGGTTTTGCCATCATATGACCAGGATTTTCCTTTTAAGAACCTTTATTTCTTTGGTGAAGGTACTCTATGTGAGTGTATCTGTTTTTTTAAAATGTCTCCATTTTTCTCCGAATTGAGCTGAACTAGTCTTTCCTCCAAGCCAGGGCACCTGTCCGGCTTCACCCGGTATGCGCTTCTGTTGGACTCGCCAACGGGAGCCCGCAGGGTCCTGTTCTTGCACAGCCCTGATGACCACAGGGTCTCGGCTGGCCCCTCCGTGTAGCTGATGTGGCCTGTTCCTCCCTCTCAACTGTGTCTTCCTTCCCTGTACCTTCTCTAACGACGGCAGTGACATCAGACCTAACGCATGCTCCTGCACCTACGTGAACAGGCCCTCCTAACCCTGCTCCCCATAAGTTACGATCCAGTGGTTTGGTTTGGAGACAAAGACCCCTGTGCCCTGCCTTATATTTCTTGGTTTTACAGTGAGAGGCTCTGTGGCGGTGGATATATGCCTTTTCCAGTTTTTAGGTCTTCCAATATTTCCACATATTCCAGTGTGCTACATATCAATCAGAACTATGGTAAAGTCAATTTTCTCTCAGGAAAACCCAAATGGGTCACCTAAGAATGCAGACATAAAAACTCTATTTTGCAGCTGTCTTCCAGTGGGGGCAGATCCTCTCAGTCTCCTGCTTTCTTACTTCATAACGAAAATGAAGAAATAGGACAATCGAATATTCCAATAAATGCAAAAGTGCAGACCACATCCGTCAGCTCGCTCACAGCTTTCGCGCGTGCGCATCTATCGCGGCGTTTTCAGAGTCTTCCTTTCTCTCGAGTCATTTGTACATGAATCTCTTCCCTACCACCCTGAGCCCCTTGGAGCCCATGGATGAACTCATCTCTGCATGCCCCAATGCAGCCTGAAATAGGGTAACACGTACACGGATAGCGATGCGTAAATACTTCTCCCGCGGAATAGAACTTTGGACTCTATATAGAATCAGCGCGGTAAGAAGAACGCGCCGTCTGGAGGCATTTAAACATTGCCATCGACACAGAAACATCTGATATATTAAATATGAATTACTTTAAACTACTAATTAAAACAGTCAAAAAGCCTTCTGCTCAGAAATGCTATGAGCATGTCCTTTAAAGCCCAGACCGCTTCTCCTTCATGTTCTCATTCAGACGGGTCTTCCCGGTAGTTAATTGGCATTCGAGACGCCTCTGATGATCTCCTATGCTCAAAACTGAAGAGTGGTGAAACGTGCCCAATTTTTAGAGCATGTATATCAGCCCCTTACAGGGGCTCAGAAGAACTGAATGATCCAAGGGAAGAATCATCTTGACGGGGAGCTGTATCACCATGCCATCTGGGACACACAAGCCTCCAAACTCCCATGACCCCTTTCTGCTGATGCATCACCTTGAAGCAGGTGACATCCTGGCACATAGCCACTGCACCGACCTGAACAGGCCCTCCCGCCATCCAGGAGGGTATTTCAGATACTGCCCACCCTCTGTCCCCATCCTTCACCTGGCAGCTCTCAGATTTTTCACCGCGGACTGTGCCCACCCCCCCAACCCCCCCGCCCCCCGCCCTGGGTCCCTGTATTTCAGCGGAGAATGAAACGATCCTCGTATATCACTTTGATAAGTTTGTAAAGCACTCTGCCATCCTTGGGCAGGGAGCTGCTAAGGAAAGATACCTTCGTTACGGTTTACAAAACCATTCCCCAAATGTGCTGCTTCCGCCCTCGGAGTCAAGCTCGGAAATAGAAGCCTGTAAACCTTACCCAGAGAACCACCGTCCAAAAACACATTCTCCCTGTAATTGGAGGGCATGCTTACCGATTCCGGTATTAAATCTAGATCCTAAGACTATCTTAATTGGCTATAAAAAGGACAACTGAAAACACAGGATTTGATCCCTGCGTATACAATGCTCGTGCTATAACCACCAAATTGGGCCATTTTGTGGGGAACATCCAGGCCCGAGTCCCATTTAAGTTCCCTCAGGGTTACATTTCATCATCCAGTGTCAAGGAGGCAACAGGGTATTAAGTCAATTAGGATTCAGTGAAAGCTTAGACCATTACACATCGTGCAGATTTAATGTTTGCTTCCGTCCACTGTTCCTGATAAGGCAGGGAGAGAAAGACATTTTACACATTTTCTGAGGATTCAGGTCAGACTCGCCCACTGCTCACGGTGACACCTCTTGGCATCACTGGATTTAACGATGTTATAAATAATGAGTTAAACAAATTTGGAGAGTCTGATTAATGAACTAGGGGACCATTTTGTACGAGAGAACACCGATGTCTAAATGGAGCGTGTAACTTCCACATTCTCTGCTCTCACCAGTCTGGGGTTCCTGGGCCGCCGCGCACCCTCCTCCTCCCCACACACAGAAGGGGAATGCGCTTCTGCCCACCCCCCCAGTCCTGACCAAGCTGCAGGACAGGAGGCTTGCCTTTAAAAACCACGACAACTTCTGTTTCTTTGCTCGGTTACTTTTGCAAGTAAGTACTGGTTGAGGAAGTCAGACTTGTTAACTACTTGTAGGTGCCCGGGTCCTTTTAGAGAAAACAGTATTGGCAGCAATTGTGGTTAAGACATTTGCAAGTAAAAAAAAATGGGCCCGTTCTGCTACTGACCAGTTGTGGAACAAGGGACCATTTGTTTAAAATCACTGAACTCTGGACTCTGCCCCCTGCCGCGGTAAAATAGGCATAATAGTAGTATTTCCCAAAGACATTGTTGTGAGGTCTGTGTGGGTTAAGATGTTACATGGGGCACACAGTTAGTTCTCAATACAGCTTATGCATTGTTATTATTATTAACAAGTGGGCCATGGTGGGGGAACCGCACAGGGTAGTAGTATCACCTGTACCAGGCAGAAGCCTGCTCTGGCATCTAACCTGGATTCTAGCAAGAAACTGAGAAGTCCCAGGTACAAAGGAGGCAGTTACCAGATTCTGACTTTGGTTCCTGTAGCTCCCTTTCCCGGCATTCCACTCCTATCCTTGTCCTGACCGAATCACTACTCTTTTCTCTTGTTTTCTTTTCAAAGACTTAATCCTTTTAGAGCAATTTTAGGTTCGCAGCAAAATTAGGAAGAAGGCACAAGATTTCCCATATGGCCTCTGTCCCAACACAAGCCTAGTTACCCCCCATGCCAGCTTCCCCCACCTGGAGAGACCTATGTTTGTTACAACTGACAAGCCTACTTGATACATAAAATCACCCCGAGTCCACAGTTTACCTAAGGTTCAGTCTTGGTGTTGTACGCTGTGTGGGTTTGGACAAATATATAGTGACATATGTCCACCACTCTGTCAGAGCATTATCATTGTCCTCAATGTCCTCAAAATCCCCTGTTCTCTACTCTCTCATCTTTCTCTCCCCACCAACCCCTGGAAACCACTGATATTTTTCACTGTCTCCCTAGTTTTGCTGTTTCTGGAATGTCCTACAGTTGGGATCATACAGAAGATAGACTTTACAGATTGGCTTTTGTCAATTCGTAATGTGCATGTAGGGCACCTGGGTGGCTTAGTAGGTTGAATGTCCAACTCTTGATTTCCACTCAGGTCATGATTTTGGGGAGTGGGATTGAGCCTCACAGGGGACGCTGTGCTGGGTATGCAGCCCGATGAAGATTCTCTCTCCCTCGCCCTCTAACACTCCCACCCTGCTTGGGCCCCCCCCAATTAAAAACAAAAACAAAAAATAGTAATATGCATGAGTTTTCTCCATGTCTCTTCATGGCTTGGTAGCTCATATATTTTTAGTGTTAAGTAACATTCCTGGGGTGCGTGTGTGGCTCAGTGGGTTAAAGCCTCTGCCTTCAGCTCAGGTCATGATCCCAGGGTCCTCTGCTCAGCAGGGAGCCTGCTTCCCTCTCTCTCTCTGCCTGCCTCTCTGCCTACTTGCGATCTCTGTCTCTGTCAAATAAATAAATAAAATCTTTGGGAAAAAAAAAAATAACATTCCTTTGTCCCGATGGGCCACCGTTTATCCACTCACTTACTGAAGGGCATCTTGGTTGCTTCCAAGTTTTGGCCATTAGTAATAAAATTGCTGGAAATATCCATAGTCAGACTTTGGTGTGGACCTAAGTTTCCATCTCCTCTGGGTAAACAAAAAGGAGCGTCGTTGCTGGACCACAGAGGAAGGGAATGTTTAGATGAGTCACTGCCCTTCCAACGTTCCACTGCCCTTTACTGCCAGAGAGCTTCCTCTAACAACTGCTTTGCCAGCCTTTAAACAAAGACTGACAGTAGGTGGGGTATGAATTCTCCAGGGCTCCCTTGCCCCTTGGGTAGAATAACTCATGTGTTCATGTAGTTTCTAGCATTCCTCTTAAGGACCAGGTTCTGCTGGACCTTGTTGGTCACTATCGTACCGACTCGAGCCTCACTAGCTAATTGCCTTCCCTTCTCTGTCTCAACTCCCTAATCCTACACTTGTGGCTCCTTTATCACCCAAAGAAATAACTTCCCTTGAACCCATATCTCAGAATCTGCTCATGGGTTGGCTGTGCCAAGTGAGACAATCCTCCACGGCCCTCCCTCCCCAACCACACCCCCATTCATCAAACAAGGTTTTTGTTGACTCTTGTATCTTGTGCCTTAGTTTAACTGCTCTGCTGGCCTGGGCAGGACTGTCACCTTTAGACTTGTTTCACCCTGGCTACCTCCAGGACTTTGCTCACAGATGGTTCAAATCATTAAGACCTATATTTCTACCCTGTTCCCTGGGATGGGGGTAAGGGGGTCGGACAGTAGACCTACAAGCGGGGAAGGAAAACGCTAAGTGTTGTGGGTCAAGGCATGACATGTGGCTGGAAGCACATGGGCCCCTGAGTGTCTGTGGGTGCACTGGGAGAGCCAGCAGCATGCCCCTCCCCAAATACAGCAATCCCCCTCTCTTTAGGCCTACTGCCTGCCCTTTGGGAAAAAAGATTAAACTAATTCACTTTGTATCAGAGAACACTTTTAGACCATTTTAAAGTCTGAGTTCCATTTCTACTGAGGTTTATTTGTTTATTTGCATTGTTATTTGTTTTTAATTAAACCAACATAGACTCAGAGCGTCCCATTCACCAATGCTGAGGATGAAGTTCCCACCTCCAATTTCATTTTGAATTAGGACGAAAAATAGATTTACAGTGTTGCGACAACAAGCATTGAAGAGACATGAATTTTAGGTACCACTCTCCCTATATGCAATAATAGAAAACGCTAATTACAGTTGATTTCTTCCTCCCCGGGGTCGATCCAGGATATCCAGCTAAGAGTATTTTAATTAAACTATTTTATATAGTTCCCTGTCTTTCATATTAATCATTCATCTACTTTAAGGAATGTTTTGACCTAGCAGCCGATTTTACACTAGATTTAAAGACCCCAGGTATCTAAGAAAATGTCGGCCTGTTTGCATTTGTTCGAGCATTAAATTCAGACTTGCCTGACCCCCATCTGTGTGTTGCAGGCATCCACCGAGGTGTTAGGCTTGAGTGTGATATGTTAGCTGGTGCGAATTCAGCTTCTTTGCTGTATGACAGAGGGTTCCCGTAATGTCAGCCCCCCACCCTCAATGGGTTTACTAAAAAGTTAAGGAAACAAGACAAATGTGAAAAGCCACATATTAACACAGAGACAGGAATGGGCAGAGGAAGTGGGCTGGGGATCTGGGGAGAAGAGTTGAGAGGAAAAGCTGCTCCCCCACAGATAACCATGGCAACTGCACGAGGGGACCAGGAGGAGAGGGCAGTAGCATCTGTGGAATGGGAGAGACAAGAGCGGGGGCCTCTGGGAGCCTTGCAGTGGGGGCTGGACTGGTTGAGTTATGAATCTCAAGTCCCTTAGATTCAGGAGAAGTGTCTCCAAGCCCAGAATGGCTGCATGAGGCCAGAGCCCTGGACGGAGCTCAGGCTCCAGGACACTGGCTGGTGAGGGCAACTCGAAGGTCTTGGGGAATGGGGTGGCAAAAATCAGGATTCCAGGACAGGCGCCTGGAGCATGGGTGTGAGCGGATCCAGGCCCGGCAGGCCCCGTATGGCGGTGGGGGAGGGGCGTCGGGGAGGGCGACGCCACCTGAATGCCCACGGTGACCAGGTGCCATCTGCATCAAGGTGCCCGAGCACAGCTCCCCGAAGAAGCCTCAGGACAACTGTCTGGGGTCAGCTCATCTAACCCCGATGGCCATCCTGTGGGGTAAGCCCTGGCACTGACTTGTGTCGCAGATGGAGCGGAGGAGGGATTTATCCAGGACGGTACAGCAAGCAAGAGGCAGCGTCCAGGTGCTGCTGGCCATCTCTGCAGTGCCCCTCCAGGTCCTAACAGAGGTGAAGCATGATGCTTTGGACATCAGGGATCCGTTACGGATTCCTGGGGGCCGGGGGGGGGAAGCACGATGGACAGGAGATGGTGGGCACAAGGGGTCACACCTAGCTGACTTGACCAATCTCCCTGACGCTATCATCGTCTCAGCTCTGCTCTTGTTGCAGAATTGTGTTTCTCTGCACAAACCACATTCCATCTCATGCGTCAACGAGGTGTATGAGTGAGGGAGGGTTACGAAGAATCTCACTGCTCAGGGAAGCTATGGGATTCAGTTACAGAGCTCTCAAAGTTCTGCCTTGGTTCTGACCTCTCTGCTTCCCATCAACGAGGGTTTCAAGTCCCCCCGCTCCAGGGGCCACAGCTGGGAAGGCAGTGGGCTGGCTTCGTCCTAGTAGCCAGGCTGAGCTCTGAGTCTGCATCAACCTCAGCATCTTTACCCCACTGCTGACTTCTGGTGGAGCACATGCCAGTCTCAAAGAAACCCCCATCCCATGTGCTGCCCTACTGGTGGCACAGGTCAGAGCTGAATAAATGGGGGAAGCCTGCGAGCCTGCAGCATCGTTGGCCCCTGGGGTCAGAATGAACACCCTCGCTGTGCTCTGAAGAAAAATACAGGGCTTTGGAAATCCTATTCTCTAATTTAGTACCTCCCAAACTGAAAGGTAATCCTTTTATGTGGCGTGAATCATACTGGAAATGTGCAGAAAGAAATAACAGGGTCACGTGACCACCAATAAGCACCACTAAACACCTGCATGGCCCGTTTAGTGGTTTGAGACCTGGAGCCTGGGAGCCTTCTTCGAGGACAGAACACATTTTCCAGCAGGGATTAGCCTTGAGATTAGAGTTTAATGAAACAATCGCTAACACTGGAGGCTTGGGCAGAGGAACCGGCAGACTCCAGGGAGCTCCTGGTTTGTCTGGGGAAGACATTTATCTAATAAACCATGAATAAATAATAGAAAAGAGTCTAAAGTCAAGAGATGCAGAGGAGCCAAGGGACAAAAGGTAGGGGCTTGATGTATAAGAAGATGCTTTAAAAGCAATTTACTGTTTTGACTTTGCAATAGACATTCATTCCTGGAGAAATGCTGTCACTTGTGCAGAAAGAAACATGCCCAAGGCTGCTCATTGCTGTATCAGCCAGATTAGGCTTGGCTATGCAGTGGTAACAAAGAACTGCAAAGTCTCCGTGACTTGGAACAACAGGGATTGATTTATTGCCTATGCCCCATGCCCATGGAGGTCAGCAGCAGGATCCTGATAATCATACACACCCACGAACGCCGGCGACCAGGGCAGCAGCATCTTACAGGATGGAGAGAGGATTATAGGACTCAGCACCAACACTTCTATGCTTTGGCCTAGAAGTGACACAAGCCGCCTCCACACACACCTCGACAGTTGGATCCAGGGACGCAGGGATGGCCAACGTCAAGAAGGTAGGGTAATATAGTCCCAGTGCCAGAAAGTAGAAAAAGGCCAGATATTGATGGATATTATTACATCCACCACATGTGCAATGGCAAAAGTTGGGAAGAAATGCCGAATTTTCTTCACGTGTGCACCTGATGTGACAATACATCCACAGAAAAGACTATAATGGGGCAGTTTAAGAGGACTTGAAAATTAAAATGCAAGTTGCAGAAAAACTGCACATGGTCTGTCTCTCTTATGCACATCTCACCCATGTCACAAACCTCTGTGCATCCATAGACATATATGTGTGTATCTAGATGTCCAGAGAAAGCTCTGGGAGCATGTCCGTCAAACTAATAATGGTGGTTACCTCCAAGAGAAGTATATATTTGCAGAGAGGAAAAGGGGACTTCTGTTTGTCTGAATTCTGTAAGCTGAAAAGGAACTTACATACAGCTTCTGAATTCTTAAAGAACGTTTTTTTCCCCAACAGCATTTATCAGTTTCCCACGGCTGTTGGTTGGGTGTCCCCTGTGCTATCCTATGGTACGGAGCTCACTGCAGAAAGGCGACTGAGTGTGCGTTCGACCTCCCATGAGCTGTATACCAGCCATATGGCTAGCAACCTTGTCCATATGGGAGCAATTTTCATTACTGGCTGGTCCTATTTGGTCTCACATCTGGCACTTTCTAGAGCATTCTGGAATTTTAATTCCACAGGAAAGTACCTCTTTTTTTTGTTTGTTTGTTTTACATTCTAACTTTTCATCATCTTGGGTACCCATGGGACAAGATCCTGGGAAATGTCAAGGTTCCAGATGTTTTCTTTTTCCTTCCTCATTTCAGAACGTATTTATCTTCTTCCAGACCCTAATACTTCTTTCTTCAGGATTCTTCTCTACACCAATGTGGTCTGTAGAACCATGGGCACAATGAATCCAACGGACATCTCATTTCCCCCAAATCATGTGTTACTTTATAGTTAGCAAAATACACAACTTTCTAGAAGGGTTTTAGGCAAAAGTCCTCATGTATCTCAGACACAGGGCAAGCTAGAGGGGCAATGGCGTGGTCTGGATTGGTGGTCTAGTGCAGGAGAGACTGTATCCATGAAGGACCCTCTCATCTGACTGTAGTTCCGGATTTCAGGCACAGAGATAGTCACTTTTTAGGATGAAATCACGAAAAGTTAACTCGGAACGTCCATACACTAGAATGTTATTCAATGATTAAAAAGAAATGAGTAATCAAGCCAAGACAAGACTCGGAAGAAACTTAAATGCGTAGGTCTTTGTGAAAGAGTCCAGTCCGAAAAGGCTACATACTGTCCGACTCCAACTCAATCCCCTCTGGGAAAGACACAACTACAGAGGCAGTTAGAACATTGGCAGTCGCTGGGGCTTTGAGGGAAAGAGAATGGATGGGCCGTGTGCAAGGGACGTTCACGGCAGTGTAACTACTGTGTGTGATACTTTAGTGATACATGTTATGACACATTTGTCCAAACCCACAGGAAGCTACGAACGGGGCAGCAAAAGCATATGGAAACTACACTATTGGCTAAATTTTCTGTGAGCCTAAAACAGCTCTAAAAAATAAAGGGTATTGGGGCACCTGGCTGGTTCAGAGGGTTAAACCTCTGCCTTTGGCTCAGGTTATGATCTCAGGGTCCAGGGATCGAGCCCCGCATCCGGCTCCCTGCTCGGTGGGGAGCCTGTTTCCCGCTCTCTCTCTCTGCCTGGTTCCCTGCCTGCTTGTGATCTCTGTCAAATAAATAAATAAATAAATCTTTAAAAATATTAAAAAATAAAAGTTATTGATTAAAATTTTTTCAAAGGAGCTACAGTTTTATAAGACAAGCATTTGGAAGGCTTAGACCATAGAAAAGAGTCTAAAGTCAAGAGATGCAGAGGAGCCAAGGGACAAAAGGTAGGGGCTTGATGTATAAGACCATGGTTTGGATTAAAAGACACACTTTGTCTACTTTGAAGGAAAAAATACTCAAAACACTTGCAAAAAATGGGAACAGCACAGGGCACACCCTGGCCCACTCTGGCAGGAAACACTGAGAGCAGAGTCCTTGAGAGAAGGGGCTGGCTCCTTCCATGCTGACCCGAAGGCGGCTGCTGCAATCTCTTCCTCTACTTGGAAAGAGAAATCCCACAGAGGCACAGATGTTGCCATGGCTTTGACCTCACCATGAACCTTCTCTTATAATTTTGTAAGATAGAAGAAAATTTGCCCAGGATGTAATGTTTTGTTTTTCCTTTTCCGAAGAAAAAACATACCACTGGTTCCTGCCAGTTAGCCCTGTTAGTCACAGGGAGGCGATGGAGGAATTGGGTATCTGGACACTTAGTGGCTGAAGCAGTGCTCAGATTTAAGTTGTCATTATGATGCTGGACAAAACCTTTGTATCTCTAAGCATCAGTCTCAAGACTGTAAAGGGATTATGATTAAAGAAAGACCTATAGGGCTCTGGGGGTGTTTGGGAATCCTTGTGGAGAGCCTAATGAAGGGCAAAGAGCAACGGGTTGCAGGTGACTCCGGGCTTCCCCTTCTCTGCAAACAAACACTGGTGCTTCGCTCTGTTCTCTTCTCTGGCCTCCACTGTGATGAGAATCCCTTTCAAAGAAAGCCAGCCATTGAATTAGGTGATCATCACATCCCATTTCTGGGTCTAAAGTCAACATTCCAAATTAAGTGGTAGATGTGGGTGGTGGACGTGACCCCCTGAACCAGAGAGACAGATCTTGGGAGGGAACTTCAGTGTGAGCTGTACTAGGGTCCAACAGTATCCCCTCCCAAAGCCACGCCCGTCCAGGAACTCAGAATGGGACTCTATCTGGAAATAAGATCTTTGCAGATGTAATTAAGTTAAGGTCATACTAGACTGCGTTTAGGGATCGGCCCTAAATGCAGGGACTGGTATCCTGATAGAAAGGAGAGGACCCAGGGCACGGAGAGACGCAGAAGCCCACGTGAATGGAAACAGACGCAGAGGTTAATGGGCTGTCATCTGCCCGACATCACCAAGGACCGCTGGGAACCCAGAAGCTGCGGCTACCTCCGCTGCAGAGTTCTGGCCTCCAGAACTGGGGGGGAACACACGTCTGTTGCGTTCAGCTGTGCAGGTTTGTGGTCATCGGCTGCCGAGGCTCTGGGACAGCGCTGTCCCCAGCCGCCCGTACTAAGCATTTGCAGGTGTGTCCCTCATCCTGCATGTGCGCAGCGAGCGCCTGGTTTTATCGCGTTTCTCTTTCCCCAGGTCTTTAGCAGGGGAATATCCTTTTAAGCCTCTCATTTTTTTTTCCCCCAGGACATAGCAAATACCAGCTCTTACAATGCCAATAGGCTTGTGACTGCTTTTAAGGGATTTCCTGCACAAATGGCCAACGCTTTGATGTAGTCACAAAAACGAACTTCTCAGAGCTGATAACACACATCAGAAAAATGGGGACTAAGAACTGGTCCTGTGCCGAATGTATCCTCATCACTTCTACCTGGGGGGTCTGTTAAGCCACAAGCCCTATCATATGGAGCTTCTGAAAATGTGTAAACTTGAAATGGAAAAATGGAATCTGTGGGAACATCTCTAGCTTGTTTAAGAAAATACAATGTAGGGGATTCTTTATCTAGAAACACTGCTATGGAAAAGTGCCTGTTCTCTCCCCCTCTCTCCCTGTGTGTGTGTGTGTGTGTGTGTGTGTATGTATGTATCTGTGTATGTCTATGTGTTACGTACATATATACTCACATACATATATATATACACACACACATATACATGCATTTAAAAAATCAAAGTATATTCTATCTAAATATTTTCTGAAAGAAAAATTTTGATAGAACCTGGGAAAAGAGGAAGGAGGAAGAGAAAGTGCTCCATCCTGAGCAATGAGGCAGCCACAAGCCACAAGTGCTTGATAAGCACCGGAAATGTGGCTTATGCAAATTGAGCTATGAAGTGTAGAAAGAATGAACACTAGATTTCAGAGGCTTAGCACAGAAAAGTAAAATAATCTCAGTAATTTATCAGATGGAAATGGATATATCTATAGATATATAGAGACATATGTCTATTTTTCTAAGTAGACCCCAAGCCCAGCATGGAACCCAACAGGGGGTTTGAACTCACAACTCTGAGATCAAGAGTCAGATGCTTAACCGACTGAGCCACCTGGTGGCTCACCACTGACTGATGTCCCCTGAAAGATCATATTTTAGATGTGGCAGGTTAAAGCACATCAGCCTAATTATTTTCACCGGCTCTTTACATTTTTTTTTTTTTAAAGATGGCTACTAGAAAATGTAAACTTACTTCTGTGACTTCCTGTGTTGGACAGCACCGGCCTAAGAGATATATGACCTGTGATATCTTTTCTTTAGTCACCTTCTGAGCACTTTCGAACATTTTTTTGTTGTTGTTGTTCAGGAAGTTCTAATTTTCCTATAGAAGTGATTTTTTAAAAATCTGCTCTAAGAATTCACACACACACACACACAAATACAGACACAGGATTTATTTTGTGACATTCTACATTATCTTTTTTAATGGTAACTCTTTCTTAAAAATAGCTGTCAGATCTAAGGTAAGGTTCATTAATATTCATTTTGCTCTTCTGTGTTTATGCATGGCTGTGTGACCTCGGGCAAGTTACTGAACTTTTCTAGGCCCTACATTGTCACCTATCAGTGAAGCTGGTCTAGCAATGACCCAGACGACAGTGATTCTCAACTCCTTCCTCTGTCTCAACAGATCCGATGGTTCCGGAAAAGTACCATCAGCAAGAAGAGGTGCCTGTGCTGACGGGGCTGCCTCGGCTTCCTCCCACTTCCCCTGGAGAACCATTGCCATTCCTTTCACGGACTCAGTAAGAAATTTCTAGGGAAGAGTCAAAGGGTACTAATTACAGTCACAGCCTATAGAAGGCTGGCGCCCTGGAGGAAACCTTAGTTCACCCCATTCAAATGCTACGCTCTCCTCGGGGATGAGATGGCCCAGAAGAAGTAATGACCTGCTAGTCCGGTCACCCTGCTGGTTAGAGGCAGAGGCTGACTCCGGTGAACACTGACTCCTTGCTTCATGGCGTATCCCGATCTGACAGGAAGGGACACTTGAGGGACAAAGCAAAGACCACCATACACGATTGGCCACACGTGTACCACTCCCTTCCTCCTTGACACCAGCATGTCCTATTAGAAGGTCATTTTTCTCTGCCTCAGTTTACCACAAAGCATAGAAGGACAAAGGATTCAGAGGCATGTGAATTAATGATGGTGCCTAAGAGAACATGCAGCTTCTTCTCCCAGTTTAAGTCAAGAAAATCATTATTTCAGTCTGTCTTCAGAGAGACTCGTAGAAAGCTACTTGCAATGGCTTTGGATGTCAAAATGTTCTAAAGCACCAGAATTTCCAAAAACCATTTACATGCTTCCAAGCCTGGTAAAAATGGTAGATGAATCAGAACGTTCTGTTCTATTTAGACCTAAGTCATATCAGGGTTAGCTAAAGTCACAGTTGACAAAGAGTTGTATTTATTATGAAAGATGCCAAGTTATATTTAGGTGTTTTTTTTTTTTACCTTCAAATCTCATTCTAAATTGCTTGTCACCTTTTGAAATATCATAATTAACACCAGTTAATTTGTGTGCTTAAATATTTTAATGACAGGTTATAATTTTAATAGAAAAAGCAATTTAGAAGAAAATCGTAGGATCCTATAGTTTTCAGGAGAGAAGAGAGAAGGGAGGCTTTGGAGAACCCAGAACTGGGGCCCCGCTGTGACTCACCATTTCCTACCTACAGGGTCTTATGTGATCTACATAACCTCTCCAAACCTCGGTGTTCTTGGTTATGAATCAAAGATAATAAACCTACCTCATTAAGGTGCTCTAAGGGTTATTCCAGACTTGTCACCGGAAGCCCCTAACACATGTGACACACTATAAATATCCATTGTCTTTTTCTTATATGCACCATCACTAAAGAGAGAGAAAACATGGTTAGAGTCTGGGTTCTAAGTTGAAAGCTCCCAGGGCAACTGAACTGTGAGAAGCATTTTCCAAAAATTACCAGGACAAAGAAGCCAAAATCAGCACACAGATGAGGAAGGGGCTCAAGCCCCAAGGGCGAGAGGAAGGAAATCGAAGACTGAGTAACTGGGTGACTCTGAATCAGAAGGGAATGGAGCAGGCGGAAGGGCTGAGGGCAAAAGTTCAGAGACCATGAAGTAGGGTTCCTGCTTCATGTATGGGAATCCACTGGGGATGGACAGAGCATCTGAAGACCCCTTATAGGGCCAACCACACACCAAGCCATGTCTGTCCCCAAGTGGAACAGGCCAAGAGGGATGGCATGGTGTAGATCTCAGCTCTGGGAAACTCATGATTCAATCGGGCAGCCATGCAAAGTCAACCTACCCAAGGTGCTGGGTCCAATAGCACAGCACAGCAGCTGTTGTCCGCATAACACAAGGGTTAGCGTCTACCATGGGTTGCCCTATTAATAATTCAGCTGACACAGGCTCAAGGGATGCCTTTACCACTTACTGCTCATGTGATTTAAATTCTTGTGTATAAAGTGAGGCCACCATTACCTTCTTTGTAGAGTTGTTGTAAGGATTAGAAGAAATAATGAAATATAGAGCGCCTGGACTAGAGAAAGGATTCAGTAGTTGCTAGCCATGAAGATGAAGATGTTGGTTCCATCTATTGTAGCTCCAAGACCCTTCAATTTTGTCTAGACTTCAGACTTCTCACTAGTATATATTTCAAAACAGGATATGGATAACTCACATCAGGTGAACCCTCTTCCTACTAAGCAGCCCAAGCTTCAGAAGACTATCTAGATGGAAATGAAGAAAGCTACCTAAGGTGGGCTTAGGTAGAATAGAAAATGAATGAATGAATGAATGAATGAAGACACAATGAATAAATGTCAAGATAGGATGGTACTTTTCCAGCAGGATTGGATATGGCACTGATTAATGGGTAGGTGAAGTTGGAGGGACCCAAGCAAAGAAGAAAATGAGGGAAGGTGAGGGGGATGGAGAGGTTAGGAACCTAAACACATTCTAGGTGAAATGAGTAAATAAATCCCAAGGAAAGAATGAAAATGAGAATTAATCAAGAGTGTGCTGAGCCGTGGCACTGCCAGCCACAATCAGAGGGCTTCTTAATTGCTTGTCAAAGACCAATGCATCCTGGCAAAATGATCCTCAAGTAATGCTGGGACTTCTTTTTCCTAACCTGTCTCCATTTATCATGATTAGAAAACAAGTCAAAATTGATTTCTGTTTATTTTATAAAAGCAAATCCTCAGGGAACCCTTCCCCCCAGTAGGTTTGATCATTTTAAACTTAGAAGGGGAATGCCCTCAGAACATAAAAAACTGTTTGTCAGTTTGGTTTAGGAGGGTAGGATGTGTGGATGCGTAAAGTTTATGGGTGTCATGAAAAAGTGACAGTCTCTTAAACTTATACGAATCACCTCAAATCCATCAACATGAGCTTTTTAGTTCTTTCCTACTTTAAAATGGGCAAATTAGAGGTGATTTAATAAAGGAAAATGGCCCAAGCTTGAAAATCAGACATTTGTGTTTGAATTCTTAGCTCTGGCACCCAAGAGCTGTGTCACCTTGGGCAAGTCACCGGAGGAAATCTCGGGGATCTAGCTCCAATCCCTGAGCTTTGAAATGCAGTTGCTAATCTCTCTCAGATTTTCCAGGAGGATTAGTGGTCATGTACATGAAAGGTAGGGATTCGGAAAATCAGCTGTACGTTTGGAAGTGATGGAAGTGATGGGGGCAGGGAAACCACCCCCTGGGTTCTAGATTCCATGGGGGTAGGACCCATGTGTGTCTGTTTTACCTCGATTCTATCCTGGCAATTGGCACAAGTCTTGGTATACAGTTGATGTCCACTTTTTCTATTCATGCTCACATCACACCTAATCTACCCAAAATTCCGTGTTGTTTATAAGATATCATTTCACGTAACCCAGTAAGTACTTGTTGGCTGCATGACTGTTATCCGTTTGTTCATTACGTAAAAATATTTAAGTGCTATATTCCAATGTGCCCCTCTGGGGAGGAAATCCTTCCAGAGCCTACAGTACAGTGGGTAGACCCACTCACTCTTTGATCCATTCTCCCTTGTGTTCACCCATGCATTTCGCTTGTTTACATTTATTTATATTTGTACTTAGTTTTTCGCTGTAATGTCAGCCCACAAGGTCAGTTTGCCCTCACCCCTGCTCCCTGGCTACCCAAGAAACTCATTCCATAAACACACAGACACACACAGACACACGCTCAGGCAAATCCTCTATATTCCACCAATATTTCATTGATCAGGTAAATCCTATTTCAAGGACTGCAAGGAGCTTTCTGGATTTCTGGTTTGGGGGCCTTGCATGGCTTGCAAACATGCTGTGATAAGAACAACAAGACAATGTCAGAAGAAGGTCAAAAAACATCCTTTTCTCCTGTACAGGCATTTTGCTCCCCAAACAGATTCCAACGATCATGTTCTCCTCGGAAGTGTAATCACAGGAAAAAAAAAAAAAAATCAATGTACATTTCGGCCCATGTGGAACAATCTCACGAGGGGGCATTCAAGTGATGTGCCAGCACCTAGAGATTTCTCTCAGCATTCTGGGCTGCCAGACCGTTCTCAGATGTATTTTCTTGATCTGAAAAAGCCCTATTCCTGGGATTTAGTGTGTGGGGTTCCCCCACTCCTTTTGGTTTATGCTTAATCCTTAGAATTAATTCCGTACCTCCTGCCTGGGGAAGTTTCTGCCGTAGACTTTCTTGGCATTTACCCAGCTCGGAAGGAAGTGATTGATGCTCTCTTCTCTCTTCCGCACAAAAGCTGGACGGCTGGGCAGAAATATCACCTGCCTCCGTGCTGGCCTCTCCCAGCCTCACCTCCTGACCCACACTGCTGATTTCATCCCTCACGTCTCCTGGGGCACATTGGCCCATCAATTACCTTCTCTTTTTCTGCTGTCTTCAATCATGTCCTCTGTACTGGCTACTTCCTGGCAGAGTACAAACATGTTTAAGGTTTGTTTATTCTGGGAAACTGAAAAAAATAAAAATACTCTCTTCGATTCTACCTGCCTCTGAAGTCATTTCCCTATCTCTTCGTTTCCCGAGGTTTTCTGACAGAATTCACGTCCTGTCTTCTCTGTATCATCATCCATGTGCTCCTTGAGCCTGGGAAGGCTGCCCAGAGCGCTCCTCAATTCTCTGAAACTCTCGCAGTAAAGATCATCCCCATTTGAGCTTATTCTGCCCGGCCGTCTGCGCTGTTTCATTTATTCTTATTGTCATTCACTTGTTCATATTTCCTAGGCAGTGACCACTCAGCTACGCTTTGGACAAGTGTGGCCCTCCTGGCTTTGACCGCCTGTCGGGACCTGACATTGGTGAGCTCCTGGAATGCTATGAAGAGAGGCCGTGCTGTGGGAATGGCAACCTTCAGACCCGACCTGTGAGTCGGAGAAGGCTATTCCTGGTGGCATTTAAACAGAGGGATGGGTAGATATTTGCAACCTGAGAGGGACCCAGGAAAAGCACTCCTGGCAGAGGGAGTAGCAGGTGCAAAGGCCCCATGCCAGGAAGGAACATGACCTGTTCGGGGAAGCGAAAGTAGGACTCTGCTTCTGGACCACAGACAGTGAAAGTGAGCAGCATAGGACAGGGCAGGGGAGGCAGGGGGGCTGGCCACACTGACCATATATACAGGTTTCGACCTCTGTTTTTAGGCACTGGGGAACAGTGGTAACCTTTCTGTCCTTGGAATCCCTTGTACGCACCCATCTCCCAGAATATCAGGTAGGAGGAAATAGTGGGACCAAGAAGAACAAATAAAAGGAAAGAGAAATCTGGCTACTTCCCAATTCTGGCTTTGCCCAAAACATAACAATTCCCTTTGTTTTTGTCAGAGGAAGAGATTGTGGATCCACACGCTTGTTGTCAAAGGAATGCTGTGACATAGTAAGAAATATATATTGGGTCTCTGCCCTGTTCCTGATACAGAGCTCCTAAAACCCTTGTAATTTCCTAAGTGAGGGGTGCCAGGAGTATCTTGTGTTCTAATATTGGGTCTGTGGCCCCGACTGCCGACACAGATCTTCGGCTCTGGGAGACGGGAGCATCTTTTGTTCTAGTGAGCTGACTCTAGGTGGGCGGGCGAATGGCTTTGGGATGAGGGCTGGTAACCAGAAAGACCGTGATCAGAAGCTTAGAAAGTACAGCCCCTCCTGGGACAAAAGAGGGACTGGACATTGAGCTAATAATAACTGGTCATAGCTATGGGACAGAGCCTCTGCGGAACTGTCCAAAGCACAGGGTTTAGGAAGCTTCTGTCTGAGTGTCAGGAGGGTGACACCCCAACTCCACAGGGACCTAAGAGCCTGGGCTGGAGACCCTTCCAGGGCTCACCCTATATTCCTCTTCATCTGTAGCTTTTATAATACCCTTTACAGTCAACCAGTACACACGGAAGTCAAGTGTTTCCCTGAGTTCTGTTCTGAGCCGTCCTAGCAAATTCCCAAACACGGGTCATGAGAGCCCTTCCTCCACGGACAGCCACGAGTAACGGACAGAATCGTGTGTAACCAGGGGCCCCCTGCTGGCGAACTGGCATCCGAAAGGGGGGCGGTCCAGTGGGCCCGAGCCCTGCCACGCGGGGTTCGCTCTAACTCTCGGTAGTTAGTGTCGGGATTGAGTTAAATTATAGGACACCCGATCGGTGTCCAGAGAGTTGGGAAACTGCTTGGTGTGGAAAACCCACATGCTGCGTCTCAGAGATGTTAAGAACGGAGAAACAGTATTTTTAAATGGGTTCACACCCAATGGGTCAGTTCATTTGATGTGAAAACGCTATCAGTGAACGTACAAGGTCAAACCTGCCGACTTACTCTACGACACACACACACACACACACACACACACACACACACATGTGCTGCCCACCTGCCGCCATCCCCTCATTTGTTCCTGAGCTCCTAAACTGGAGCTTGTACTGCATCATAAAACAGACAGGATATTCGTTATCATCAAATAAATATGAAACTGAGCTTTAGATAACACAGGGATTCCGAAAGTTAAGTGCTACTTTATGGTACCTTTCAATTTAGAAGTGCACTGCGGATAAAACATGGCTTTGGTGTAGACCATTGATGTATTGTGTTGTTAAGATCAATGAATTATTAAAAGGATAATCTTTTAAACACCAGAAATTGTCTGCTAGTGTACTCTAGGGGCTGTGGGTAAATGCATTACACATACTAATTCGCCACCGCCTTGACCGTCATTCACGTAAACTCCAGAGCGCCCACGTGCCATCGCAGAGACCTGGTGATCCTCCCACCCACACAGCTAATGTGAGGCCCTGTGCCCTGGGCATGGGGTGAGGATGGCGTCCCTTCATGGAGCACTCTGTCCTCTACCCTCCTAGGCAAGTGGGGGGAACGCAGTGACGTGCCACCTAGCCTGCACCGCAGGGACGGTCTTGCTACCCTGGTGGACAGTCTGCATGTCGGTGGCATCAGAAGTTTCCTGCCGATCAGTGCACAGAGACGCCTTTTGCCCCTTCCCCAGGCAGCCCATATCCAGATCCTGGTTGCGGACGAGGACATCTTGTCATAAATAAGAAAAGATAATAAATAAACATGCTAGGCTTCAGCTCAGAATCTGCTTCCCAGAGAACGGAGCCTGCTGCAATCCCAGCCCCACAGCACGGATGCAACTTTGGTCTTCGGTCTTCCACATTTTTGTCTATGCTGTGCTATCCGCCTGCACCGCCAACCCCGGTTACCCTTGGGCAAAATCCAACTCCTTCGTCAAGTGCCGATTCCAATGTCCTGCTGTATGGACACGCCCGCGGGCGGTGGCTCTTTGCTCTTGCTTTCAGAGACCTCGGTACTAGGACAAGGCTGGGGTGTACTGTTCAACAGATGAGCACTGTGACAGATAATTATGACATGAGCCACGTGTACATTTTTAATTGCCTAATAGCTACACTTAAAAAAAGTAAAAAGAAACAGGTGGGATCCATTTTAAAAATACATTTTAACTTCATAGAACCCCAAATGATCATGTCAATAGGAAATCAATATAAGAAGTGTTCATGAGATTCTTTTTTACCGCTGTTTCCCCCACTAACCCTCTGAAACTCAGTGTGTATGTTATACCCCCCAGCACACCGCGGTTTGGTTGGCAACATTTCAAGTCCTGGACCAGCCCCATGTCGCGCCCCCCGTAGTGGACAGGGCAGACAGTGAGTTCCACAAAGTCATAATGATGACAACTTAGTCCCTGCGAAGTCATTTGGTAAATGTTTGCTGAGTGTATGAACAAATGCATAAATGGCCAGTGATGAGTGGAAGAACGAAGGAGGGACCCTCACAGACGCAGGGATGGGCCCCTCAGTTCCCTGGCCTCAGCCTGGGAACCACTCCTATGCTTCCGGGAGTTCCTTGCTTTTTTCAGGACCTTCCTCTACCTGGCAGAGCATTTCTTTGTACCTGTATCCATTGTACATTAATAACACACAGCATTAACAGTAAACCTATATAGACTTTAAGTATGGAAACTTTAAAAAACAGAGCTCGGCCACTTCTAACTTCTGAGCTTGGGTAAATTACATAACCTATTTGGAGACTCATTTTCCTCCTCTATGAAATGGAGATGGATAATAACGGTACCTAGAGTTTCTATGAGCAAATGAGGCATTACAGGTAAATTACTTTATACAAAATAGATGCTCAATAAAGATGTAGCTAACAAAGACAAAAGGAAGGGTGAAAACCTTAGGAAGGAAGGAGGCAGGTATACACATAGAACATGAGGTCGTAATTCCTCCCTCCCTCTACCTCTCCCCCTCCCTCCCTCTCTCTCTCCTTCCTTCCTTCCACTAATATTTTTGTATACACCTCTGCAGTAGCCACAAAGATGCATTGCTCAGATTTCTAACTAAAGGGAGTGTTTTAATCAACAACAACTGCTGTTATACACTGAAGTCCATTGCCACATTTCTTACCAAGGCCATGCTTTCACACCCTCCCCCCAGCCAGTTTTTAAGCACAGTACGAACACCAGGGCAGCACCATTCCTGGGGGATTCCTCGGCTGGCAAGTTTCAGCTCAAGAACTCCCAGACTTGCCGAACATCCTCGGAACTACAGGACGGTCTCAGGTGCTTCCAGTCACTCTGGTCCTCCTTCCCGCCCTCCTGGGTGCTGGTCAGACCACAGCCCTTCCTCATTCCCTCTGTGTCCTTTCTTCTAAGGGCACTAATCCCATCCTGGAGGCTCCACCCTCGAGACCTAAGGACCTCCCAAAGGCCCCGTCTCCAAATACAATCCTACTGGGGATAAGAGTTTCTGCATACAAATTTTGGGGAGACACAAATATTCAATCTGTAGCAATTACCCATAGAGAAAAGCGGCACTTTCTTGTAAATGAACCACATTTGTACATTACCCGTTATCAGAAGCCCGTTACCCGACTCCGTCCACACTCCAACCTTGATGACAAGCCACCTCCCACTTTGGAGTGAGGGTTTGGCCTGTTGTTAATATTTATTGCTATGGCTTAGGCCCCATTAAAACTGCCTGGATCTATTTTTGCATTTCTCCTATTTTTAAGCAACATCTGTCAAAACTGCTGATGCCGACACATATGTATTTATGTGATTTTGTAACATATTAAAAAGTGGGAATTTTCCTTTGACTATCTAATTGATTGTAGTGATTAAGAGGTTTATCTCTTCGGGTTGGCTGTTTGTTTTCAATCTATAATGACTACTTTACACAGAACTCAGGGGTAAGAGTTGTCCACAATTAGAATTGCGAGGACTTTGACGTCTGGATTCACCGTTTTCCCCCCTCTGGTTCAGGGAGGACACATTTCTTAGACAACTGTCAAGCCAAGTATACAGTAAAGTTACTGTTCACGGCTCGCAGATTTTACCAACTTTGTCTTGGAGGGCCAAGTGTGGAAATGTGTTTCGCAATTACTCTATTAAGTTCAATATCTGTGAAAAATAATTATCGTATTTGACACTGGTGAAAAATGCCAGCATTCTAAGTAAAAAGAGCCGAAGGGTTACTAGATCCAAATTCCCAGAACTGCCTGAATGCTTTCCGTAATTTGGAAAACTCAGTCAACATACTGTTGCGTGGGAAAAAAAAAAAAAAAAGTAGTTGTGGTGAGCATTTCAATTAGTTGTTTTCCTGGTTATTTTAAATTAAATGCTAAATGGCAGAACAACTTGTAGTGGTTTTGTTCAACTTTCTAGACATCTCCCCCCAAATTCCCTTCTGGTGTGTAATAAAGTAAAGAGATAATAATTTGTAAATCAAAATGCCTGTTTTCCTCTTCGAAGTAGATGTCTAGTGTTGTGACTCACTTACTCTAACCAGATTTATTTGCCAACATTGTTTTGGTTTCCTCCTGTGAGGACTGTGTTCAGAGGAGACAACACCAGCCCACCGGATAAGCTTTTGGAAGGAAAATCTCTGCTCATGGAAAGCGGAGGTGATTTCTAGAACCAGTCTTGCTTTGAATAAGCGGAGCGAGGCCAGAGTGGGGGTGTGCACACCACCTGTGCTGCGTACACAGGAGAAAACTCCGTGTATCATCCGAACAGCTCGTTCTTATCGAGGGCTTTCTGCTCTGCCACTGTTCTGAGCGCTGCAGGTGTGTTAACTCCTTATTCTTCCTGACTACCTTAGCAGGAAGCAGTATCATCATCCCCACTTCACAGGTACAGAAACTGAAGCACGAAAAGGTTAGTCAACTTGTGTAAGATCACAGAGCTCTGAGTGGTGCTGACGACAAGCAGTCAAACCTTACTGAGGGGCAGCAGCGTGCCCTGAGGCTTACTCTCCTTGTCGGCAGGGTAGGGAGGATGAGGGGTGAGCGCTGTCTGAGGTCAGAGTTTGGAGAACTCTGGAGAAGCATTCATACACATAGGGGCTCATACTCCTGCTGGCCCATGAGAGGGACCTGCTATTTCTAAATCACCTCATTCCTGAGTGGGTTGCAATTTTGCTGGATCATATGGAATCATACTAGATCATACTGGATCATACAGAAACTGAAAATGTGGCCTGTTCTGCAATCAAAGCCACCAGAGTAAGAGTAAGTTGTGGTCTACTCAACGCCTTGATCACTGGTATTCACAACCATACCACACAGTTGTCGGGAACACGGATCACTCTTGTTTCTACTAAGATGGTATTTTCTGATCCAAAATGATACTAAGCATTGGATGAGTACATGGACAGTTAGAGCTATGGGGGGGGGTGTCTACTTGACCTGTGGATTCATGTGGACAGTGCAGGGCATACGACCAAGGAAATTTAATATTTTCAATAATGTGCTGAGTTCCTACTAGACTAAATACAGGGGGAATCTAGGACGATATCAGAACAGTCCTTGAGTCTTAGCCTTAGTGAGGGGCCCAGAGCTCTAGGACAGAATTTTCCGAAGTATGCTCTTTATTCTCCTACTATAAAGGCCCTGTGAGATTAAAAAATAAAAGGTTTGGGGAAATGCTGAGTGCCACAACACCTGCTTCTTTCTCGCAGGACCTGTTTGATATCCAGGAAATTGAGAGTCTCCAAGAGAGAGGTAGAGGACCCAAATTTTCCAAATAAGCAGGAAACTCGCTTCCCTCAGAGTCTCCAGTAGAAACAGAGTTCAGTGAAAGCCACGCTAGATGCTCTGGGGGCTGAGTCTGTATGAAGCAAGTTCCAAGATGCTATAACAATCAGGTAATAACAACAGAAACATATAAAAAGGCTTCCTCTGTGATTTAGCATCACAGTCGCTTAAACGTTCTGGGCCCCAGGTCCTAGCTCCAGATGGAGATAAGAACCTTGGGCCTGTCGGATTTACGGTTTCTGTGCAGACAAAGTAGGGCAATGAACTCGAGCGTACCTTACCAACCCCACTTTAAAATGCCATTTACTTGACTCTATGAAGAGCATTTCTCCTATTGATGACTCCATGGCTGGGACCTCAGATTCCACTGAGGAGTCTGACCTCAGAGAGCCCACCTCAGTTAGATCTTCAAGTCTAGCAAAGGAGCAATGAAGAAAAGGCCATTAAGTCCTGGGCCTCTTTCCAAGCAGCTGAGGCTGGAAGTGGAGGCTGGAAGTGTCCTCGCTGGAGCTTCTTTCTGGGTCTTCCACTCCCGTGCAAATGACTGTCCCCGACATTGTCCCAGACATGTCCCCGATATGCAGCTCTGGGTGGCGCTTGGTCAAGATCTCCTGCCCTGAGCATCCTTTTTGGACCAAGCTGCCAGGTCATTAATTACCCATGCTAGTCATGATCCTTTTTTGTTGATCAACCTTCATGAAGATTCTGTGAAAGGATCCCTGTGCCTAAAACCAGCAACCAGTGATCAGTGTCTCAGAATCGTGAAGACTGGGGTGACTTATGGGATATGCACTGAGATGCAAATGCTCTGTGTTTGGGAGTCAGCTTAATGAGATAGAGCACTGGGCCCATGGAGCGTTAAGATATTAAAACACAAAAACAAAACAAAACAGGGCACTGGGAGGCTGTATCCAAAACTGTGCTGATATTTTAAACACATTCCCTGTGGAAATCTGGGGCCCATACCACTTCCCAAAGAAGAGTCTTCACTTTCTTGGATGACCCTCTGTGAATTCTGGAAATAGTCCTCCTGCTAGAAAAACCCTTGAATCCATCAGACCCTTCCGATACAGACCTTCTAGCTGCTCTCTGTCTTTTAATTTGGAAGAAAAAGGCTTTTAGATTGAACTATTAAAAAAAAAAAAGACACACCAGATTTTCTGTTTGTTTTGTCTATAGCAATATTTAAAGGTAATGCAGACAGAGGCAACTCTATCAGATAGGCCTCTATGTCCGAGCCTACAGTAGAAAAGTCTGTCAGGTCTTAATACCAAAGAAATAGCAGCATGATTTGAGCAATGCTTTTAACCCATGGACACTGTGAACCAAAGACCTGGAGAAATTTTCCCCTTTGCTTTGGCTGTGAATAAGCAAATTTACAGACCACGCCTAATGTCTGTACATGACAGACAGAATGGGTGCCAGACTGCCCCCGTCTTTACTCTAATTTCCTGCTTGCGTTTTGTCTGCTCCACTGAAAGTGAGTTGGCTTAATTCGTTGATGAAGCCCCAAACACTGAAAGAGAGAGATGCAGAGAGAGAGAGAGAGATGGATAGACAGATCAAGCACAGGTTTCCCTCATCAAGGGTACTGTGGTTAATTTCACATATGAATCAATTCGAAATTATTCGGGATTGAAAGGATGATGGCATCTCAATCCTTGAGGGGTATTTTTTTTCTTTTTGACTCAAAGAAAAGAAGATTTTCTGTAGGAATTATTTTCTGTGATTGAAAATAGGTTAAGGAGAATCACCACCTAAAGAGTGACTCTTGTTCATAGGAAGATGTTTCGCAGAAGCAGCTTATCAAAACAGTCAGCCATGGTAATGAGTACAGCCCAGGGGAGTAAATAAGGCAAACTACTAGCTCAGGAAATCTGTTAAAGGCACAGGATCCTCCCACATCCCTGGTGATGAAACATTAACGGACCTGGGTGGTTGGAAAGTAGCCCCTGTCTCCCCAGCTTAGTCAAGGCAGACATTCCATAACAGACCACGAGAGAGAAAATGAACAACTATTGCACCTACAACACAGAGGGGAATCACAAAAGTCTATCCATTCGGCAGAGGTTGCATTTCAGGGGGCTTAATCACACTGAGGAGCAGCTGACTGGACAAGGTGTCAGCACCACGGCTGTCCAAAGCAACAAATAAACCCGCAGAACGTGGATCAGTTCCATACGGGCTGAGAGTCACAGACGTCCATGGCACAGGGGGCTTCGGGACCGTCCCCCGCAGGGTGGGCACAGCCAGCTAGAGCAGGCCCACGTGAGGAAGAACGCAGAGGTGGCGCCCCAGTGCCTGGGGGAGGTGTGGAGGCCAGAGCAACAGACACCCGCCCCATGCCCTCCATTCCATTTCTCCTCCAAGACCCTCATCTGACAGGGGAGGAAACAGACGTACTGAAAAGGAAGGATTTGATCAGTCACATGGCTTCCCCAACCCCCAGTCTGCTCTCTTCCTAAGAGTCCCTGCCACAGCCAGATTAAGCTTTGTGACTTTATTCTCCGCGACTGCACCAAGCTTCCGAGGAAGACAGGCTGTAATGAGGCACCAACTTGATTTCCCTTTCCATGACAGGGCCATGAGGATACCGACAGGCAGGGTCGGTGAGCGCACACGGTGTTTTACAAAAGGTTGTTATGGAGCTCCAGTCTCGGAAAAATGATGCCTTAGGTGGCTAACCAAAGAGATGAAAACAAAAACAAACAAAGCCCATCAAGATTACCCAGTGAAATACCTGACATAGAGCCCTTTCAGCTAAAATCATATTTTTTCTGGATTAATGTTGAGTCGAAACTGTTGAGATTTAGAAATGCATTTCAGGGCCCAGAAGCCCACTGCTCCATGTATTTTGTCCCCTGGGAGTGGGGACTCACCATGCTTTCAAGCCACCCTTGGCCTCAGGATGTGGCAGGTGGCTGGGTCCCCCCCCCCCCCGTCGACACCCTCCTCCCTTTCTTTTCTTCCTCTGCCCAGGTGTTTTCTACCTGGGTCCTTCCCTTCAAGTTGGATTCTCTCAGGACCTGGGGTGAGGAAAGAAAGTCCTCCAGGGAATTCTCGATCTCCACAGGCCCACAGCCATGGTGGGACTGAAGGCACTTCCCTTCTAAGAGCTACGAGCTGCAACATACGCCCCACCCATGTTATTCCCTGTGCCATTCTACTCTCTTATTTAGACCACTAGAGGCAAAGTATCACCCAGAGACTGGGCTGGACCTCTGCCTGCTTTCCTACGAAAAATTTCACTGAAGTCAGCCAGACACGTTCATACCCTGTTGTCCGCTGCCTTTGTGCTCAGTGGCAACACAGCCCACGTGCCCTGCAAAGCTGAAAATATGTGTTCTCTGACCCTTTATGGAAGAGTCTGCCGACTTCTGCCCTAGACCATTAGTGAAGATGAATCTTTGGGCACAAGATCTAAAGGGTTATTCTTTGCATATTAAAGGGAAGTCTTTTGGGAGCTTCTTCACCGTTTTTAAAGGGAGGCTTCTGGGGTGAGGAGCCTGCACAGATATCATTGCATAATGACCAGTCTAACAAGCAGCAGCTGAAAAAGAAGTCCAAAGAAAGAGGAGAACACAGCCAAGAAGAGACGTGTAGCGGGCAGAATAAAAGGAGTGGGCGCCTGAGTGGGTTAAAGCCTCTGCCTTCAGCTCTGGTCATGGTCTCAGGGTCCTGGGATTGAGCCCCGCATTGGGCTCTCTGCTCAGCGGGGAGCCTGCTTCCCCTTCTCGCTCTGCTTGCCTCTCTGCCTGCTTGTGATCTGTCAAATAAATAAATTAAATTAAAAAAAAAAAGGAATGGGGAGCTACTGTTGTTACCCAGTATTTTTCTTCAACGAGCAGAATGAACTTGAAATTTAGAAGGACCAGGAAAACATCACAGGAGTGAAATGAGACCCATGAAAAGGTGGGGCGGTAAGAAGTCCCCGGGGCACTTAGAGCCCCAGCACTTGGCTGACTACAGCACTTGGCTGACTACAGCACTGGCTGAAGGAACACTGTAAACAGTAGGCACTCGCAGCAAACATAGGGAAGATTCAGAACACCATGGATAGCTGTGCTCAGTTTTCATAAATTGGAGAAGAGTACATTCTAAAGTCTTCCCATTAGAAAGTCAAATTTTAAACTCTGGCACAGTTGTTAAGAACAAAGAAAAACTCAATGGGAAAATGCACAAATACTATTAAGTTGATAGTTTTAAGAAATAGAAATAAATATGGTCAAAAGACGTAGGGCAAAGTTCAATTTTGCTGGTAATTAAATAAAAGTGAGTAATAAAACAGCAACGAGAGCCTATGTTTTGTCTACTGCAATGGCAAATGTTTGCAAAGATAACACAGAAGGCTGGCAAGAGTGCAGAAAATCAGGCCGTCGCATCCATATGAAATGCAGAGTGGTGCAGACTGTTTGGTGGGCACGGTGGCAATATCGCTAAGTTTTAAAATGGGTACAACATATAACCAGCGATTTCACTTCTAGGAATTTAGTGTAAGGAAATAACTGAACAGGGATGTTCATCACAGTGTTACTTATAATCACAAAAATTTGATACGTGCTAAATGAATAGCTGTAACAGTTTGGTTATGAATATGCATATCACGGAATATTTGCAGTCATCAAAGTAGCATTTAGAATGAGTTTGTAGAACAGATGGATATCAATAACACAAGCAAAATACACATCTGTGTATTTATTAGTGCATTTATAATTATAAAACCTAGACCCTAAATTAAGTATTCTTTATGTGTTTTCTTATCAGAGCTCAGTAACTCTATTAAACAAGTCAGAGTAATACTAATGATAAGGATAGCTAGTAGTTATTGACAACCTCCTTGTCAGGCACTTTATCAATCATCTTCTATGGGTTATATCATTAAATCCTGACACACTGTATGAGGAGGCCCTATTATTAATGTCATTTTAAAAGGGAGGAAAAGAAGCTGTAAAAACTTGTCCAAGGTTATTTAGAAAGTGCTTGGGACAGCCAGGGTTTGAATGCACAAAGCAAGTCCCTGCAGAGGCTGTATTTACGACCACTATACCATACTCTTAAGGTATATTATTGGTTCCTTGAATGAGTAAAAGTGTGTGGAGTTGAGTCGATGGAAAGATGAATATATAGATACATGGAAAGGTGGGTGGATGGACAGAAGGGTTGATAGATGAATAAATGGAAACATAGATAAATAGAAATAAAACCATAAAACTAGTTATTTCTTAGTGGCTCTTTTATGGTTTTATTTGCTTCTTTGTGCTTTTTCAGGAATAGCCAAATTTTCTACAATGTATTGACTCTGTAACCAAACTATAGAAATACATTTTATATTAAAATGAATCCCAGGGGCACCTGGGTGGCTCAGTCTTTAAGTGTCTGCCTTCGACTCAGGTCAGGATCCCAGGGTCTTGGGATCAAGCCCCTCATTGGGCTCCCTGCTTGACAGGAAGCCTGCTTCTCCCTCTCCCACTCCCCCTGCTTGTGTTCCCTCTCTCGCTGTGTCTCTGTCTGTCAAATAAATAAATAAAATCTTTAACAAAATAAAATAAAGTGAATTAAAATACAAAGCGAAAAATTATTCTCAAAATGTTATGGTCTTTGTGCCTTACAAAAGGGTTAGTGAGCTCTAGGTTGAGAAGGAGCTAAACGTCATCCCCCTTCTATGGCTATATATAGTCCCAGAAGAAAAATTCCAACACCCAGCCAAAACACAAGGCAGCCTTCTGAATATCACCCAAGAATCTGTGGGTAAGTCCAGCCAACCAAGAGAAAATGTACAAATGGGATTTTCTCCCTAAAAGAAAGAGCTTTAGACTAAAGCCCTAGTTGGCTAGCAAATAAAGGCAGGGAGGAACTTTGGTTTGGTTTTGTTTTGTTTTTCCCGTAGCTTCTGTTTTATGTTTTAAGTCAATGACTGGGGGGAAAATGGCATGGCCGCTGAAGTATCCAAAGGAAGGACTTTCATCCAAAAATTGGACAAGCCTGAACAATCTGAGAAAACAAAGTGGCCTAACTGTTGGCTGAGAAAAACTTGGAGATGCTTTGTAAGTGCAAACTGTTTCCAGTTCAGTTGCCTAACAGGTGAACTGAGGCCATCAGAGTTTAAATCTAATGCATTTATTTCAGTGACATTTCTTTTTTTATTTTAAAGATTTTATTTATTTATTTGACAGAGAGATCAAAAGTAGGCAGAGAGGCAGGCGGAGGGGTGGGGTTGGGGGGGGTGGAAGCAGGCTCCCCACTGAGCAGGAAGCCCATTGTAGGGCTCGATCCCAGGACTCTGGGATCATGACCTGAGCCGAAGGCAGACGCCTAACCCACTGAGCCACCCGGGTGCCCCAGTGATGACATTTCTGAGCAACTATTCAATTTGTGTTAACTTCTGGGGAGTCAGAGCCTACAAAGGGGAACATGGGGAACAGATACCCCCTGACTTCCCTTACCTCCCTCCTCCATCCCTCTGCTTCTGCTGGACAACATAACGCACCTCCGTGGACCTGAGAATGACAGGCAGCAGGTTGCCGCCAGTAATGAAGTATCTTGCTTTGCGCGTCAGACCACCGAGGGAGCCTCATTGTGTTAGTGTCAGCTCTCCCACTCAGAAGGGCTGACTCCAGCTCCCTCTTCTAACGCTGCGGCCCAGGAAGCCTCCCTTCCTCCGCTGCACGCTTCTGCCGAATGCCAAACCATGGAATACCTACAGATTTCCTTCCCCAGGCACAGAGGCTTTGAGAAGTGGTCTTTACGTTAGAGGTCTGTCAGCTACTAGAACACATCTGCGTTATGTTGGAAATAAAGAGGGAAGAGGAAAGCAACCAGCATGTGTACACGCATGAATTTGATCACCAACGCTAGTATTTATCTATTTAACATGTGTTTGACACTCTACGACTGGCCTGACACTGTTCTAAGTATTTTTTTAAGACTTTATTTATTTATTTGACAGACAGAGATCACAAGTAGGCAGAGAGGTGGGCAGAGAGAGAGGAGGAAGCAGGCGCCCCACGGAGCAGAGAACCCAACGTGGGGCTCAATCCCAGGACCCTGAGATCATGACCTGAGCCGAAGGCAGAGGCTTTAACCCACTAAGCCACCCAGGGGTCCCTGTTCTAAGAGTCTTATAGTAATTTTTAAATACCCCAAAGACCCTAAGACGTGGGGATTATCATTATGCCTATTCTACAGAAGAGTAGCTGAGGCACCAGGAGGTTAAATAATTTGCCCCAAGGATAAACTGAAGAGTCAAGATTTAAACCCAAGCAGCTGGGTTGCAGGCAGCGAGCTCTTAGAGTGGTGTGCTGTGTGCACGGAGTGGCAACTCCACCCCAGGCACAGAGCACCGGCTGGAGGCCTGCATGACCTAGAGGATCGGTAGGGCGGCCACGCCTCCCCATGCCATCTACGGACAATACGAAGAATGTTAGAGGCTGTCCTGCCCCGCACGTGCCCTTACGGCGTCCTCACAGCAGCTCTGTGAGCAGAGTGCGGACTTACCATCCCCTCATACAGATGAGGAAAGACCACATATGGTGCCCCAGAGGCGATGGAAAGATGCACGGTGTCTAAATGAACGGGTGGCAAAGGCAAAGCACACAGAGGCTTAGCATCCGTGTTTCTCAGTATACCCCTCGCTCCCCCCCTCAGAATCAACGGAGAGGGTTGGCAAGGATGCAGACTTCCGGGCTCCACCCCAGCCCCCAGTCCATACTCAGTCTGAGCTGAGCATGAGGCCAGGCATGAAACAGGAGGCCGGGCAACCTTGATTTTGCATACACACTCCCCCTGGTCTGTGATTCTGACACACAGTCAAGTCTGAGAACCTTACAGACACCATCCTGCCAGCACTTTGTCCTGCTACGGAACATAACCACAGGGATACAATGATGATAGTAATAATAATTAAGAGGAAATTAATTATTCATAGAAACAGTTCACGTGCAGTGGCAGGGATCATGAGTGGGCATTCCGTGATTTTATTCCTTGTAGCTGCTCCATGGGTCATATGTGTGTCTCTATGAAACTAGCATGACTTTTAAGCCCTCTCATTTCTTATCTTTCCTCTTCTGCTTTCTGGATTTAATGGTGTGAAACCCCATTGTCATAGCCTCAGGTGACAGTATTCTATAAAATCCTGTCTCTCTGACCCACAGAAGGTGATAATAAAACTCAGATAATTGAAATTAGTGAACTCTCTCATAGGACAGATCTCCTAGACTCCTAGACATTACAGAAAAAGTCGAGGATTTATTGAATCCTTCCATTAAAAAACAGCAGGCTTACACATCCATCCTTCACGTAAATGGTTTGATTTAAACAAATCAAAACATTGCATTTCCTTCTAATATCCTAAGGAAGAGAGCAGGCACTATTCATATCAGAAAGAGTAAACAGAAAACACAATGGCTTGGTAAAAATCCTACTAAGAGTATGAACAGATTTTTAAAAATTAAATACCAGATCTGGTATGCCCTTTTGGTTTGTGTTTTCCAAAACGGAAGAAGGAAAGGAGTGAGGAGGGAAGTAAGGGAGAGAGAGCAGGAGAGGAGGAGAAGGAAGAAAGAGAAAGGCGGCTAGAAGGTAGGAAAGAAGCCAAGGAAAATAGAAATCACGCTTAGCCCCTGTGCACATTTTCTCCTGCATGATCAGGAAGTGAGAGGACACTGGGGATCCTCCAGCCACATCCTGCAGGGGTGACCGCTGGGGACAGCTCACTGGCTAAGCAGCAGCTGGACGGGTTTGCCTGACACATGTGCGCTGGTCAGAGACAGTGTGTGACCTTAGGAAGTCAGGGACCCTGTGCTTGGTCTCCACATCTGTCAGATGGGGACGATATTAGTACCCGCCCCACAGGGGGCTGAGACCATTCATGGGATGGCACCTGGACCTTGCGTGCCCCTGGTAATGTTCTACCAGGAAAGATGAGCACTTATTACATGCTGTTAATACGGTTGTAACGCTAGGGTACCTCACCTCACACCATGGCAATAACTTGTGAAAACAGAAGTGTGAAATTAATCATAATTTACATGCTCTGGAAATCCCTGCTAATTATTTTTTTAAAGTACCTGTATGAATCTTGTGCAAGGAAAAAAATTGTGTGTGTGTGTGTGTGTGTGTGTGTGTGTGTGTATTTAGGCTTTTCTGAATCAAGGGTGCTGAACGTAAGGTATTTCTCTAGAGCTTATTGTTAGGAGACTTTTTTTTTAAGTCACATCATTTTTTATAAAATAAAAATAATATAGCTTCACTGTAAAAAAGGGTAGGGGGAGAAAAATCAAAGGAAAAAGTGAATATTGCCAGTAATCCAACCACCCAGAAATAACCTCTGCTTAGATTTTGACACACTGATTTCCAGCCTTCTATATATTTTTAACGTATATGATGTTATTTTTGTGAAGAAAATGCTAAAACATCAATCCAGAATGCATATCTAGAAAATTCCATAGTCTAGGACAACATTCTGGAATCTGATTTTCAATCACAAACGTCCATCGCCTCTAGGATAAAACGCAAGTTACATAATAGTCAAATTTAATATTGAAATCCGAATAACAAAACGTTAACCTGTTTATATTCTACAGCTCTTTCCTTTTGTCAAATGTTCCTCCCAAAACGGAGCACAGCTAACTCCCACTCTTCCCAAGTCTGCTTCTTTAAGAGAGCACAGGCTAGACTAGACACCATGCAGAAATGCAACGGCAGCGGGGGGGAAGCAGGAGAAAGGGAGACTTGCTCTGTGACTTTGTGTTTGTAGCTAAACGATGCCCCACGTCCTGTGAGCCTCAGCTCCTCCTGGGTCTGATGCCGGCGTGGAGCAGGGAAGAGGCTAGAAATGCTTTTGGTCATTTTTTTCTTGTCTCTAGTTAATTCCTTCTTGTCTTCAAAACACATCGAGGGATGGCTAATAACAACAGTGCTTACGGTGATCCCAGCCAACACTGGTTCTGTGCTTACTCTGGGCCCCTTACTGTGCTCTGCGCTTTATACCTGACTTCATTTAATCTACAGAAGATGAGTAGAAATGGGTATGATTACTGTGCCCATCTGACAGATGAGAAGACTGAGGTTCAGAGAAGTTACAGGTAATTTGCCTGTGGTCACACCATTAGCAGTAGAAGAGTATGGACTGGCCAAGAATTGTCAGCCCTGGGGCGCCTGGGTGGCTCAGTGGTTTAAAGCCTCTGCCTTCAGCTCAGGTCATGATCTCAGGGTCCTGGGATTGAGCCCCACATCGGGCTCTCTGCTCCGTGGGGAGCCTGCTTCCTCCTCCTCTCTCTGCCTGCTTCTCTGCCTACTTGTGATCTCTGTCTGTCAAATAAATATATAAAAATCTTGAAAAAAAAAAAAAAGATTGTCAGTCCTGCAGTGCTGCCTCCCTGAGGGGGGGTCCACCCTACAGGGGCTGCCAACAGTGAAGAGGACAGAAAGGAGGGGACAGAAAGGAGGATGAGCAAATACCCAGGCTGTGAAGTTGGTGAAGGAAATACATTTTGGTTTGCTTTTACTTTCAAAAATAAGCATTTTGTGAAGAAAATTGGTACATGATACACCTTCATGTACTCATGAGGCTACAAAAAAGTAAAATATTTCACTAAATAACATTTAATAAATAGACCTAATATTAATGTTGAAGAATTTACACGGGAGTCTATTCTAGCAGGCTTTTAAAAAAAGAAATACAGCATTTCCGATCTAATTGGTTTTACGTTTATATTGTGTTGCATTCCGCTTTTCTCGCTTAGCATTCGATCATGACATTTCCTCTCACCTTCAAATATTTTTCAGAAATGTGTTTTCAGGGCTACATAATACTCAATCATCTGGGTGTTATCAGAATTTATGTAACTTCCATGAGTTGTTTTTGAATTTTCCCTATAACGAATTATGCTCTGCGTAACATACTTGTACGTAAAATAAATTGTATCTATTTTTAAAATTCTGGACGTTTTAAATGCAGAGTGCATCTGTAGAGCACACAATCAATCGCGGTCAAAGAAAGCAAAGCAAACCTACAGGAGAGCATGCATTGTCCTTAAGTGACTTCATAAATCAATCACCACTGACACAGACATTGATTAAATGATAGGTCTTTCTTGAGAAGTCTTTCTCAACGCGAAACATTTACTACTCTTTCTAGAGAGTGCAGAGTGGATACGTAACACCAGAGCAAAGGGAAGAGCACGTGAGCAGGAGTAAAGTTTGTTAGCATGGCCTAAAGCATCCGGCCCCTCGTCTCGGGGGTGCTGAGGATGGTCGGCCCAACACACCTCCAAACGTCACTGTTCCAGCAATGCCCACAGTTAATTTCCACTTTCGGATTCCTGACATGGATTCTGCCTTCGCTCTCAAGAGTTTGGAGGGATGGGTCAAGAGAACGGTTTTCCTGACCCTGGCATTTTCTTTATCAGACTCCTTTAGAAAACTGTAGTCTGTCTTCATTCCATTTCTAAAAATCACTAAAAATGGTATGTCTGTCTTCCGCTTAGGGCTTAGGAAAAATATTTATATTTTTACACATTAAAGTGCATCTGCTTTATAATACAATAAAGAGGGACGCCTGGGTGGCTCAGTTGGTTAAGCGGCTGCCTTCGGCTCAGGTCATGATCCCAGCATCCTGGGATCGAGTCCCACATTGGGCTCCTTGCTCGGCAGGGAGCCTGCTTCTCCCTCTGCCTCTGCCTGCCATTCTGTCTGCCTGTGCTCTCTCTTTCTCTGTCTCTGACAAATAAATAAATAAATAAAATATTATAATATGATAAAGACTTTTATTCAAGAAGGTGGACTAACTTGAGAACTCACATACACGTAGTCAACGCAAACGTGGATGCCTAAGAAGACACACGCGCCTAAATAATACATAAATAAATAACACATGAAGGTTAATAAAATAGGACACCTGAAAGGTAAAACTCCTGACGGATAGAGAGTAGATGGAATTACAGATTAAAAAAAGGAAAGAAAGAAAGAAAAGCAAGAAATCGCAGTGAGTGCAGCTTCTGAAGTTGGGGTGGGTGTAAAGGGCAGCGCCACGCTCAGGAGGGATAGACGCTAGGAAGACGGGGGTAAGGGGCCACAAACCAGTGAGCTGCTACACGACACGGGAGAAGCAGTCAGTCCTCAGCCTCTTCCCTACCACTTGTCAGGTCAAAACAGTAAGAGGTGGGTGTCTGTCTCCAAGGGCAGCAGTAACTATTGGGAGCTAGACCAGCGGGTACCAGATGGCTTTTTTTCTACCAAACTGGAGTGGATGCTGCAATGCACCTGTCCGATTTCTCTCCAGGACGGAAGGATTTATTTTCCCAGCCTTTGGGGACAACCTTCAGCTGTCAGTTCCTCTACAGAATCTCCTTGGCTCAGGACGGTCTTCTCCCCTAAGGTCACATTTCTTTCCTGTGGCCCACACGGTGCCAGATCACCACTGAGCCACAAAGGCCTGGTTCTCTCACCAAATTCAAGACACTCTGAAGGGCCATCGTGGCTGCGGAGTTCCCCAGAAACTAGATGAGTGTTTGGTGAGACTGCATCAGAGCCCTGTTTCTCCTCTACCCCGTCCTGCTCGCTTTCCCTCCCTTCCGCACGGGACGACCCCCAAAGCACTCCCTAAGAACCTTTCTGCACACCACCCTCCATCTCTGAGTCAGCTTACGAGAGACTCCAACCAATAACACCACCCAAAGTTCAGGCTTAGACCCCTGCAAGACACAGAGACACAGACGGAAACCTTAATAAACCCAAACACTTCCATACTTCAGAGAGAAGCCCAGCCACTGAGTCACTGCTGGCCATTGGCCTTCTTCAAACATACTACACAAGAATAATAACAACAAAAAACACTGGACACTGATGGACACTGATTGGATATAGTAAGGCAAACCCAAACCGCATGTGAGAAAGCTGACATAAACACAGGAGGGAAAGCCTTCCTAAAGACAGTGATGCTTCACGTCTTTAAAAATGCTCTCAAAGACTTCATCTCATGGGATTTTCATGGTCCCAGGAGCTGGGAATTATTCAGCCTTTTCATAGACGTAGAGACTGAAGTTCGGAGTGTGGTCTTCTACACTTGAGCCCGGGAGTTGGGTCTAACTCTCCTCAAGGACATAATAAAAGTAGCGTTGACCTTGGTGTCAGTGTTGGTATTGAAGGGCTGATCAGCTTGTGAAATACAGCATCATATTGATATAGAACAGAAAAGTTATTAATTTGTAGTTAGAAGATGCTTTTCGCTGCTGTGAGCATGACACGCTTGCTAATGGGCACCGATGGCCATTGATTTAGGCTATTAGAATAGCAGCTGGCCTTCTTCAATCAACCAAGCAAGTGTTCTCCATAACCAGGATGGACCTGGCAAAGGTCCAAAAACAAAGCAATTTGCTACTTTCCATTTCCCTAAATCCATCACCAAAATAACAGAGCAAACGCTCCCATTCAAATCACTTTTATGTACGCTCAGGCTGAACTAGATGAAGGCCCTTGGCAGGCAAAACGTTCAGTATCCACTTTAGCACTGTCGATACACGAAGCAATCAAGCCAGGCCGGTACCATGTAAATGCAACGGCAAACATTTTAATAATAAACTAAAAACATTTGGACCCCTCGACCAGACACCTGTGCCCGAGCCAGGTTTGGGAGCCCATCACTGAGCAACATTAATTGATATCAATAACCACCCTTTACCGACCAGTAGTGGATATCAGCCTTAGATCGACCTTCCGCTCCTCATTGAATGCTTGCCTTTTAGAAGAAACAGAAGCCCAGAGAAGTTAAGTTACTTCTCCCAGGTCACAGAGCTACCAAGGGTGAGAGCTGGCATTGAAATCCAAGTGCTCACCCAGAGTCTGGGTGTTTGCGGGTCACAGATGCTCTGAGGACCAGAGCTAGGGTGGTGAAAACCAGGTGCCCGGCCTGTTCCGCTTCCGACAATGCTGGCTCCTCTCCCTGGAACGGTACAAAGCTGGCGGGAGACGAGGAGGTAGAACATATATTTCGCTGCCTTTTTAAAATCCTCGGTGAAACAGACATGACCTTCTTTTAAATGTCTCCATCCCAGATACTACGGTGACATATAGAAGGGCATAAATGCTGAAGAGGGAGTCTTGGTGCTTTGGACTGATAAAGACAAAAACATGAGGCGTTTTGTGTTCCGTTCACCAATAACTCCCCAGAGGTCTGTAAATTCCCATGTCTCTGAGCTCCCTGCCCATGGACAGCCTCGACGCCTCTACCTCCACTCCAAGCTCCCGAATCCTTTAAAAAATTCTGACCAAGACAGGCAAGATGTCTGAAGCCACCAAACCACAGGAGGGGTTCCAGAATCAATCTCTGTTCCTAACTCCTGGGTGGTTACACTGTGGCTTCCTGCCGTCTTGTAAGCCCGGATCTGTGCCCCAAGCAAGAGGGACCGCCCTATTGAAATTTACCAGCAGCTGACTTTCTTTGCAGATTTTCCTAGTTGACCTCCCCTGCTCTTTTGCCAGAGGCATCTTTGGCCTGAGGGAGGATGAAGATGTTGAATCAGGAATGCAAAGAGAGTAAAAGATTTAATATTCAGCGTAAGGACTTAAGCAAAACAAGAGTCTTGAAAGCCAGACTTGACCGAGAGAGAGAAAGGCTTTCTACTTTGCAAACATGGTCCCGGAAGCCTTAGGTAGAGCTAAATCAGGGTTTTATGGAGGAGAGGTTTCTTCCAACCCTGAGACCTTTTAACCTGCATGAAGGAGACAGGGAGACTGCTGGAGAGGGAGGCAGATGGGAAGGTTCCCTGGGTCTCCGAGAGTCTGGCTTCTGAGCTTGACTCCACAGCCGTTACACAACAGAACTTATTTTAAATGTATGCTGATTTCCAAGCATTTTACTCTACTTTGTTTCCTGTGAGCTCAGCAGAATGAGAAAGACCAAAAAGAGAAAAAAAAAAATATTTCCTCTGTTCCCCCTCCTCTAGAAGAAAGGCAAGGTTTGGGTCTCAGAGGGGCAGGTCTTCCGTAACCGCCTGTTGAGAACGGAAAGGCAGCCTGTTTCCGGGGTGCAGGGAGGCTCTGTAGCTCAGGGAGGCCGGGATGAGCTCTTTTTGGATCGGGAAGGAGTTAGGTTCTGAGTCTTGTCCGAGGCATGTCCACATTCACTACGCACTTTTCATACTTTCAAGTCCTGAGAGGGCCTTTAGTCACCACATAAACAAACAAACCCCAGCATTCCCCCACTTAGCTAACTCAAAATATTTTCCCCATTGTGTATTCCTATTACAGTTCTGTAGAACTGCCTGCCAGAGACGCAAGTTTAGGAAATGCCAACTTAAGAGCACACACAAACGACCCGGGACTGAGAACAGAAACCACCCACACGAACACGGCACAGCCACGCAGAACCAAGAACTAAGACCGCTCTGTCTGGACATGATTGTTTGTTGCCAGAAAACTTTTCTGAAGAAGAAGGGGAAGACGGAACTAGTGAAAACCGTCACTGCTCGCTTCAAGGCCGAACAGTCCGCTCTCTAGGGCATTTATCAAAAACAACTTAGAGGACTTAATTCACGACTTACCTAAAAACCTTGTCACGCCTACCGGCACGACATCAGCACATTGTGAACTTGACCGGATGTCAGTTTCCTACCTTAAATCCTGAGAGCCTGGACCCTCCTCGCAAACGCTGTAATATTTTCATTCTGACTTCCGCCTTCTGAAACATTGCTAAGAGTTATCGAGGCGGTGTTCCTATGAAAATAAGCTTTATTAAATGTACCTGTGCCTTATTAACGGAGTCACCTGGTGATATTTTAGGAGGGTGTACCTTGAGCTGTAGGACACCTGTCTGAAAAGCTAAATGTGGGAGCCCAAGTGATGTTCCAGCTCCGTGGCTCGTAGATGCCTTTTCCTTGGCCAGAAACCAGCCCTGTCCCGATCCCTTGCTTGCTTGGGCGACAGCTCTCCGAACTCGGGAACTATGTGACCGCCCCTGACCTTTGTTTGCGGAGAGCCCTTTCTTTAGGGAATGGGCCTCTAATTAGTAGACCCCCAGATCACAGAGGGGGCTCTCGACCCAATGCTGAGTCTATCTTGGGGCTTCTCTTCCCAAAATTTGAATGAAAAACCCTAAACTGGAAGGTGAATGGAGCTGTGCTAGTCCTATAGAGTATGCAAAAGTGAAAGCATGGTCCACATACCCCAAGGTCTTGTAAAGGGCCTGTGACAAGTTAAGCTCAGCAACTAAAAGCAATTTCACAGAGTACTTATTTCATCAAGTGTTAAAGTTTGTGTTTTGTATGTCTTTGCTTTCTTTTCTTTTTTTTTTTTAACTTATTTATTTACTTGAGAGTGAGTGAGCAAATGCAAGAGAGAGCCCCGAAGGAGTGGGAGAAGCAGACACCCTGCTGAGCAGAGAGCCCAAAGCAGGACCTGATCCAGAGGACCCTGAGGTCATGACCTGAGCGGATGGAGGACCCTTAGCCGACTAAGCCACCAGGGAACCCACTTTATTTCCATTTTCAGAGCAAACTTTTTTATTATATCATTAGGAAAAATTGTTCAGAACTTGAAAGTAAAGCAAAATGTAGAGTTGGGGCCGGAGATGTTCTTTCAATGTCACATACAGGCCTTACCCAACATGTCCCTCATGGATTATCTGATTACCTAGGACAATGGAATTCATTTTCCTAATGGCAATAAGATAGAAACTGTGCTAACAGAGTCAGGGGGTTCAATAGGGGAAGCTCGTAGACCCTGCCCTTTGTGGCTAATCGCAGACCCAACAGGAAGAGAGCTGAATCAAGGACACCCTACTATGTCCTCGGGGGAAGAGAGACTCCCCACTCCCCAACAGCCCAGACAATGAGAGATGGTCAGACTCAGCCAATGAAAAGCCACCGTGATTCCGACTCCCAGCATACACCAGTGTTTTTTGGTTTACAACAACCTTCCCAACTCTGCCCTCCTCCACCCCATGAAAGAGCGGCCCTCTCCTTTGTGCTGTGGACTTGCCTAGGGTTTTCTCACAGGTCACTTGTCCTGGGTTCCAGGTCTCTGCTATTACTGGTCCCCCCCCTCCTTTTTTTTCCTGGTAAAATAACTAGTACTTTAATTTTTAAGGTTAACGTTCTTGTTGTTCACTATGTATTGAAGGTTGCAGACGTAGTGAAATTACATGTTGATTTGTAGATCTCTTTATAGTAGAGCTGCCAGGAATGCTCCGCAGTTAGGAGAACTCTGAAGGTTACAGTTACCGGACCCCATGCCCTTCTCTGAAGGCCGTTGCTCTGCCATCCCTCCTGAGTATGGCAACGGCCTCCTTCTAGCCCTCCCCTCTGTGCCCCTCTTGACACGGGGAATGACCACTGGGTCACATCCCCATAGGGGTCCACCTGTCAATCCCAGTTGTCCCCTACTTCGGCCCCCCTCTTCGTTGTCTTGTCCCCTTCCTCCATGCCTAGAACGTGATGCTGACTCCCTCTCCCAGCCTGGTTTATCCCCACTCACCCTCGCTTTCTGTTTTTAATCCGGCAAACTTCCTTCCACTGAAAAATGCAGAGCTAACCATATTCCTTGGAGGTTTTGACTCAGATTTTGAACTGTTTTTCAAGCACTAATTATTTCTTTCATGTTATTCAGAATCAATGTTCCTTATTTGGAAATTCTCCCACCCCTGTGGATTTAATGTATACATATGAAAATTAAAACCACTTTTAGCTAAAAATAGATCCTCGGGGAGGGCTCAAGAATCAGCTGACACGCACAGTTAGGAGGAAACTGGATGGCTGACAACTGTTTTGGCTTCGAATGGGAATGAAATAGGCTGGTGCAGCGGTTGGCCACTTTTCAGGGGTGGCCTGCCAAGACATCATTTACTAAGTTGCTCACAAGTAGGAGTGGCTTGTGGGGGGTGGCTAGACCCCGGAGTCGGAGGCACGACCACACTCTGCTGCCCCCAGAAGCAGCTGGCATGTGAAGAGGCCAGCTGAATGTTTTAGCACAACTGAGGTCTGCAGCTTTTCAAGGGTTTCTTCTCCTACGGAGTGCGGTCTGCCATTCTCAAATCCAAGAGGTTCGGCATCCCCGAAGTGGAACTCATTTGGCACAACACCCAACCGGAACTGATGTGGTGATCCTTATTTATCCTACTTAGGGTAAATATCCATCTGTTTTCCCGCAAAAATATCTGTTTTATTGCACAGGGTTGCCACATACGCCCCTGGTGGAGTCATGTAATACGGAGCATATGCACGTTAATAGCTCCCTCACTTGCAAAACATGCCCGGTCTTAGGCTGGGGAGACTCCCTTCTCCAATGCTTTTCAAGGAGCATCCTTTTAACATGTAGCCCAAAGAGACCCAATCATGAGTGGTAGTGGTGTGTGTGTGTGTGTGTGTTGGGGGGTTGGTGGGATCGCTGGTCCCCCTAGAACACAAGAGTCCCTATAAGGGAGACCTGGAGGAAGTAGGAAGAACTTGTATTCTTTTTCAGCGGAGACAAGCTTTGCCTCTGTGCCTCCTTTGGTAGATGCCGGCGCTGCCTGTTCCAATAGTATCACTCTGCAGACATCCCCCTCCCTGGCCTTATGCTTTCAAATCATGAAATATACCGACCTTTATCTAGAGCTTGCATGTGGCTGGCAGTGTCCGAACACGTTTGCTTGTGTTATCTTGATTAACCCACGAAACATCATCACCATGTTACAGATAAGGAAACTGAGGAGCTGAGGGTTGGCTGGAAATGTCACCATTGTGACACTGAAAGCAAGCAGTCCAACTTGGGCGCCCACACCCTCAGCCCTGTGAGGCCCTCAGGGACACCCCAATCTGTTCTCAGTAAGAACTGGAGCGCTTCTGTGAGAGGAAATTGGATATGGCTTTTCATATGGAGAGTACTCACAGGGTCGGGAGGTCACAGTGTGTTTTTCACCATTGGCCTTTCTTCTGAGATGTTGGATCCTTGAATCAACCTTCATGCCCTCAGCTGTAAAATGGGATTTTCAATCCCATCTTACAGAGCAGTTGATTTGATTAAATGGATAATATGGTAGCCCCTTTCTTGGATCAGAGAATCTCAAAATGAAAGACCCATTCTCATCGTAGGGGTCCTGCATTGTGTGGTTGCTTGGCCTTAACGTTCACCAACCCAATCTTCATGGGGGGACCCCGGCTTGTAATGCAGTCCTCAGCATCTCAGAGAAAACTTCTTCGTGCCCCTTTCTGTAGCAGTGCTCCAGAAATCACCATCATATGACTCTGTCTTATTTCCTTCCTAGTATTTTTATCAGATTTTCATGTCTTGTTTTCCTGCGCTCTTAGGTGTTTATTCTTTTTCATTATTATGTTATGTTAGTCACCATACAATACATCATTAGTGTTTGATGTAGTGTTCCATGATTCATTGTTTGTGTATGACACCCAGTGCTCCATGCGATACGTGCCGTCCTTACTACCCATCAGCAGGCTCACCCCCGCCCCTCTGAAAACCTCGGTTTGTTTCTCAGAGTCCACAGTCTCTTATGGTTCGTCTCCCTCTCTGATTCCCCCCTCCTTCAGTTTTCCCTTCCTTCTCCTAATGTCCTCCACGCTATTCCTTATGTTCCACAAATATGTGAAACCATATGATAATTGTCTTTCTCTGCTTGACTTATTTCACTCAGCATAATCTCCTCCAGTCCCATCCATGTCGATGCAAATGGTAGGTATTCATCCTTTCTGATGCCTGAGTAATATTCCATTGTATATATGGACCACATCTTCTTTATCCATTTGTCTATTGAAGAGCATCTCAGCTCCTTCCACAGTTTGGCTATTGTGAACATTGCTACATGAATATTGGGGTGTATATGCCCCTTCTTTTCACTACATCTGTATCTTTGGGGTAAATACCCAGTAGTGCAATTGCAGGGTCTTAGGGAAGCTCTTTTTTTAACTTTAACTTTTAACACTGTTTTCCGAAGTGGCCGCCCGAACTTGCACCACCAACAGTGCAAGAGGGTTCCCCCTTTCTCCGCATCTTCTCCAACATTTGTTGTTTCCTGCCTTGTCAATTTTTGCCCTTCTAACTGGTCAGAGGTGGTATCTCAGTGTGGCTTTGATTTGAATTTCGCTGATGGCTAACGATGTTGGACATGTTTTCATGTGTCTGTTAACCATTCCCATCATGTCTGTCTCTCTCTCCACAAGAACAAAAAGTCACAACACGAGAAGCAATTTACAGGTTGTAAGCCGTGCACTTAGTGCAGGGTGTGACGTAGGGCAGGCAACCATTCTGTATTTGTTAATTGATTAACTCAACAGATATTTGAGAATCCATGTCACTTCCTTTCCTATATCCTATTTTTGTCTCCAGAAGGAGAATGTGAGTTGGGTTGAATTAAACAATTGGGGACATTTTGATGGCAAGTATTTGTACCTCTCATCCTTTTGCTTTCAAGCCAACAAAAATTTCATGAAAATTAAGATGAAAGGGACAGAAAGAGGGCACCACAATTATAAGAACGGGTATAGATTTGTCTGTTACAGGATAATGTGATCTTTTGCCTTCTCAGACTATTTAAAGCCATGCTTCATCTTTCCTACTTTCTGTTTTGATGCCTTACTCATTAAGCAGCTCAATTCCTGTGGTTCTAATACCTTAAATTAGGAGATGCTCCTGTAACATCCGTATGTTCCTCTATTCTTACTCTCGAAGAAAAACAGAAATAAGAGAGATTTATACCAGTTACAGAACTGTGTGAGCAAAGATAACACTCAACAGGTTGACGAGTGGGGCCATATGGCATCACTTTGAGTTTCATAGTCTTAATGAGGCAACCTGCTCACTGGCATCACCAGGGAGAAGCCCGGTATGATGGCTGTCCTCATCCCCTGTCACCTAAGACCCATTTCCATTTGTGTGAGTGCTGGGTTCTCAAAATCCTTATGCATGGAGCACAGGCTGCAGTCAGGGGATGCTGGAACGGAAAGGGGCCTTAGCAGCAGGGCACAACACCTGCACAGTGCACTCCTGTTTCCGCCAGCCCGACATCACACCCTTCCTTCAGAGAACAGCATCTCCACATCCCCAGGCCCAGCCAACAGAAATATCACATCTTCTTGGACACTGAGATTGGTTCGGGAATAGGCACATGAGCCAAACCTGACCAAAAGGGTTAGCCATGAGAAGCATCCCAGAACGCTTGGAAAAGAGATGCTCTGGGTTGTGAAGTTGGAAGAATAAAAGTCTGGGGCCTCTGGTGACCCTTTTGGAGGGAAGCCCTCTGAGAGCGGGGGGTACCAACACTCCAGAAAGCAGAACTGAGGAATGAGAGGTGATCCTGAGGACATCATCAGAGGGTCTAGATCCTGACCTTCCTGAAGCCAGTTCAAGCCTCAAAAACTTCAGTCATGTGAGCTGATAATTTTATATGTTTTTGCTAATGCCAGGTGGAGTTGGGTTGTTTTGGATTGGATCACAAGGCAAACAGCTCTGGTATAAGGAGACTAATATACCCTTATTATACAAACGGGGAAACGGAAGTCCAGAGAGTAAACGGGGTCATACGAGTCAGTGAACTGGAAGCGACTCCTGTGATTATGTACATCTTATAGAAAACTTCTAGATGTCTTCTGTAATCTAGACCCTTGGATTTCCCTGGGGCTCTGCTCACACCTTTATTTCATATACAGGTGCCCCTCAAGTACACTGAGATCTTTCCTGCCACCTGTCCTCTGATCTACCTCCCAACCATCCCCATCTCCAAACTTCTCACATGACTCCACGCCCGCCCCAGCCCTCCCCACGCCTCCCTCTCATTCATCTCCCGTTCTGAACTTCTGGAAGGCTGACGCACCAGCTAACCACGTGGCCCCTCTTCCACACGTGACATGCATTGACTATTCCAAACACTGAAAACCGATTTCAAAGTCGTCATTGACGGCAGCCAGCCCATAGCCCTCCAGCTCTCAGCACCGTCCTCTGCTTCCTTGACGGCCGAGAACAGCTACTGTCAGTAACGGCAGCGGTTAGACAGCAACAGCACATGCGGTTGGTCTCCTGTGGCGTATCGTTCGATCCACACACCAGTGTCGGGAGCAACAGTGACTTCATGGCGTGACGTTAAGGTGCTTGTGAGGGGCTTGTGAGGCGGCCGGAATGAGGAAGCCGACTGCATGGGGGAAGACAGTGGAAGGGCCACAGGGAAGCCCCAGCTCCGATTACTGATACACTAACTTCTAGCAGCTCACTTTCTAGAGTTTTCCATAGACCAGCCACTCTTCAGAGCCCTTTCTATGGATTCACATTTAATTCTCAGAGCAACCTCATGAGGTTACTGCCATTATAATATTCCTTTCACACATGAGGGAACTGAGCATGGAGGCACAGTGAGGTTTTGGTGTTCCTCTAACTTTCCGAAAGTACTTAGTTGGTAACGGGCAAACCTCGGATTTGAACCCAGGCAGCCTGCCTCCTCTGGGGTCTATGTTTCGGAGTTCTAATCTTTCCAGAAGTTATGAATTTTGGAAAGTGAAATTCTCAATGTTGACCACAAATTCTCTTCATTAAAACTTTTTCATTAGGGACGCCTGGGTGGCTCAGTTGGTTAAGCAGCTGCCTTCAGCTCAGGTCATGATCCCAGTGTCCTGGGATCGAGTCCCACATCGGGCTCCTTGCTCGGCGGGGAGCCTGCTTCTCCCTCTGCCTCTGCCTGCCATTCTGTCTGCCTGTGCTCGCTCTCTCTGATAAATAAATAAAATCTTAAAAAAAAAAAAAAAAAAAAAACTTTTTCATTAAATTCTTCTACACGGAGCAGCCAGACAGGACATATCTGTGGGGCAAATTTAGCCCAAGGTCTGACAGTGTGATTTCTCTGGTCTGTTTATTTCTCCCATTCTGCGGATAAGAAAACATAGGCCATGGAAGCCCTAACTACGTTCCTCGCCTTCTCAGGCCCTCTTCCTCCACGACTTTATCTGCTTCCCCTCTTGGAAACATGACAGAGCACCCAAGTCCAATGAATGGAGGGTCTCTAAGAAACTTGTCACATCCCTCTCCAATATGTGTCTGCGTTCTTTTTATTCCATAGTTATTTACTATATCACCTTACATTTAGGAAATAAGGTGGTTAACATCATGGATTTTTGAAGATTCTAATAATGTGAATTGACTGGATTATTGGATTGTTACAAATACGGTGGTGGGCTGGAAGGGCAAACTTGTCAAAATACTACATTTCTGCAGGGCTCTATTTAAAGATAGGAAAACATCTCATTAATGTAAATAGGGGTCCACGTACTGAGCCAAAGTATAATAATCACCCTCATAATGTGGAGTGAATTAAGTGACATCAGAGTAATGTTCCTTGGCGTATCGCAACAGTTTCAGTAAACATACCACTCGAAACTCTACCCATACTCAGATCTAGGCAGATTGCAGTACAGGTGATGTTAAATCATTTCATTAATCATTTAATCAGTTTCCCAGCTTGAAGGCAAATACAACTTAGTAGTGCAAAGTACAATCGGAAAATGGAAAATAAATTATTTTTTTAAATCACTCCAATGAAAAACAAAAATAAAAGGACTTGGCAAGTGTTCAAGGATAGAGAACATAGACAGACAAAAGCCCAAGTGAGCTTAAACTCAGGAAACAGGCATTTTTCCACCTGCCAGTTGGAAAGTTCATTCATTTATTACCATCCAAATGAAATCTTTTCAGTGGGGTCAAAAGGGCCTTTGTTTTGACATTTAATTCACTGGCGATGTATTTCCTACGTTAGGATGCAAAACACCTCTCACACTGCTTTCTCATTAATTGCCTTCATTTTTCAAGTTCCCCGTTTGATTTATAGTCAATTAAAAACACCCTCGAAAGCCATGACTCATGTATGTTAAGTACAAATATGATTAATGCAAAACCACACACTCCCTGGATGGCCTGACCCCTGGCCAAAGTGATGGTCGAGGTGGAGGGACCCAGCAGTGTCCTGGTGAGAGAAACCCAGGAGGAAGGTGAGAAGCCAAGAGCGCAGGTCTTGAGCAATCTTGCACTAACTGGATCTCTTTGAAACAAGGAAAAGGAGGTACTTTTTCTGTATTTTTTTTTTTTAACATTACAGAGGAAGAATGAAACTTGGTTGTGAAGAGAAAAAAAAAAATATAAAATGCATTCGAAATCCTCTATCACATCCAGGTTGATGAAAGTAGATAGGAAAATGGAGACCACGTCTCCTTGCTGTGTCACTGCTGCCATGACCAAAAACAAGACACTAGGCGAAAGAACTCTAGATAAGAGTCTGGGGACTCTAATACTGGGTTCAAATCTTGATGTTGCCAAATATGACTGACACGACCTTGCGTAAATTGCTTTGCCTTGCCCAACCTTAGTATCCTCACCTGTAAAATGGGCACATGAGAGGATTGTATCCCCTAAGGTCTAGTAAGAGGTTCAAAGGGGGCCCCCCACACTTAGAGAGTGCCCAGTAAATGCCAGCTGTGAAGGTTGTGGATGTCACACTGCTCAATGGTTGTGGTGCATTTTATAAACCCCAACACCTATTCCCAAGGTATCATGCTTCTTCCATTTTCCAGAAATGCTCCCTCTCTTGCAGTCAGCGTGGGCATATCGCCCGTCACAAGGAAATCTCTTAAGACTTGTCCCCACCTGCCTCTCTAGAAAATGAACACACTGAAACTTGAGAAGAGTATCAGGAAAGTCAACGGCAGAAAAAGTAATTTCAGCCTAATGCATTTGATATGTGATTTCCCGCTAAAATGAGGTAAATAAGAACACTTGGCACATTATTTTATAAAACAAAATCTACTCGAATGAAAGAAGTGCCTTCTCTGTTGTAATTAGTCCAGATTCCTGTTTCATTTGTTTTTTGGTGCCACACGATCTTTTACATATTTTTTTTTAATTTGTATTTTTTGCCAAATGACCTCTTAAAAGAAAATTCTAACCAAGTAAATGGTAGTATTCTCCCTCCCTCTCATCTATTTGCTTGGGTTTTTCTGTTTTGTTTTTCATATCCAGGCTTAGAAAAATATTTTAAAAATATAATCTCATCAATCCAAGATTAAAAAAAAAAATCTACTGGTCCATGAAGTTCAAATCCTAAAATTACTCATTTCTTCAGATTTTTAATGCCCATGACTTATCTTCTATAAAGCCTGGCTTAGATGGCCATTGTAGGGACATTGAGCCCATCTCAGGTCTATGGATAGCAGGACTAACAAGAACAGGAGCAGCGGCAACACTGACAGTCGTAAGAGCGGCTTTCATTCATTCATCACTAGGCTGAGCATTTTTTCCATCAATCAGCATCAACTCTAAAAGTATGGACTGCCATTATCATTTTTAGGTGAGATAAGCCAAACTCAGAGGATATGAAGAACTTGCTCACTCATGGCCACACAGCCAACATGACTGGTGAATAGAATATGTGCAGAAACTACGTATGTCGTTTTTGAGCTAACGTGGTTAAACCTCTGGGATGTCCTGCCCACACCTCTTCTTGTCCCCAGCTCAGTGACATAAGAATGAATAGAAAGGCCAAGATGGCAAGACCAAGTTGGAAGTAGCCTGAGTCCTCAAGTTCCTGCACTGAGAGCCCCCACTTGGAGTCTAACTACCCAAGAGAGCAGCCTGGCCAGCATCCTCATGACCGGAATGAGAAGTAAACTTTTACTCTGTTAGGTTACTGGGACTCTTTGATACCAAGGCTATTCTAAGTAGTCCAAGTGTGTTATTGAAAGTGTAATTCTATGGGTTGTACGAGTCAGAAAATGACAGGTGTTGGCGAAGATGTGGAGAAAGGGGAACCCTCTTACGCTGTTGGTAGGAATGTAAGCTGGTGCAGCCACTGTGGAAAACTGCATGGAGTTTCCTCAGAAAGTTGGCAATAGAGCTCCCCTATGACCAGCAATCACACTACTGGGTATTTACCCTAAAGATACAAATGTAATGATCAAAAGGGAAAACTGCACCCGAATGTTTATATCAGCAATGTCCACAATAGCCAAACTATGGAAAGAACCTAGATGTCCATCAACAGATGAATGGATAAAGAAGATGTGGTATATATACACAATGGAATACTATGCAGCCATCAAGAAATTAAATCTTGCCATTTGCAATGATGTGGCTAGAACTAGAGGGTATTATGCTGAGCAGAATAAGTCAATCAGAGAAAGACAGTTATCATACGATCTCACTCATATGTGAAATTTAAGAAACAAAACAGAGGATCACAGGGGAAGAGAGGAAAAAATAAAACAAGACAAAAGCAGAGAGGGAGACAAACCATAAGAGACTCTTAATCATAGGAAACAAACTGAGGTTTGCTGGAGGGGAGGGGGTAGGAGATGGGGTAACTGGGTGATGGACATTAAGGAGGGCACGTGATGTAGTGAGCTCTGGGTATTACAAAAGACTGATGAATCACTGACCTCTACCTCTGAAACTAATAATACACCATATGTTAATTAATTGAATTTAAATTTTAAAAAAGTATAGTGTTACAAGCTGTATTTTAGGTGAACTCAGGTGCAGCAGTGTGTGTGTGTGTGTGTGTGTGTGTGTGTTTCACAAAGAGTAATTCAGGAAGGATAAACAGTAAGAGACAGAAAAGTGCTGATCTAATAATGCCTAGATGGCCAATGGGGTGTCCTTTCTGGACTCTTGAAGTTGGTGCTATTACCCATTAATAGAATCTGGAGGGTCATGAGTATCGTTCCCCTTAGCTAACTCGATCATAGATCTTGCCACAAGGCTAGGAAGATGTGTTTGAGCTGATGTGGCCAGGGCAGGAGAGTCTGTTCTATAATTTTGCCAAACATACATAGTCAGCGCCTTATCACCTGGTCCTTTTCCACCTTAGCTGGGTGGCTTGTCAGTTTCCCAGGCCACTTATTCTTCTGAAGCCTGGGTGTCAGCTAGGAGAGTGTAACCAGAATCCGTGTTCAAATCTCATGGGGCCAAGATGATGGGTACCAAAATCCCATGATTTTCATATTACAGACGAAGCAACAGTACTAACCCATTAAGAGAATTCTGGGTGTAGGAAGCATCTAGGGACCCCCTACCTTGAGGAAACCCCTCAAGGATCCCTCCCTGAGTCCAAAGGCCTTGAATGGATGTTTCCTGTCTTTCACGCTGTCTTCCCCTTTCTTCTTGTACTTCTCATACAAGGAAAAAAAAAGGGGGGGGGAGGGGAATAAGCACATCGACCCAGTTCATTTTTCAAGACTGAGATGAAGGCAGGAAACTTTTGTCCAAGTTATCATGAGTTGGGGGCTTTGCATCACACTGTGAAAGGTACAATGAAAGAGCTCCCTGGGTTACATTAGAAGAATAGTGGGATACCATGTTTTGATCCTAGAAGCTTGTTGAAAAATGGCCTTTTAAAGACGAAAGCAAGTCTAGTTAGTGGAAAGGAGAGTAGAATAAAGAGTTATTTGGATGTGAAGAAAATAAAAGGCTTTAGAACAACTGAAGGAAAGATGTATTGGCGTGAACAGTGAATAAAATATTAGGGAAATAAAAGGAGTGGAGGTGGCCATTAGTAACAGTTAAAGTAGAAAAAGATAAGTCATTGAGGATTGAGGAGAAAGATGAAAAAGGATAAAAGGAAATATTACTGTCTGAACAAAGAGAACAGGAAGCCATGGGCAGAATAAACATTTTCTATGGCCTGCTAAAAGCTGAACCCAAAATGGGTTGACTATAAGTCTGGGGGTATGGGCCGATATATTGTGTCGGTCAGGCAAAGAGACACCACTTTCGGACAACCTCAGAGAATGGTAAAACGGGTAGACATCAACTGATTGATTATGCTGTGTGTACACCTTCCACAAGACAAAACTTTACAATCATTGGAAACCAGAGCTCTGAAATATTGTAAAGATAAAGCAAAACTGGAAAGTGCAAACACCGTAAACGGAGTCCGAGAGATGTTACTAGCCTAGTGTCTTGGAACCTCTTTCAGTACTACAACTTCAGCTTCTATGTATGTTGCTAAAGTCATCCTAACCATTTCCCACATCTTGGCATGCAACCTCAAGTATCTAAGTATTTTAAAACTTTCTGGTTCTATTTGACTCTTTTCCATTTCCATGCAGACATTAGCTTTGTGTCCATATGGCTTTCATCCTCTGAGCACCCACCACACAATTGGTTCTTGTTCATCACGTTTTCAGAGCAAGAAGGGTCTTGTGTTGAACCCTAGGGGAATGCATGGGAGAAACAGAGAAAGAGAGGGGAAGAAGGAGAGGGAGGGAGAGAGCAGGGGCAATGTTCATGGCCTGGGGGGATGGTTCATCAATCCTCAATTCTCCAGGCTTTTCCTTTCCTCTGGAATAGAGCAATACATTGTCATTTCTTCTGGAAATCCAGACTTTCCAAAACAATATTCAATAGGCATTCTCAAGTCTATGGAAACTTTCTTCTTCATTTAGGCACAATTAACCTCATTTGCAGGGTCTAACTCATAACAGCCTATGTTCGTTGCTTTGACAGGAACTCAAAAGCACCAGACTAGATGTACTCTTGGTATTTTTTTTTTTAACCCTAGTAATACACATGAACCTACAGTTTCACTGAGAGGGGGCTAGTCCGATTTTGCTGATCCAACAATTTACATACAAATTCATATCTAAAACTTTAAATATCTTCAATTCCCCTATCACTGACTTTTCCTGAACGTGGTATCGTTGATAATCAAGCCAGTCCCATTTAGCATTTACTAGCTTACACAGAACCAACAACCATAACCCGCTTAATTACTTAGGGGATTAAAAAAAAAACACAGACACACACAAAACTGTGATATTGGAATGTACAGTATGGTCTAGTTTAAATTAAAAAGATCCCCCAAAGTATGATTGTTTCCAGCTTCTCAGCGGTGAATTAAAAGCTGTTTGGTGTCGTGAAAATTACAGAAGCAATCACATTTATGGGCCTGCTTTGCATACCAACTCTATTAATTTCCATACTCAGGGTGGCTTCGCATTTCCACCCATGTTAATATAGATGCCATTTGGGATAATTGCTTGCAAAAAAAAAAAAAAAAAGGAAGAAAGAAAGAAGAAGGAAAAGGGAGAGAGAGAGAGAGAGAAGGAGAAGAAGGAAGGAGATGAAACAAACAATGAATGGGGAGAAGAGCCAAGGGGGGGAAAAATGGTTCTCTTAAGCCAAGTTCCCTTTGAAATACCTTGATTCTGATAAATAGAAGAATCAAAAGACAAGGGTTCCCGATGACCTGACCCAGGAGTCACACTCAGGGATCAAATTAACATGAAATCACACATTGTAATTCACTTATTGTGCCAGGCCTGAACCTTGTCATCGCCGACTCTAATTGCTGAAATGATTTCATTGGTATAATTACATCAAGATGTTCGCGGACTTCACCTTGGGTACTTCCCTCCGTGCCCGGCATTGCGTCTTCATTACTGTGCCCCTTTCAACTCTCCAAATGCGTTCCAGCCTCACAGAACCATCCAATCAAGCAGGCTGGTTTTATTTTGTTTTGTTTTATCTTGCCTTGTTTTCCTTTTCTTTAAACGCACCAGCCACAGAGCACGGGATCGGAGGAGCCCAGTTAGCGTGGAAGGTGAGCCTGAGACCTTAAGAGCAAATGCACAATGATCTTCCCTAAGGGACCTTGGAGCATCTGACCAAATTAGACCATTGTTTTCACATTCTACAATCCCAAATGTTAAAGAATGGTGCTCCAGAGCTTACAATTTTATCGTTATTTGTCTACCATCAATTTTAGATTCTATTGTGCTAAGACAATGCTTGCTCTGCACTTAACAATGCACTCCATGCCCTCATAAAGATAAAACAATATGATACCGGTATTAAAAATAGAAAGAGATTATAAACCACAGACCTGAAGAGAGCATATTTTAATTGGAATTTGAGGGGATTTGAGTTTAGTCCACAAAAGAGCCAGTAGAGGTTTTGCATGTCTCCGAAGACCCTCTTACTGGCCTTCAGAATAAGAGTTTTGAATTCCTCTGACCCCAAATTCCCAGAAGCCAACATCCTGCTCTCACCATTGTTTTGATCTAACATAAGGCATAAAAAATCCCAGTAAAACAGCACATCCTTGGGAAGGCATTGGTTTTGCTCTCAGGAACCTACCCAGGGGAAATGGATTTAATGTCCTTTGCGTGGAGTAGCACTCCTGTTGGAGGCTGGCGGTCTCCTTTCCCGGGAGCAGTGGGGAAGTGCTCACCAGTGATAAAATACTCGAGAGATACACAACCATTTTCTTCACATTTTTTAACCCTACAAGGGTTAGCCGACAAGGCTCTAATTCAAGCACTGGATCAGGCAGTGACATATAAGGAAAATGATCAGAAAACACTTCGCTTAGGGAACTGCATCCTGAGACACATTCTTAGACTCTGGTGAATTCAAATATGAGAACACACCCAAAGAATCACCGAGTGACATTGCTTACAGTTTAGAACCGCCTGGTCCTCGATGAACTGAGCAGGCTGGTTGATGTGGAACACTTTCTGCTGAAATCCAGGCGTGCAGTCCAAGTCTTCTGCAGATGTTAGCAGCAGCACCTGAGAAAAACCGAAGCCATCAATATTTTAACAGCGGCTTATGTGTTTGCCCCACTAACTTCTACCAAATCTGTGACTTTTAGAAATGAGCTGAGGTTTTAATTTCATTTCCCAAATAAAGAGGTAAGTTGATACTTCTCCAGTGGCTGCCAACAATTCGCTTTGGCAATGAGATTTGGAAAACACGCAAATGGGAACAGCTGCTTTAGTTTCCATCAAGTTGCTGTTAAAGAAATAACTTTGTCAGATTTTTACACCTGCTAAGAATCTCACCATGGTTTCTATGTGTGAAATTTCATTACAAAAACAGTCAATTTCATAGGATGCCCAGGCTAAAACCAACTTCACTGTCATAGATGCAAAGGAGCAGTGCCATCTTTAAGGAGGAGGAAAGCAGAATATTCCACTGGAAATTATTTCCTGAAGGAATTCAGGGCCCATTAGACCTTCATGATCCAATACGGTGGCCGTGAGCCACACTCGGCTACCAAGCACGTGAAGTTGTAGCGGGGCTGAAGTCGTCAGTATAAAAGATATGTTGGATTTCGAAGACTGAGTACCAAAAAGAAAAATGGTGTGAAATACCTAATTTAATCATCTGTATATGGATTACATGTTGAAACAATAATATTTTACAGACTGGATTACATAGATATGTTATTAAAGTCAATGTTACCACTTTTTTTTTACTCTTACAAGTTTGGCTACTAGAAAAATCTAAAACTTACAATTGCTTCTAAAAGCTCAGTTTTTTTTTTTTTCTTTACAAATCCTTGGGGTGCTTCATCCCAGGGTCAAAAATTTAGGCTGCATGTTTTGGAATATACAAGTATGTGACACACTCTAGGACAAGGGATGATTTAGGAAGGTAAGAAATAGTTTTGGGTTTAGTAGGTCAAGATTACAAGCCCTGTGAAGATGGGAGGGACCTCTTTTTCCCCAACTTTGATACCAAGCACCTACTGCATTTACCAGCCCAGAGAAGATGCTCCGTATTACTTAACACATAAGTGCTAACGTTCTCTACCGTTCCTTTATGGAGAGCGCTATGCTAAGTTTGTTATATGCATCATCTCCTTGGATCTCTACCGCAGCCTATGATGTATTTAATATTTCATAGGACAAGGGGCCTCACATTCTAGAGATGCTGACACTTTGCCAGGATGGTGCATTTAGGAGGACGGGGGCCAGGATCTGAAGCCAGGCTTATGTGTCCTCTCATCTGGATGACGGTTGGAGCTCCTCCCAAGCCACTGTAGGCTTTCCATGTCTCGGGGTGGGATTTTACTTTTTTTTTTCCCTGAGCTGTTTCTCTGAAATCTGGGGAAGGTCGTTTTAACAGAGCATGGTGCCGGCAGAGAGTGTTTGGAAATTCACATTCTCAGCAGAAGCCCTTGACCATAACTGATGAGAATCTGTGCGCAAATACCCCAGCCATCTCACCCCCCAGGAGAGAGCTCTCAAAGGCAGCGTTCTATCTCCCTGTCTCCACATGCAGCTCCAGCTGCCCACTCACCTTCCATTGGCTGCCTTTCCTTCCCTGACTCGTTTCCTCATGAAATGGGAATTTCACAATTCCTGGGGTTGTCTGACACCCCCCCCAAAAAAAAAAAAAAAAAAAAACCACTTGCACTCAAATCTTTGATTTTCTGCCTGCTTCTTAGGAAACCAGATTTTGATCCTGTGTTGCAAACTCTTAACCACTGGACACAAGCTGTTGAAGAAAACTCATTATTATTCCCACCAGCAAATTCCGAAGAGTGCACAAAAGGTTGGGATGCCGTGGAACCAGGGCTTGTCTCTAAATACCAGCCCACTGAGAGGCACTGAACCCCAAGGAATGAGAGCAAGAATTAATCTTCAGAGGTTCTGGTGTGGCTGGACCGAGGAACATCAGAGAAATTGAAATGGGTCAGTCATCACCCTGACCGACATCATCTTTCAAAAATCAAAGGGGTTAGGATTCTATAGTTCCATATTGGAGCAGTTCTGCTTGTGAAACGTTCCCTTGCCTCCAGAGCAGACTCTGGGAAGATTGCTTCCAAGGCAATCATAATGCTGACATCCCAAGTGGCACACACACAGAATGCAGATTCAGGACTCGGAATAATTTGCGGGCAATTCTGCAAGCAGAAAATCTATAACTGGCCAACGCAAATCCAGTTAAACAGCAAACGGTCAAAGGCGGCCTCCAGGCACCCGGTGCCTACAATTAGACCTTAACCGTCTAGTCAGCTAATTCTGCCCTCAACCCCAGACCAGTAAATCAGTCATCCCCTAGCACTATGGAGATGCCATTTCTCTAGCGATCCTGAACATAAGGGTCTGGACTGGGTTGAGGGATTGGTTCAGTGGACGACCTGGATCTCGTCTCTCCGGAGCTCCATCTCGGTCCCGACACCTGGGTGGGCTCTGTTCAGGATTCCTCCGGAGTCATAAAGGAAAAATAAAGCTTTTCCAACAGCTGACCATCTGGGAGGGTGGGCGTGGTGAGAGGACTCCCAGAGGCTTAGCTTTAATCTGCACGTTCTTGGGTCCCGCCACCCACCAAATTCATAAGAGAAACGCGTGCAGCACTCTCCTGGGCCACGTGCGACTTCCTGCAGCGAGAACTAGTCCCTCCTCCCTGCATTCATTCATTTACTTATTGCCCCAAACTTGTTCATCTCCTGGGATTCAGCAAGCACTTGGCTGTTCTGGAGCTTATATAGAAGCATCATAAGGCAGGAATTAGAAGCACAAACTCCAGAGGTTCAAATCCTGGCCCTGTCCTTTACTGACTGACAGTAATGGAAATCGGGAGACTACGATGCGCATTCAGAGGAGCCGTATGGATGCAGCGGATGGTGCATGTGAACTACAATAGGGGCGCTCATTCAGTTAGGCATCGGACCCTCCCACGAAATTACTCTAGGGTTTTCTCTTGCTTTCCCCCCCAAAATTTAAAAAATTTGAAAAAAATATCGAAGAGATTACTGCCCATGTTCTCCTCTAGGATTCTGATGGATTCCTGTCTCACATTGAGGTCTTTTATCCATTTTGAGTTTATCTTTGTGTATGGTGTAAGAGAATGGTTGAGTTTCATTCTTCTACCTGTAGCTGCCCAGTTTTCCCAGCACCATTTATTGAAGCAGCCACAGCAACTTCTTTCAAGATATGTCTCCAGAGGCAAAGGAAACAAAAGCGAAGATGAGCTTTTGGGCCTTCATCAAAATCAAAAGCTTCTGCACAGCCAAGGAAACAGTCAAGAAAAAAAGGGACAACCCGCAGAATGGGAGAAGATATTTGCAAATGACAGTACAGACAAAAGGTTGATATCCAGGATCTATAATGAACTCCTCAAACTCAACACACACAAAACAGACAATCATATCAAAAAATGGGCAGAAGATATGGACAGACACTTCTCCAATAAAGACATACAAATGGCTATCAGACATATGAAAAAATGTTCATCATCACTAGCCATCAGGGAGATTCAAATTAAAACTACAAATTAAAATTAAAACTACAAATTACAAATTAAAATTCAAATTAAAACTACATTGAGCTATCACCTTACACCAGTTAGAATGGCCAAAATTAGCAAGACAGGAAACAACGTGTGTTGGAGAGGATATGGAGAAAGGGGAACCCTCTTACACTGTTGGTGGGAACGCAAGTTGGTGCAGCCTCTTTGGAGAACAGTGTGGTGATTCCTCAAGAAATTAAAAATAGAACTTCCCTATGACCCTGCCATTGCACTCCTGGGTATTTACCCCAAAGATACAGATGTAGTGAAAAGAAGGGCCATCTGTACCCCAATGTTTATAGCAGCAATGGCCACGGTCGCCAAACTATGGCAAGAACCAAGATGCCCTTCAACAGATGAATGGATAAGGAAGATGTGGTCCATATACACTATGGAGTATTATGCCTCTATCAGAAAGAACGAATACCCAACTTTTGTAGCAACATGGACGAAACTGGAAGAGATTATGCTGAGTGAAATAAGTTAAGCAGAGAGAGTCAATTATCATATGGTTTCACTTATTTGTGGAGCATAACAAATAGCATGGAGGACAAGGGGCGCTAGAGAGGAGTAGGGAATTTGGGTAAATTGGAAGGGGAGGTGAACCATGAGAGACTATGGACTCTGAAAAACAATCTGAGGGTTTTGAAGGGGTGGGGGGGTGGGAGGTCGGGGTACCAGGTGGTGGGTATTATAGAGGGCACGGGTTGCATGGAGCACTGGGTGTGGTGCAAAAATAATGAATACTGTTATGCTGAAAATAAAAAATAAATTAAAAAAATTAGAAAAAATAAAATAAAATAAAATCTTTAAAATATATATATAACAACTAGAATAGTGTCCCACAGGGTAAGTGACCAGCAAGGGTTAACTGTTCACGTGGACTAGAAAAGATGACAAATCATAATTTAATTAACTAACTAGAATTTTAACTTGAGAGGAAATTGTAGGTGTCTTTGAGAGCACGTAAAAGCCAGGGACAGGGAGTTTAACTTCCTCTGGGGGGACCAGGGAAAGCAAACCCGTGGAAGGGACATTTCTGCTTTGATCTCAAAGATGGGTCAGAATTAGCTAGATAAACAAAAAGGAACATAGACTTGTCTTTTTTGCCAGCACACTCTTTGCTTTCACGTTTAAGTTCCTTTGTGTCTGTCTGGGTTTCATGTAACACATCTCTGAAATTAGAAAATTATATGTAAAAAAGAACCCAGACTAATTTAGGGCTTCCCAAAAGCTGAATGTCTGATTGGGTAGTAGTGGTAGAAAATACTACTGATTGCTAGTGCCCTTGACTTTCTAGCAGAATTTAAGCATGAACTGGTCAGGGATACCCACTTGCCAATTTCAACCATAGTGAGTTTGGTGGAAGATTATGAAGAAGCCTCCCTCAGTGGTTTAAAGGTAAGTGTTTGCACATTACCCCCCAACTAGGTGAAGCCCCTTCTCTAACACCATCAGGTGTCACGCTTATATATACGCTACCTGGACATACTTTTCTCCAAACCCTCTTTGACATTTCTAGAATATATGCTACGAACATTCTGAATTTATCTTTAATGCCTTAGAAATAATGGTCTTCCTACATAGTTTTGGGTTCATTTATGCATTAGCTTGCATCTCATAAACAAGAAGCAGCCAATACACCTTTGAAAGCTCAGCAGTGGTCAAATTTTATGATCACTGAAGGATTTCTATTATTTGAAAATTACAATCAGCCTGCTTATGAAATCAGATTCGTGTCCAGACCAACTATAAGTATGGGACACAGCCACATCGGTTCTGTGGGAATCCCGGTTTATTAGCTGCCATTTACCAGCTATGACCTTGGGCAAGTAACCTTCTGTGTCTCAGTTTCCTCCGATGGAAATTGGAACAATCATAGTATCTTAAAATTATTATGAGGACTAAAGGAGTTAATTGTCTTTAAGAGCCTTATGTCATTCAGGGCATAGTAGTTGCTCAATAAATGTTTGCTATTATTATTACCATTGTTTCTCTATATTATGTTAAAAACAATAGACACGATTCACTGATACCACATTCCCTAGGATAGACATTGACAGATATCATCCAAATATTACTCTTTTTGCTACTATAAAACTGGCCAGTGTATAGACTGTGCTCAGATATATTCAAAGGGAAACAGCAGGGGCCTGAGTCAGGTAGAAGGTAGAGGAAGGTTTGCATCTTGGGGTCAAGTGCACAATGGTAAACATCAGTGCCCATTGTGAGCGGAGTTGTGCTGGTTTTGTGGGACACTGGTGTACACCAAGCGCCCTTTAAAACGGTAGCTCAGAGCTCCATCCTCTGTGTAAGCGCCACTGCCCTAACCGTACACACCGAGAGCAAAGCCTTACATCACACTCTTTATAACTGCCTCTTATTTTAGCTTCCATTTCTTTGCTGCTGGTCTGAGCTTTCTTTTTTAAAAAGAAAGGGTTTATGTTTATCCTGACAGGTAGTGATTCACGAACATAGCCAACTTTGGATTTTGCTTCCAGAAAAAATGTTGGTTTTTTTTTTTTTTTTTTTTCTGTCCCAGACTGCAGGTTGCCAACTGGCAGCAGACGGGACAGACGTGGCCAGCAGATCTGGTGAGTTTAGCCATAGTAGTCGATCATAAAAGTTAAATTATCCCGTTATAAAGGGTGCACCTCTCTTGGCTGTCCTTGTCTGCACCGTTCCCTGTATTATCCCTCCTGCTCGCTTGACTCATTAACACAATTGTCTGGCCCCCGAGGTATTTGAGTTTGCAATCCCTCCTCTAGATTTGGGAAACAGGCTTTTCAAGCAAAGAACTCTCCTTAGTATGAGTCTCTACTTACTTGTCCTAATTGTATCCACAACTGTGTGCTCCTAGCTCTGTTGCTATGGGTTTTGCCATGTGACTGAGTTCTGGCCAACACAAAGAGAGTAAAAGGGTTTTCGCCACTTCTCAACCTGGCCCCTGAACTGTCGTCTCTTCCCCATCTATGAAAACAGAAAGGAAGGACTTCCAAGATGGTGGAGACTTCCAGTAGAAAGAGCCCAGTGCACAGACCCTTACAATCTAGTGTGTGAGCGTGTGTGAGCCCGCAGCTCTCCTGGCTGATGACGATATGCTAAATGTGGAAGGGACAGGGACACAGAGGGGCTTCTATACCATGGTGTCACAAATACGTCCCAGAGGTCAGAGAAAAATATCAGGACTGAAGAAAAGCTTAACACAACTGTATCCGAAGTAGCCATAGCTCAAAAGAAACTTCCTGCCACAAATGATCCCAGCGGGCAGTGAGCAGCCTCAGATCTCATTGTCACTCAAGCCAACTCCAAAATGGTATTTGCCAAGTGAACTCACTAGTGTCTCCTGGCCCCTCATTGTTTTCCTCTCACTGACTTACTGCTTTTTGCTATTAGCGTGGACGGACAGTTTCTTTATCCTTGCCATAAAACACCTCTGGTTTACTTGTGTCGAAGTCAGCCTACTGGAGTCTGTTTGGAGGAGCTTAGATTGGCAGGGAAGAAAGGCTGCCGCTCCGGCTTGCAGGATATAAAAATGTTACAGCAGTGAATTTTGATTGATTCTTTATCCTGCCAGAGTCCTCGAAGGGTTTATAAAGGCACCCTGCCTACAGGGAAAGCACGGAGAGAAGAGGCGCTTTAAAACACACACACAAGGGCACATCCGTGTACACACAAGCACACATGCACACAGGCACGGACTCTTGTGCATACCCTCATGAAAGCGTCAACTCGTGTCATCCACGCTACCCACGAATCTGACCTCCTGACCATCTTCCTGGGGATTGATAGCCCCAGAGACACAGAATCCCCTGCCATTTTCTTGGCCTTTAATGTAACCGACACTTAGAAATGATTTTGCGATTCTTGGGAAGAAAAAGAGAGAGAATACTTCTGGTTTGGTGAGTCCTTCATACCCAATTTGAACGGCTTGCCTTCACCCATAGTTTGGAACCAACATCTTCATCGCCATCTGAATGCTACTCCGTATCTTTTCTTCAAATTGTTAAATGCAAAGCCACAGAATTACCGTTGCCCAAGGATGTCCTCAGCCCAATCCCCAGAACCTGAGGATATGTTGGATTAAATGGTCATGGGGAATTAAAGTTGAAAGTCAACTGACTTTAAAAAAGAATAATTATCCTGGATTATTCAGGTATAATCACAAGGATCCATGAAATTGGAAGAGAGAACGGTGAAAAGCTTGAGAAAGGGATGTGACTCTAAGAACCAGGCTGCAGAGATGAGGTGTAAGAAAGCCTCAACCTGCCATTGCCAACTTTGGAAGTGGACAAAGGGATGACCAGCCAAGGAGGGCGAGAGGCCTCCAGAAGCTGGAGAAGGAAAAACACAAATTCTCCTAAACATCTGGAAGGAATACAGCCCTGCTGATACCTTGGCTTTAGCCCAGTGAGGCTCATTTTGGACTGCTGATCTTCTAAACTACATGATAATCCATGTGTGTTGTTTTAGTTCATCTTAGTTAACTTAATTTTTTAAATTTAGCTGATTTCAGTTAATGCTAAGCACATGGCAATTTGTTACAGCAGCTGGAGGAAACTCATACAGTCTACCATGGTATTGCCCCACAGTAGACCCTCAGAAAATATTGCCTCCCTTTACTTTGTTTTTTTTGTTTTTTTTTTAAGATAGAAATATAATCTGGGCAAACCAACAGAGAGGGAGGAACAGAGGAAGGAGGAAAGATGGAAAAGTGGACAGAAATGGAGGGAGAGAAGAAGAGAAGGAAAATGAAAACAGACTCATGACTTTGGAACCCTGGACAAGACTGTCAGGTGGTCATGATGTAGAAATTGCTGTCTGAGGGCTTCATTCCTGAACACAAACAGCACAGCTTCTTCTCTTTTGTCTTAGCAACTGTCCTTGCAAGTGGTAGGGCATTTTGATCTGCGATCATAACAGAGTAGTGGGGTTCATTTTTTTCATTAATTTCCTTAGACAAAGTTTAACATTTCTATTATCTGCCAGGTATTTGGTTAGATGCCAGAGATAGAGAAATGAACATAGTCCTTGATAAAATTATTATCTAGAAGAAAAGGCAGACACAGGACAAATAATAATATAATATCATGTTATATTATATTATATTATATTATATTATATTATATTTTCTATATATTGGGAATTAGAACATGGCTCAAATAAAAGAATCCTGAACTAGATTACCTGGGTTCAAATTCTAATTTTACCCCTTAGTTGCTGTGTGACCCTGGGCAAGGTACTTAACTTCTCTGTGCCTTAGTTTTCTCATTTGTACACTATAGCCAGTAAGGTTTTCTACCCTCATCAGTTTGCGAGGCCAATGAGTTAACATAAATCAAAAGGTTTAGGACAGGAACTGGCTCATAATAGATGCTACATGCTAATCAGAATAGGGACTAGGTCACGGATAAAGCCATATTGGAAAACTGATTGACATTTCTCAAGTAGTAAAGAATAATAAAGAACGTTCCATGCAGAGGTTTGGTAAATGCAAACACTAGGCATGCCAGCTGAAGAAACAGGAAGCAATTTGGCAGGGATAACAAGCTCTGAGTTGTTTTCAAGATTATTTGAAAGTGTTTTGTCTTAAAGTAGGATTGAGCTGACCAGGCATGTCCTCCTTTAGTCTGGCTAAAACAGAGCCAAAAATAATTCACTCAATGAAATCACAATTTCTGTCTAAATAGAATTAACTGTTTACTATTAAGATTTGAGGATGAATCAACTAGAATCAACCAGTAAATTTTGAAAGAAGAACAATTTTGTAAGAATTTTAGATAACACGATTAGGAAGATTTGGTTCACTGGCCCTTAGTAGAAGCTAGAGGCTGTACCTGCTCTAGAGTTGGTGAGATTTATGTCTATTTATGAAATCTTAGAAATTAAATTAGGGGTTTCAGATGCCAGATAAGACCTGCTTCCCTTAAATCAAATAAAGAAGGGAGTCCTTGTATGAAATGCTCCTGGGTGAGACCAACTGTGTGCCAGGCATTGGAAGAGCTGTCTGGTCCACACGTAAAATCCCAACCCCATGGAGACAACCCCATAGAATACAACTAGATGAATAGATCTTGGGTGAAGATTCAGTCCAACAGAAAACAGTACTCCAGTCCACCACCTCAGCCAGCCTCCCAACTCAGCCACTGCTGCTGTGAACAGTTTCCTAAGAGTTCAGCCTTGTCCCAAAGAATGTCCTCAGTCTCTTCACATTCTGCTGTGGGGCTTGCTCCTGTGCTGCAGGAACCCGGTTAATGTGAGGTTGAGCAGAGCTGGGAAAGATGGAGGAGCTGATGCTCCAGGGGAAGCCCTCAGGGGCGCCCTCAACACTGAAAAATGGCGGCAGGTTGCATGTCCTAACTGCCTTCCTCCAGATGCACTCTTCCGGAGTGAAGGAACATCCCATGTGCCTTTCAGAGGTCTTGTTGGTTTAGCCCTCGCTGCCCACAGTGGTGACTTCAGTGACATGTCATTATATTGGCTCTCTTTGTCCTCCCCTGCCTCACCCTCTTGCCCCTCATTCCTGCTTCCTGGGTCATCTCCTAAAGAAAACAGCCTTTATCTAGCCCATTGTCTCCAGCTCTGATTCAGGGGAACCCAAAATAAGACATGGCCCATACACTAGTTCCATATTGCTGCTCTATCAAGTTCTCTCCATCTTAGTGGCTTGAGAAGTATTTTATTATCTTACAGTTCCAGATATCAGGAGTCTAAAATGGGCTGACAGGGCTGTGTTCCTTCAGCAAGCTTCAAGGGAAAATCTTTTTCCTTTGGCTCTCCTGCTCCCATAGACCAACTCTATCCCTCAGCATGGCATCATTCCTTTATCTACCTTCAAAGCCAGCAGCATAGCAACTCCTTGTCTCTCTCTGTCTCTCTTCTTCTGTCATCATGTGGCCTTCTGTTTCTGACTCCTCCTGCATCCTTTTTAGAAGAACGATTCTGATTACACCAGGCCCACCTGGGTAATCAAGGTGATAGCCATGTGTTCTGGAAGTTAGGATGTGGACATGTTCAGGGAACCATTTCTAAGCCTACTATAACCCATGAATAACTTCTATAAGGAAGGGGAAGGTTCTATAAATACAGGTTCAGTCCAAAATGCCCAAGAAGTATAGAAACAACGTAAGTGTCCATCAATGGAAGAGTAGATGGAGAATATATAAGATACATATTATATATATATATATTCCATATATAATATGTTCCATATGTCACATCATATATTTCAGTTATGGGATATTCATATATATAATCTATGTCGAAAGAGAATATTATTTAGCCATGAGAAAGGAGGACATCCTGCCATTGGTGACAACATGGACAGACTTCATGGGCATTGTAGTAGGTGAAATAAGCCAAACAGAGAAAGACAAATCCTACATAATATCACTTATATGTGGAATCTAAAAAAAAAAAAATCAAATTCATAGAAACAGAGAATAGGAAAGAGGTTGCCGTGGGCTTGGAAGCAGAGGAGATAGGGACGGGTTGGTAAGAGGATACAAATCTTCAGCTTTAAGAAGAATCCAATGTGAAGATGTTCTGTAAAACATGACGACTGCGGTTGGTAGAGTGTGGTATGGTTGATGTTTGCTGGAAGGGTTGGTATTCAGATGTTCTCATTCTCACCAAAAAAATTAAAAATTAAAAAAAGAAGGGATAGATATGTGGGGTAGGAGGGGTGCTAAGTGACTAGATACCTAGACGGGGGGATAATCCTCTCACAAGGCACATACATTATATTAAAGTTTTGTCAATTATACCTCAATAAATCTGAAATTAAAAAGCAAATAAATAAATAAGCAAACAAACACAACCTCCCAAAATGTCCGAGAGGGAATCATTCCATAATTACCCACGTTCCTGACAATATTTACCCGTGAAACCAGGCAGATCTAAAGGGAAGACCCCACTGATGGCCAACAGGCACCTATCCAGGCCCGATGCTGTGTCAACGGAACAACTAGACTATGACCTTTTCTTGACTAGAAATAATTATCAGATCCAGCCCGGCCTTGCCGTGAAGTGGAACATTTTTATTCTAACTGCGCAACCCTCAACGCTTTCTTCTCTGCCAGACATTAGACAAGATGTCAGATTTGTCATCACACCGGAAGGTTTTTATTAATTATCTTTCAGAGGCAAAGTCCTTTTTGTAATTTATTTTTTCACACCAGGAAAATTCTTCTATTGAACTAAACGTCTATCTTGTTAAATTGTTTTTTTCTGCTAACGATTCTCGCTTTGAGAACTTCCAGAAGAAAAGAAATCAACCCGGCAGAAGTTGGTATTGAAGTTGAGGAACCGATTATGTTAAGCAGAATGCCCCGTCTCTCTCTAAAATTTATAAATAGGGGTTCCTGGGTAGCTCAGTGGGTTAAGCCTCTGCCTTCAGCTCAGGTCATGATCTCAGGGTCCCCGGATCGAGCCCCACATCAGGCTCTCTGTTCGGCTAGGAGCCTGCTTCCTCCTCTCTCTCTGTCTGCCACTCTGCCTATTTGTGATCTTTGTCTGTCAAATAAATAAAATCTAAAAAAAATAATAATAATAATCTACATAAATAGATCTTTGAAATCTAAGTGCCTAATGTGTAGTTAAGATAAAAATTTGTCCAAATGCTTGCTTGCCCAAATCAGAAAGGAACTGCAATGACGGCTCTACTTGCCAATTAATCATATTCTTAAAGATTCATTCATCGATGTGAGTATCGTTTATTGAGTGGCTACTACCCGTTACTGCCAAGATCCACAAAAACGAGTAAGACAAGACCCCTACCCTTTAGGAACACAAATCACAACAGGAAAGAGAGGTATGTAAATACAAACTTAAAAAAACACAATTAAAAGTATGGGAACAGAGTACGTAACCTTGTAGAAATAATAAAAAGGAGAACATCATTCACCCGATGTTAGAGCAGTGGGAGTGAGGTCTTGGGCACATCAATTCAGTTGATTTTGCTTGTATGCCCTTACATATTAAACAAAAGACGATGTACGGTGAGAAGAACCATGAATGACTGTGATCCCTGAGCTGCCTCTTCACGCTGCTACGAGTTACTACTCAGAAGGACTCAGGTGTCTTAAGATGGAGCTACCATGCTGTTGAAAAAATTCCTGAAGTATTTGATAACTTTGTTTTTAAAAGTCAAGAATTCTTGAGAAGATGGAAACTAGAAAATAATTTAACTATTCTGCTTCATATTTCTAGAGGAGGAAGCAAGATAGTAATATAAAGTCTAAGTGGAACACGAGGTGGCCCCTGGTTTCAAGGAGGAAATACCTGTGAGGAAGACCCAGGGGAGTCCTCATAAGTGTTTAATAATTGGCTCCCCAATAATGAAATGCCTTAATTTGTAACTTGTGCTAATTTCCATAGTGCAGATACTCCCATCATGGCCAATTTTGAGTTGCCAACATGGTCACTGTGTACAGAATTGGGAAGAGATACGCACAGTTGGCTCCCATGAGCTAAGCAGCCCCAACGCAGAACTGAGCATGCCAGTTCCTAATTCGGGTTTGTGGGTAAGACCTTGCTAGCATTTTTTTGGCTCTTTATAAATATGAACCTCCAGGACACCAAGGAGAGCTTCCTTCTTTCCCATGATGACACTTTGTAATCAAGGACGGGGTTATACGACATATGAGTTAAAACAGCCTGGAAAATCCTTCCTAATGGAGCAAAACGGCCCACCATAATTCAGTTTTTTTAGTAAGAGAAAAATGCAGTGAATCCCTGATTCATGACCATGCGTTATTTAAATATTGCTTTTGATGTTTTATCCAGAATCCTAGCTCGAATGATCAGAGATAATCTTGCCTCCTGACATAATTAGGGAGCTGCTGCTTTGCTAAGCTGGAGGATAATCAATTTGACCTTGAAAGTTCATCTGTAGTACTACTAATGTTCAGAACACAGATGGGGCAGCCACACGAGAGCCCCCATCGATAGTCAAACATCAGCTACAGACTTTGTTCCAAGGACAAACAGGCTCTATCAGAGAAGGTACAGTGTTTTGATGGCCAGCAGGTCCCCTTAAGGCCACTCTATCTCTGAGATGGCCTTTCATTTATGGATTAATCGCTAACGTTTAAATATCATGATTTTCACCAAGTTCTTGGGTTTCAGGCCGTGCCGGGATTGCAGTCCAGCCTTCTCCGGATGGGCAGAATCTCACCTCCAGCTGACAGGCGTCCGTGCCCCTCCCCCTTTGACCCCTAGCAGCAAGTGCCATTTGCCTTTTATTATCTTAATTGTGCTATCGCTTTCCGAAATTAAACTTAGAAGTGCTGTTTGGTTTGCCTTCATGACTCGTATGGATTTCTCTGATACCAAGACCTCATTGTTCGTCTTCATCAACCTTCCTGGCCTTCCCCAGCCTTCAAGCTTCCATTCTCCATGTACTAGTGCTGCTAGGAAAGGAGTCTCCCTTGACCGAGCTGCAGAGAAGTTGTCTTTGACGGTGAAACCACCAACACCGTAGAAAAGTCTACAGTGTGCTTCTCTTGAAACCGCTTTCATATTTACTGTCTCTGGATGCTGGGGAGCTGAGTCAGCCTGCTCCATTACTCAAGTTCATTTTCTGAAAGCATCAGGCCCTTCCTCTTAGCTCTTTTGCTCAAAGGCACAGACTTTTTAAGGTGATAAAAAGGGCTTCTTGCTGGTCTCCAAAGACAGAGGATATCCCCTCCCTCAGCTTTACTGCAGTGTCTGGTGGACGCCTGCCTCTCTAGTCTCTACGGCAGTTGGGAAGCCTCTTCAACTCGCTCCTCACTAAAAACAAACAAGAAAGGCATGTGTAGCTACACATACATGAACTCATGAGCCCCTCCCCTTATCACTGCTGCATTATATGTAGGTGTGGATAAACCAGTCTGTTTTCTCCATCGAGCAAATATTGGCCAGGTCTTGAGCTGAGGAGAAAGAAAGTGTCTGAGCCAAGACAGTTTGAGGAGAATATGATGTATTTTTTTCCCTCATGTCTATTCGAGTCCACAAGTTCAATTACCTGAAATTCCATGAGTCAGAACTTGGGATATTTTCGTCTCGAGCTGGCTTAATGTAATATTAAAAGTTTCTGCTAATCCTACTGCTCTTTCAAAGAAAGTTTGATTCTTCTTAGAAAAAAAAAAATAGTGTTATCTCCGCCATAGTAAAATTTACAGAAGAGACTTTCTCCAAAAATTATATGGTGTGAAGTACGGTCACATGAAGGGCCTCTATGCTAGGCTAGGAGGCTACACCAGAGTCTCTCTAGGCAGGTGTCAGCTGGAGACTTTGTTCTAGAGGCAAGTAAAGCAGAGGAGGGCACATTGTGAGGGCTATGAGCCCCATTGGGCCCCTGTATCTGTTATGTGGCCAGAAAGGTAAGCCTCCAAGTGGGAGGTGCTGGGGGTAGGACTAAGGTCACAGAAAACAGACTGGGAAGGAGGGAGAATCAGGTTCCAGCCCAAGTTACCAATCATCCCAGGGTTTCTGACAATATCTGAGTTTAGCACTGAAAATCCCATATCCTAGGAAACTCAGTCCCAGGTACCCTAGCCCCAGAAGGAAATTGGACCACTGGAGCAGAAAGGGATAGAGGAACTAGCAATGTATGGGCAAGGTTGGGGATAAGGGGCACAGGCATAGGACAGCACCCCAGTAACTGTGGGGCACCTTTATCTCACCTAAGCCTTAAGGTCCAGGAGGGAAGATGGTTTCCAGACCCAGCATTTGCTGAGTGGAGCTGTGACCCCCCCGTAGACAGAGCAGACTGCGGAAACTTTCTCTCCTTCCATCTGAGCTCTGTCCTAGTCCACCACTGGCTCAAGCCTTCAGGCCCAGCCCCACCTACTGCCTGCTTTTGTAAATAAGATTTTATTAGAACACAGCCATGCTCACTGATTTACATATTGTTTTCACACTACAGTGACAGAGTTGAGTGTTTTGTAACTGAGACCTTATGGCCTGTAAAGCCTAAAATATGTATTATCCGGCCCTTTAGGAAAAAATTTGCAAACGCCTGTGCTAGAGGGCAAGAGAGAAAAGGATAGGGAGCGGGCCAGGAAGGGCCGAAGAAGCTTCTCAGCCACTGTTAGCCCGTGATGCCAGTCAAAAAAATTGAGAACTGCTAGGAGAATCTAGGCCAACATGTTGAAAATAGACGTGTCCCACAATTGCCGTGAGTATAAACAAAACCATGAGCTTCTTAAGCAGCCTCCCGTGAACCAGCCCTTTTTGAATTAGGCTCCTGTAGAGAAGGTGCAATTGTGGAAAGATGGGATTTAAGAAGCCCAGAGGCACTCAGCCTCCTCATGATATTTTTTTGGGTCAATTTTCTGTAAATTCAATGTTGACAAAAAAATTTTTTTTTTTTAACTTTCAGAGGAAATAATAAACAGGAAGGATGTGGACGTTTAGTTTTGGGGGATAAAGAAGAACTAAATGTTTCATAGTAATTAACGATACCCGTGTGACAAATATTTATTAAATGAGCACCTACTAACTGCCAGTTCTGCGTTAGACCCAGGAGATGACATAATAAGCAAAACATACATTTTTCTGCCCTTAGGGAACTTAATTCCAGTAGAGGGGGTACCAATGAACAAATAAGAAATAAATACAGAGGCTCTTTTCGGAGTGATAGACGTAGAGAAATGAAAATGAATGATGGGGTAGGAGGAAGGGCATTCAACGGGGAATGGGAAAGTGTCTTTAGTGAGGAGAATGCTGAGTACCTGGTCACTCCAGGGTCATGCAAGAGCTTTTGAGTGTGGGAGGCACAGGGAGCAGGAAGTACAAAGGCAAGGCTCCGCTGCGTGGATATGCCCAGCCCTGGGAGGAGGGTGACGGTTCGGCAGCACGGTGGGTGAGACCAGAGGTAGGAGAGGCTTCTGGCCTAAGATGCTGCACACAAAACAGTTAACCTAGCAGACCTGGGACTTCAGCCTTGCAATGGCCCGCTTGCAGCTTTGACCTTTGACGGACATCTGGGAGCACGGATTGTGGGAGGGCCTCCGCTAATCTAACTGATAAGGCTGTCTCATTGTGCCTAAAATTTTTGCACAAATATCGTGGTTTATGCTGAGCACCTTCTTCCTTCTGGGAGCCTGGATCTTTGCCCCATACCAGACGGAAGCTATGTGTGTCTGTGACCAGCCCCTAGTGGAACCCTGAGCCCTGAGTCTCTAATGAGCCTTCCTGGCTGACATCAGGTCACACATGTAGCCACAGCCCGTTACTGGAGTGATAAAACATGTCCTCTACTAGGAAAAGAGACTTCTGCCTTGATTTCCCCAGACTTCACCCCCTGCACCTTTTCCTTTTGCTGATTTTTCTCTGCATCTTCTCCCATAATAAATCTTAGCCATGATTACATCCTGAGTCTTACAGTTTCTTTTAGCAAATCACTGAGCCTGGAGGTGGTCTTGGGGACCTGACGCAAATAGCAGATATGTATTTCATTTATTTTCTTGGTGCCAAAACCCAGGGGAAGCACTTCCCATGGACGTTCCCGTGTAAGCCTCGCCGCACTCTGAGACTGGCAACTCCCCTTCCCACCATCATCGTCACCATTTTACCGGTGAATTCGACAAGATCCCATTTCTGAACCTCGCTCGCTCGAGGTTACCTAGCTGATTCTGATGGAAAATCCAAGTAGACTAACTCCCAAACCTCTGATTTGCCCTGTGGGCTCACCTACAGCAAATGCCCAGCTGCAGGAAACTCAGGGATATTTCTGCATATTTGTTCCACTGCCACCGCAATGGGTTGCCCATTTTAAGGCTTTAATCTCTTTTCTCTCATGAGATGTTCCAGCAAAGCTCATTCAAGTTCTACCTCCTAATCTTGATAGTGAATTTGAGACTTTGTTGTAAGAAAGACTATTAAGATTTGGCAATAAGATTTTTCAAGGGTTATAAATATCCCTTTAAAGGCATTGCACATCCATTGACTGAATAACTCTGTCCTAAAAATGAAAGTCACACTTGGAGAACGGAGGGGTGGGTTATGAAAATGCAAATTGGAATGACTTTATTGGCTGAGTTGAATTCAGCTCATCTCGTCACAAAGAAATATGAGTTGGGGAAGCCCCCCCCCCCCAGTCAGCCAAGTCTGAGGCATTATGGAACGCACGGATTTGACATCAGTGCCCTCATAATAGAGTGTGATGTCTGCTTTTCAAAGTCAGCAGCAGAAAATGCTGAAATGCTATCAATTCCATTATCCTGGAACTTATTTGTGTTATTTTGGAAAAAAAAAAAAAAAAACAACTCTTTCGACCTGAATTTGTTTGTCATCAATATTCCTCAAAGTGGGTACATATACCACGGCGGTATGAGATGATTTTAGGTGGTATCCTCCGAGGACAGATGAACATTTTTTTGTATTTGAATAATTATATCTTTCTTTTAAAGCTTACCTCCTATTGATACTAAGCAATATTGATTTTCTCCTTAGGGTAATGATAGAAATTTTCTTTTCTAAATATATCAGGGACAAACAGTAAACTGATCTAAATAAATGTAAACACTAAAGACAATGGGGTTGCATTAAAAAAAGAATTCTGTAAAAGACTGAAGTTGGAGAAAACCCTGAACTGGGTAATCTGTCTGGGAAGGTATACAGACAGGAATTTCAACCAGAGGTGGAGGAAATGGTAGGAGGATAGACATAGGTCAGAAACATAAGAAAATAAAGCCATACAGTCTTTGAGATGTGTGGTTCTCCGTATGGTCTCTGACCCAGCACCTTGTGTGTGACCCGGAAGCTTGTTAGAAATGCGGATGCTTGGGTCCCACCTCGGACCCTCTGCGTCGGAAGCTCTGGAGGTGGGCCCCGGCCATCTGTGTTCCACGAGCCCTCTGGGTGACGCCAATGTCCAGTCAAGCTGGAGAACCACGGCGTGAAATGGTTTGCCATCCCATCACTCATTTATTCAATAAACGCAAATGAAGCATCTTCCCCAGCCAACGCTTGTATCTGTACTCAAAGCCCCAGAAAGGCGCAAAGGAAGAAAATGTTTCCAACATTTTATTAAAGATGCCTGACATATGCCATGAGTGAATCATGGCAAGCACAGAGGAGCGGGGCCCTGAGCGAATGAGGCTCTGCTCAGGCCTCCGAGCGCGATGTCCCGGAGTGTTTGCAGGGGACACTTCCTGGTGTGACCAAGACATATATTTATTTTATCGTCATACGCTGATAGAGCCGATGAAACTCTGGCCAAGAATTAACTGTCCCCCGTCTGCTGGAGGCAAGCATGCATATAGATTGGTCTTCACAGCAAGGCAGCTCCGGCCTCCTCCTGTGTGTGAGCCGAGACCTTCCGAGCCAGGGGGGAGAGTTCTATCTGGAGACCCAGGGTGAAGAGGCCAGCGGTCTGCTCTGCCATGGCACAGCGTTCATCCGCAATCTGGGATGCAAGGGTTATACACGGCCCCGGCCCCTTGTGGGTCAGCTAAGCAGCAGCAGGAGCAGTAATGATAGAGCAAGAGAACGTCTGATTGAGGGGTACGGGGCTGGATTCACCATCCCCGGAAAATCTGCGGCGGCTTTAGAGGCAGCCCCTGCATCTCAAGGTGGGGCAGCTCTGGATTTAAAATCCAGACACCATGGGACCTTGTAACGAGGGAAGAGACTGAAATTCACACGGGGCCGCGCTTGCTCTGCGACCGTCTGGAGGAGCCCGGATTGGCTCAGACTCGCTCGAGTTCGCCGCTGTCCAACACGGAAGCCCGTGGGCCCTTGCATGTGCCGTAGGTACGCAGGACACCCTGGATCTCAGAGACTCGGCACGAAAAACTGAAATGTGAAACATTTTATTTGTAACTTTTATATTGTTCACATGTTAAGTCGATACTACCGTGGATACATCGGACGATACTACCGTGGATACATTGGGTGAAAGAAAACGTGTTGCAACTCCCGCTACCTATTGCTTTTCACTTCTATTCGTGCGGCTGCCAGAAAATACTCAAGGATGCATGTGACTCAGATGACGTTCCCCTTGCGGGTGTGTCTCCAGATCCAGAGTCTGTTCACTTTTTCTTGAAAGGCCAGGTAATAAATATTTTAGGTTCTGTGGACCAACAGCCAGAATTGAGGACATTATATAGGTACTTATAAAAAGCATTTAAAACGGGCCCATTTAAAAAAAATGTAAAAACCATTCTCAGCCTGTGGCAGTATACAGACCCGTGGCAGGCTCGATGGGACCCCTGCCCCCCCCCCCCAGGTCACTGTTTGCCAAGCTCTGCTCCAGAGGATGATGGACCTCAAAACATCTAACGTTCAGCCCCGTGGCCCCAGTCGTCCACTTCTGTGGGGTTGACTGGGTGAGTGCACGTCCACTGGGTGAGCGACAGCCATGAGATCCCAGGCTGGTCAGCTGCAAAGAGGCGAGATGGGACTGGAAACCAGGGGACTCCGAAGTTCACGTTCTTAACTGCCATGCTTCACTGATGAAGGTGCCTTCTGATTTTCTTTTCCGTGTTTTGGGGAAGATTTCTCATGTCTGTACGAGAGTGTCAGACAGCCCTGACGCCATGCGCGGCCCCAAACAGGGGCTCTCTGGATGGAGAAACAAAAGGAATTGCCTGAGTGGCTCTGGCTTTGCAGTGGTTTTGAAATCTCTCTCTTGCCTCTCTCCTTCGGCACTGCAGATCCAGGACAAACCAACCGTCCATCAGACCTCTGGGGCCAGCCTCTGCTTTTCAGGCACCAGGTTCTGCCTTTAAATTCATTTGAAAGCTATGTGCAGCCTTCCGGGTTGGGGGGTGGGGGCACAAAAAAGGCCCCCAGGGGTCTAGTGGCAAGAACTACATCCAGTTCATCAAGAGTTAAGCCTCTGATACCAAGGGTTATTAGTATCAGAAATACAAGGCTGTCATCTGAAAGCATTTGCCTTCTGAAAGCAGACCAGCTGGCTAGCACCGAATTGAGAAAATTATTATTTATTAAAAATGAGATAGTCACAGGCCAGTGACTAATCCCGACTGGGTTCAGAGACAACCCCCCACCCACGAGGTGAGGAGTGTATTTCCTGAGAAAGGTGCTTCGTTAAATACAAAATGGCAATAACGTTGTTATTCATCTGCTCTAGGCTCCAGTGTTGGATCTTTCCACATTATAATGGCACCGAGTGTGAAAAGACCCTCACCGCAGTCACACCTCATTTTATCTGCTAGGTAGCCCCTGTGTTGTGCGGTTTGCTTGTGTGGAGCTGGGCCTTCCTGGAACCCTTGCTTCTGGCTCAGGTGTCCCCTGACTATGGGTCTGGGGTGAATGGAAGATAGGTTCTTTTTTTTTTTTTTTTTTTTGAAGATTTTTATTTATTTGACACAGAGAGAGATCACAACTAGGCAGAGAGAGAGGGTGAAGCAGGCTCCCCGCTGAGCAGAGAGCCTGATGTGGGGCTCGATCCGGGGACCTGAGATCATGACCTGAGCTGAAGGCAGAGGCTTAACCCACGGAGCCACCCAGGGGCACCCCTGGAAGACAGGTTCTATGAAGGAGATGCCATGGTGTTACGTTCTTCCCGGCACATGGGGAAGAAGCAGATGGAGTCACTTCCCATCTCCCTCGACTGCAACAGCAACACAGTCCCTCGAGCGGTTAATGGAAGGCCACGATGTAACTGTTTCCTTATTTTTACTTTTATGCGATGGTAGTGAGTTTTAGATTCATATGTTTCACTGTGAATCTTGCACATAACTTACAAATCTAATTATAACCGTGAGTAGTGACAGCAGACTTCACACAGCCCATAGATATATTTAGTAGACTGCATTTTGTGGCTCTCATCTGGATTTTTGTAACCGCGTTGAGAGAGCCATGACAAGGAGGAGGGGGAGGAAGAGGAGGTGAAATTTTACACCTAAGTATCTGTTTTTTCTAAAGCACTTGAAACTATAAGAACGGCAATGCATTAATCAGGGTTGAAAATCACACTTTAGATATTGCAAAACCTGTTTTCTAATTGGTTTCATGTTCATAATTAATGGCTAAAATTCTGCCATTTAGGAGGAATTAAAATAAACAGTAGTTTAATGAGATTTCTCTAGACCACTTGCAAGCACTCAATCAAATCTTATTTTCAATATGTGAAAAATGTCTCCTTGACTCTTAATGCATTTAGGGTCAACATTAACATCTTCATACATAAAAGATTCCATTTTGCTTTAAAAGAAGAGGTAATTATAAGATAAGGGTCACACGAAAGGTCTAGGTTTTGTGTAACTTCTATTCTAATTAATTTATCATATGTGGGGTTTTGCTTTGGCTTCTGAGTGTTGATCTTTTATAGGTACCACGTTCCATGTGATAATGGGTTTTATTTCTTCAAAAGGTCATCCTTGATATAATTTCACTGTTAACAGAGAGAACCTAGGAGAACCTAGGAGCATGGGTGTTCCTATATGTCATTGCATCGTAAAAAGTCATTCAGCAGAGTTCTGAGTCTTTTTTGCCCTTAGATGTTATTTAAAAATCAAGGGTCCAAGGCATTTGAACAAAAGGTGAGAAATTCAATTAATCGTTGGAAGGTTGTCTTTGCCAGGCCAGCCCCATGGAAGCACACGGACCAACAGAAATATGTGTATGTGAGGATATGTTTCCTCTTTCTCCCTTTTGTTTCAAAAGTGAGATGACCTGGATCTGATTGTTATTTTATCTTGTATTTATTTTGTGGCTCATTTTTCTTAGGGCAGTGTGACCCACAGCGGGAGTCCTCAGCCTTTTGATCATCGGGAAACCTTTGTGTTGTTGTCTGGGCTGTTTTCCTTTTGATGCCTCTTGGTCTTTGAAAACTTTCCTCCTTCCAAGCAAACTGCACTTCTTCGTAATAATCACTTCATCTCCTAGGGCCTCCCCACCTTGCCACTTAAAAAAAAAACAAATCAAAGACATCCTTCATTGTCAAATAGAAGCATCTTGGATAACCAAGCAGAGATGCTAGAATCCTGACTCGAAGCAGAGAAATTTGAAGTTGACCTAACCCAGGATAAAAACGGGGTTTCAGTCGACTTCTGAACACTGATGATTTGCAAATCACAACCGCTGTCCCTCACAGGGCTGCTCCAAACCACTGTACACGCAGATCACCAGGGACCTTGTTAAAATGCAGATTCTGATTCGGAGGGTCTGAGGAGGACCTGAAACTCTGCTTTTCTGATGAGCTTCCAGGTGACGCTGATGCTCCTGGTGCACAGACTTTGAGAAGATAATACTGGGCTAAGAGCAGGGACGTGGTGCTGAAGGACGCCGACATGGTCCCTGTTCAAGGGACTGTTGAGCTAGGAAGGCGCTGAAGGGGTAAGAGCACAAAGAAATGTGGCACTGTGTGATGAGGAGTGTTAGGAAAAGAGAGAGCACACGCTCTCATCTCCTCTGGCCCCCGCCCCTCACCCATGTGCAAGAAACTCTGCTGCTTGCGTTTGTTCCAGAACATTCACTCTGCCAGGCGCGGTAGCTGAGGCCAGCCACGCTGCTCGCTGCTCCTGGGGACGGCAGAGGACAGCAGGAGAGACAAGAGGCTCACTTCCATAATGACCCCTCGGGATTCTGGGGGACCTGCGTCCTCGCAGAGCCCAGCACAGGGTCCCGCGGAGCCGGCCTCCCAGGAAACACTTCTGAATGAACAAATGGCCGGAGAAGTCAACAAGCAGGAAGGCCAAGAGCATCCCCCCTAGTGAATCAGAGAAGGTACAGCACAGCGGCTCTGCCTATGCCGACCGGGTGGGGCATGGGCTCGGCCCTGCTACCATCCGGCTCTCAGAAACGTCCTTCTCTTCTACTGGGTTAAAAAATGTTAATAATAACAATTTCCTTATGGGATTGTTGTGGGGATGAAATGGGCTTACTCAAGGGCCTGGTGAATGGTAAATATTCAGTACGTGATAATGCTGGTTTCTCCTGACGTCATCTTCATTGTTCTCCTTCTAACGATGACTACGGAAGTGGCGAAGTGGCGTGTGAATGGGCCCTCGATGGAGGTGAAACATTGTGACCCATGGAGAATGGTAAGAAAAGTTCTGCAGAGAAAACAAGTCCTTAAGAACCAGATCCTTGCTTTACACATTCAATAAATACGCCACTGGTTATTTGTGCTTGCCAGGGAATTAGGTGAAGATTAATTAATATTTATAAAGTATTTTGATATCCATGTAATATCTAGTAAGCAATTAGTTCTGTAACACAAAGCCAAATCCTTTTACACACCAAACAATGTAAAACAAACCGAATACAGCTCTGTAAGGAGGGACAGAATCTCATTAAGTCCTGTTGTAGGAAAGAGGCAGCCAGTTGGATTTTTTTTTCCCCTTTTAGTAATTTTCTTGCTGATTTTCTCTGGCTTCCTACTGCATTTTCCTGCCTTACCCCCTGCAGCCCGAAATCAAATTATTTCCTCTCAGGTAGCGGTGGAAACAGAAGTGGGAGGCAGGCAAATGCAGCGCTGGCCCCTCCTCTCTGGGAGGTGTTCTGAGCCCAAGAGTGTAAATGGTTTAACAGGGAGGCAGACAGGGTTCCCCAACTGCTTATTTCCATATCCATCATCCCAGTCAGGTGGTGTTAAAGGCCTTGTGTTTCCTTACAGTAGATCTGCATTGGGAAGAACTTTGGGAGGGGGGTAGCGGGGTGGGAGGCGGATTAAGAAGAAATTTAAGTGGTAAGAAAAGGCTGGCTCCCCTTTGAGGGGCTGGAGGCACTATCTTGGGCTGGGCCTAGGCCACAGGGGCACCTACCTCGCCATGCCCCTGGCGGACTAGACTGGATGCTTCTAACCATTTTCCACGGAGAGGTCTTACTTAGGGACGACAGGTTGCCAGGCATCCATAAATCTCTATCCACGTCTTTTTCTAAAGTTTCCTACCCTGCGTTCACTATGGAAGTCTCCGATCCTGAAATTTTGTGTAAAGCCTCATCTGCAAAACGCACGGGAAAGTGGTTCCCGTGCAGGGAGCAGACGCCAGGGGTGTGGCTTCCTAACCCCCACCCTCTTCCCTGGCGCAGCTCCAGCGATGGCTAAGAGATGGCCCTGACAGTGTGTTCCTAGTGCAAACCTTTCCAGACAGTTACAAACGAGCCCACCTACTAGCCTACACCCATCCAGAAAACATATCCTCTCCAGCTTCTCAAGCTAGGATGACCTCTGTCTCTGGGACCGGGAAGTTCCAGGGACTCGGCACCCTCCGTGTTAGAAATGGGACAAACCAGGATGCCAGCCCTCTCCTCCCGTCCCGTCTCCTGAGGCACAGGATTCCATCTCCACCAGGGGACGACTCTGACCATGAACCAACGGGAAGTCCTGGCTACGTGTCCTGTCCACGCTGCACGTGACCCTCCCTGCCCCATAAATTCTCAGTCATTTTCCCTTTCCCCCTTATTGTGCTGTTCAAATAACCCCACCGAGATCTGGCCTAGTCTCTCGAAGCTGAGGATCTTGGAAAAGCAGATTTTAGACTTAATCCTCCCTGGAAGTTCCAGTCCTACCTCAGTTTCCCTACAGCGGGCACTGTTTTGTGAAGCCGAAGACAAGAGCTCACCAATGGCCCCGAAGGAAGCTGGCCCCGCTCTGCCTACTGACAACCCACCTCTGCAGTGCCCTGCTCTGAAGAGCGGGGTCTGCTCCTCGACCCACCCCACTTCTAGCTTGGGACTTACGTCACCAATTCATCACGAAAATCATCACATGGCCCCTCCCCAACCATCTGCTAAGGCTCATCACGTGGAATCATCACGTGGAAACCCTGGCGCCCTCTCCCTCCCTCTGGCTTGCAGACCCTTGATGACCCCTTTGTATCCTTGGAGACTACAGCTGTCTCTGGAGCCAGTAACCACAGCCCTCTTGTGGCTGAACAACAAATTCTTACTCAAAACAGTAAAGATGAAGACATCCGATCAGAAAGGATTAAGGCACTATCTGCTTAGAAAATGACCACCTTTTCCTGCCCCATCCTAAAAGCCCAAAAAGCATATTTTACTAAATTAACATGATTTTTTTTTAAAAGAAATTAGCACCAGCAGAACAAGGCTGAGGCTGTGTTGCCTGGATGAGATATGAGCCAAATGTGTCCACAGACAGAAATAACCCCTACTTTATCATCAGGCAGAGGGTAAGCAGAACATGCCAGGGGCTTGATGAATCATTCCAAAACCAGCCATGTGGCATTTCTCTGTAATTAGCTCATTTTCGCATTCTTAGTACCTTTCCCAAGTCCCCTGAGAATCAACTGTCATCGCTCTCGCATCTCCAGCTGTTGAAACTGAAACCCGCCTCACTCTCCTGTGGTCAGTGTTTGCTAATGCCCCATTTGAACCCCCTTTAGATGTGTATGCTCAATCCGAAATGATCTAGGGTACCTGCCAAAGTGTTTCACCAGCAAATCCACCTAGTTACTTAAAAATCAAAAAAGCTTATGGAACAAATTGCCACATTCAGTAATTTACAGGCACTTTTCATTGTATGAGGCAATTTAAAATTACGGGAGCACTTCACCTTTTTTTTTTTTTTTCCCATAAGTGTTTCAATCTGGAAGTTATTGGGATTCTATTCTTGAGTCGAGAGAGGTAATTTAACTTTTCTGGAGGACTTTTTTTTATACATATTACATATAATAGAAGCACCTGTTTGCAAAGAGATTGGGATTCTGATCATGTGAGGCATGGAACAATTTAAAATTACTAAAATGTTTGAAATTTTATCAATGCTTTATGTTTGGGATTGAATTTGAGATTGTATGTAGAAAATAAAAACCACACGACCATTTTATATCTTTGTCCCCATTCATTATTAAAATCAGAATTTCAGCATGAATGGTTTTAGCCTCCTGCCACACAGTAGACATTGCTATTCTAAAGTAAGTCTGACTTTACGCAAAAGCAACCCTCTGATTTCGGGTTTTCATTTGGCTCTAGTGTGCCTATTTATAGCAAAGTAATTCAGAATCAGAATCACCTCTCCCTTAGCAGACAATGCATCTTAAAAATATTTGGTAAAATTGCTTAGATCCAGGAGAAATAGGACAAGGAGATTTTAGCTCTCACTACTCACTAAATTCAAAATTGGATCAAAAACACTTCTCAGTTAATGAGAAGTTTTTCTATCATTTTGTTTTTTGAAGCGAGAAAAAAAAAAAAAACAAAAACGAGTTGCTTTGTTCCTAGAAAGTGAGACATTATTTAAGGAAGGCACAACACAAAGTATGCTCCCAGCATTTTCCTGTTAAATTCTGGTGGTGAAAACAGAATCACAGAGGGCGGGCTAGAGAGCTGGGAACCCCTTTGCTGCTCCGCAGGCTTCGGTGAGACGCATCTGGGCTGTCTAACCATTTTTTGATATTTACACTAAAACTGTAGATGACAACCCCTTCGGAAAGAAGAAAGTCCTTTATCCCTGAAATTTTTTTTTTTTTGCTATATTTTTATAGTGGCAATTTCAAAGAAACACCAAAGTGGAGATCCTCATGTGATGGACCTCTCTGTATCCATCACTGGCTCTTAATACCACACTCACGGCTACCCTGGCTTCAGCAGAACACCCATCAACTTCCCGGGTTGTCTTACAGAAAATTCCAAATATTAGATGTAAATGTAAATATTTATAATGCACATGTAAAAGATGGAAAGTTTTTTTTTTTTCTCTAACACAAGCACGATACATTACTGCACCTGAATAAAAGTAGCAAAGAATCTCTAAAGGTCACCAAATATCCAGTCTGTGTTTATAGTTCCTTAACTACCTTATAATTTTCATGGCTCATTTTTTCATCAGGATCCAAATTAGAGCAAAATATTATGTGAATTGCTCTATCTCTTACATTTTTTTTAAAGATTTTATTTATTTGACAGAGAGAGACAGAGAGAGAGAGATCACAAGTAGGCAGAGAGAGAGGGAAGCAAGCTCCCTGCTGAGCAGAGAGCCCAATGTGGGGCTCGATCCCAGGACCCTGAGATCATGATCTGGGCTGAAGGCAGAGGCTTTACCCATTGAGCTGCCCAGGTGGCCCTCTTACATGTTTTTTAATTCACAGAGCTCCTATTTATATAAATACATATATAAAACATATAAGCATATATAGGAAATATATGTATATAAATGTATATTATATGTGTGTATATACATATATGTATATATATCCACATACACACACGTATGTATGTATTTGTCTTTGTAACTTTTCACTGAAGCATCTGGACTGTTTTCACAGTATCAGTTTGGCTGATTGCAACACAGTGGCGTCACTACACGTTCACCTAAGTACTGTGTTTCCTCTAAGTAGGTAGTTACGTCCTGGAGACATGATCAGATGCAGGTTGGATATTTTTGGCTCAAAACAACTTGACAGGGGCTCGTGTGGCTTTCCTTCAGGAAATACAAATGTCTGTTGGTGTCCCTTTTTATGACAGTAGCAACCATTGATGGCCATTGCCTAGATCCGCTCATTAAGTAAGGGTTGCAAATCCTAATTCTATCATTCCTTTGTCATTTCTAACTGTAAAGAGAAACTCCTTTCATCACCTATGCAATTGTCTTGACCTGGAATTCTAAAAGGAAAGGCAAGATCATGTGTTTGGTTCTTTCCCTTCATTTACCAGTTTCTAAAATAATAAGTTGGTTTCTAACATCTGTGAAAAGTGACCAATCCGTAGTATTGCTTTCCCTATCACTGTGAACTTGGGAGTTTAAACCTAACTCATGTGTTTCAACCTAGTGAAATTACTGATTTTGATTTAGTGCTCAGATTATTTCATCTTTGGCCTATAAAGGCTCATGTCTCTAAATGACGATCCAAATAGCATCCAATAACTTCCTTGTGTTTTGATATGACAAGATTTTACAGATTTATCTGGTACACTTCCTGCCCCAGACATGAAATCAGCCATTTTCCCAAGGAGGTTTGGTTGCTTTTCCAAGGAAATGGTAATTAAACACTATACCCTGTTTGCTAAGGAAGCTTGTATTATTGGGTTGGTCACTGTTTCTAGGCCTTCTTAATGGCCTGAGATGGAATATATGAATGTTTAAGATAAAATACATAATAAATTCATATTGATAATGCTACTTCCCATTCTGAACTATAACGTATTTAATTAGCCTCACTGATCTACATTTGCATCTTCTTTCTCCCACACATTTACATTCTGATTCTCCTCAAAACCAACATAATTACTCATTTGCTTTACCTCTCAATATACACAACCATATCAATGCTCCTTCCAACAACCAACAACGGTCTTACTGAAAACAGGATTTTCCCTTTCCTTTCCTTTCTTTTTTTTTTTTTTTTAATCACAGTTAAAGTGTATCCCACTAATGGATGCCATCAAATTACTGTGTTTTAAATTCATTGGGGATCATTCCTCTCTGGGGGTTATGCCATTTTCCAAGTACACATTTAAGTTCAATTATTTCTCTGACTTTTGAATTTTATAATCACCTTTTTATTTAGTTTCATTTTCTAACTTATGAAATAAGGTTTATTCAAAAAAGTCTACTTTTTTCCCAGTATTTTTTGTTCCCTTGTACTTTTTCCATACTTCTCAGTTTGGGTAACATTTGGGCACATTATTTTTTCAATCATGGGCCAGTACAGTGTTTTCCCTCTTCCCGGCCGTAGCCCGTCCTTACTGGGTGGTGAGGTCTGTTCCTCTCTCTCCTCACTTGAACCTGGATGGGCCTCATAAATGTCTCAAAAAGCGGGACATGGCAAAGTGGCACTCTGGGACGTCTGAGACTAATCATAAAAGGTAATATAGTTTGGCCTGCCTCGCTCTTCAGAAAGCCACCTTAAGGCTCTGAGTTAGGATGTAAAAAAGCCAGCTCCCTGGAAGTCTGTAGGCTGGAGAGACCGCAGAGAGAAAGGGAGATATCCGGGGAGCCCTGGCTCTTCCTTTCCTACCCCCGGTGGCTTGAGTCTTTCCACTCCAGATCAGGATACGAGTGAGCAAGCTTTTGGGGGATCCAGATGATTCAACCGCAAACATGGGCAAGACCCACCTAGCTGAGCCTAGTCAGCCCCAGATTGTGAGAGATAATCATAAAACAGCATTGCTACCTAAAGCCACTAATTTTGTTAAACAGAAATAGATGACCAGAATAGGAACCTTTTTTAATATTATGGTCCCACCTACCTTAAGCAAATAAAAGTAAATTTGGATATAAACATGTATCCCCCTCCTTCTGTAGATAGGTGGTCACACGCTATACACTTTTCTCTACCTTATTTCTCTACCCCGAATGTTATATCTGGAGATTATTCCAAAATAGCCTCTAGCCATACTCCTGATTCATTTTCAGAGACACATAACACTCTTTGGTCATTCCAAAGCCCTGGTTCAACCAGAGCCCTTTTGACAGACATTGGGGGTGGGGGGCTTCAAGTTTTGTTTGTTTGTAAATATGGCTGTAACGAACAGCCCAGGTTCTCTTTTGATCCTTGGCCATGTCACTTTTTCTAACCGGGTGAGGCTAATGTATCTAGAAAGTCAAATGAGTTCATTCATACAAAGCCCTCGGATCCATGCATGCTGCAGAGTAGACACTCAATACACATTAGCTATAGAATCACCAAGGAAACCCCTTTCCTTCTGGGGGTGGGAGCCAAGTCAGTGGGCAGCAGGTTCTCACATCGGTGGAGCTGAGAACTCCAGGGTCATGCAGCACAGACAGTCTGAGGGGAGCACACACTCACCGGAAACCTTGTTCCTCCCTGCTCCTGAAATAATTTCCTCCCACCTGGCTCCCTGCCTCTCCAGACCCTACTGTTCGTCCAGCATTCAGGGCCACCATTTCTTCTGTCCATGACCACCCCTAACCCCCAGGCAGGGTCAGAGCCCTCTGTTATTCAAAGCTACAGAATATTGTTCTCCCTCATTCGGGGCACTCACTTATGTTTGTAGTTCAGGTATCTAGGAATGGAATTACTTGGTGAGGGTCTCCCTCCCCTCCTAGACAGCAAGGCCTATGACCGTCTTTGCCCACTATCATGAGCTCAGGATCCAGCCCCCTTCCTGGCATATCAAGTCACTTGAGAATCAGGTACAGAAAGAAGGAATGCAGGGAAGACACGCTTTCCCCTGCACCGGAACCAGTCTTGCAAGGCCATACAGACTTTACCCCAGGTCAGAGTCACAGAGGCTGCAGAGGCCAACTCCAAGCCTTGGAAATTTAGGCATCTACCTTGTGTTGCCTCCTCATTATATAAATTTTTAGAGTAGCCTTATGCCAGCCCCATAAAGGTAATTTCCTCTTGGAAAGGACACTTACTCATTTGCTTTAAACAGTCATTAATGTTCCAAATTTCCCTTCAGAATTTCATGTCAATGATCCTATGGGGAATTTGAAAGTAAAACCAGATAAATAATGATGTGGGGGAAAATGTCAGATGAGAATGTGAATGCATTACAGACTTTCAACTAATATTGTTTCTGTCAAAGTTCAAGGATTAAATAGTCATCAGTTTGCAACCTTCCACTGGAGCCCATTCCTCCCTGAGTGCAGCCGATCTCCGGCTTGCCAGTAATGATGGTTTCTGCCGTAATTGATGGCTTTATCTAATGAGGAGATCATAGTCTAAAAGTCACAAGGCTTGCCCCTCATCCAGAGAGGTAGGTCCCACCGACTCACTGGGAGGAATTGTGCAGGAGAAAGGCAGGCTTCTTTGTAGGAATGAAGATAATCTCTCCAGCCTGCAGCCAAACATTAGTGCTTATGATCTGATAAAGTGATGGAGTATTTCTGCTCAGAGTCACACCCAGAGAATCTGGGCCAGATGTATGTCTACCTTATTAAAGGTTGTCTTCTTAGATGAATCTCTCAGATAAAGTATGAGAGATTATGCTGAGTGAAATAAGTCAAGCAGAGAGAGTCAATTATCAATGGTTTCACTTATTTGTGGAGCATAACAAATATCATGGAGGACAAGGGGTGTTAGAGAGAAGGGAGTTGGGGGAAATTGGAAGGGAAGGTGAATCACGAGAGACTATGGACTCTGAAAAACAATCTGAGGGGTTTGAAGTGGCAGGGGTGTGGGAGGTCGGGGTACCAGGTGGTGGGTATTGTAGAGGGCACGGCTTGCATGGAGCACTGGGTGTGGTGACAAAAATAATGAATACTGTTTTTCTGAAAATAAATAAATTGAAAAAATTTTAAAAAATTAATTAAAAAAAAGTATGAGTCTCACATTTACTCACACATTTTTCGGAGGGGACCCCTTCTTTATTAAGACTTATTTTTTTCCTTAATTATTTTAGAGAGAAAGAGAGCAGAAGGGGCATAGGGAGAGGATCTCAAGCGGACTCTGAGCTGACCATGGAAGAGACGAGGGGCCTGATCCCAGAATCAGGAGATCATGACCTGAACCAGAATCAAGAGTTGGGTGCTTAACCAACAGAGCCACCCAGGCGTCCCAGGAGGGGACCCATTCTAAATTGTTCACCTCCATACTCTCAATGCCTATCACAGACCTGTCATCTAGTAGTTGATCAAGAGATATTTGTTGAATGAGTGAATGCATGGTTTATTTCCATACCCTGGGACGCCAGGAGTAACCTCAGTACAGTACCACAAGTAGGGTGCCTGGGTTCACATCCTGCCTCCGTCATTAACTAGTTCCAAGACCCTGGAGAAATTACTTAACTTCGCTGTGCCTCAGTTTCATTATCTATGAAATGGGCATAAAACAGCTCCTACCTCATAGGGTTGTACAGATTAAGTGTACTAACAGCCAGGAAGCATTTAGAATAGTGCCTTGTGCATTATGACTGTGCAACACTAGAGCTCCTGTTGCTGGGTTTTTGTTATTATTATTATTATTATTATTATTATTATTATTACAGGTCTGTACACGTACTAAATACCCAACATGGACCAGGTCCTGTGCGTGGGGCTTTATAGACATTCTTAACTGTTTCAAATCTGTGGTGTTATTGTTGCTGTTGTCATTTTAATGAGAAGTTGCATAAAACAAACCAGTGATATTTCCAACAGTATCTTACGTAATCCGCCCCATGTTCCTGCACGGTAGATACAAACAACTCTCTTTTAAAAATTAAGACATAGAAGTCGGTGCTGGATTGCCATGAATGATACATACAGGGGGGAGCCGGGAGGGTCCTCTGGCCCGTCCGACCGCCGTGTGCTCCCTGAGCTCTTCCACAGACCACTTTTAACACTAGCCAGTCTCTCTGCCTGTCGGCCCCACGTTCTGCTCTACTCTTGCTACTCCCATGGCACTTGTCAGCTTCTGAAATACGAGGTGATTGACTTATCATTTGTATTATTTGCCCCTCCTACGAGAATGTCAGCAACAAAGCATAGGATCTCTGCCCTTTTCATACCATGATGTGTTCCAAGCGCCTAAAATGTGCTTAGTACATCGAGAGCGCTCCGTAACTATGGAGGGAGGAAGAACAGAGTAAGAGCAGAAAGGAGGAGGGAAGGTTACCAGACTCCTCTCCTGCCCCCTTGGGTGCTTTCTGGTCCTCACTCAGTGGCTTCTCCTTCTGGTAACTCTGCCACCATTAATGTCTTATTTTCCTCTGTCTCCCGGGGCCACCATCCATCCAATACAGTGTAGCTGGAGACAGGGAGATTGGAGAGGCAGCCAAAGAGGCAATAGTCTCGTTCCCAGACAGGAACAACTCTAACACAGGAGAAGTGGGGGCAGGAGAAGGCAGACAGTTTGAAGGTTTTAGCAGAATGAAAGAGGTAAGACTTCATAAGACCTTAGTACCTTGCTCCTCACATAGTAACTCCAAAATATGCTGATTGAGAAGTCTCAAGCGTGTGAGACTTGAATCTATATCACTATCCCTGGCTGGTGGCTATAAAGGTTCAATGCTTCTTTTCTGGAAAGTTACCTGAAATCTACTTTCATTCTTAGCAGGATAAAATATGTTATCCGATTAATTTAGATCAATTAATTGATTGTTTCTGTAATTATGGGATTACTCATCTAGCAATCAGAAGATTACTTTGAGGCAATAAAAACATCATACATAATGAAACCCAGCCAGTCTCTGTGCGGAAAGTACTTTCCTTCCCCCCCCCACCCCATCCCTGCCATGAGAGTCAATCTTGTATTTCTTAGTATCAAATAAATAGAAGCAATCATACATGGCCAATGGTTTTGCTGAAAGAATGTCCACACAGTCTTCAAAAGTACCTCCTAGCAAAGCAGCTGTTTGTGACTCCCTACCCCCAGCATGTGCTTCGAGGGGAGTTCTGCTCTGTTGTTGAAGATGTTTTATAAAGGCGTAACTCGTGTTACCCACAACCATGTTTTCTCCGTTATTCCAAGCGATGACGCCACTAACAGTGGATGTGTTTCTTCTGTGTAGACACATGAAGATGCAAATGTCACGGCCTAGAGGGAGAGTGCCATTTTCAGAGACTTGCCCTCACTCGCATGCATCTTAATGGTGACCGAGGCCAGGTTTGAAGTGCCACCTCTGCCTTTATTTGTAAAATGCCCCCATGTCTGTGGTTGTTAATCCAAGGGAATTAAAGACCCATTCAGCACATCTAAACAGCCATTGTTGGCTATCTTGTTGTGATGACACCTACAACTTTAAATGACCGACCTTTCTGGCAAACTCCTATACATCCTTCAAGAGCCCACTTGAATACTGTCATTTCTTCTAGGCTCTCCTACAGCTGCCTGCCCCTCTGTCATGGTAAGTATCATATTATGTACTAGTCAGTTCTCTACGTGTATTTTCTATGAGCAGATCAAGAATGAGACCAACAGTTTACTCCATTTCTCTGGTTTGTTTCTGCTCTTTGTGTTAACACCATGGAAGCCAAGGGATGGAAGGCCTTTCTTATCTCTAGCCTGTGGTTTGAATGTCAGCTTCAGAACTTACTAGCTGTGTGAACTTGGGCAAGCATCTTAAATCTCTAGAGCCTCAAATTCCTCATCTATGTAATGGGAATAGTGACAGCATGGACATAGCACGGTTGTGGTGTACATGAGAAAGGAGACCAGGTGTAAAGATGCTGGCACAATTAGGCATTCCAGAAAACACACACACAAGGCATACACTCACACCATCTATCCATGTGCATATACGTGCATTCACATATAAACATGAGTATGCACCTATGTCTTCATGGATGTTTATGTACATACATTTATGCATATGTGTGCACACACGCATTTATATGTAAGCATAGGTGTGTCATGTGTATATTCATGTATGGGTGTAAGCATACATTTATAGTCAACTATGTGTGTGTGTATTCATATATATATGTGCTCACATGCTTCAGCATATGTGTGTATGAGTATTTTGTCACTGCTGTATTCATCATCCCTTCTCCTTGGAGGTCACTGGAGCTCAGGGGGCAGATTTCACTGGGCTACCGGCACAGAGTCGTGGGTTTGAGAGAAAGACATGCCAAGATAGAGTGACTGTACTTGGCTGAGCGGGGAAGAGCTGCTGACCAGCGTGCTGAACTGGGAGGGGTGGCCCTGCGTGCCATGGAAAGCAGGTGAGGATCCTAACTGATGAAAGGAAACCTCCTCTAGGTCTGGAGGGTGGTCAGCAAAAGGAACGGGTACCCACGATAGAGTAGGTGGAGAGTGGGTAGAGCCAGTTGAAAGAAGCAGGACAGGCGACAGAATGGGATTTCAGGACTCTCTTTAGCAACAAAGCCCAGCCTCATGCTGACTGCTTCCCTCGGCAGATGTCCGTTGGCCTCCCAAGGGCCCGGTATCTCATCTTCCAAGAACTCTTCCTTCTCCTCTCTCATTTAGGCTATTTTCTGTCCACCTTAGAAATCCCTTAAAACCTGTGCTTACTCCATTGATAGCGAAGATCATGTTGTCCTTTTGTTGTCTCCCTTGCAGAGTCTGGGTTTCTGGGGTGCAGGGTAACTATGACCTGTTTCCTGCTATGTCTCAGCAGGTATGTGGTAGGGGGAGGGGTGCGGGGAACAGTGGGATGGTACCGTTGATGACAAAAATACAAAATACACTCTCTCCCTCCTATAATTTTGGAACCTCATCTTCTGTTATCTCCCTCTCATTCCACACTGGTCTCCCTGTGCCCCCACAGACAGCCCAGGGGCTCCCCCTCCCAGGACTTGTACCTGTGCCTGCAGCACCCCCCTCCCCCAGCTCTCTCAGGTCATAGCTCACATATCAGCTTCTCGCTGAGGCCTTCCCTGACCGTTTTACGTAAAACTGCAACCATCCCTCCCCAACGCTGTCTCACCTTTACTTTTCTCCATAGGCTTCACTAACTATAGGCACAAACACAAGGCCACATTTTACTGGTTTTCTCTTTCTTCTCCTCTGTAATATAAACCCCTTGAAAGTAGAGACTTTTGTTTATTGTGCCACACCTGTATGACGAGGGCCCAGAACAGTGTCGGACACATAGTAGGTGCTCAGTAAATATTCATTGAATGAATGGAATCAGATGGCAATGAGTAATTACTACTGTAATTAGCAGAAAGAATAGGGATGTGCCTGTTTAGGCAGCTGATATGAATCTCTGCAGGGGAATGTGGGAAATGGCCTCTGGACCCCTAACTTGCAAGCCAGGCTGGTTCCATGCATCCCCTCCCCTTCACCAGAATCAAGCCTGTTCTTGGCAACAATGCCCCAGACCAAGCATCCCAATGTCAACTAACTGCCTTATTTTGTAATACATTTCTTTTTATTGTGAAACAAAACACAATAATGTATTTTATCAGTCCTAAACATGTGTCTTGTGTTCAGAAAGAATAGCATTTTCCTTTTTCCCAACAGTCATCTGTGGTGTTAAACTGCATATAATTAAATTAAAAACATCCTTGAACTCTCCGGAATAGAATGCTTTGAACAAACCTCAAATTATTGTAATTAAAGCTGTTGAGACCCCACAGCATAATGGATGGTCAACAAATAGCACCATGAAGTGATATTCTACTATTAGGGACAATACTCATCACAGTAGGAGATCTGCATATGAGAGTCAGGAGTGGAAAAGGAAAGAGAGGACTAATGGAACCACATTTGGTTCCAAATCCTGGTTTGGTGCAGGATTTCAACCAGTCACCATTCCCACCTGGTTTCCATTTGAGATTCGTGGGCAGTCATGAAAGCAGCTTGATGCTGAAAATGGAAATAATGCCTACCATTTATCCAGCACACTTTTCCAAGTTCCAGGCATTGTTCTAAGCACTTGGCATATACGTCCTCATTTAATCCCTCCAGCAACCCTCAGATGTGCACACAGTTATTGTCTCTGCTGTGTAAGAGAGGAATGGAGGCCCAGGGAAAGAGGCAAGTGCATCATCTCTCTGGGCCTGTGGCTAGTCACAGTTGTGACCCTATGGTATGATGCCCACGTTGCGTCCTCATGGGGATTTGACCTTCACCCCATTCTGCTTCCATGTTCTCTCTGTATCCCCTGCTTTTACTGCCTACAGAGCCTTCTGTTAACCACACAATGCCTCACAGGATCCCACCGTGCACTACATGGGGCAACAAGTAGCATTTTCAGCTGAACATGGTGCATGAAGGATAAGAAAGAAAGAAAGGAAGGAAGGAAGGAGGGAGGGAGAGAGAAATGAATGAGATGTTGCTCGAATGTGATCCCTGGGCCTGGCACTTTGGCATATCTACTCCAGCAAGGGAGGCTGCCTGATAGAGGGGACCATGCTTGTTTTGTATAGTTCGTCCCCAGGGCCCAGCCCTGTGGCCAGTATTTGAATGGAAACTCGAGGATGTGGTAAGTAGATGGTATCTACAGTGGTCCTACAAGGCAGGCAAGAGTAGCCCTATTGCACAGATGATAAAATTTCAGAGAGAGTGAGAGGCTTGTTGGGGATCCCACAGTCAATTAGGGAAGAGCTGACATTTAATTCCAAAACTGATGGAACTTCAAGGTCTGTGTTTTCCAAAATGGCACAGGTGGCAGAGGTCATAGGCAGCAGCAGGCAGTCTCAAAAGTCTTGTTCCAGGTTGTTTTTGCGGTGAAGGCTAGAAATTCAGGGCTCACAGCATCCAAGGTGACAGAGAGAGACGTGCACAGGTTGGCCCTGGCCGTGTGGGGTCAGCGTGGCCAAAGCAGCAACAAGAGTGGCCGTCCGCAGCCTCTAGGAAGCTCTTGCCTTTTTGAAGCCTTTTATCTTAACCCTCAGGTAGTCTGGCACACTATCTACAAAGAAGCACTTTCTGCACTTGAAAAGAGCCTGCCAGCTAACACCATTACTGAGCCCTTTGATGCATAGAAGCGTCCACATCAGTCAATAAGGTGTTAGTATCTGTGTCTCGAGAGGCTTGCAACTCTCAGCTGGATTCAGGTGTCAAAAGCAGGGCTTGGAAGCCTCAGAGATGGCGCAGCTCTGGCACATGAAGCTCTGAAGCCCCCAGCCCATCTGCATCACAGATCCCTTCCCCAAAGATGGCACCCTGATTCCAGCTACCCAGAGCCCCGAAGTCCAATCTTTCCTTCCCAGATAACGCCTCTCTCGATCCCAGTTTCAAAACCTACACAGGAAACATCACCAAAGCAGCTCAGTTTCCAATTCACTTTAGCACACGTTGAACTACATGTCTCGCAGGTGTACGAAGCCCTTTGGAACCGAGCGTCCCAAACCACCAGCATGTACTTTTGAGACAAAGAGGCCTGCAAGTCTCTGGAGACTTTCTGGAGTCTGCATCCCACCACCACAAGACCTAGAGCAAACACTTTGCCTTCCGGAGCCACTGAAGTTCTCCTCCATTAGACAAGGGACAGGACACACCTACTGTTAAAGGCAGTTGCATCATTCATTTCTTTGTTCCTTCACTAAACTCTCTGAGAGGACAAAGTGACCACATCCCCTAGGCCTTGTGGTCTGTCGCCTTTGACCTTCTCAGGAGCTTTATGCCATTATTGATCCCTTTCCTCCCACGTATTTTCACCTCTGCATCAGATGGACCTTTCTTATAGGCAAGTCTTTCCTAATGCAGCGGGGGGAGGGAAAAGAGTAAGGGAGGAAGGAAGGAGTAAGGAAGGGAGGCATGCCTTATAGGTTCCATATCTACCCCCAAACTTCTTACACCAGCCAAACTGGTGTAACACCTTACACCAGTTAGAATGGCAAAAAATGAGTAAGGTAGGAAACAACAAATGTTGAGGAGGATGTGGAGAAAGGGGAACCCTTTTGCACTGTTGGTGGGAATGCAAGTTGGTGTAGCCACTTTGGAAAACAAGCATCGAGGTTCTTCAAAAAGTTAAAAATAGAGCTACCCTATGACCCAGCAAATGCACTACTGGGTATTTATCATAAAGATACAGATGTAGTGAAAAGAAGGGGCATGTGTACCCCAATGTTCATAGCAACAATGGCCACAATAGCCAAACTGTGGAAGGAGCCAAGCTGCCCTTTGCCAGATGAATGGATAAAGAAGATGTGGCCCATATATACAATGGAATATTACTCAGCCATCCAAAATGATGACTACCCACCATGTTCATCAACATGGATGGAACTGGAGGAGATTATGCTGAGTGAAATAAGTCAATCAGAGAAAGACAATTATCATGTGGTTTCACTCACATGTGGAACATAAGGAAAAGCAGGGAGGACATTAGGGGAACAAAGGGAAAACTGAAGTGGGGGAATCAGAAAGGGAGACGAACCATGAGAGACTATGGACTCAGAACAAACTGAGGGTTTCAGAGGGGAGTGGGATGGGAGGGTGGGGTAGCCAGGGAATGGGTATTAAGGAGAGGATGTGTTGTGATGAGCACTGGGTGTTTTATGCAACTAATGAATCACTGAACGCTACATCAAAAACTAATGATGTCCTATACAGTGCTAACTGAACATAATTTAAAAAAAATTAAAGACCTGTCTAACTTCTATGCCCATTTCTTCTCCTCCCAGGCATCTCCCACCACCATCATTCCACCAACACAGCTCCCATAAAGAGCACACCCTGCTATCCCTAGATCCAACAAAGAACTTTCCTCAACCTTCTGTTTGTCTCCTCTCTTTTTTTTTTTAACATCTTAATTTTATCTTATTTTTTTCATGTTCCAAGATTCATTGTTTATGCACCACACCCAGTGCTCCATGCAATATGTGCTCCTTAAAACCCACCACCAGGCTCCCCCATCTCCCCATCTTCTTCCCCTCCATAACCCTAAGTTTGTTTCCCAGAAACCAATCTCTCGTCTTTCATCTCCTCCTCCGATTTCCCCCAATTCACTTCTCCTTTCTTTCTCCTAATGTCCTCTGTGTTATTCCTTATGCTCCACAAGTAAGTGAAACCATATGATGACTGACTCTCTCTGCTTGACTTATTTCACTCAGCAGAATCTCCTCCAGTCCCGTCCATGTTGCTACAAAAGTTGGGTATTCATCCTTTCTGATGGAGGCATCATACTCCATAGTGTATATGGACCACATCTTCCTTATCCATTCATCTGTTGAAGGGCATCTTGGTTCCTTCCACAGTTTGGCGATTGTAGCCATTGTTGCTGTTACATTGGGGTACAGATGGCCCTTCTTGTCACTACTATTTGCCTTGGGGTAAATTCTTACTGAAGCACCTTCCCTTCACAAACTCACCTGGCTTTCCCCATCTCTGCAACTGCTCCTGCCTAGCCTCACTCTTAAGTTTATCCGCTTCTGCTAGCCATTGAATCTGGAAACCCTTAAGATTACTGCTTGATGCTCTTCTCACTCAGTCTTTTTCCTCGGGGCTGTTTCTTACAGGATGGACTTTCCAGTTATCCTAAATATCCTGATGACTCCCAAGTACATATCTACTCCCCTGGATTCTCTCCCCTGGACTTCCAGAGCCAGCGCCATAGCTCTGTGGGAACTGGGAAAGTGCTTATTCTCTGTGGGCAAGATTCCCCCCAAATGGGGCCATCTCAGAGTTTCTAAAGGCAATCTGTTGACCCCATGATGATTAAGAGATGAAGAAGGTAGGGGATGTCGTATGAAAACAGTCACTGTTTCTCTATTGCTGACTTCTCCACCAAGGAGCAACTCCCCTACCCCAGTCTTACCCTAAGACAGATGGTGGGACTACGTATGCCTCTACTCCTGATGCATATACATCCCACTGTGTTTAGTATTTCCATGGGAATACTTGGGAGCCACCTCCAACCCAACAAGTTCCAAACTAACTCAGGGCCATCTTCCTGAAACCTGGCTCTTTCCATCCCATTCTCAGTGCAAGCCCAGGCCCTAGCAGTCACTCCTGACACCTCCTTCATTTCTATATCAATACATGCCTAACTTTTGTAGATTTTTTTAAACTATCTCTAATTCCATAGACCCATCTATCTCCTCAGCTGAGTACAAGACATGACTGTTCATTGGGATTATCGCCATGGCCTACTGAGTGGTCTCCATGCTCCTCTTTTCTCTAGATTTCTGGACACTGCAGTTCAGGGGTTCTTTGGACAGATGAAAAATGCAAATCTTGGGGTGCCTGGGTGGCTCAGTGGTTTAAGCCTCTGCCTTCAGCTTGGGTCATGATCTCAGGGTCCTGGGATCGAGCCCCACATCGGGCTCTCTGTTCAGCGGGGAGCCTGCTTCCCCCTCTCTCTCTGCCTGCCTCTGCCTACTTGTGATCTCTCTGTGTCTATCAAATAAATAAATAAATAAAAATCTTTTTTTAAAAAATGCAAATCTTTATTTGCATTAACCTCTAACTGAAATTCAGTGCTTCCTTTCATTTTGGATGTAGGCAACAAATCACAGTAGTATTACAGTGACTATGACTCTGTCACCAATTATAGAAAGAAATATCATAACATATTGCAGTTGTTGCTGATCTTTCAAAATACAATATATACTCATAACTGCTTCAAAATTATGATAGTGATGAGCCCTGTGATCAAATCCTATTATTTAAGGCATTAATAAATTTACTTATTTACATAAATTACTTATATAAATAAACAAGCAAACATATATTTATTAATGCCTTAATTAAAGGTTTGATCATAGGGTCAATACATACTTATATGTGTTACATAATATTTATGTGCAAATATATACACTATTTTTATACACAGACACTTACACACACACACGTGTGTGTATGTGTGTGTGTGTGTGTATGCACACACATGCACACAGTGCATTGGGGTGGTAAACGTTTTAGCAAGTGGCTCTTAGAGGGAGTCCTGATTTCTAAAGTTTGCCAATCTCCATGGGACAAATACTCCCAACATGGTCACCTTCAAGCTACCCCACATGTCACCACTGAACACAGAGTTAGAAAGAGATGCACACTGTCAGCTATAATGAGCTTTTACACTGCTGCATAGATGTCACTCTACCCCAAATATGTTCTTTCATATTTTGAAAGATGTATCAAACTATGATATAATATACACATATGCTCTATCATAATTCTAAATATTTTTATCTAAATACAATAATCTGAGGTAGGGTACATAGGCTTCACCACACTGACAGGCCATGGCACAAGCTAAGAACAGGCTAAGAACCCTGTGATTCTCTGAATTACAGTTGCAAAGGAGAGTCTCATTAAGGCTGTCACCCCCATGTCCCAATGGCTACACACCGTGGGGGCTGGGACTCAGATCTCGGGGTCTCAGAGTTGTGGGCTGACGCCACGCCCGGATGGCCGTGCTACTTACACAGCCTAGAAAGGCACCCTTGTCACACTGGTCATCTCTCTCACCAGGCCACTCTGGAAATTTTTAATGGGCTCCCCAAACATTTTGGGATCCTCTGAATACAAGCATTATCGAGGACGTCATTAAATTTCCCATGGGCTAGAGGACACGTTCCAGGGCGTTCCCCAGAGCCGTGCGCCTTCCTCACCGACAGACTCCTCTTGTTACAAACCCTTCTAGCTGGCAGACATTTGTTTCCCACCTGAATCTAGCAAAGAGAAAGGACATGTTTGGCCTAATGAGCTGCTGTCCTAGGCCCTCCACTATTCTATATCTCCACTTACCACAAGTTACTCTTTCGCTGAATCACGTGTGTTGTTGTGTACACATTCAAAGGGTTGTCTGTGGATAACATTTCATTAAAAGGAAAAAATACTGGTCCCATACTTTCAGGTTGAGGGGGAAAGGTTTTCTCTTTCAATCAATGGTGAAGGGCTGTCAGCAACTAAGTAATTCCTAATCACGGTTGGCAAACACAAGACCGTGTCAAGACATAAGGCCACGGCAAGCGTCCTCTTTGAGGCATGCTGTCCTTAATAGATGGGCTTATGGAGAATGAACTGGGGTGTCTTAAAAGCAAGTCTATGCATCAGTTAATCAAAAGCCTGTCCCTTTTTTCTTAACAGCCATCTTATACGTATCTTGAGAAAGCTGTAAATTGTGCTAATCCACTTCTTTTACTGCTGTCCAGAAAGAATTATTTTTGTTAATGGCATGGTAAATCAGGAGACTTGTTAGTGAAACTGCTCAGAAAATGGGTCTTGAAAATGAAAGCTATAATATTTGTCAGATTTCCAAATTCCCTCTTGGGAACAAAGATGGTAACCGTAACATATTTGCTCAATTCCATTACTTTAATACATTTATGTTGCTTGAGATATGGGATGCTAAGGAAGGCATGCACATAAATCAGCAGTAAAAACATAAAACCAAATCCAAAGATAGATATTATGGCTGTAAATTCAACCTGATTTCAGGGTTAGTATTCTGATAGATTTGAGTGTCATCACTTACACGCTTAAAGGACCTGCTCAGCCTCCTTTATGACCCCCAGGTGAATTCCTAATGAGTGTGTAATCTCACGAACCCCTCCTCTCCAGGATCTCCAAGTCAAAAGGCCCTACAGCACGCTCTTCACCAAGAAATGCACTGGCTCTGCACAGCACATGGCAGAGCTCAGTCATTCTCCCTTCATTTTTTCGGAACCTTTCTGGAGGAAAATAACTCAAGAGGTGCTCAAACTCACTCATCATCAGAGAAATGCCCTTGAAAAATGTAATGTAATAATAGCTTGGCAAACGTTTAAAGCTTGATGATATCAAGTATTGGTTTTAGTGTGAAAAAGGAGACATTTTCACGCAATGTTAGTGGGGGCATGGGTTGGTGATTTCACATAAATCCTTTGGAAGGGTAATTTGGCAGAATCTTTAAAGATATATATATACACATAGATATGAAGATATACACATATACACATATGTATATGTGCACCCATGTGTATTTATACACATATATGTGTATATTTACTTTGTGTCTACCTAGAAAAATACTTTTATATGTGCACATGGAAGCAGGTACAAGGATGCTCACTCTAGGATCATTTTTAATAGTGAAAGCCAATCGAGAAAAGGTTAAATAACTTATGACAGAACCACACCATGAATAACATACAGCACTTGAAATGAATCAGGTATTTTCACCTTATGTGTGCACATGGGAAGATGTCTGAAGCACGCAGAACAAGATGATAATGTCTCAGCATCTACGAATTTGGGGGGGGGAAGCAGAAGGCTTATCTGTGATTATTTAATTTTTTCTTTGTCTTCCGGCACAAATTCCTGGCTTAAAATCTCAGTTATAGCACTCACTTACTGGTGGGTTCTGTGCGTCGATATTCTCATCTACAAAGTGGAAAACAAATGTCTGTACCTAACCTGTGCCAGGTATACAGTAGGTGCTCACCAAGTGTTAGAAGCATTTCTGTTGTCACATTTCCAACATCATCTTACCAAAACTACACACACACACACACACACACACACAAATTGAAAAGGCTTAAATAAGAAAAAAAAAATATATATATATATATATACCTTCAAAATATATACTATACCCTCAAGAATGGAGAAAGATACTTCTTTCTGGTGGCTTTTCTCATGTTCTTATTTATGCCTTTTCAATCTGTGCACACAAGCTCTCCCTACCTCCCTTTCTTGTCAATCCTTCTTATTTTATCTCTGGCTTGTCTCCTGTAAGGATTCGGCTCTGATAGCACTGTAGGAAAGCATAAGGCATTCAGTGACAATTTTTGACTAAGTGTCTCCACAAAATCAAATGGCATTATTATATCTGTAATTCCCTGAAATGTAGAGACAGAGGTATCAAGGGCATTAGATCTTGCTTAACAGATACACAGGGAGATGGAGATCCTAGAAAATGAGCTCCATTATTTCAAAGAAGAAAGTAAATCATTTAATACCTGCAATAATTTAGTGGTTCTAAGAAATTAGGAAAAGCAGAGAGAAAAAGGGAGTTTGGGCAATTACTCCATCTAGCTTCATTTTGCAAACGAAGAAACATGCTAAGAGGTCACAAAGTTGTCCGAGGTTACTGAGCTATTCAGCTGGAGACCAGAGTAAGATGCTGGGGATTTGGGGTTGGTTTGTTTTGTTGTTTTTTTTTTGTTTTTTGTTTTTTTTTTGACTACACTCTTTCCTCTCCTCCTCAATTTGCGCCTTGCCTAGAGCTCAGTGAGATGTGCATTCATAGAGATACTGTAATTGGGGAATATTCTGTTTCCAGTTAATAAGTTGACCCTGGATAATAAGCAATTCCCTTTTATCGTTTTAAGGGAAAGAGAACACACAGTTTGAAAAATGACCTGAGACACAGCTGAGAACACCATTTTAAGTTTAGAGGAGCCTAAATAGAGTTTATTAAAATCCCCAAGAATCAGTGCTATGAATCTACTTGCATATACTGAGCCTTCAACAGTCTCTCCACATACAAATACTTCAATATGGTTTTGGGGGCGGGGGATAAAATCTTGACATGAATTGTTTCTTTCACCCTTTATAAGAAATCAAGAGTAGCCTTTCTTTTCTGGGAAAACAGAAAGCCTTAGGCTTGCGGGCTATCCTTGAACCCACAAGGCGGGGGGTCTCTAAGATAAAAGGTCAGTGGTTCCATCTGGCAAGAATCCTTAGCACCAAAATGAAAACATGGTGCCATTTTTACCTGGATAGGTTTACTCTTCTGTTTCTTTCTTATAGTAAAATGGTATCTCCCACTCATCGCTCCACTAGGAATCGTGGGCTCCCAACACTGCCCTTGACCTCAGAATCTGCCACTTGACTCATTCTATCCTTCCCAGCCACCAGACCTCCCCCTATTAGTCAAGCTAACCGAACCGCTAAAGAGAATAATTGTCCAAACTCAGCCAACAAACACTCAATTTACTTTTCCCTGAAAAGCAACCGTAAAATTTTAACTCTTCTTTGTCTTCCAGGCAAAAAAAAAAAAAGGCTGTTTGTTCCAAGAATTAAACAAATAAAAGCAATTATAGCAGATTACTTAACAATCTGGCCAATTGCTGCATTTTTACATAGCATTTGGAACGCTGGTCCTGTGGATAAATCTGGTAATGTCTGTTGTCAGTAAAAGCAATTTACATCTTTTGTTTGCCTCCTCACCGCCCCCCCCACCCGAAAAAGCATGGTCTCAAGTGCAAAGGCAAATACTTAGAAACTAGAAGTTGCTTGTCATTGATTGAAAACTTCATCCGTCTTGCATCTAGAGAGATAGCTACTTTCTCTCCCGCCTCTAGTTATCTTGGATTTCACCCTCGTGATGATGACGACCCCCACATCTCATCAGTCCTCCCTGGAATAAGCGAAGGCATAGCATTCTTTACAAATTTCTAACACAAATATGCAAACTCTCTAGCTTTCTCTGCCCCAGAGTACTTGGGACTCATCTCTGCCCAAGAAAAAAAAGAAAACATCATTTTTCAAACTGAGGCTCCAGTCAGGCAGGCTGGAAATCTGGGCAGGAATTAAATGAGATCTTCCCCCAAGTCTCTCTCTACTCTCGACTCATGACCCCACTTCCCATCATGAATTGCCTCAGGAAAGGGATATTGTTGCTGAAAAGCAGAGAGAAGTCTAGAATAAACAAACTGAAAGTTTTAAACATCCAAGGGTTTTTTTTGTATTTTTTTTTTAAACTATGATTTTAAGAGCCCATTTTGTGTTTCAACGCTAAATCTGAAAGGAAGCTAGCTATACATTTGGGCTTTAAACAGTAGATAAGGAAAAATGCATTATGATCTAGGGTACTGGCATCTTTGTTTCCAGACAAAAATTCCCTTATACTGAACATTATATCAAAAACCAGTGATGTACTTACACCTTGGCTAATTGAATTTAAATATTTAAAAAAAAACTCCCTGGGTTAGAAAGAGAAGGAGAAATGCCCAGACATGGTAAAAGGGAGAATGCTATGTCTTCTCTCTGAGCTGCAATTCCAAACCCACGTCAGCAAGGGCACAGCCAAAGGGTCCCGGCATGCTTTGGAAAGCAAATGAAACATGGGGAGAGAGAGCTGAAGACTTGAGTCACCCATGAGCTTGGAAGGAGAAGAACAAAGACCAGATGGATATAATAATACCTCAGGGGATGCCAGACTGCTCCCCTCCCATCATGTGCCATGGCAGCAAGTAAACACAATTGAAAGTAGACAGAAACCTTGGGGATCATGGAGGGAACGAATGGACTTAGCTTAAGCTTCCACTCACTGGTAGAAAGTAGAAGTGTATGCACAGTTTTAGAAGACAAACACAGTTCTTAATTGGCACTTCAGAGTTTGTGAACAGCAGATTAGTACCATCGACATGCACCCTCATTTCTATCTGACATAGAACATCTATGTCACGCTGGCAAAGCAATGTCTTTAGGACAGAACTCAGCCTCCCAGGACTTCCTGCAACAGAAGCGTCAGTTCAAATCGCCAGGCTATGAGAAAAGTTCCAAATCGGATTCTCACTCTCCGTCCCCAAATCAGGTTTTTATGAAGTCCTTTTGACTTTGATTTACAGAGAGACTTTCCCTCTTGTCATACTATTTGGACATCCCTTATTGCCGTTTTCAACCATCTACCATTGGCCCTGGTCCCAGCTCCAGGCAGACCCCCTGAACTACACTTTGGTATGCTGCCCAAACACACTCTTCTGGCATTTGGCTACATTTTGGCCTCATACATCTGTTGCTCCACAGACAGCTTGAACCAGCAGTGCCACTCTGCAGAGCTAAGATAAGCCGAGGACTGGGAGGACTGGATTTGGACAGCTGTAGGATTTAATCATCAAATGAGTAGAACGACCAGAAAATACACAAACTCACAGGTACTTTGGTCTTGAGGGTCACCAAGCAACTTGACAATCTGATCACTTCTCTCTTTTGCCCAGAGGTCCCCTTCCTTCTGGGTGACACAACCTACCTCCCCATCAAGGGCTCTCACCTTGTAGCCCTACTAGAGGGAAGAATACATGGAAATGGCAGCTGAGAGTGAAGACAGAGGTCCTCCCGAAAAGACAGACACAGTGCAAGTGGAAAAAGAGACCACATTCTTCTGGGATAGCAAACTGTTAGGAATCTTAATAATGCTTCATGCTGTATGTTGATGATTTTTCCGCTAAGCCTCTGGATGAGCAAAGACGGGTAACATGACAGTACCAACTTTGGATATATTCTAAGTAGATAACTATAACTAATTCTGTTAGAAATAAAAATGAGGGGTGGGTGCCTGGGTGACTCAGTCAGTTGAGCATCCAACTCTTGGTTTTGGCTCATGTTAGGATCTCAGGGTCCTGAGATCAAGGACCGCATAGGGTTCTGCACTCAGTGGAGGGTCTGCTTTCCTTCTCCTTCTCCCCCCGCCCCTCCCCTGCTGGCACTCCCTCTCACACTCTTCTTTTCCCTCTCTGGACCACCCTAAAATATGTAAATAAATCTTTAAAAAAATAGAATAAAAATATGAATTTAGTAAGGTGGGAAAAACAAATTTGAAAAACTAACAGACATTCTGTGATAAACTTAGATTATTTTTTTCCAAGTTTCTTAGTATATCTTTTATTTTAGGTACATCTTTTTCTAACCCTAAACTGTGCTGATTCACGTGCCAATTCATGGCCTTTTCTTCTCCACTGCATATCTAATTTGGGGAATTGTGTTAATTCAGACAGCTTTAGCACCTGCTATGTATCTTGGAAAGAAGGAGCTGACAGGGTCCAATCAAATATTGAGTGTCTACCATGAGCTATGTCCTGGACCATGTGTTTCATAAACATGGGGTCCCCAGTCCACACAGTGGCTCTATAAGGCATATATCAAGTTTACCATTTTTGGTATAATGGTATAAAATTACCATTTTCCACATACGGGGACAGAGGAAAAGGAGCACATAGTAGAACAGGAATCCAAACTCATGACGGTCTTGCTGATATGAGTCCCAAGTATTTTTTCTTTCTCTCCTTTTTATCCTACACCACACCTAAAAGACTTACGTTGACTTCTGGAGCATTTGGGAAGTTATCTAAACATTAATTTAAGAAAAAATGTTGAGCAAATTACATTCTGTCTACACACTGGGGTTATTATTATTTTTTTATTTTATCTATCTATCTATCTATTTATTTATTTATTTTAGTCTGAACTGCTCAGAGATTTCAAATGAACATTGTGGTTTGGGTCCCGGGTGCTACAGAAGTCAGTGACTTGAGAAGATAATACCCTGCCTCTTCCTGACTTCTCAGATGAAAAAGGTCTTAGTAAGCAATGGTAGATGGGTGTGCATATTCAAGAAAACAAATAGTAGTCACCCTTCAAGGATAAAGAAGAATTGTTCAAAACTGCGGAGAAAGGGGAACCCTCCTACACTGTTGGTGGGAATGCAAGCTGGTGCAACCACTCTGGAAAACAGCATGGAGGTTCCTCAAAATGTTGAAAATAGAACTGCCCTATGACCCAGCAATTGCACTACTGGGAATTTACCCTAAAGATACAAACGTAGTGATCCAAAGGGGCACGTGCACCCGAATGTTTATAGCAGCAATGTCCACAATAGCCAAACTATGGAAAGAACCTAGATGTCCATCAACAGATGAATGGATCAAGAAGATGTGGTATATATACACAATGGAATACTATGCAGCCATCAAAAGAAACGAAATCTTGCCATTTGCGACAACAAGGATGGAACTAGAGCGTATCATGCTTAGCGAAATAAGTCAAGCGGAGAAAGACAACTATCATATGATCTCCCTGATATGAGGGAGTAGTGATGCAACATGGGGGCTTAAGTGGGTAGGAGAAGAATCCATGAAACAAGATGGGATAGGGAGGGAGACAAGCCATAAGTGACTCTTAATCTCAGGAAACAAACTGTGGGTTGCTGGGGGGAGGGGGGTTGGGAGAAGGGGTTAGGGTTATGGACATTGGGGAGGGTATGTGCTTTTGGGTAAATTGGAAGGGGAGATGAACCATGAGAGACTATGGACTCTGAAAAACAATCTGAGGGGTTTGAAGTGGCGGGGGGGGTGGGAGGTTGGGGTACCAGGTGGTGGGTATTATAGAGGGCACAGCTTGCATGGAGCACTGGGTGTGGTGAAAAAATAATGAATATTGTTTTTCTGAAAATAAATAAATTGGGAAAAAAAACTTATATAATATTAGCTATAAAAAAAATAAAAAATAAATACATTCCCTCAAAAAAAAAAAAAAAAACTGGGGTCAATTTCAATCTTTTAACTCTAAGTCTTCCTGGTGCTTCTCCAGCAGCAAGACAGCACCCGGATAAGGACAGAGCAGATGAGCTGAGGGTGGTCGAGACCTACTCAAGGTCAAGGAGAGAAACTGGCCAACAAACAGAAAAACAAACACTTCAGTACCATCTCTGCCTTTTTAGAAGGCCGTGTGTGCTTGTGCCTTCTGAACTCCATGGCTGGCAGTGTGTCTGCCTTAGAGCAGCACAGTGGAGGGAAAAACCAAACGGGGATCGATAACTCTATCCCAGGGATCCAAATGGCTGTTTGAGAGTCCCTGAGACGACATAGGACCCTCAGTGGGGTTTGTCTCAAAGTGCGGAGGCTGGCAAAGGTGAGGTACCCGTATGGGAAAGATGGAGGCACCACCGTACGTGATCGTTGGAAACACAATAGAAGCTTGTTCCTTGGCAACTTCCAAGTGCCCTTTATGGGCAGCTGAAGGAGGGAGATGGGAATGTTACCTGGACATTTTGGTAGTGGTTGCTGTTCACTTCTCCCAGTACACTCAGTTCTTAAATGATATCCGTCAAGTCATAGCCCCTCTGCTCTCACTTTTTTTTCCTCCAGCTTATTGAGCTATAACTGGTCAGTAAAAATTGTATATAGTTAGACTGTATAGTATGATGAATTAATAGATGAATATATATGAAATGATTACCCAACTCAAGTTAATTAATATCTATTCCGTATCACATAGATACCCTTTTTAAATATGTGGTGAAAACACATAAGATCTACTCTCTTCGCAACCCTCAAGTGTACAATATGATATTATTAACTCTACATAGCCTACAGTAAAATAGATGCCCAGAATTTACTTATCTTAGAACTAACATCTTGTACCCTTTGAACAACATCTCCCCATTTCCCCCATCCTACACCCTTTAGTCTATTTCTCTGATTCCTACTTTTTTAGATCCCACATAGAAGTAGAATCATACAGTGTTTTTCTTTCTGCATCTGACCTATCACTTGGCATAACATCATCCAGGTTCATCCATGTTTTCATAATTGAAGGATTTCATTATTTTTATAGCTGAATAATGCTCTATTGTATATCTGTGTATATGTGTGTGTGTATATATATACACATACATACATACATATATAGGGTATATGACAGGGATAAAAAAGGTACAGTCAGAGAGAGCACGGGGAAAGGAGATGAAGCCACAGAGCCAAGATCCTGGACTGTGGGCACACCTGCCCATCCTGCGGACATGCTTCTATCATGTGTGGGTGTTCCCATCTTTTTATTATGCTTCAAGGGGCTATCACTCTCTCATACAGTACCACAAGAGAAAAAGGTCCACTGGATTTTTCAACAGATCTCTGGGCCTCCTTTCTTAGGAAACTTTAAGATCAATGCCCTCCCCAGTTTAACCTCTGCTACCAGGTATAGACAGGAGCATTATGAAAAGCTGAAGAGTCCACTACCTTCATTAGGGTCAAATCTCAGTCATCTGTAATGTGGGTGTAGAAGACAATATTACCATCCACTTATATTCCCTTAGAGGTCAACTGTTCTCACAGTATCTACATCTTCTTTCTGTGGCCCCTGACCATGCTTGACCTGCTCCCTTGGTGGGTCGGAAGCACCAGGAAGTAATGTCCCTGGGAGAAGCCCTCCTCCAATGAAAGAGAGCTGGTAGATAGAGTCCCCAGCTTCCTTGGACTGTGGGTGGCACAGTTCCGAAGTATCTCAAACAGAACCCCACAAGTCACCCCTGATGATAACATATCCACCTACATCAACTTATTGCCTTCCTTTTACTCTCTGTATCACCCCCTACTCCTTTACTGGAGTGTCCTGTCACTTCACAAAGAAGTGATTTTTCACTGAATCATTTCCCTGGGGTCTGCTTTAGAGAACGGAACTAAAGACACTGGGGGTTGTCATAAATGTAGATAGCAGATTTCTAATGCTGCCCTCTTCCTTGTCCCAGACTTTTATAGAGTCAACAATTCAAGAACTACTAAAAGATTTTGAGTAATAATAACAAAATCACCTGGAATCATTTTTTTTAAAAAAGATTTTATTTATTTATTTGACAGACAGAGATCACAAGTAGGCAGAGAGGCAGGCAGAGAGAGAGGAGGAAGCAGGCTCCCCGCTGAGCAGAGAGCCCAATGCGGGGCTCGATCCCAGGACCCTGGGATCATGACCTGAGCCAAACGCAGAGGCTTACCCCACTGAACCACCCAGGCACCCTCACCTGGAATCATTTTATAGCCTGTATATATAAGCTGAATGAAGAGACTGAATGAGTATTTCTAAGTTCCTACCCAATTTTCTCTAGTTAATCTTTACACTTTCCTTGATTACTGATTCCAGAACATCATACTGGTTCCTCTTATTGCCTTGAGTGAACACCCCTTCTCAACAGTCAAGTATCATTGACCCAAAAGTCAACAGTAGTAACCCTGCTATTTTCAACCCTGGCTGTCCATCATGACTTCTCATCTGTGACCAAGGGCTGAATTTAGTAGTCACTGGCTTGATAGGCGTACAGGGGATAGAGCGGTTCCTGAATGATTGCACCAAGGTAGAAGGTCTTAGAGATAGGGTGGATTAGACAAAGTTCGTCCTCAAAACTTTGGAATCTATAGGAGCTAGAAGTCTCTTGAGGAGCTTCAAGACAGGAGGTTAGATAGACTCACAAAGGAGACAACCTCATGAATTCAGCGGCCAGGTTAATTGAAAACAGGCAAGAAGCATGTTGGGAGATGGGATAAAGATTCAGAGAAAAATCTGTGTATAACTCTTGGGAGATAGTGGCCATGCTTTCAGTTCTTCGTAGGGTGAGGGTGAGTTTGAGCTCAGGAAACCAAGCATGACTGGCTACTTGCTGTTTCTCACAAAAAGACCCAAACACTACCATGTTTTCTAAGCATCAAGAACTCCTGAGAGGTTGAATGCAAAAATTTTAAACACTGATCTTAATCTTTGCTCATTAAGGGTCATAAACATGTAACTTTAGGCTGCTTTGGAGCCTCCAGACCTTCTTTTCCATTCCCCCACCCCTTCTTTGAGTACAAAATATACTCAATGGAGTCACAAGATGGAAAAAGAGAATGAGATATTTGAAAATCCACACACTCAATTTCAATAAACGAATACCGATTGCAAATGACTAAGATAACCAAACTCAGCATGACTCTGGGTTTCTCATCTGAGACACCCAAATCCCAGAACAAACTTTAATTAGCATAGGATCAGTATTCCTTTGAGCTTTAGGTAAATCCTGTTATTTTTCTTTTATATAATGAGGTGTGCAGTAGTTGAATGGTATGACCAAGGACAAGCTATAAGCAAACATAATGGTAAATATGGTCCCATATCAGGTATCACTGAGTAGACCCCATTATTTAGAAGAATTACGTAAGGCTGGTGGTTCTCCTGAGCCCTTTTGTTAATGTGATGACATTCTGTGAAACAGTCCATACCCAGAGCATCTCGCATACACTGGATTGAAGAGCACCCTAGAGTCCATCTTGTGGTCTCTGTCATGTGGGTCTCAAGTTAATAAGTCTGATTTATGTTTTGGGGATCACTTGGGGATCTCTCCACTGAAGGGAAGAACTTTTACAAGTGAAGACCCACCATTTTTTCCTCAATTCGGCTTAGAAATTCACTGAACGAGGTCTTGATACAGGAGAATCACAGAGTTTTAAAAGGAGAGCAGGGCTGTGGAGGAGACCCAACTTCCTCATTTAGTAGTGAACTTTGAGCATAATCTCAAATTTAGCTAACCCAAAATAAACCAGTAAGTGAAAAAGCAGGATCTAGATAAACTTTATCTTATTAACAAGATAGACCAATATGCCTTAATCTCTTAATCACAATGGCATCAGCCATGCCCAGTAAGACAAAGCATAATTTCATCTGTGTACAGTAGGCAGGTCCTTGGTAAACATCTGTTTAGAAAATAGATGTTCTTTGCTTACAACAACATACATGATAATGCAGCGGTTTCACTGTTCCTATTTAGGAGCCAATAAATTGTCCAATTTTGACAGCTAGAGGCCTGGTAGTAGGCTGCCCTAAAGCCCAAATCCATAACATCAGGAGATAGAGATATATGTTGAGAATGAAAAATCTATACTCCATTCGGAAAATCATATTCAGCAGCCACTGTGTTTGTGGGTTTTTTCCCCCAAAAGCACAAACATAATATTTTTCTGTTTGAAAAATGTCTCTGTTAATTATGAAAACATAAAATCCCACACTGAGCAGGAACATGGGAAAACGAACTGAACCAACTTTCTGAGAGAAAGAAATAAATGGTCCAAGTGAATTAATACTGAACAAGAGTTTCCCATTTATTTTCCCTTTATTACAAGGTGGAATTAATAATGCTGGAAAAAAGACTAAAGTGATATGTTTACCCTGATAGCATCCCCTTAATAGGAGTCTCTTCTAGAAGCTAATGAGCTTTCATAGCAAACTGTTGATATGTCTACATATTAGGGTTAAAAACCCATCTTATGGTAAATTACTCTCGACTCTAATTTGGCAAGAGTAAATAATTTGTGGGCCAAGTGGGGATTTGGTGCCAAGCTTCTGATTTGGGTTGTATACAATATTTCAAGACCAACTTTCATTAGTATCAATTTACAAATGAATTATGTGTAAGCAACTGAATCATACAACAGAAAAGAACGTGTATCAGACTTTTCTTTGATCACTGCCTAGCTTTATTCACCCACTGCTTTTTAAGATGTTGAAAGGAAGTGGGATGGGGGCAGAAATCATTGACATGTCTTTCATCTCCAAGTTCTCTCTCATTCTCTGAGTGCAGTTGCTGGATTTGAGCAATCGTAAGAGGTGTGAAATTCAGTGGTTAAGTGAGGAGTCTGGTGGCAGACTGCCTGGGTTGGAATCCCACCTCTGCCAAGTTCTAAACAACTTGGCTTCCTTGGGCAAATGACTTCACCTCTCTGGGCCTCAGTTTCTTCATCTGCAAAATGAGAATCCAAACCATGCCCACCTCCTAGGGTTCCTGTCGGAATAAATAGGATGGTCCGCGTAAGCACTTAGCACAGTACCTGGCACAAGGACAATAGTCATTAAGCACGATCCATGCTTCTAATAATGAACAGGAAGAGAAGGAGGAAGAGGGAGAAAAAGATAAATGAGGAGGGAAAAATGAAATTTCCCAAGTATGTCTCTGTTGGAAACTGTACTTGATGCTTTCAAACACATAGATCTAAGGAATAGTACAACAACAAAATAAAGAACAACAACAAAAACCACGGAGGGAGACACATGCCAATGGCAGGAGCAGAACCCATTGGAGCTAACAGAATGTTTCAAGATGCTGAGATGGAAGCTGCCACCATCAGACACGCAGAAGGGAAAGGACTGGCCTTTATAAGTGACCTGAGTAAACAGAGCTGTTTTGGGCACTCTGTCGACCAGTGACCTTGTTCATTTGCTTTCATCACCTTTATAAAGGTGAGACTGACAGTCAGTCACCAAGAACTCTGATAACCAACGACCCAAGAGAAAGCAGATCCAGTCAGCCTGGTTCCTTGCCTCACGGCCAGCTTTTCCCCTCCAACAGTGAACCATGGTTAAAAAGAAAAGAAAACCAAACATAGACACATTTTAAAATACTGAGCAATGTGTAAGTTGCTATATATATGCAGTGGTTAGAATTTGACCCATCTTGGTGCTTTTTCTGATTTCCCAGGGCTGCACTTTCTACTGTTCCCCTAATCTAAAATAGGGACCCCAGTAGTGAACAGAAGAGAGGATAGTGACTTTGGAGGGTGCATTTCTCTGCTTGCGCCTTATAAAACAGTCCCTTCATTAAGTTCCTTTCCTAAGGGGCGCCTGGGTGGCTCAGTGGTCAAAGCCTCTGCCTTCAGCTCAGGTCATGATCCCAGGCTCCAGGGATCAAGCCCCACATCGGGCTCTCTGCTCAGCAGGGAGCCTGCTTCCTCCTCTCTCTCTGCCTGCCTCTCTGCCTACTTGTGATCTCTGTCTGTCAAATAAATTAAAATAAAATCTTAAAAAAAAAAAAAGTTCCTTTCCAAAGACATAATTGGAGCTGGCCGTGGTCTACCTATAGGGACTCAGCAATCATCCCAATGGAGTAAAGACCCCCACTCTAGTTTATGTGTTTTCCAGTACAGCCCAGCCCCTCAAGCCCACCGCTGACCTCCTGCCACAGGCCAGTCTATGGCACCTATTTACAGTAACAACTGGGCCCTTGTGAACCTCTACGCCCATAACCCCTGTCCTGGAGTGAGGAAGCCGCTTCTAAAAACAGTGCTGGGTAATTCAGACATTGCCCAGCCCACATTAGAAAGGTTGACCTGCGCTGAGGACTCACCCCACCATTATCTCTTCAGCCTCATGTCAAGTCCCTTCGAAATGATGGCAGGGGAGTAATAACCAGAAGTATAATCACATCATCACATTTCAAGAAACCCTGTATTGAAAGCAGAGCTACAAATTGGAGAAAAAGTCCAAGGAAAAATAAGAAAAGCTTTCATCTGGTCTATGAATATTTTAGGTAGTGTGGAAAGAGCTTTGAAATCAGACAGACCTGAGCTCTAATATTAGCTTTCTGGTTGTGCAACTCCTACCCAAATGCTTAATCACTTTGATGCTCTTGTTTTCCAGATTTGTAAAATGGGGAGGGCGATACCCACTCCACAGGGTTGTTATTCACATCAAACGAAGGGTGATCCAAGAGTCACCCGGCACCCAGCGGATAGTTATTAAGTCGCCCTCTTCTCTTTCATGGTTCAAGTTCAAGACTCTGAGTCTGCATTTGATTTCACTGCTATGTAAGCCATCAGACAATGTGTTCCCAACTCAGAGCTACCTGGGGGAGAAAGGGTTTAATTATTTTGCAAATCTTCAATTACATCTTAAATCTGTACCCATGAGGTGACAGAAGTGACCACTGCATGAACATGAGCTTTGCTCTTGATAAAGCAAGCACAAACCAGCAGTAATGACATATTGCCATGTCTTCTGAGAAGACCATGGTCCCTTTCTGTTTTGTTAGGCATCAGACCTAAAAAAATCTTACCACAGGGAAGAACACACACACACACACACACACACACACAGCCCTAAGGGAGCCCCTGTAAATCTTACTATTAGTCACTGGATTCTCCTCAAATGACAGATAATATCTTGAGCATTAGGTTAAATTACTATGTGAACCTGAATCTAAATAGTGTTTTCTTTTTCCTAAACAGGTAAATAATTATCAGCCTCTCTTTGGGTGGGGTAGAGGAGGTCTCCACAACCCCCCTTTCTTTTTCTAATTAAAAACAGCCTGGATATGGGATGGCATTAGGTTTAATTTCTTGAACTAATTCAGATCCTTTGGTAGTAGCTACGTGAAGGGATATGCTGCAAAGTTTTCTGAGACCCTGAGGAGCTCAGTCATGAATCTGACATGTTCATCCTTGAGAAGACTAAGGGATGGAGGCTTCAGGAGTATAACCCCTTTGGTGCCTTTGGTCCACGGCTCTGGGCTGACACAGCATGGTGGCGATGCCCTTTCCGTGGACACTGCTGCCCTTGATCTAAACTTACTTTTGAAGTACCCCATGAGTGCTCAAATGAACCCCAGTTGTGGACTACATAAGGCTCCAAAAGCTGGGTTCTGTCACACGCTGGTACCACACCGTATATGGCAGACATTACTTACCTGCAACGAAGACGTCACCATTCTTTTCAACAGTAAAAGTGAGATTATAGAAAAGATCCTCTGCTCTCATATCCTATGAGATTATACGAAGAAGTACTAGGAGATATTGTAGTATTAAAACGAGAGCCTCATCTCATCTGCACTGCTCAGCTTGGAGGTCAAATTGTGAAACAATGAGGAGTAACTTACACCAAGCAGACAGTCACGGATGAATCAGATCAAACGTGCCCTGTGCCAGGCTCCTGTGGAGGAAGGATCCTTGCCCCCCAGTGGGCATTCCATCCAGTTGGAAAGGGCAGACTCCCATGTGGGATGTGAGCGGGGTTGAGATTTTGCTAGCACACGCTACAACAGCCATTGTAGAAACAATGAAACACTTCTGTGCCCCGAGGTACCATGTTGCCACTCTAAGACCCACATTCCCCCATCTTAACACTCCAGCTTCCTCCACGATCCTCCAGAAACTTACTATAACTCAGCAGCTAAAGGGTTAATGCTCGTGCCCATGGGGAAGCTCCAGGGACTCAAAGCTCCTAGAACTAGTGTCCTTCAATCAACCTGGGAAACTGTGCCCTTGGAATGCAAATGTGTAAATTCCAGGAGGTTAGGGTTAGGGTTAGGGACTTCCCTGTGGACATCACAGCTCCTACAGAGGGGCTGGTCCAGAACAGCAGCCCAGTGTCTGCTTATTCAATAAATTGGTGAATGGCTGGAGTTATCTGGGGACTCGCCCTGGGGAGGTGTTGAAAATGGCTCTGAAATGAAGAGATGAATTGAGCAGGAATTGGAGGATTCTAGGTAAGAGGGTACCTCCAGGTACCCATGAAGTCCCGCTACAGATCTATAGGGGGCGGCAGAGACTAGTGGCAAAAAAAAAAAAAAAATTGAAAAAAGTTCTAGCAAGAGTCAGAATTTAATTCACCTGGTTTGGCTACTTATTAAGTGTATTATCTTGGCCCCACCGCCCCACCTTCCAAGATTTGTGTTTCCCCTTTGTAAAATGCCTCTCACAGAAGTTGTGAGATTTAATTGGACGGCGTATGTGGGAAATATAACACCGAGGAAGCCGTCGGGAGGCTTTCAGTTCTAAGAGGGCGTTAGGTTTGTCTGTTCTGCTCACCGAGTTGTGGCCCAAGGCCTGGGAGCATCCTGAAAACCATAACAGACACCATAAATGTTTGCTCAATGAAAAAATAAATAAATAAACAGTGGCAAACTGTTCCCACTGTGTTAGGTGAACAGGGACCCAATCTGTCTGGATGCCTGCAAAGTCTATGTGAGATAGAGGGGCAGGAAGTAGGATGCTTTCCCAGAACAGGCTAAGGGACTCATTCGGAGCCAGTACAGAACCTGGAAAAGAGGGGCCAGTGCATGGGCACAGCTCTTTCCCCTGGTAGGTGTCTAGTGGGAATCAGCAGCCCAGAGGTGGACCGTGGTGAGAAATGGGTCAGGTGGGTGGTGGTAAAGGGTAAAGGGTCTACAGATGACTTGCTTGGGTACAGGGTTCTGTTCCACTATCCCCTCACTATGTGACCTTGGGTGAGGTCCTGCTTAAAACCTCCAGGTCCTCATCTCTAAAGTGGGGATGATATACCACATGAGTCCCAGGGGGGGTTCAAGCATTCAGAACACTGCAGGGCAAGTGGCTGGTACATGGGCATATGCTTCAGAGCGATAGCTGTCAGTATTAGATAGGGATGTCACTTGGAGTTTTCCTGGTCGCTCCAAGCCCAGGCTGATTCCAGCTTGTCACTTGACTGGCCTTTACAGTCTCCGCCCCCACCACCCTTACCCTTAGTTAAGGGTGCACAGATGGGGAAGGCAGCCTACCTGTTCATCACCTGAGGGGGCTGCGGAGGCTGAATCTGGCATGGACCCTCCCAATGCCCTAGGACAACAGTTCATGAACTAGGGCTTGCAGATTGGAATCTAAAACTGCCAAGCAGAGACCTGTATTAGCTAACCATGGATGAAAGGACTTCCCCACCCAACAGGCTGTGCCGTCTGGTGGAGGGATGTGTGAACCTGTAGCACATGAGCATTGACAGCAACACCCTAGAGGCTCTGGGAAGGAAAGTCCAGGGAGGGCCTTACCTCTGGGGAGACTAGTGTTTGTTTATGTTCACAACGGAGCAGAGAGCTAAGCAGGGGAAAGAATCAGCATAACAGCGTCTCTAGATCATCCCACGGCCGTATTTTTTTTTAGTCCTGAATCTTGGAAACAAATTGCTTTTCTGCCAGTGCAGGAGGTTGGAGGGAGTTTACGTGTTCTGCGAGGGAGGAATTGTTCTGCGAGGGAGGAATTAGACAGAAGAATCAACCTCGAACTAACTGAAGTAGGAAAAATTGGTTTAAATTATTCTACAACTTCAGAGATAAAATATCACAACAGCTTGAAATGAAAACTATAGTTTTTGAAATATTAAGGCTGAAGGTATTATATTTATAGGCTGTTTGGCGAAGGTATGACAACATAACTATTCATTTCCGTCAAAGAGAAATTAAGCCTTTATGTGAGAAAGTGGGATTGGATTCAAAGTCATCAAATATTTTCTAAATTACAAAGTGTGCAAGGCGCTAAGTAGGTCAGATGTGAGACTTTTAAACAATTATTTTATGTTGTTTATCAGCCAACCCTATTAGCTTGTCTCTGAAGGGCAAGATTTGAAACGATTCTTCACCTGACCCCCTAGATTTCCCTCTCAAGTTGGGGTGGGGGGAATGGGGACCACTTCCTAGATGTTCCAGTGATTTCGACCTGATTTACAACGTTCTCAAGAATAACAAAGAGGAGTATTTCTTAGAACTGATATGTTTGCTGGGAGGGTCTCTCTCCTAGCTCCCTTCCGGGATTCTCCCAGTAGAGGCTGCCCTCCCTGGAAAAGCTCCCAAAGACAAGTCTGCATGGGCCATTTCAACCCAGCAAAAGCCTGGTGTCTCCTGATAGACTTACTTCCTTAAAGCCACTCACCACCGCCCCAGGCCATCCCCTAGATTTTTTCTAACTTCCAGAGGCACTCTGAGAGGCCCGGCCCTTGCTTCCACAGCTACCCTGTGAGGCTGCCTCTCTCCACCGGCTAATCTCTTTCCCTCTAAGGCCTTTCACAGGATTAAGGAAGTGTTTGGGGAGCAGCCCTGTTGATTGGAAGCATCCTCAGGAGCACAGAAATCTGCATAACAGACAAGAGGAAGGAGGTTGTAGAGAATAAAGTGAGTGATACCCGAGTTTGCTCTGTTACTATATTGAGCATAAAAATACTTTCAGGGTTTTGACTTTTAAATGATGCAGCCCAGTAGGGGATCACTGAGCACAGGGCCGGCTGGCGGGGTGAGTAGAATAATCGCTCAGGAGAATGGTCTTTGAAACTTGAGGTACCGAACTCAATTGGATAATGAAACACTGGGAACTCCACAGGGGATTTTTTTCACCTCTATAAAGAACATTCAATTAAATGCTTTTTCATTTGGACAGGAGGGGTGGAGCTATTTTTTCCCCTCTCTTTTCCACAGAAAGTATCTCCTTGGATCCTGGCCTCATTTTTTTTTTTTTTCCTGCTTTTTATTGCCTGTTTTTACTCCCTCTCGTGATCCACAATGCCTGCACATCCTGCCTTCTCACAGGTTGATGGAAATCCCCCACGTTGCCCTTGGAAATGCTCATTACTGAGGAGAGACACAATGGCTTCACTGGGTGATGCATTGGTGAGGCTTCCCCAGGCTTCTGGTGCCTCCATTTCATGGGCCACTTGCTTAGCTACTTCTGAAATGCCTTCGTGTTATGAAGGCTGCACTTAACTTAGCCATCTGTGAATAACTCCATCAGGGGCAGATTCAAATCCAAAGTCAAGACTGCTTCCTGGCCAGAATGTCATCCTGTCCCACAAGGGCCGGCAAGAGTGATTTCCTGACGTGAGTCTGACGCAGTCGTCCCTCCCTTGGGAGCCCTTGGGAGCCCTTGGGACTGTGCCATGCATTACAGGTCGCCTTTCTTACAAATCAATTAGTGCTTGGCACTTAATAGGCTGAAATGATGTCACACAGCCCATGTGTAGTCAGGCGTTGGGCCATGATTCCAAAATTAATGGTCATTGGGCTAGCAGAGGTATATACATTTCATTCTTGGAGCGTGACAAGATAGGAGGATTACAAGAAATGGACAGAGGGATCCTGAGGAAGGGGTCATGCGGCTCATTCAGTTCTACCCTCCCAGAATAAAGATCTGTGGGTCCCGGGCTTGGTGCTTGGTGCTTGGTACAATGGCATATAAGACATAGTTTTGTCTCATGGGTCTTACAATCTAGTAGAGGGAGCAGGGGATCGTAACCTGGAGTCAAGGATATAGAGAGACCCTTGTGAGTGAATGGTCCTTAGGGAGTGCCAAATCTTCCAGAATTTTCCATAAACTGAATTTGTACTATGAGAGTGTGCCTACCTGCTTCACATTTTTCCAGATAATGGATCCATGGCTTTTATGAGATTCTAAGAGATGTAACACACACACACACACACACACACACACACACACACACAGAGCTACCAAGGGTATGCAGTCCAGCCCCGCTGACAGGGTGTCCCATGGTCCAGGGCAGAGAGGTGGTAGAATCACCTCTTATCTGAGGTTATGAGTAGAAGCGGCCAAGTAGCCGGAAGGAAGTGTTAGTTCAGAGTTGTTGGCTCCTGTAACAAAACGTGAAACTGAGAAGGAAGAAACACGAGTCCTCACAGCAAGCAGCGGCCACAGAACAGGTACCAGGTGGTCGGAGAGCATGCAGATCAAGGATCAGGAGCCACAGGTCAAACCGCGTAGGTAGTGGGGCAGGATGGGAGGACAGTGGGTAATAAAGACCCAGGGAGGGCCTGAAGGAGACTCAAAGCACGTGGAAGAAGGCAGGCTGGAGTTCAAATCCTGCCCCGAGTCTTTGTTAACTTCTCTTCGCTTAGTTTCCCCAGCTACAAAGTGCACCTGCCGGTCTACCTCCTCCGAGAGATATTGAGAGGAACGAATGACAAACTCATACAAGGCACAAAGCTACTGCTCAGAATAGGACTTTGATTGAATTCTAGGGATGCCCTGAAAGGACTACAATTAGAGTGGACACTTGTGACCATGGTTTGATGCCACTTAAGGGTTCTAAAAATCTGCTCACATTCATCCCTTTTTCCTCTCCATCCTCTCTCCTCCTATGTGGCTCTCGCAGGGTACTGTCTATTACGGAACTAAATTGACTCTTTCCTTGTATTAATCACAACCTCCACATATGAAATTTCCCCATTTCCCTTTGAGAAGATGATTACTTTTCTGATGGAGGGCTATTAGGAAGTCTGATGAGACACAAGAATGCTCTGCACTGCTACCAAGTCCCATTCGCTCTACCATGTGGGTTCCCGCACCTTGGCGACTCCACCTACATGCGGCTGGCCTCGCCGTGTGTCTCTGGATGATCGCAGGTGTCACACGAAGGGGCCATTCCTGAAGGGGCTACACCTTTGCACCGCGCCAGCCCGGAACACCTTCTCACCTTTGGCTACCTGCCTAAGTAAACTAGCTAGTCTTTCTGTCTGTCTGTCTCCCTCCCTCCTCTCCCCCTTAGCTAACTAGCACTCACTTACTGCATTTGGATTTTTATTAATATATAGATGATTGCGTATTTTTCTCTTCTCTCCCTGGATATTATGTCACTGAGGCAGGCACTGCATCTTATTTATTTCCATTTCTTCTCAGCACCTGGTTCAGTGTCTCCTATGAAAGGTAATCAATACATAATTGATGAATCAGTTAAGATGAGTCTGGGTCCCCTAATTGATTAATGGAGTGAGTATTCCCTAAACCAGTGGTTGTCAAAGTCTGGTCTGAGAACTCCCATGAGACACCTTCAGCAGGTACATAAAGTCAAGACTATTTTCATGGTCATTCTAAGGTATTATTTGCCTCTTCACTCTCTCTCTCTCTCTCACCAGCTTTATGAGAAGTTCATTGATAGAGTTTCAGATTCCACAACGCAGCCAGCATTTAAGGAACTAGTACTTCCAAAGTATCGGGGAAGAATATCCACAGTTCCCTAAAAAGACAATGAAAAATGCTCTTTTCCTTTTCTAACGACGTTTCTCTGTGAGCCAGGATTTTCTTCACTTTCTTCAACCAAAGCAGTATCACAACAAACTGAACGCTTAAAAAGATTTAAGAACCCATTTGAGTCCTATTCAGCCATTCAGGAAAGAGACGAGAACGGGTAAAACAACACGACTCGCCTCACTACTTTTGTTTTGTTTTGTTTTGGAATATGTAGTGCATTTGCACCAAAAAAAAAAAAAAAAGTTATTTGTGCTAATATGTAATGGGCTTGTCATTATTTTAAAATAGATTAGTTGGTATACATGTATTTTTTTTTCAGTTTTAGTTTCAAATATGGTCAGTATCAATAGATAAAATCCACATAAACAAAAGGTTTGAGTCCTCCATTATTTTTAAGAGTGTAAAAACAGTCTTGAACCCAAAACGGTTCAGAATCACTCTTCTACATTTTTTTCCATAGAACAGCACAACACTGTTAAGAAGTTCCTCAGTGTTTTTGTTTATAAAGTTGCGGGGACAAGGCATGTTCTTATTGGTATGGGAAATGCCATGTTAAATAAAGTTAAACGGTGAAGTGTTTTTCTTTCTTTCATGCCCTCTCAAATCTTTTATTTTGTTAATGTTCTTTGTAAATATCTAAGGGCATGGTATCGGTCTTCTATTATTGTGTTAGCAGATTATTACAAATTAAGTTGCCTTGGGCAACATACAAGTATTACCTTGTGGTTCAGGGGCCTTTCAGGGTCTCAGCAGGCTGCCAGCCCGGTTTCTGCTGGGGGAGTGGGGGTGTTTTGATGCTCACCTAGAGAAGGAGTCACTTCCAAACTCCCTCTGTTGGCCGAATTCCTCTTCTCTGGGTGGTAGAGTGAGACCTCAGTTTTCTTGCTGGACATTGGTCAGGAGCTGTCCTTTGTGCCCAGGGGTCCTTCCCCTCTTCGCACACTCTCCCGCGACAGGACCGTACACTCCTTTAAAGCCAGCGTGGGGGAGTCTCCCCAGCCCAGTCTGGAAGACCGCACCTTACATGGCACAACAGAACTGCAGAAGGGACATCCATCTCCCTTCCCACCTTCTCCTGGCCAGAAGCAAGTCACAGATCCTTCCCGCACGGCAAAGGGAGGGCTTACGCTGGGTGCGAACGCAGGGGCAGAAATCGGAGGGGCCATGCCGCCTACGGGAGGTCCGGTCCACGCTGTGCTCTCATGTACTGCACCAAAGGGTTGTTTGTTTGTGTCTGTGAGTAAGTTACCCTGTTTGAGCAATGTTGATCTAAAGTATTCGGTGTAACTAGACGTACACCATTCTCCCAGTGTATTGTCTCAGGGGTATATGCGTGTGTGTGTCTGTGTGTGAAACACCGTTTTAAACTCCCCTGTCTGTAAGTCAGCGTGCACCCGGAGCCTCGGGAGCATCCAGCTGAGGAAGCAAACTTTCATGTCACAGTGAGCAGTAGTTAAAGAAGGAACATTCTCCTTCGGCGGAGACAAGGCCCCTTCTGAGACAGAGGGCGTCATCTATTTAAGGCCTCATCATCCCGGTTCTCCCCGGGAGCATGCGGCAATGCCTGTCCACAGGACGCAGACCGCTCTCTGCGCAGACTGGCCAGAACTGGATCTGACACTGGGGCCTCGTGACTCTCAGAATCAGAAGACTGGCCTAGAGATGGTCTACAACTTTCGGACTGGAAAGACATTGTTTAGACCCGGGGGGGGGGGGTTTACACGGCAAAACTCTATTTTTCAAATAAAATACTGCACGATGCTCTCTTGATTAGCACAAACAACCAAACAAAGAGTGGACTCCTCCGGTAGAAACAGTGTCCTGCCCCCTGGAGCCGCCAGTGGCTCCCCATCGTTCTGAAACCCCAAATGCCCTCTGGGATTTTTTCTCTTGCCTGGCGCCCTCATTATAAATTGAGACGAAGGGAACTACCTAGGAGGCGAGGTGTCCCGTCTAAACCGCACCACCAAGTCTGGACCATCCGCTGTCAGGAAGCCTTCCGGGCAATCCTCAAAGGTGACCCTCTGTCCCCTCACTGGGCACAACGGCCTTTCTGCACACTGAGTATCCTTGGGTGCCACTGAAGACAACCCCTTCTGAGGTGTTCACAGTCCCTGTCATTAAGTGCCGGCTTCCGGAATCAGATCCAACTCGCTCTTTGCGTCATTAAGCAGAGCAGCATGGACACTTGGGGACATCTCTAATTCCTATGAAAAACCCAGCAGCAGGACACCTGAGGGATCAGTGATTGTCTCCGACCCCACAAGACACCCCGAGGGTGGGGGGGGGGATGGGAAATCCTCAAGACACATGGGAAAAGGTGAACGGCGGTGGGATGGGGGGGGGGACTCATCAGGTGGAACCGTGCCAACTTGAATCTAGCCTGAGCTGCTTGGCTCTGTGGATGTGACAAGAAACAGTGAAAACAGCAAAGGAAACCTCCTTTGGCAAGTCCAGAAAGGAAACACACGGCTGCCCGCCTGGTAAGTGATTCAGCCTGGAGGCGCACCTCTACCTGTGCCCAAACCCTGCCCGTGTTCTCGCCAACATCCTCCTACAAAAGTTGATCCAAAGGCTTAATGGAGCAAAAGGCATTAAGAGGCGTGCGTGTGAATAATGCCACCAAGCCTTGCTTCTTTAATTGCTGCAAACAGCATCACCTAGGCTCCACATCCCACAATGCACCCCGCTCTCCCGCACGCAGCACTCTAATGCACCCCGATCTGAAGAGCCTGGCAGGAGAGGAAGACATTAACTGCGTGATCTGCTGGCTTCTGCCAAATTCACAAACGCTGGCAGCTAAGCCTATAGATAGAATGAGGGGTAATTTCATGCAAATGCTCTGTGCTATTCCCTGAGCTCCAAGATTAGAGATGTCAGAAAATGTAAGTGCTCCTCTGGTTAATAACACAAAGAACTAATTCAGCATGATTCCCTAAGCTGGGAGTTAAAAAGCTGCGATTGTGAACTTATGGAGGGATGGTCCCCCTAGGGTGATGCTGGAGAGGGCCAGGACGGTGCAGAGCCAGGGTGCCTAATGGGGGAAACAGAGCCATCCCACGAGGGCTGCTCTGAACCACCGTAAGGTGGTGTCCACAGGCTCACGTGGCTGTCAGGCTTGGCCACCTTCTCAGTACCTGCTACAAGACTGGGCAGATATCCTAGGTAGCAAGGAGTCTATGCTGCTGCTTGGAGAAGGCCATTCCAGACCAAGCCAAGGCTGCAGGCTTTGGGAACAAGATCTGGGAGACACGTGCAAAGGACATCTTCACTTTATTTCTTCCCTTTCTGAATGACACACTCAGATCATGGCTGCATCCCTCCTCGTTTCTTGGGTACACATTTCTCCATTTTTATACACCAAATGTTATTTGGTCGTAGTCTCCCAAGGACATGGCTTATTATTTAAACAGGGCATTTCTCGGAGATGATTTTCACATCTTGCAAATGGTATGTAGCAGCGGAAAGTTTCAAAGGGAAAATAGATGACACCATTCTCCTATTGACTCCACCGTAGGTATAGCACAGGGACTACATGTCAGGCTTTGGATTTTCAGCTTTTAATTTTCACATCGGCCTGAAATATCTATGATGGTTTTTGAGATGAAGGATGCACACCTCCTTCCTCTCTCTCCCTCCACACAGTCACTGGAATACATCTGATTCCTAACTTTTCTAAAAGAAAGAAAAGAAAACCAATGCATTGGATAGAAAACCAATGCATTGGATATCAGATTTCTAGAATAGAATGCAAGATTGTAGACAAACACATCTCAAGCCAGACAGTGTATGTTAATAAATCAGGAGCGTGCTTAATTGATCATTTCTCAGAGTCTGACTTAGGATTGGGTCTTGCTTTCCTTCACTGGCTGTGAGACCCTGTGGAAGGCCCTTTATTTCTCTGGGCCACATATTTCTCTAATCAATCTAGGATAAAAATATTTCTTACTTCTTAGGCTAATGTTAATGAGGATTAAGTAAGGCTATGCACATGGCTAGCTTATAATAAATGAGCAGTAAGTAGCACCTTTCATTGACTTATGTAATTAAAGCCCAAAGCAGTTTTTTGGCTCATAGCAAGTACTCGAAGTTTCTCGATCATCTTCAGGTATCTGCCCACACACAGCACCCCTCTGCAATGGCAATTTCTTCCAAATAATATAACAAGTCAAATGGAACCTGTTTTCTGTTTACCCCCTAGGACATATGTTCTGCTTTTTATTTTTTGTTTTTGTTTTCGACAGTGTACCATACACTACTAGATCGGCCATACCCAGCTCTATAAATGGGCAAGGCAAAGAAGTCAAATCAATTATTTAAAAAGTTTAGAGACTCAGTTTCCAGAAGAAGTCCACGGCAATTACCTTATCCGGCCCAAGACCAGCCCCACTGGAGAATGGACTTTTGTAACAAGACCACGGGTTTGTTTTGTCATATGAGATAAAGGAGCTCTTTACAAGTGAATTGTATTTTATTTTATGGAGCTATCTACTCCCAGTAAGTAGAGCCATGACTCACTGGAAATTATGAATCCTCACATGTTCATATCCCCGTTGATTTACAAGCCTTTGAGGCCACACACAAGTGAGCGATGTTTTACTGCTAAGTATTCATGACTCTTGTCCAACTACCCTTGAAAATAACAGTTTTCTGATTTGGAGGAGCACAGATACATTGCAAGCAAGCCCTCTGGTATAGATGTTTCCAGAAAGGAGTTTACACATCTTCAAGAAGATAGTGTCAATTCTGTCCCGCACATTATCCTGAAATACTGATGATGGTTTTTGAAATACATACAGAACACACACTCCTCCCCGCATCCCCCTTCATACAGCCCCGAGAATATGACTGATTCTTAACTTTTCTGAACGAAAAGAAAGAAATCATCATAAATTAGGAATCCATGGGTGGCTTTACTGATTACCAAATTTCTAGAATAGAATGCAAGATTATAGACAGATGAATCTTGAGCCAGACGGTATATGTTATTAAAATCAAGAGCATGATTAATTAGTCATTTACTTAGAGTGATTTATCTTGTGCCTCTCTCCACTGGCGTTGGAATTACCTGCTGTGGACGTCAGGTGTACCACTCTGTTATGAATACTAATCAAAGTCCATACAAGTGCAAATTGAGGATGAATTTGAGCTCCACCAAACATCCATTTGAAAGAGCTTTTATTAGGTAGGCCTACCGTCAAGAAGCCCATAAAGGTACAGAGGAAAGGGAATGACCAGTAACGGCTGAGCTGACCCCCTCTCAGATGAGCCAAGTGCCAGCCCGGCCCTGCACACCTGGGACCGCGGGGTTGCCTTCCTGGTGCGTGTCTACACGGGACAGCCCCATCTTTTCTCCTTCCCTAAATACTTCTCCAGCCCATCCCGTTCTCTCCACTTCAACTGCCAGCCCCAAAAGTCAAGCACTGCCCTCTCTCTCCTGAAAGATCACAACAGCTTCCTCAGTCGGGTACCATTAAGTAGAAGAGACTTGTGAAAAAGTGTAGCTGACCGTTCAACACTCTTCTCGAAACCCTTCAGTGCCTCCCCGTGCTGTGAGAAAGAAGCCCTTGCTCCTGGCTCAGCCGGTAGAGACCGTTCAATCCTACCCCCATCTACCGTTCCTGCTTCGTTTCAAATTTCTCTCTGGCTTATTCAATGGGGAGATGGCGTTCAAACTTTCTTTCTGTCCCAGGACTTCTTACCTGTTGGCCACGCTTTCGAAAAGTGCCCTGCTGCCGTGCCTCTACCTGGTTAATTCTGTCTCCCTGTGTCTCGCTTCAGTGGCACTTCTTCCCAGACACCTCCCTTGCGTCCCCTTACCGCCCTCTGGAGATGATGACCAGCCCTGCAGTTTTCCCTTAGAGCCCTAATGACAATCAGAATTGTCATTGATTATTTTTATAATTAGCACCATCTTTTTCCTTCCCCTAGACGCTAACCACATGTGGGCTGTATAAGGATACAGCTCTGAGCACATGCAGGGCACAGAGCAGGCCCTCAGTAAGTGAGGGGGTCGAACAACAATGATGAAAGCTGTGGGCCGGGGGTGGGTGGGGACCACTAACTTCCAAATCAGTGCCCCTTTCCTCCTGGGCTCACAGCTGGAATACATTTCCCAATCTCCCTTGCAGGTAGGTGGTCATGTGACTGGGTGGGTGTCCTACCTGCCACTCCTAGGTGCAGCCCTTTAAAGCCTCCCTGAGCAGTTCCTGATATTTCTGTGTTCTGGCTGGCTAGGATGTCAATGTCTAGGGTCACTGTGAAGGCCATGTGTTGAAACTGGCAGAGCCTGGGTTTCTAAATGACTTCATGGAACGAACGTCTTCAATTGCTGGTCCAGACTCTTGTAGGAACAGGACATAAACTTCCGCGCTGTTAAACCAATGACATTTCGGGGACAATGTGCAACTTAGCGCATCTAAATTAGTACATTAGGATGCTAATACATAGGATTCCAGGCCTTGGAAATGAGTTAAAAAAAAAAAAAAAGTGTTCCTGACACACACATACACAATCACACCTCTAATGAACACGTAAGTAGATCTTTGGAGGTAGAAGAAAAAAAACTGAATCCGACAAAGTGTATTATGGAAAAATTAGTGTTTAAATTTTTTTCAATTTATCTCCATTTATTTCTTTCCCCTGACTGACTCAATCTCTAATAACTACAAGAGCAGTCTGATTACTGGTGTTTTTTTATGAAAGAGCCACCACGGCCTCCTACATATCTCCCTGTTCTGACATGCTGCCTTGTCCTTCCAGTTAAGGCCCTGGGTGTGGATGAGCCCTCACAGTTAGGAGGGGAGGCTTTCCCAACGCCAGAGAAAGTCGCGACGTCTTCTTGCTGAAATTAGAAGCTCATCTAGCAAGCCATTCCACTCAGTTCAATGCAGAACTTACTTTTGCCCCAGAACAGTCCAGGGAGAGGAAGAAATCACTGGGCAGATTGTTTCAAACAAATAGAAAGTTCTTCTCCATGTCCCGAGGGTTCTGTCAAGTAATCTGAGGCCCCGCCTCCTACAGGTTACCTCTCTCTGCCCTCACAGCCCAGTGGCTAACTCCAGCTGAGCCAAAGACAGGCTCACGCAGCTTGGCAAGCCTCTGCCGAGCGAGTTAATCTAGATGAGTTAATGGTGATGCGGCCACTTACCACCAACACAGAGAGCCTCATCAGTCAGCCGGTTGGAGCTCTGGGGCCCAGGAGCCTGGCCCTCCCTGCCTAGCCTTCCTCCGACTTCCTCTGGTTTCGGAAACCTCTGTACTTATCAGGAGCACCTGCTCACAGAGTTGTGAAGCCTTTGGCCCTAAAAGGGAGGAACCGAGCACTTTCTGGCTCTGAATATGGATCTCCCATGGTCCTGGAAGCCTGTTTCTTCCACAGGAAATGTCCCTGAGTGCCAACCCTGCAATAATGGAAAGGAACATTTTCTCACATTGAGCCACACCTGTTGTCAACAAGCATTTGCTTCCAATCTATTTAAGCTCCGTGGGGGAAGGAGACTGTGTGGGTCTCAGGCGTTTTTTTGGCAATGCTGGACCCACAGCACCTGGGAAAGCTTCACAAAGTCTGTGCTATTGTTGAAGAAGTGGGGTTGCTCCTGGTAACAGCCGCTGTGTCTCAGTAGAGACCCGAGGCTTCCGGGAAAGTCACAAAAGCCTCACCCGGGCCCCTGTGCGGAGCTGAGCGCCAGCCCCTTGGAGCTGAAAAGCAGCCCATGCCTGTTAGGATCCGTGCAAACTGACCAGGTGTGGGAGAAAAGCAGAGTGAAGACCAGCTTCTGGCTTGTGATCGGGGCTGGAGCTGCTTCTGTTGTTGGTACTGGTTTGGTTTGGGTCAAAGATGTCACTAGTAACAGTTACGTGAAGGTCTATATTGATGGACCGCAAGTAACCGAAGACATCCTTAACCACCTATCCTAGTTCTTTTGTTCTGCTCCCTGAGACCCAACTTCAGTTCCTGTCATCTACCTGATGCCTTAATAACCCCATACCTTCTGCCCCTCGGTGGGGCTCTGCCCCGGAATACAGATATTCTACTCAGCAAAGCGACGCTCTTGGAGAGAACTGAGAGCTAAGCCTTCATCTGCTGCTTAATTCCCTGTTGTCATATGGCCCACTCCCAGAGGTTATACCCACATTTTCCATGCGTAGCTTCAGGCTCCACATGTGCCCAACATTCTCTGAATCACTCAGACACAGTGAGCCAGTCCTTCCTGAGAACTGCCTCGGCAACATGGCACAGTTCTCAACATGGCACAGGAATCAGCCCTCTGCTGTGTGATTGTGGGTTGATTTATGACCCCTATACAAGATCGTAAGCTCCTTAAGGCTCGAGATGTGTCTTATGTCTTTCTTACCAATGCCCAGAGGCTTGATCAATGTCAGCCAAAGGGTTTTTAAAAGGATGGACAGTTGTATAGATGAGTATATTGATGGATGAGAGGGTCGATGAGCCGGTGAATGCGTGAGAGGAAGAATGTATAAATGGATGTACAGGTGAATAAAGAGGAAGGTAGATGGTTGGACGGATGGATAGGGACAGAAAGATGGGCAGATATGCAGATGAATGGATGGGTGCCTGGGTGAGTCAATGGATGGTTGGGTGAGTCTGTGGTTGAGTGGATGGGGGGGACAGATGCATGAACAGAGGATGAATCATCTCAATATAGACAATACAGACACTTCTATATTGATGAATGAATGCTTGATGAGTGAGGGTCAGGGAATGGGGGCTGGATGAGAGGACAGATACATGAATGAGTAAAGAATGACCTCAACCATCCACCTGTCCATGCTCACTTCAACAGTATAGCTTACTTCCAGTAAGACGATCTCCAACTGCTAAACCTTTGAATAAACTCAGAAAACCAGAACTGCCAGCAGGTGAAAAAGTCGGCAGGACCCTCATGGCCTGCAGGCCCTGGAGCTGAAGGAACACGCAGCGTGCTAGAATTTCAGGCTATTGGCCAAGAGACGAAATGGTTTCCCTATGGCAACCAACAGCATTGCTCTGACAATAGTCAACCCTGCTTCATTATCTTTTTATTTTATTTTATTTTTTTCAGTATTTCAAGATTCATTGTTCACGCACCACACCCAGTGCTCCACGCGATATGTGCCCTCCTTAATACCCACCACCAGGCTTCATTATTTTTTTTAAAAAATCATCTCCTGCATATTAAAATCACCCCTTTTATTCTTCAGAAATGATACCTCGCGTGAACCTAGATGCAAGCTATAGAAGATGCACCTGAAAGAGAAATGGACGCCAGGGGGAAATTAGGGAACAAGCCCAGAAGTGCCCACCTTCCTGGGCAATCCTTAAGAAAGAGTCCCTTCCGATAAGCAAGAAAAGAGAACGACTCCCCCAAACGTGACTTTGTTTCAAAGCCACAAGGCCTTCCTCATGCCAGTCTGCGGTGAGTCGGGAGCTAAGAGAATGTGTAGTGTTCAACTACCGCCACATGCGGAACAAAGCGTCCCCCTCCCCGGGGTCCTGCGTGTTGGGTTATGGTGCTTTTCATTGCTGCTGCTGTGCTAGGGAGGGCCTTTGCTTCCTCCAAGATAACAATAGAACAATGAACCAGTCTGAGAGAGAAAAAGCTGTCACTTTGGATAAAATTAGTCTGTTTTATTTTTTTTATTTAAAAAAATAGGAAGCTAATCATGCCAATTGTAATTTTAGTAAGTTATTTATAATGTGAGTTCATTAAAGCATGAATTTTCCCTTGGGCTGAACTAATGACCACTATTAGGTATGCTCCCCCATTTTAAACGATCAAAATATTCAATGAAATAAGATGAAAATTATAGATAGTGATAATTACAAAATGTCAGCCTCACCTGGAATCAATTTACTAATATGTCAGCTTGGGTACGGAGGAGAAGAGTCATTTTAAAATGTGCAGAAGGCACGTTGCATGGGCTGCTGTCATTTATCCTTTGGGGACTGTCACGACTGAGTATTTATATGCCTTGCTCCCCTGCCGTTGTTTCTAGCCTGCTGGCTGCACCCTTTAGCAGAGAGCCAGGGAAGGACTGGCAAGGAGAGAAAGCTCCCCCACCTCCTTCAATCCCCAGGTCCTTTCCTAAATTTTTGCACGGAAGTAGAGACAGAGCTGTTGGAAGCACTGGGGGTCTATATCTGCGGTTTTCCTCTTAAATATGTAGTATTGGCCACCGCCCAGCCCCACTTCCCGCACACGAACAGGAGCGGGGTTCTTCGTAATTAGATGTATTGCAAACACCAGGGCTTGGTTTTCAGTCAAGGCTTCAGCTGTGCTTGCTTTGTTTCGGTAAATCACATGTGTACCTGAAATCATGAGCAAAATGAATTTGCTCCTGGCACACAAGGGCAGAGACCCCATCTCCCGAAGTGCACCTGTCAGGGAAAGGTGCAGTTAACGCGACGCTCGGGCACAGATGTGTGCGGCTCCTCAGGGGATGAGCCGTTCTCTGAGGCTGTCAAAGTTACCTATGCGTGGAGACAGGTTGAGAACCGTGAGCTTCCTCTTTCCCTTTCCAACGGTTGCCTCCCCCACCAATATCCTCCTGCCACCATCTTCCATGAGAAAGATACCCGAGGGTATAAACGTGGCTCACACAGACACACACTCGGACGCTGCCCTCCTTGGGTTAAATGGCTCCCGGCCCTTGGGCTATGGTGGGAGACAGGGCCTGGGCGAACTCCCCAAGTGGAGCCGGTCGGGTGCAGGTCAGTTTTGAGTTTGGTTTAGATCTGTGTTTCCACTTCTTTCCTGCTCTGTCTTCTGCCCCCCTGCCCTGCCCCTTGGGGCCACTGATGGCTCTTCCAGGCCCACTCCCGAACTCTCTCTTCTGCGAGGTCCATTCCAGATGCCTCTGTCCCAAAGGAGCAAGAAACCCTCCTCCCAGGCACCAGAGAATGGCCCTGCCGAGCCAGCAGCCCCATGTGCCCGGGGCCGTTGAGGGAGCTCTGTACAGGAATCCTGGAGCAGCCTCGGTTCTGTTCTGGAAGCACAGCTCCAAGAAGCCGCGCGCACAGTGCTGGAGAACATGGGATCTGACGCCAAAATGCTGCCTACCTACTGGGCGACTCTGAGCAAGTCCCCTGTGTCTCTGTGACTTGGTTTCCTCAGCAACAAAATTGGGGAAATTGTATCGGCTTCCTATAGATTAAATATGCTCAGTGCTTAGAATGGAAGCGAGCACACAGTAAATACTTTTTTACATATTTATTAGAGAAAAAATAATTTCTAATGAATCGGTTACTCGAGCCTCCGTGTTTGATGACTCAGGCTCCACACTTCAAGGTTCCTTTTCATCTCTGTCCCGGAGTCCCGCACCTTTCTTTGGCCTGGGATCGCAGTCTTTCTGTCCGAGGTTGACTGACATACCCAGGGATCATCAGAGCTGATTCCTGATCACTATGTTTTCTCAGGCCTGCACTCGTATTTAAAACAACTACAGCATTGAAGACCAAGGAGGCTTCAGTTCCTGCGACTCAGACAACCTGGCCAATCTAAACCCACTCTTGAAATAATGAAAGGAGGTGGTAGTCTTTGCCACGTCCTAGGTTTGGAAATGACTGAATGTAGGTTTCTATTACCTTGTGTGCCTAAAGCACAAAGCCGTTGTAAATAATGAGGGCTCTGGACAAGTCTGAGTTAAAACTTACCAGTTCTTAAAAGGAGATGCATGAAATAATAAATAATAAATAATAAGTAAGGAAGGGGATGCTTCTCTGCCAACAATATCTAATAAAAACTTGCTGGTGGGGGCACCTGGGTGGCTCTGTAGATTAAAGCCTCTGCCCTCAGCTCAGGTCATTGATCCCAGGGTCCCGGGATCGAGCCCCGCATCGGGCTCTCTGCTCAGTGGGGATCCTGCTTCCCCCTCCCTCTCTCTGCCTGCCTCTCTGCCTACTTGTGATCTCTGTCTGTCAAATAAATAAATGAAATCTTAAAAAAAAAAACAAAACTTCCTGGTGATAACATCTTAGAAGGAAAGAAGGCAGAATGTGTGTGTGTGTGTGTGTGTGTGTGAGAGAGAGAGAGAGAGAGAGAGAGTCCAAAGGCCATTTCCAAAGAGGAGCTACAACAAGGTCTTGGGCAAAGTCTGCATCATGAATGAACATAAAGGCTTCTATTCCAGCAAGACTACTTCAAAGGCCAATACTTATTTGTGTAGAGAAGACATGGCAGCAACATGGAAACGCACCCAACCCCCAAAACTTAGCAGTAAGGTTGGCTTCTGCATCATGGATCAAACCGGTGGATACAAAGTTTTTTATAGAGACAACATTTTTCGACCGGCTAAACCTGATGGCTGTGCTAAGTTTTCGAGACTGAGGTGCCTTTTTATCTTACCAAGGGTACTAGACTGATGCAGGGATACATCACTCCTCAAGACATGCAAGATATTCTAGAGAGTCAGTGTAAGTAATTTGAAGCACTATTTTGCACCAAAGTAATCATGGATATTGTGGGGGCTGCGCCTGGCTCTCGGGGGTCTCTGCCTCCCTGTAGGTACGCCCTTGGGTAACTTCCCCCCTTGAGTGTGTAGAGAACCTAGTCACTTGTTTCTAATGACTAGAATGTGGCAAAGGTGGCAGGTTACCTCCTCCGCGATTAAGTTACCAAAGACTGTGACTTCCCTCTTGTTGACATTTTGGCTCCCACATCCTTTTCACTTGTTTGCTCTGAAGAAACATGCTGCCATGTGGGGAGCTGCCCCAGGGAGAAGCCCATATGGGAAGGAACGGGGCTTCCTCCGGCCGACAGCCAGCACAGGTGTAAGGCCCGCCGTGCAATAGCTTTCGGGGATAGAATCCTACCAATAACCCCAGGTGTGAGCTTGGAAGTGAACTCAGCCCCGCCTGAGGCTTCAGACGACTGCAGCCCCAGCCCACACGGTAACAGCAGCCTCCACGACAGCCAGGACGCCCGCTAAGGCAACCCACGTTCCTGACCCACAGAAACGTGCAGTAATAAATGTGATTGTGTGATGCAGCCACTGAGAACTAGTGCAGGCTTATGTGGACTGGGGCTTCAGCTCATGCACACACAAGGCTCGCGAACGGCATGCTTTAGGAGGGGCTCCGCACAGAGAATGCTGTGGAGATACATAGCATTAGAGCCCGGCCTAATCCACTTTACATCTCCACTTGGAATCTTTTTCATCTTCTTTGAGCTAGCTCTCTGACTGACCTCCTGGATCATCAGTTTCCTATTCTGTAAAGTGGGTATAAAAATCTTGGTACCATTGTTTCTCTGGGAGAGGTGAACCAGGGGTATCTGAAAGCACAGTATCTGGCATACAAGAGCTTTGGTTCTGGGCAAAGTGTTAGGACTCCTGGGTCTCTGTCTTTACTCCAGCTAGAAATAGAACCTTCCATCTCTTTTCTGTTACAGGAAGGAAGGAACAAAGTCACCTCAAACCAGCTTGCTTTCCCAAGGCCGTTCCCCTCTGGTGTTTGATTATATCATTAAGTACTAGGTGTTTAGTTTGGAAAGAAAACCAACCACAGAGTCAACACCTCTAGGTATAATGAAAACAGGACACACACACAGAGCATGGAATTAACCTTCTCATTCAGCTAAAGCCTGTGTTCCCCAAACCAAATAGATTCTTATTTGAAAAGAAGGTTCCTATTTGCAGGTTGTTTGCATATTATTAAATTTGCCACTATGTCCAGCCAGTCCCTCTGTGTGTCCCCATTGGCTACAGTAATGTCTACAGATTCAGAGACTTCCACTAAGCATGGCTGCTTATTAAAAATAATAAAGGGCTCCTGCCAACCGAGCACCAACTCTTTGCTGGGCATTCTGCGTGCCGATTTTGGTATTTTTGCAAACACACGTGGCTTAAATAGTGCCCTTGGCTACTGCTCCCTTCACATCTCCATTCATTCATGAAAAAATCCATCAGCATGTGCCCCAAACAGAGGCCAGCCTGGGAACAGGCCTAAGGATTTTTTTCCCAACATGGCACCCACGCAAAGAAGAAAGGTTCTAGTGTTGCAAGGGTCAACTGTGTGTCTGGCCCTGTCCTGGGAGCTTTCTGCAGGGGCTCTCAGGGAGGCTGTGAAGCATATGAGTGAAAGTCATTGGGTGAGGGCCAAACTGCCTGGGTTTTAATGCTTCCTCCACTATTTGCTTCCTAGAGAACCTCAGGCATTTTACTTGACCTCTCTGTGGCTCAGTTTCTTCAGCTGTGAGCTGGGGTGAATAGAGTACCATCTCAGAACATTGATTTAAAGATCAAATAAATCAGGGATGCCTGGGTGGCTCAGTTGGTTGGGCAGCTGCCTTCGACTCAGGTCATGATCCCGGCATCCTGGAATTGAGTCCCACATCGGGCTCCTTGCTCAGTAGGGAGCCTGCTTCTCCCTCTGCCTCTGCCTACCACTCTGTCTGCCCGTGCTCACTCTCTCTGATAAATAAATAAATAAAACCTTAAAAAAAAAAGATCAAATAAGTCAATAGATTTCAAATACTTATCTTACCAACGAATCAACAAATGTTATCAGTTTAACCTTTGATATACAGCCTGTGGGGTAGATGGGATTCCACAACCATTTTACTGATGAGAAAAGGGAAGTTGAGGGAAAGCCAAGTCCTTGCCCAAACTCACAGAGCCGGTAGGTGACAGAAGTGGAGCGCCCGCCCCCGCAGGACTGAGTGCCAAGCTGTGACTACTGGAACTACTGCCGTAGGAGGCCCTGCTGATTCTCTTGTAGATACTGGTGATGACAACAGTGACCACGAAGTGGCCATTTCCTGTGTGCCAGGTGCCATCCTAAGAGCTTCCCATGCATTGGTCCCGTTCACTCTCTATCCCATGTATATGCAGTAGGTGCAAATGTCGCAAGGTTACACACAGGGAAACCGAGGAGCAGAAACTTCAAGGAATGCACTCAAAGCCACATGTAGTAGAGACTCCTAACGCTCACCATGCCCTGTCCTGCTCTCCTTCCAGGCACATAGGAGGAGGAGGAAGAGGAGGAGTTCTCAGACCGTGAGGCAAGGCCCTTGGCTCATTCTTGCCCAAGCGCTATCGGCAGAAGTGACCCTACTCTTTTCTGAGTCAAAGCCTTCCACTGCGGAGACTCTCCAACGCTCTCTCCCCAGAGGTCCCAATCATAGCAGCATATTCGGTTACGGAGGGACCCGCAGCCCAGACAGCCTCACTGGCTCCAGTTTCCACCAGGGACAGCGAACCCTGTGGGTCCGGGGAGCTGTGCCTGTGTGGGATTTGGCTAACTTCCCCTACCCTGGCTGCCGTAGCGGCTGCATGGCGTTTCCAGGGTTCAAACCCTGGAAAAGGAGAACAGTGATAACTTTAAAACAGGGTGTGGGTGAGCATTAAGTTATATCAGATAAAATCTACATGGAAAGGCATAACACAGAGCTGAGCACATGGTAAACGCTAAGTAAAAGTTTACTGAATAAAAGAAGAGGATTCTTTTTCTGAAGGTCAAGATCAAAACCTTCTCAAGAAGACAGAGCGAGAGCAGACAGCATGTCGTGCTCACACCGCACCAAGCCTATTTCCAAGGGCCCCGCGCATATGGACCTACACGTTTCTTACAACAACCTGTGAGTAAAGCACCGTGAGTGTCCACAGTTTATAGATGGGAAAACCAAGGCATAGCACAATTAACGAACAAAACTGAAGTCATAAAGCTGTAAAGGGAAAATCTGGGTCTCAAACCAAAGCCGTGTGGCCCCAGAAACTATATTCTCGACCTTGGGTCAGGGAAGCGGATTTTTTTTTTTTTTTTAAAAGAAAACTCCATCAAGTAACTAGTTAGGTGTAAAGAAAATAATAATAATAATAATAATAATAATAAATAAGGATAATATTGGCACCATAAGAAAGAGCTTTCAATTTGTTTCAGAGAAGTTACTTCATCATGGTAAGTGACTATACATGTAAATATCCATACACAGAAGAAAGCACAACACGTATTGGAGATTGGTGACCCTTGAAGGCAACCCCAGACTTTTATGGGGCACATGGATGGCTCAACTGGTTCAGCATTTGACTCTTGATCTCACCTCAGGGCTTGATCTCAGCGCTATGAATTCAAGCCCTGCACTGGGCCCCATGCTGGTCCTGTCACGGAGCCTCCTTATACACACACACACACACACACACACACACACACACACGCTCTAAAAGTACCCAAACACAAAGTTGGGATGTACTAATGTTCAAAGGAAACTTCCAGATACATCTCCATTAAGTCATAGGGACAAATCCATTGCTTCCCCCACTGCAGACTATTTATGTCAAGGGATCCCTGGGGCCTTAGAAAGGCAGAGCATGGCAGGAATAAAGCCAGAGTGGCAGGCAGGCTTCCAGACCCTTTCACACATCCTTGCCGTTAACCATGACATCAATCTAGGAATGGGCAAACCAGAGAAAGGAAAGGAGGAACTTTCACAAAGTAGCAGCTCTCAAGGCAAAGGAAACCACAGAGAGTGAGAGGGACATTTCTCCTGGCCACCGCAGAATTCAGACCGCCTGACCGTAAATGTTTCTCCTGGCTCAGCCCACCTCCGGGCTTTCTCTGCCTTTCCAGCCTCCGTATCCTCTGCCTCAGGCCCCAGCCCTGAGCTGATCTGAGACAGTTAAGAAGCACATACCGAGTTCCATCACGCGCTGGCACTGGATGTCATCCTTCCCACACTAAAAGGCCCCACCACCAATTCTGGGCTTGCGTGCACCCTCTACATTTCCTTTCCCGACAATCAGACCACATAAGAGTGGGGCATTCCTGCATCCCGTGGACCACGTTTTCATCTTGTGCCCCCGTGATGCAGGCTCCGTCCCTGGGAAGTAAAACCAGAGAGGTGTTCTGGCTTCATTATGAAAAGCTTTGCCTTCGGGGACCCTGGCGTGGTTCAGTTGGTCAGGCGCCTGACTCTTGAATTCGCCTCAGGTCACGATCTCCGTGTCGTGAGATTGAGACCCGCCTTGAGCCTGCTGAAAATTCTCTCTCTGGGGGCGCCTGGGTGGCTCAGTCGGGGAAGCGTCTGCCTTTGGCTCAGGTGATGATCCCCTGCTCATCAGGGAGCCTGCTTCTCCCTCTCCCTCTGTCTGCCACTCCCCGCTCTCTCTCTGGGTCACATAAATAAATAAAATCTTTAAAAAAAATTCTCTTCCTCCCTCTCCCACAGCCCCATTTCCCCTAAGGGGGGGGGCGGGGAAAAGCTTTGCCTTTGGGATCTGTCTTAAAGCGTTCAAAGCTCAGCTCTTCCCCTGATATTGGATAAGTTACTGCTCTAAACGTCTTTCATTGTCTGTAAAAAAGGGTTGACGCAGATGATGATGGCAACTCCAGAGATGACGGTGATGCTGTCACCTCCCCCCTCGGGCGGCAGGGGAGGGGAGCGGCCGGGGTAAAGGGACTGGCTCGGAGCCCGGCCCTGTAGAGGCTGCAGTTGGTTTAGGTGTCGCCTCCGCTCTTGCTAGTTTTCTGTCCCGCACGTCTACCCGGGCTACCTCCAGCTCCAGAAACTCTGTCCTGAGACCCTGCAGGTTGGGCTCTTCGTCATCAGAAGCCCCCGTCCAGCCTGCACGGGGCCAGCTGGAGCGGGCACGCGTCGTTTGTAGAGACGAGCGCTGCAGCAGGCCCGCCGCGGCCCCGTCCGCCTCCCACAGATCGCTCTGCCGTTCACCGCACACCCGCTCCCCGTGAGTTCCCGCCCTGACAGCCAGCGCTCGCAGTGGCAAGCTGGCAAACGATCAGCCACCACCACGGAGACGGGAGAGCCTCCCTCTGTCCCGTGAGGACATTTCCGTAGCGTAACTACTCCCACCGTGGCTGATTTCAGACTATCGGTGTGAGGCTAACTAGCTCGCAAAATTCCTAACAACTGAACACCCAAACCCCATGAGCCATCACAAGCAGCGCCTGTACGCTGTAGGCACTTTTGTCCGTCTCTTAGAAAGGCTGCATCTTCACTGCCTGGATCTGCCTCGCCGGGACCCGAGGAGGACAGGAAGTGTCTGGGCACTGAAGCCGCTGCTCACCGCCCAGCCTAGGAGCCCTTAACCGAGGACGGATGGGTGTAGAGGTATAAATCCTCAAAATCCCTCACCAACGAGTGTGACGCGTGATATCTCCAGTGTCCCTGGGAATTCGTTTGAAGTATCTGTGTGGCTCTCCGCTTGAGACCGTGACTTCACTCACCTTCCTCCCTCCCTAGTCCTATTTCCCCACTTCCTGGTCGTGTTTCCTGAGGACCTTTCGAATATGTCACTTTCACACAACTCCTGGTGCCAGAGTCTGCTTCTAGGAACCAAACTACAGACAGTACTGAAGAGCTTACACTCTAAAGCTCTGAGTTCAGATCATGACTCTGATACAAGCTGTGTGACTTTGGGACAGTTACTTAAACTTCCTGAGTCTACCTTTCCTCATCTATCAATGGGCCCAGGAAATCCCTCCTGACAGAATTGTTTGTTGGGAGAATGAAAAGATAAATCCCCTAAGGGGCTTAGTGCAGTCAGCTCACGACGCATCATCCACCTATGCTGCTGTTACTAAAGAGAACATCTGAACTGGCCTCCAGGTCAGAGAGTCACTTGGAATCGTGGACGGCTGAGCCCTCCCACCAAGTAGGGCTGTGTGATGCCCTGAGCCATACCTAAGCTTGCACTGATGTTGGCAATCAATGTTTAGGCTCCTCGGCTCTCCTTCCCTGGATCAGGCCACCCTCCATCTTTCTCCACTGCAGAGGGAATGGGGCTCCTGGAAGGGCTCCGGTCCCCTTGACCAGCTCTGGGACCTAGAAACCCCAGCAGGCCTTGCTTCTGACTCCCCCCAAACCTGAACAGCCAGACAAGGCTCAATGGAAGGCAGCAAGCAATTAGGATACCCAGAAGGGATGCAGCCAGCCCCTTTGTTCATGATCCAATCAACATCTTTGCCCCACTGTCTCCAACTTCTCGTGCCTGAAAATAGCAAATGTCTGCCCAAGAAAGGTGAAGTGAGCACCCATAAAGTCGAGAGGCAGAATGGACTAGAAACATCCCTTCCCAAAAGCTACCAGGTAACTTCTACGCAGACTGTTGGACATACATATCACATCAGGGTCAATGGCACCAATTATAGACATCTTTTTTAAGTAAAGAATCTTAAACTTGGAAAAGCTCTATATGTAAGGATAGTTTACCCTGTTTAGCCTGTTACTTTGTATATAATTGATACATAATACATTTTAATTAATTAATGAGTTAAGGTATTATTTTATCATTGTAAAAATGTGGAAAGCCTATGGTGAGTGCTGTAAACCTGGTGATTCACAGACCTGTACCCCTGGGGAAAAAAATACATTATATGTTTATAAAAAATTTTAAAAAAAAAGTGGAAAGCACCTTGCTCTCAATAGTTAAACACAAAACAATTAATGTTATGATACTGACTTGATTAAAAAATGGCTATTAAGGGGACCATGGGCAGCTCCGTTGGTTAAGTGTCTGACTCTTGGCCTCAGCTCAGGTCATGATCTGAGGGTCATGAAGATGGATCCCCCCCATGTCGGGCTAGTGCTCAGCATGGAGTCTGCTTGAGATTCTCTCTCTCCCTCTCCATCTGCCCTCCCCCCCTTCTTGTGCACATGTGTGCACAAGCTCTCTCTCTCAAATAAAGAAATAAATTTTTTTTAAATGGCCATTAAAAATTATGTTTGTAAAAAATTATAAAAAATGTGAAAAGGTTTATGAAGCAAAATGAAACAGATTTTAAACTCACAACTGAATTTTTTTTTAATATACAAAGAAAAAACACTGACAGTGTACGAGGGCTCCTTTTCTGTCCCATCTTCACCAACACTCATTGTTTCCTGTGGCTTTTATTTTAGCCATTCTGACAGGTGTGAGGTGATATGTACAGAATTGTGGAGTCACTATACTGTATGCTAGAGCTGATGTAACGCTGTGTGTTAATGGTACTGGAAATAAAATTTTTAAAAGTTTTAAAAAAGAAAACAACATCATAAACGCTGAAAAAAAAAAAGTGCCACAACAGGGAAATACGTAACTAAAATATGGTCTATCTAAGCAAAGGAATAATATATAGCCACCGAGAACTGACTGTATAAAAAGTATGAAATGGTAATTGTCTATGAGATGACAATATAGCTTAAAGCGTCCTTATTGCTCATGTATATAAATTACACCTACAACTTCTTAGCAGAATATCAAATGCATGTTTTGCAAAGAGCCCAACTATGTAGAACTAAACCAACTTAAAAATGTAGGCATAAAAGAAAAAAACTCTAAATTGTTAAAAATAATCCTATTGGGGCTGCAGTCCTCAAGTGGCTTACTTTCTTTTCTTCCTTTATGTTCTACATTTTCTCTAATTACGGAGAATTACTTTTATAATAAACAGTGTTTTTGATTGATTGAGTTAACAATAGCAAAATGTATACACAAACGCACAGGCACACAGATGAAGTAAGGCATGGAAAGCAATGGAGAACGTTACTATTCAGACACTTCTCTTTGAATGGCTTCCAAATTCCTTTCCTAATAAGGCTAAATCCCAGCCATGATCTAAGGCAGGTAACAGCCCAGCCTAACCAGAGAACGGACTCCGGTGATAACTTCTCAAGCCACGGTAATACTTTCGCTGTCTCTTCAGCTCTGGCAGCCTGAGCTGGGCACAGCAGCTGGGCAAGGAGGCGTGCAATTCAAGAGCGAGAGAATTCAGAACTCGACGCTCGCTGACAATCCTGACAATTCAGTCTTCCTTGCCTGTGCAGTCACTCCGTGCATTTGTGGGTTTGCCAAAGCTCACCTTGGAAATCAGATTTCCTCTCCGTTATGTTTGATAGCATTCTGTAAGTTCAAGTCCATTGTTTCCAATATGAATTTTGCTTTTTAGTGGCCATATGTTCAGGTAAGTATGTTCTTGCTGAGGCACTAGAAAAAACCAGCTCGGTGGAGGCCCATTGATTCACCACCTGGCACATGTCTTTCCATGAACAATTCGCCGTTGAAAGCATGAAGGAAAAGCTAGGGCATCATGGATCAAGTCAGCACCCACGGCCTCCAGCAACCCCTATCACAAGAAAAAGGTAGCATCCCTCCGGAGTAATATCCATTCATCTATATTCCGGGTGGCATCATGAGACATTAATGTCAACAACCTCTAGTGTTCTTTTGGATGTTACCACTTTCCAGACAGCTTCCTCAATTGGAGGGTTCAGCCTGGCATCTGCAAAGACACAGGTATGTCCCTTTATTCTTCCTTCTTCCCTGATACAGAGGGCATGATGCCTTTTTAATACCTCACTTCCTAAAACACGAGGATACAGTATATAAAATCTGCCATCTGGCTCTTTCTTTTTCTGATGAAGCCATTTACATTTTCTTAGTATAATTAGTATCGCATAGTAACTTGTCAATATTCTGCCACGGCACCTGATAGCAGTTTAAGTGTACCTGCAACTTTGATGATTTATTTGGTGCAGCATGCTTTCAAGCGCTGGTGAGGGATAATTACCAGGGAGATTATTACATGGTGTTGGGTTAATTAAATATGATAAAGCCATTTGCCTGTGACATGATGGGTCTGTTTCAATCTAAACGGTATAAAGTGGTCAGACTCGTCAAAGGCAACATGGTGACCCCACAGAAGATCAGACCTAACCAAAATAGAATCCTGCTAATGATGTTTCTGAATCCGATGTTCCATCTCGATTTCACTGGCTGTCTTTTTAATCAGAGAGATGTCATTACAATGATCGCTCTTGAACACTTGTGCCCAGCCCTCATGAGAAAGCGGGGACCTTCAAGCTACCTTGAAATGTTGGCAAAATACAAAATATTAAAAGTGTAAAAGGGAGTCTGCTGAACTGAATTGCTTCTGATCTTCTGTGTTAGACTGCATCAGCGCCGGTCTTAATTGAGGACAGCCTGCTGGGCAAGGGAGGTAAGAAACAAGAGGAGGTAAGAGACTGCTGGACCATCTCCTTCCTCTAGTAGAGATATCACTGGGCTGTAAAAAGAGCTGAGCACTAGGCTGAAGGTGTGATAGACACAACTCTGCAGACAGTGTTTTCTATTTTAATTTTAGAGCAGGAAGAACAGACATTAGTACTCTACCATATTTTTGAAGACAAAAGGTACTGTGTACTCTGAACATGAATGGCTGGATGCTGCCATGCTATGATAATAACGTGGCAATAAGATGGAAATTATCTCCATTGCTGAACTTCCATTTCCTTGGCACAGTGCACAGATACCACTGTTGCAAAGTCTACAGTGGCCGAAATGATCAATTCAGTCGAATACGCATTAAGTCCATTTCCCCAAATATCAATAAAACTAATGGCTAGAATGACTGACCAGGTGAGAGGCATCACGTGCAATCAGTAGGTATCTACCGAGGCCTCCCGGGTGCCGGTCACTGTAGGAAACAAAATAAACAAACCCCTTATGAAACTGTTCCAGTCAATAGTAAGAGACTACCTTGCAGCTTGATTGAGAAAATAAGACATACGGTGCCTGATTGTGTAGCAAAGAGAAGCACTTGCAACAGCCACAAGGAAAATCCATCTAGTTATTTGGTATTTAGACAATGTCCACGGGAAAGCCCTTCCTCCCGACAGCTTCCCTCATCTCCCTCCTGCTCCAGCCGCCGCAACCCATCTCCCACCCACTGCTGTGACGGAGCTGACCTCCTGGACGTCCCCCTTTCTCCTCACTCCCTTCCTCTTCAGACTCTTGCAATCGTCACTCTGGGTTCACTTCTTTCGGTTCTTCTAAGTGAGGAGTGCCCCACCCTGGGAACCTTTGCTAAAACACGAACCCTGCGGGACAGCCTCTCCCTCTCCCCTTCTCCCCCAGTCCCTGATCACCAACAGAAACACCAGCAATTAGCGGCTGGAAATTCAGTGTCCAGAGGAGGAAGGGCTCAGGCAGAGACTCTGGACGGTCCACATGGGTTTCAGGGCAGGGCCGGAGACCGGAGCCGAGCCCTGAAGGAGAAGCAGTGAATGAAGAGGCAGAACCCACGGCCCGGTGGGGAGAAAGAGGGTGAGCGACAGCACTGGGCAGGGAAAGCCAAGGCCCAGGCACGAGGAGATGCCAGTGTGGTTGGCACAAGAATTTTAGTTTGACAGCAAAGCAAGGTGAGAGTAGAAAGACATGGGCTTGCAAGAATTCAAAAACATTTGTTTTTAACTTATTCAGTGGGTACATTGCTGCAACAATGTGTGTGAATCTCCAAAACACACTGAGAGAAGAAAGCCTTAAATAAAAGTCCATGCTTCGTGATTCCACTCATACCAAGTTGTAGAACAGACAAAATGATTCCATGGGAGAAGACAGAGCAGCGGATGCTTTTGGGGTGACAAGGGGTCATATTTGGCTGGAAGAGACTTCAGGGACCTTTCTAGGGTCCTGGGAATATGCTATATCTTGACAAGCCTTTGCATTTCATATAGGTATGCGTTCGTTAAAACTTGGAGAACACATATTTCAGATTTATGCATTTCACTGTGTAAATTTTACATCAAAAGAGAAAAAAAAACTATACACAAATGTTGCGCTCTAGTTAATACTATGCATACTGAAGTGTTTAGGGCTAAATTATGCCCGTTATCTGCAATTCATTTCGGAATGCATTGAGTAGAACACATAGAATGGATTAATAGATATATAGAGGAATGGATAGAGGCAGTAAGAGGAAGAAAAGCAAGTGGTAAAATGCCAGTGGTAGAACCTAGGTTGTGACTATTCGTGGGAAGAACTTAACTCATCTCTAGGCTTGAAGATTTCATTAATAAAATGTTGCTTTTTAAAAAAGATTTTATTTATTTGAGAGAGAGAGAGAGAGAGAGAGAGAGAGAGAGTAAACACAAGCAGGGGCAGGGGGCAGAAGGAGAGAGACAAGCAGACATCCGGCTAAGCAGGGAGCCTGTTGTGGGGCTAGATCCCAGGGCCCTGAGATTATGACCTAAGCCAAAGGCAGACACTTAACTGAGTTACCCAGGTGCCCCTAAAATGTCGCTTTTTAAAAAAAAAAAAAATTGTATGTTGGGCACAGCTGAGTCTTGAGGTTAATGTAAATATTACATCTTACTATCAAAAAACATCTTGCATTTTGCATTGAGGAATGCTGAGAAAAAGAAATTTTTCAGAGGTTTAGTCAGATTTCTCTTTAAAGATTTTAGTTATTTATTTTACAGAGAGACACAGCGAGAGAGGGATCACAGCAGAGGGAGAGGGAAAGGAGAAGCAGGAGGAGCAGGAAGCCTGATGCGGGGCTCCATCTCAGGACCCTGGGATCACGACCTGAGCCAAAGGCAGATGCTTAACAACTGAGCCACCCAGGTGCCCTGAGTAAGTCAGGCTTATTGGAATGTACTGGACAATGATATCTAGTTAAGACAACACTGATGGCTACTGCTATTATTGGCGCATATCAGCCAGTCTCTTGTGTCAAGCATCAGGAAACGACTTTTAAGAATCATCCCATTTAATTCTACACCAACCTCCACAAGAGATATTAATATCCCCACTTTTCCGATGATGAAACCAAGCCTCAGTAGAGTAAGTGACTTGCCCGGAGCTAATCAGGAAGAAGGCTGTAGAGCCGAGGTTCAAACCTAAGCTTACACAGACACATACTGGGGACACAGAGGGCAACTGGCAGGACCCGGCTTAGAACTCTGGTCTCTATGATCCAGAATCCAGGGAAGGTCTTCGATCTTCGTTGCAACAGCCTGCAGTCATCCCTGGCAGGACACTGTATGCTTGGTCTCAGATGGGATCTCAATTCCTTCCAGAGTTGAGGAGACAATCACTCCTTGATCTGAACTTGGTGTTATACACATCAGCTTTGGGTTTATGGGCTTTGCAAATTATTCTCAGCACATTTTGACCTGAATTCTACAAATTTTCCTTGACTTAAAAAGAGGTTACACTAGACATCCTACACAGCATAGACATTTTAGCAGAAGCCTAAGGAAACCACCTGCCTGTGTTTTAAGCGTGACTTTAATGGCGGTCTTTCAGACAGTGAAGTAGGGAGGTGAGGAAAATATTTGAGGGCAGGCAGCCCTTGGGGACACCTCATTTCTTAAATTTAGTAGAAGAAACAGCACTGTAGGATACAGAGCCACCATGCGTTCTGCAGGAAGCTTGCTCCTGCATCCCGATTTTCTGTAACTGTAGGAAGCTGGTTTTATGACAATAATATGTGAGAATCTGTCCTCTTTTATAAGGAGGGTAATTCCACCTAATTATCGAGTCATTATAAAGAGCAACTCATGTCTGGGAACTCACAGGGCCCGATGGCGAGTAGACATTCAGTGAAAGTGGATTTCCTTCCATGTCGCTCGTCCAGTCCACAGGAAGAAATGACACTCAGAGAGTCAGACCACGAAAAACTCCTCAGAGGTGTGTTTAACACCAGAATTGGCAACTATACCTCCCTTAGAATGCCTTTCCAAAGAGAATCTCATAGCATAAAAAATTACATGCTTATCAAGGTAATTTTTTCCTTTTTATGCCGCCTGGTTTTCTCCTAATAAATACTATTCCCACTATAGATTCCCCGGTGATGCTGGTATCAGGCAGTGCCAGCACTGGGAAGGAGCAACGGGGTGATCGGCAGGGAGTGGTGGTAGAGCCTATGATTTTGAGAGTTAAAATAGAAGGAGTAAGGACTCCATCCCCAGGCCCACTTTCACTGCTGGGCACTCAATAGAAACCCTGTTGAACTGAGCTAAAGATGACGAGGGCTTCACAAGATGCATAATGGTAGTATCTTTACAAGGAAAGCTTGATAGTTCTGGAGGGGTTTATGGTGTCAGTAATTAGGATCTCAACTTGAGGTATTTAGCTGACAGAATTCTGAAATTCACTGCAGATCAAAGGACCCAAATACTACTCTCTTCAGAAAGTGAGAAGAAAAACGACATTCAATTTGGCTTGATACATCCACGAACTACATGGAGGAGAGGGGAATCCATGAAGAAATGACTTAGTTGAGAATTAATGAAGGGACTAGTTCAATCTCACAGGATAAAGGGATACAAATCTGTAACCAAAATTAACTCCAAAATGATCTGTGTCTTTCATTCATTATCCAACCCACATTTATTGAGCACCTGCTACATTCCAGGTCCCATGCTATGACCTCAAAGACATCCATGAAATAAGTGGATACAGACCATAACTTATAGTATTTAACCCTGTAAAGGGGGACAAATTGGATTTCAAAATTCACCTCTCTACTCTCACATCTGCTTCCGCTGTACCCACAGATTTGCAGGCCCGTTTCCAGATTTGATAAGAGCGTCACCTTCCACTTTTCTTCCAAGTCTCATCTTGGAGGGTGGGGAAGGAAAGGAAAGGAGCCTATATGGATAGAATCCAAACGTCTTCTAGCAGGTCAGAGGGAGAGGAGGGCCTCATGGCAAACATTTGTTTGTTTTAAAATATGCATAATACAAACAAATGTTAACTACGACCCACTCCAGCTGGTATGCGTCTCACTGCTTTTTATGAGTGATCTCACCTCATCCTCACCAGAGGTGGAAAGTAGGTGTTCTTCGCATTGTTACCATTATTGTTGCTATTGCCGTTACAATAGTTATCCCTCATTTGTGAAGGAGGAAGTAGGCAGCACAGGATTGCAGCTTTTGCATTGTCATGGGCCTCAGAATTAGGGCATCTAGAAATTGAACTTGGCTGTCAACGACTTGGTTTCCAGTTCCATGGTCTTGCCACTCTACCCCTTTCATTTTAAAACCTCAGAGCATGTTTATTTATCTATGAAATGGATGGCCAACCATTCAAGTGTTCTTAGTTTTTCAGTAAATATTTATTAAATTCCAAACACACATAGATCCTGGGTATTTCCAAGATAGATATTGTCTTTTGACTTAAATTGTTGGTCCAGTAGCTTGGACGGCTGGGTGTTATCTTTCCATTCTTTCGTTCACCCCGCAAAGAGCTGCTGAAGGTTCACTATGCCTTCGTAGGTCTCAGGCTGGAACAGAAATCAAAATGGGTCGAGAGACTAAAGGCATGAGGCAGGGATTCTAGAGGAGGAGACGGCAGATAAACAACTTTTAAACACTCCCCAGGTCAGAATGTGGTATGATCTGTGAAGAAGCAAAGCATGGGAGGGGGTCATGTCATAGAGTGACTGGGAGAGAAGGGGTGCTGGCTTAGACAAGATGACCGCTAGACAAAGGGGACATTCCTGCAAATACGACTTAAGAGAAGGAATGAGCCATGCGGAGACGGAGGAGATGGAGGGGGTGCGTTCCAAGTGGTGAGAAGAGCACATGCAAAGGCCCTGAGGTGGACTGGAGCCTGGTGAGCCCCTGCCCGGGGCAGCTGGAATCCCATCTTCCTGTGTTTAAATGAAATCTACAAATGCGGAGGTGCTGGTTGTTCTCACACAGTTGCATCGGGAACGTCCTGCTTTCTGCGTGCTATCTGAGGGCAGCAGTTCACGTCCCCTGACGGAGCACGGAGGCAATTACTTTTCCTTAACAAGTCAGTAAAACTGCTTTCATCGCTCCACAAGGATGGCTAGATAAGAAAGGGAGCCCCGACCCAAACCACCCAGAGCACTGCCAAGAGTGAGAGCCTACTGACCGGAAAGACATTTATAAACAGATGCAGAGAGAGAGAATGGAGTCCCCTCCCTCTTCCTCCAACGGGGAACAGGTCTTTGCTTTAACCCCTCAGGGGTTTCCAGGGAATCTCTCCCACAAGTCCAGCCAGCCCCACTGTTGGGGCAGAGGACTTTAATCTGGCCGGCGGACATGGACAAATGACCCAGCCAGGAGCACGACCCTTGCTGAAAGCCCAAGGCAGAAGGAGCCACGGATAGAAGCTGAGAGTTTGGCTTCTAATTAGTGAAAAGTTACAGTTGGTTTGAATCATTAGAATTATTGACTTAGGAGTTTATTAAATAACATCCTCTCGCATATATATTCTATTAATACTCTGGGGTAGTTTCAGTTAGCTTCAGTGCTTGAGAACTGTGTGCATTAAGAGATAATATTTTAGAAAAGTCGTGGGTAAATTTTGTGCCAAAAAGTACAAGCTTGAGTAATTCCCTTTATATGAAATGTAGATAACAATTTAGAGGTAATCAATTCTAATGGCACAGAGCTCAGAAATCCCGAGAATGTGAGTATCTTTAGAGCAGAAAGAGAAGTTTGGTGATCGTTGCTTTCAATCCCCTCATTCGGTGTGGAGAGAAAACAGAGGGACGTGGGTGAAGGCCAAGGTGCAGGTCGCTGGGGGACAGAAGGGAGCATGTCCCTTCCTGCGTGTTCTTTTGTCCCGTTGCTTCCCTTCCCAGTGCTGACTTGTTTCACTTTGCAACTTCCCTTAACATACTCTGTAAAAAATTCACCGAGCCTGTCAAGGGCTTAAATTGCCGTTTCTCTTTGTCTTTTAGCTTTTATGCCCTTAATTCATAGCTCACCTCACCTGTGAGAACTCAGTGTCAACAGAGGCATTTTTCCTGTAATGTAAAATTATTATATTTTGATATTTTCCTACCAGGATTTATTTTATCTATCTATCTATCTATCTATCAGATAACCCGGGGGCGGGGGAACTTCAGGCATCACTACAAATTTCACGGCTTTGAAGGATTCTCATTTTTCCCCCTCAAAAATATGTCACATTCTGCTCCTGATAATGCAGCATGAAGATATGCTAACTTGAACAAATGGAAGTTCTTGAGACATGAAATGAGTGAAGAATAAAATATTTTTTGAAAGTTTGTGTGGCTTTTAATCATGTCTAAATCACAATCACTAACTCCGAGTTTGCTGTTACCTTCTCACAGGCTTACCCAGCATATGTAATTCCATTACAATGCAACACCATGTGGTGAAAGCTATGAACCCAGATAATATATCAAGGAGAAGTCTCCTGGGTGGAAATAAGGTGACACCATGATAAAAATACATTTTTTCCACTTAGTCTATATTGTATAAATGCATTAAAAAATGGTGAATCTTACACTGGATTACTTGACAGCATACCAAATGATTGTGATGTGACCATTTTCTAAACCCAATGTCCCTTCCCACCTCACAGAAGATAAGAATTCAACTCTCCCCCTTTTGAGAATTGGCTGGGCAGAGGACCAGAGCTAATTGCCAACTGCCAATCCCCCTATATCTAAATTTGTGTTACTGCCAGAGCTGTCCTGCCCTCCTTCCCTTCACCCACTTACCAATGATGAGCTGTGCACTTACATCTAACACAAATGCTCCTATGCTTAGAACAGCCCTGAAATAGGTGCCCTGGCCAGGATTTTTCTTCCAGAAAAACCCCATGCTTGGGAGGATTGTGTAATAAAAGGGTTTTTCATAAGATAGGATTAGAGCAGACTACTCTTCGCAAATTTGTAACCACATAATCAATGCAAATGTTAATAATTGTAATTGGGTTTTTTAGGATTTTATTTATTTATTTGACAGACAGAGATCACAAGTAGGCAGAGAGGCAGGCGGAGAGAGAGAGGAGGAGGCAGGCTCCCCACTGAGCAGACAGCCTGATGTGGGGCTCCATCCCAGGACTCTGGGATCATGACCTGAGCCGAAGGCAGAGGCTTTAACCCACTGAGCCATCCAGGCGCTCCTGTAATTGATTTTTTTTAACCGGCATGTTTGAAAAGACAAGATAGATTTTTTTTTCATGAAAAATTCTTAATTAAAAGAAAAGTACAATAAATATAGGGCTTCACCTTTAAAAAAGTGAGTGAGCTTGATGGAAGACTTATAAGGAATGGCGGAGACTTCAGAATTATGGAAACAGAGGCACAATGCAGTAAGATGAAGGAAATCACCCAATAAGCACTTCTAAGGGGGTGGGTTTGGCCAAGGAACGTGAGGTGGATTGCACATAGACCGTTCTGGACTCCTCTGAGTCTCAGAGCCTTCAGTCGTGTTAGTATGCCTTCATTCAGCTGCTGCGTCTTGGTAGTGCAAGCAATCATTCTCAGAAATACTGCATGTAGACTAAAATAATTCTTATGCTACTGATATTCCCATATTGAATCAATTGCCTATGAGCTCATCTGCCTTATAAAAAACATTCAGTGCAGTGGATCAGATTTTATTTAGATAAAGACCCTAATACATGGTCCCTGCAGTGATAACTCATGATCGTCCTTGAAATGGGTATAATATTTCATTGTCTTAGTTTGGATTCTCCCAAAAGCAGAACCTGAGACAAGGACTTTGGCACAGGAAATATATTTGGGAATTTGTCTCAAGAAGCACAAGTGAGGAAGTAGGAAAATGAGCAGAAAAAGGAGATACATAAAGCTTCTACAGGGGTGCCTGGGTGGCTCAGTCGGTTAAGCATCTGTCTTTGGCTTAGTTCATGATCCCAAGGTCCTGGGATAGAGCCCCACATTGGGCTCTCTGCTCCCCGAGGAGGAGCCTGTTTCTCCCTCTCCCCCTCTCTCTCATTTCGTCAAATAAATAAAATCTTTTTAAAAATAAATAAATAAAATAAAGCTTCTACCATGATCAGGTTCATGCGGTGGGCACCTGGGGCCCAAGCCCAAAGGGGACCCTTTGCAAAACTCTGTAGCATATGACTCGGAATTCTGTCATAGGAGGATGGGGAAGCAGGGACATTTGTCACAGACTCCCATCTGTTGAGAGCGACGACAGAGAGTTAACTTTCCGTTTCCAGGACTCACCTGCTTGCTGCTTAGCAAGCTCCCAGCGCTGAGAAGGCCCTTAGACGGAGAAGGGAGACAGGGACATCTGAGGCGCTACAAACTGTCTACCTCGTGTAGGGGAACTTAAGTGGGGTGATGGGATACAAGGAAGAGAAGCACAGGGACGGCTGCACACATTAAGGACAGACCAGCAGGGTTTTCACAGGCTTATTCGAGGGTACGGAGAACTGAAAAGAACTGAGCTGTCCCAGCTTGAGTTACTGTCACACCCTAGGCTACCAGGCCCAAGTTTCAATGATCAGTTATGCTTATTGGATGAATCATGACAACCTTTTGATAAAACAGAATTATCCCAATGCCTGTGACACTCATGGTCCATTTACAAGAAAGTGTACAAGTCTACACTCGCTGTTGCTGAAAGAGCCCCATGCAGTCCTTTAAGCACAGGTGGCCATGTTCTAGACCACATGACCCCTCCTCTGGACGCTGCTGAGTGGCTCACAGTGGCCACATAACCTAAGAGCAGCGCTTTTGTAGGCTGCCCCAATAGTATAAAGGCTCTACCCAATCAGAGTCTCCCCAGGAACTTAGGCAAAAGTGAAAAGATTGCTCTCCTGAAAGGAAACACAGAGCAAAGCAAACAGAACATTATCAACCATCGTCTCAGTGAAGGTGATAACATTAAAACCCAGTCACAGCTCTAGCTGGGAACGTAACTCTCCCTCAACGAACTTCCTACCTTTGGGAGGCCTGGATGTCCAATTATTCCCAATTTCCCGGAGAGTCTCATCTCCCCTATATCTCAGATCCCCACTACTTCAATATAATCTGAGGATGGCCCTTTTCTTCTTGCAGTTCAAAGGTCTAGGTTCCCATGTGCCAGGACAATATTTTACCAACTCCCTGGTTCCGTCCAGTTCTTTTCTCATTTGGTACAAGGAAAATGTCCCTTGGGGTCTGTGCACTCAGTCCTGGGGTCTCTGCACCCATCAGACCATTGTTTTGGTTATGGGTCCAGTCTTTCTTACCACTTGCCAGGCTGGAGGGTCTTCGACAAAGAAGTGCATCATCTCCAATCAGCCCAAAAGACGGAGCCATTACCAAGGCATTCACACACCTGCCTGAGAGATTTCCAGTTCCAGAATGGATTGATAGTGTCATTTTAAGAAGCTAAGGCATTACCAAAGCTTGCATTTCCAGGCTACAATAGTCAACTTGCTTCCACCTGATCAATTACCTAGAAATTTAGTTTTAAACCAAAAGCTAAGTTTTTCTGGAAGCCCTCCGGGCAATGCAACTATCTCTTGCAATTAAATGTTGACATAATTCTTTCAGATCTACAGACTTGCTTTTGCTTCAAGGCTTCCTTCCAGGCATGTGAAAGCTGCCCAGTCCTCAAGTAAACATTCTTTGAAAACCTCTGAGCAAACGGCAAAGGTCTTTGGGTTTGGGGGTTTGGGGGAGAACTTCAAATATCAAGAAAACTGTTCAGATACAAATGAAGGTAGTTGTGTTTATTTATTCACGTGTCAGTAAATTGTCTGCCGCAAGCCAACCTTGAGCAAAAATACAGGAGCACTGAGAGGAGTAAAACGTGGTCCCTATCTTAGAGGACACTGAGTAGGTAGGGCAATAGACTAGAAAGTAGATGAACTACAATAGAACGTGAAAATCCTCTGACCTTGGTATGAACTAAGAACTGTATGAGAATCAAGGACGGAACGACTGAGTCCCAGAGAGTTGTCAAAGCTCAGGAGAAAGGAGGGGAGGGGCAATGTTCCATGGATGCTGATGGATGAGTGGGACGAGTTAGGGAAAGAAGGAAGAATTAAGGGTTGGTCCTTCAGAGAAGATCATGTGCCAAGAAATGTCATAGGTGGGGCTATAGGAGTTAGAGAAGACCCAAACCTCTGCCCTCATAAACCAAATCAGATCGAGTGTGTGGAAAGCACATTAACAGCGGCCAGGAGATGGTCACACATTGGTGAGAGTTTTGACTATCATTCTAAACATCAGATAATTTTCAGTTCTAATAGGAGCTCACAAGAGCAGGACCTTTTGGCATCGCTGCCCTCAGGTACTCCTCGTACCAAGATGGTCCTCTTGAGGGGAAGAGAATGGTAACATGAGCTACTACTCTAACATTCCCTGCCTGACACTGTGCCGAGCACATAGTAAGCACGGTCTCATTTACTGTCCCCCACATTTCTAAAATCCCCATTTGTAGAAGGGGAAACTGAAGCTGGAAGGGGGTAAGCACTTGGGGCAAGGAATCGCTGTACTATCTACACCACCCAGCCATCTTGGCTGCCAGGCAAGTTAAAGGAGCTAGCGCAAGGGAAGGACCTAACACAGTGCCTGGTTTGTGGTGGGGGATCAACAAGTGGTGGCTATCATTAGTATTATTACTAGAGCAGTCCAAATCCATGCTACTGGTCCCCATCAGAAGGATATCAGTTTCCACTTGCCCTTCTTGGGAGCATGGGCTCTCTTTCCTCTTTCCACCATTTGGGGGGGTGGGGAAGAAGGGGGCTGTATCTAATTGGGAACTAGTACTTCTACACCTGAGCAATAAGTTCTTGGGCAAACTACCCTAGCAACAAAGGAAAGTACACAACCTTCACAAGCTGCCGCATCAAAAAACTTTCCTCAAAAGAACTTAAATCTAGAACATTTTAAACCAGATTTGTGGACATTATTAAACTTGAAACACCACTAGCTTCCCGGCCTCCAAGCCTTTCGTCAAGTGGCTTTCCCTCCAAAGAACACTTTGAGATTTTTCGTCTGCCTAAGGCAGGAGCAACCCAACTTGTAAAGCCTTTGCAGCGTCTCTCTGAGCCTCATCTGTGAAGTCTTCCCAGCCCCTCTCTGAGCTCTGACTGCAATTGTAATGACTCCCCATATTTTCCTCATTGTCCTCATGTCACCGCCATGACTCCTACAACGATTCTGGCATGCAGGAGGCTCAACAAGGCATTTCATCAGAACCAGTGCCGGAACACCCAACAAGGCCCTAGAATGCCCACCCCACCTAAAGGTCAACCTTGCCGCAATGGATTCCCAGTGAGTTTGGGTTTGGGTTTGGTTTGCGTCTGCCCCTACACCTTGAAGTCAAAGATTTTTTTTTTTTTTCATATGAATCACCAATAAATGTCAGGTGAATGAATGAATGAACAATGGACTGAATAAACAAACGGAAGGTGTACAGAATGAGAGAATAGTAATAAGAAAATAGACGGAAAGAAGGTAGAATCGAAGTTTTAAAAGATTTCAGAGAATTGGAGACCCCATCAGAAATCACCAACCTGAGAAAATACGGTTACAAGAAAAACTATTATTTGAACAAGATTACTTCCTTAGCGACTTCAAATTAATCCTTCTGCGCACTCCCTTCTCTAATCTTCCCAAACACAGCTTGCTTAAGCGGTTTTCTTTGTTATTCCCTGGTCTTCTCTCAATACAATCGCTGCCCTCTAACTAGAGGGTCAGAAAGAAGGCTTGTAAAGGCTCTTCCCCTGAGCCGTCATTTGGGGCTGAATGCGGAAGGCCACATCCCATATGGGCCTTGTGGGTAAGCCTCGAGCGTCAGAAAAAGGGAGAAAGACGCAGGAAGGCTGCAGCCAATGACAGGCTTTTTTTCTCTAGTCCAGATAGGGCCAACTGGATGTGAAACAAGGAGAACGCTACACCCATGTCATCAGGTCTGTCCATGCCAGTCTGTCCGTGCCAGTATACGTGCAGGCCTGTGTATGTATCTGCACACATCGCCCTGTGCATACACACACACAGGCCACTTCGAACAAATTTGTCTTTTGTGATTATAGTAATAAGGACTTGGAAAAGTGCTGCATTGGTTTGAGTTTCTCCTTAAAATACATGGTTGCCCTCACAAAACATAATTTCAGTTACAGAAACCCGATAATGAACCCAAAATACCCTCCCCTGCACTCTTGGCTCATGAAGGACCCACTGACTGTGACGAGCGCTGGTTGAGGTTTGGGGCTTTTTGTATTATTAATAAAAGGATGCAAATAAAATGAGTTGGCTTTTAGAGATCATTATCGAGAGTCTAGACAGCAAAGGTCCAGGGAAGCTGTTTTGCATTTTGCTGTATCACGGTCGTGAGAAAGCACAGAGCTACTTAGAAACCTAAATAAATTAATAAATAAAGCAAGTGATAACAATATCGATCCAGCAACCTGAATAGAGGACAGCCTACTACCTCCCTTTGTGGAAAAGCCTCGTCTCGGCCTGACAATGCCTAGCATCAGTGAGAGTAAAATGTATGTCTCAAGGCAATTCTCAAGAGCCCCAACAATACCATAAGAAACTCACCTCTTTTCCAGAAAGCAGGAAGGCTAGAAAGGCCAGTTCGAGAACTGGCTTCTTTAATATGGCAACAGAGATTAATTCCAAAGAATACTTTTCCTTGGTGATCTTCATCTGGTCATTCATTCAACAATCACTTGTTCGTTACTCAGCCATGATTATCAATAAGAGACCAAGTATATTTGGGAACAAAAGGCAAGAAGCAGCACAGAATGTTACAATTTATGTTCAGGACCTTGGGGCAGAAATAGACGCAAAGCATTTTTGCAGAATGCTAACCGAGAATCAAAGAAGGCATTAAAATGACTGTAACCTACATTCAGTGTTGAGGGGTGTCACAATTCCTGTTCCTGTTCCTGTGCAATGCACTACAGAGGACAACAGGCAGACCTGCCGTCTCGAGCCGCCTTCTCATTAGCTTTCAAGCCACCAGACCTTAACCACTAGGATGCGGTGAAGAGTCATAGAACACTTAGGCTTAAGGGGATCTAAGAGGTCATCTCATTCAGTAATTCACATTTCCTCGTTAACAGTATCATAAAAGAAATATTTCACAGAATTTCAACACATGAAAAGGACGAAAGAGGAGTGTTCCTGGTTGAAGGTCTGGTCTCCATCAGAGCCCCTGTTCTCTTGATACTTGGACAGCTTCTGAGGTGGACCCCCCAAATCGAGGTCTCTATGGAGTATGGCTTAATGACCACTAATCAAAGGCAAGCCCCTTTATCAGATGGCAAAACTGAGATCACAGAGAACTGGTCTTGCCCAAGGTGACAACGCTAAGTTAGGGATATATTTGGCATTCGACTCAAAGTCTATTTCAACCATAATATAGTGCACCATCATTTGGTGAGGACGAACATTTTTGGAGAGAGATAAGGACTGTTTTGGATGCCTTGAGTTCAAGGTGATTGTGAAACACCCATGCACTGGTGTCTAAGAAGAAGTTAATTGCACAGGTTAATTGCACCTTAGCATGGGAATAGCACAATTTCTTAAACTCAGGTGTTGTCATCACAGAGTAGATAAATGATGTCCAGAGAGAGGGCAGAAAGCCCCTAATTAGGGGGTAGAAAGAAGAGCCAGATAAGAGATGTTCGGAGAGGTTAAAGAAAGACAAGGACAACAAAATATCTGAATATTTTTTTTATATGGAGTGATATGAACTATGTCAAAATAAAATATCTCTGAGGAGACTGAACTTGAGCTGCCAACTATCTGTTTCTTCTGCCAGTCTCTTCCGTCAACACTCAGCCCCTTCTGATTTTTGCCTTCTCACAAAACCTGCTCCCCCGGCCCCATGAGGAGGAAACCGTGATCTACAGAAGCCAGAATAAACTGTTCCCAAGAGTTCATTGTCAAACAATCAGGAATTTTGTGAACCAATTGTTAGGAACATAGATGTTATTAAAAATAAAACATATGCATTATGGTTGAATAAGTTCTCTTAAAAGCTAAGACAAAAAATAATCAAAATTTATAATTTCCTAATTATTTTACTGTATTTTGCTATAATCTATGCTCTTAAGGTTACTTATGTCTGTTCTATCTATATGGAAAAAATACTATATAATGGGGTGCCACTACACATCTCTTCTCAACTCTGGATTCAGCGATGCCAGGTTGGTCCTTTGGAATCAGCTATGGTAGGAGTATGTAGCATGGGAACAGGCACATGATACAGATTGGGGCTGAGACACCTCTGGAGAGAGCTCACCAAAACCCAGTACTCTGACTCGCCCGGTTCTGGCCCTTTGGAAGGCCTAGCTGAACTTGCCGTGTGGGTCCTCCTGGGAATTCTGTTTTTCTTAAACTTACTTGAGTAGACATTTGCTACTTTCGAATGCATTGTTAATGCCCGAGAATTGGACATCTTCAAAAGACATTTTCGCATCGGATCTTTTAGGGTCAGGGCTTGCCTCCGTGTAGAGTTGCATCAACCAATCAAGAAATGTGCGAGTGTCCACAGAAGACTCTGGGCTAAGTCATTGAGAAAGGGAAGGATTGCAAGGGGTTTGGTGGGTAAGGGAGGGCTGGAAGGAAGAGGGTCCTGCAGAAGGCAGCACACCAAAACAGGAACAGAGAAAGATTTCTTTTTTTTCACGTCTCTTTCTATCTAGGATCTTTGAGCAGAAGCTGACAGTCCTGAGAAACCCACAATTAACCCCATTACATTTCTACTTATTATTCTAGTCATTGTTCGCTCACCTCAGGCCATCCTATTTACATAATGAGAAGAGATTCGGTGGGGAGGAGGGGCATGTATCAATTGTCATGTGTCTGCCTTGCTAGTTTATACTGTAAATAACACACTTGTTTCCCATGCTGCTGCTTTGGGGGACATTCTGTTAATTTCAGTCCTCATCTTGTTTTTGCCCAAGTTGGCAGCAGAATGTTTAGAGGAATATTCGGATGGTTAGACATGGTCGTTATCTGGTGGTGCTTTAGCCGGTAGGTTTCTAGAAGACAGATACAACCACTAAGTATGCCAGCTGAGATCAGTGCTAGCCCACACAGGCCAGCTTTCTGGGCCTTTAGACTGGAGCACGGTTTCCCACACCCACTCATGGCTGGATTCACCTTTCTCATCCACTTGTGCACCCTCGTGCTGATAAACATAAAGGGCTATAACCAGGGACAGCCATATGATGTGCAAGGCTGGGTACAAAATGAAAATGGGGGGGGGTCTCTTGTACAAAACACAAGCAAAACATTTCCCCCTCTTTTCTACAGTCTCTCTGAACCTGCATGCTCCCGTAGGCACCAGACATCCACGCGGTGAGTATTAACCCTCCCAGGTATTCGGAGCTCTGCCCTTTGATTCTGCAAGGGAGGCACATACACCTGACTCGATCATCTGCCCCAGAGCTCACTGTGGCAGTGAGCGTGGTACCAGGGCTACAGATCGGCACTTAGACACCTCGGGGAGCAGGGAGCCGGGGACACATCTGAGGGAGATGAGGAGGCAGTGAGAGGTGGGGCTGCAGGCGGGACAGGGCTCCAAGCCCCGGGTCCTGCTCCATTGTCCCACTGGATTTCATTTACAAAACACAGAGACAAAGAAAATAACCTATTAAGAATTTTGAGATGGTGATGACAAAGCATTAACCCCAAACGTGAGGCCCCCTTCAGAGCATGGGGCGTTCTGCAATTGTACATGCTGTATACCCGTAAAGCTGTTCTTCACAGTGAACTTCTTGTATCTGTCATGGTGACACTGGTTGGTATACACCTGGGTTCGTGGTAAACGGCACATGCTGAAGGTCACATACAACCGAGCAGTGAACAGAAAAGATGGTCGGGAAGAGGGAAAGTGAGGAAAAGGCCAGTTGAGTTGGCTGATCGCAAGTCACCCATAACTGTGTCTCATTCCATCACTGCTACAGTTTGAACCTTATGCATCTAAATGAGGAATATCTGAAGACACTTGCTTTAAATGACCAATTCTGGGATTAAAAGTACTCAACAAGTATCTGCCAAAAGAATGCACTCAACCATAACAGAAAAGTGGAAATCGGAGTCTTTGCCTGTGCTTTTGGGAAAAGGAAGCAGCTTAAGCCAGTCTCACACAATGATCAATGTTAAAAAGCTTCAGGTGGACTTCGAGAACTTCTTCTTACTATTCTGTCCAACCCTGATCTGCTGGAAACATTCTTACAGATATTTTTCTCCTTTTATTATTTAAAAAAAAAAAAAAAAACCAACAACCAGAAGTGCCATTGTGTAAGGTCTTCCTTTCCTATAGGACTTTCTTAAGACAACTGCAACCAGAACCGAAGTCAGCTTCCAGACAGTCCTTGGAACCTTCTTTAGTCCCGTGGTAGGTCAGCGGGCTAGGAAACACTCAGCCTAAAGGGGAGGAGCTTGGGGAGAAGAATCTCGTCCATGGCTCCTCGAGGGAATAACCCACAGGCTCCCCAGAAAGGAGTGGGCAGTAAACCACAAGATCAAGACAGAGCCTGGGTGAGACAAACCCTCGGGTCCAGCTCTTTATGGTTAACAGATTAAAGACCAGACATCCTTCCTGAATGTTCAGGAAACTTCTGCTCATTTAGATCAGCACCTGGCTTGTATCCTTATTCAGCAACAAAGATATTCTTATTTCTGACCACACGCACTCCCTCCCACCCCACCCCCACCCCACAACCATCTGCTTCCTGGTTTCTGTTTACCACTGCCCCCTAGAGCAGCGCTGCCTCCGGAGGTAGACTCTGCTGGCCCGGTGCCACCCTCTGTCCTCCAGGAATCACACAAGGGTGTTTAGAAAGAGAGTTCCCTTTCTGTGGAACTCCACCATGGACTGTTAACAGTAAAAGGGTTTTGAGGATCCCTAATCTGATCTTTGAGCCAAACCAAGGGAATCTCCTTGGAATGCCCAAAGAGTTACCTGCTAGCCTTCATTCCGTATTTCTAGGGATAGAGAGCCTTACTTGAGCACACATTCCTTCTTTCAATCAGTCATTAGAAGATATACCACTGAGTACCTTTGATGGGTATAGCTGTATGTTAAGTGATGGGGAAAAGGAAGGAAGGAAGGAAGGAAGGAAGGAAGGAGGGGAGGAGAGAGGGAGGGAGAAGGGGGAAGGAGGAATGAAAGGAAGAGACAGAAAGAGGGAGGGAGGAGGGAAGAAAAAATGATCTTGTAAAGTGGACCATGGAAATAGCTAGAGATATTAAGTTTAAGGAGGCTCAGTCATAGAGGCATCTATGTCAACAATCGCCTCACCCTGGGCTCTAGTCCTAGCTCGTCCACTTGGTACATGACTTGAAGCAAGCTACAGACTCGTGCGGAGTTTCTTCATCTGTAACAGAGGCCGCATACCAGCTCCCACCTCAGACCTTGTTTGGAGGAATGAATGAGTTACCAACATAACGCTGTCAGCCGAGACGCAGCGGTCACCATCACCACCACCACCGTGGCCCTGCAGATGCACTGGCGGACTCATTCCCACATCCACTTTGCCCCCCTCAGCCTGCCCTCTACCAGTGACCAGAGTAATACAACCATGTCCACCTCGACTTCAACCCTCCTTCGGCTTCCCATTTTCTCTTAACTGGAAACAGAGGTCCTGATGTGGCCTCCAAAGACTTGTGTGATCTGTTCCCCACCCACCTCTCCAGCCCCATTTATATCAGGCTCCCCTGAGAACTCCAACCCAGACGCTCTGGCCTCCTCCTATTCCTTCGCATTATAGCAACTTGGCACAGGCTATTGCCTTTGTCAGGGCATTTCCCTGGCCCTTAAACTCCTTCTGACCCTTCAGGGCTCCGCTCAAGTGTCACCTCTTTCTCCAGGTCCCCTGATTGGCCAGCTGTCCCTCCCACAGGCTGTCACAGCCCCTGTCTTTCTCCTTTACCCTGATCATGGTGCCAGTTCTGCATTCACTTGCATGATGATAGCATTCTTTAATCATCCAGCTCACTGCCAACACCTACAGGCTCAAAGCACCACGAGGGCTTAGATTTTGTCTTCCTTGCTCTACCCTGGGTTCCTAATACCTTTTACAGTGCTTGGCACAGGCTCGGTACTCCATAAATATTTATCATATCATTTTTACTTGACACAGAGAGACAAAGAAGACAGGGAATATCATCACCATTTCATAAACGAGGAAATTGAGTCTTTGAAAACTCAACTGACTTGAGCAACGTTGGATGATGGCAGAATTAGAGCAGACCCCTGGGTTTCATGAGACTGAGATCTGTGTGTCTGCCCCACCCTTGCTACCACACTTGCTCTGCCCCTGCCGTGACTGCTCTTGGTCCTGCTTCCCGGAAGGAGTGAGAACAAGGGGACGCCTTCCTCCACATTCTAAACCTGGACACATCTGAAGTGAGTTTTCCTGCTCCATCTGTCGCTTTTCAGCCTCATTTCTACAAATGAAGTTGGACTCTGCCTCTAAACAATTCCTCATACAGGGGATTTCCAGGTTTCCTAATTTAAGCCTCTTGGAATGTAATGTAAACTTGAACTTATTTAAGCAAACATTAAGCAAACAGAGAACGTATTGGTGCATGTAACCAAGAAGTCCTCAGGGTCAACTTTAGGTACAACTGTATCCAAGAACCTGAATATTCGTCTTTTTCTTTCTCTCTCCATTTCTTGCCTCCGTTGGCTCTTTATCCATCTCATCATATCCATGTGAAGGAAAGTTGGACCCTATACTTCCAGGCTCACCTAAGCTTTGGAACTAATTATTTCTGTGGAATGAAAACAGCCAGCTCTCTGCAACATTCAAATTACCTCCCCAAAGAACTCTCAGGTGCCATATGTGTGTCATAAATGTGTCTCTAGGCCAATCACCTAGCCCAGACAATTAAAGATCTAATTGGCCAACTCGGTGAAGGTATCTGTTGGGATGACAAAAGCGCATATGTGAAAGTTCAAGGAGAATTACTTGAATGAGTCAATGGCAGGAAGGAGAAGAAGCCGGGCAAACAGAAGTAGTCGCTGAACTCTAGTACACACATCTCCCGCAATCTTGGCCCTGTACATAGGATCGTCTACTACAACTAGACTTGTAGAAATGCCCTAATTCTCTAGATAGATTCTGATCTGCAGTAAGCATGGTGGGACTAACATGTATGCCTTATTTTCATACAACATACAGTTATAAACGGAGTTTAGAGAGAGCAGTAGAGAATGTAGCCTCTCTCTCTGTAGATGAATCACCTGGCTGACGCATATTGAGGTCACAGCCGGAGAAGAAGGAGGAGGAGGAGGAGGAAAAGGAGGAGGAGCAGGGGGAAAAAAAAAACAAAACAGATCTCTGTCACATGGAATCAAAGTTCAACTCAGAGATGAATTTCCTCTCTGCTAGTGGCACTGCCAAGAGATTCCTCAAAGCCCATTTTGACCGTCAAATTGCGCACACAGTTAGGGACACAGGTGATCATCTTGTCCTGGAAGTCAGAATAGAAGCCAATACCAAGCAAAACACACTCCGCTTAGTGAATTAACTGCCATGTGCAATTGATGGGAACATGAATTCGGTAGCAGTAATGAGACCAATTTCCTGTGGGGTTTATGGATCCAAACTCTTTTCTTAGTAGCTGTACGTCACGCCAGGGAGAAGCATCAAGGGCCTTAGCAGAAGCCCCAGCTATGACACTGAAAGCCAGTGAATCATATATTATAGATGAGCTGCTCTGTCAGATGGGGGCCACGGGAACACAGAGAACAGAGAAAAACGTTCTGGACCCACAAAGGACATACAGATGGATTTTTCTGCATTTTCCAAAAAAAAAAAAAGGGGGGGAGGGGTGGGGAGGGAACGTCAGGTGGAACTATTTCTTCACCTTGAGCCCAAACTTGTTCAGGTTTAATCAACTGTCTAAAGCCATGCTTTAGTTTTTAAAAAATAAAAGTTGCCTGGCATCAACACAGGGCTTGCCGTTGTTAATCATAGCCTTTTGCTGCTTGTGGAGGAAAAACACAGTGGAAAAGACAGTTACAGTTTTGTCTTTGGAATACTAATGCCACGCTATTCCTAAGTCGTGAGAGTTGGCATAAGTCACATATGCATCGTAGAGACTTTTTTTTTTAAAAAACATCTCTGGGGACACTAATTTGTAAATGATTTCAAAGCCTCTGAGGTTTCGATTTAAACTAATTTGGGTCTAGCTAGCATCAGACAGAAGTTCTCAAATGCTACGCCTCAGAATTACCTGAAGGACTTGTTAAATAGTAGCGCATAATTCCAGAGTTCCCAGTTCAGGGGGTTTGGGAGAGGGCCCAAGAATCTGCGTTTCTAACAAGTTCCCAGGGGATGCTGATGCTGCTGGTCTGAGACCCAGTTTGTGCCCCATAATAAAAGAACTCTCTGGTCAGGGCAGTTGTCCATGGCACAACAAATTTCATTCTGATTAAACAGTTCCACTGGAAATAAACTCCTTGCATGATGGGAGCCTATTTTCTACTGTTTTGGGTCCATCCTGTTCTTTCAAAAAATGCCTGGCATAGGGAAGAACTAAGCCAATTCAACAACATGTACCAAGGATCCACTGTGCAAACCAATTTTCACTCTCAGGGATAGATAAATGCAGGAGAAAAGGCTGTTCTAATGACATAACTCGTCCCTAATAATTATTTTAATAATGCAGGGAAACTGTTTTAAGCAGTCACCAAAAATAAAGGCTCTATCATACAAGACCAAAACCCCAAAACAATTCAGAGCAGCTCTGATCCTTGTGCTACTCTTGCAACTTCTATGCCAGTTGGACAATTTCTCAAAGTAAAAATTTTTACAAAAGCAGGTTTGGAATTTTTTCTGGATCTTAGGAAAATGACATTCTACACACACACACACACACAGCTTATTTAAGATGGAGATTTTTAAGTGGAAAAAATTTCTTCTAACATGTTTCTTGGCATTTTAAAGTTTTTTTTTTTTTTTTTAAAGATTTTGTTTATTTATTTGACAGAGAGAGAGAGAGAGAGCAAGAGAGGTAATACAAGCAGGGAGAGTGGGAGAGGGAGAAGCAGGCTTCCTGTTGAGCAGGGAGCCCGATGCTGGGCTCAATCCCAGGACCCTGGGATCATGACCTGAGCCAAAGGCAGATGCTTGGAATGAGCCACCCAGGCGCCCCTCTCTTGGCATTTTCTTTTAAAGATTTTATTTATTTATTTGACAGACAGAGATCACAAGCAGGTACAGAGGCAGGCAGAGAGAGAGGAGGGGAAGGAGGCTTCCTGCTGAGCAGAGAGCCCAATGCGGGGCTCGATCCCAGGACCCCGAGATCATGACCTGAGCGGAAGGCAGAGGCTTAATCCACTGAGCCACCCAGGTGCCCCTCTTGGCATTTTAAATAAAGTATTTTTTTGATGGGGTAATTTCATGCATAAATGAAATTAACAATTAGTTATAAAAGAAAAAAAACCCTATTTCTTCTAAAGCAATAATACTGTTCTTTTATTTTTTTTAAAAAAGATTTTATTTATTTATTTGACAGAGAGAGATCACAAGTAGATGGAGAAGCAGGCAGAGAGAGAGAGAGAGGGAAGCAGGCTACCTGCTGAGCAGAAAGCCCGATGCGGGACTTGATCCCAGGACCCTGAGATCATGACCTGAGCCGAAGGCAGCGGCTTAACCCACTGAGCCACCCAGGCGCCCAATACTGTTCTTTTAAATGGAAAAAATATCTTAGATTAACTTCTTGGTTTTCAATGGCTGGCCTGAAAAGAATCCTGAATTCTTTTCTCTACCAGTCACAGGGACACTCTCTACTTTAGTGATACAAGTAACTCCATATCTGCCTAGGCTTTGAAAAAAAAATGCCAAAATACTATCCTATTTGAGAATAATTTAGAGAGTCTTTAAAATAAAAATATATTTTTGTCAGGTTAGGTTAGCAATTATGTTTAAAAGCAGTAGTGGCTAATGCTACTTTAATTAAACTTGTAAATGGATACATTTTCATAGTGTTATCAAATATTCCAATAGTTTTTGGAAAACAGTTGGCAATTTGTATGCATTAAGCCACAAAAGTATTTGAACTTGGGAACTTAGCAGTCTTATTTCTAGAATATTATCTCTGGAAGTAAAATAACTGAAGACCAAATTTAATCCTTGCAGCCTCAGACTGGAGGGGAATAAAAGAGAAAGCTAAATATTTAGAAATATGGAAATGGACCCATAAATTATGCTTATTAATTCAATGATATATTACTATGAAAAGTCAGGTCTATGAAGAGGTACAAAAACATGGAAAAATATTTATACCTGAGAAAAAGAAGATTAAAAATTGTATGCATCCTATGACGATGGCCATGCAAAGAAATTCTAAGACTGAAGAAGAGAAATGTACAAAAAGAGGATTATTTCAAGGTGGCAGGAACTGGAGAGTCTTGGCTCCTTTCTTCTTTTCTAGACTTTCTATAATGTCTTTATTACTGACTTTATGGCACTTTATTAAGAGAGAAAAACCATGTTAAAAAAAATCCAGATCAGCCCTGAGTTATCCATTATATCTTTATTTAATAATGTGTTAAAGGGGGAAATGCTATGAAGCTTGAAACTCTTGAAACCCAAACCCCATGAACCAAAGCTGTTACATTTAGAAGGGCATCCTCCCCACAGGTGACCGCTGCATCTGATCAAACCACACCTTTTTGTGTCACAGACCTCTGAAAAGTGTGGTAGGTTAATTGGAGGACTATAAAGTTGGAGGACCCAAGTTCGAGTCTGAGCTCTGGCTTTTTGCTGTTTTGCCATTGGCCTGCATTTCTGCCACAAATAGAGTCTCTCAAGATTCACTGGTCTTGGCCCAGGGAAACAATGACTGTGGACGCCGTCCAGGAGCCATACTGGTGTTTTTAGGTCCTGGGAGAGGCAGCCTCACATGGCAGTCATAAGCTTTGGGATTAGACTGACACAGGTGGGCGTCCCTGCCAAGCTGCCATTTTATAGGCTCTGCACGATGTACAAATGATCACAATTATCTGGGCCTCCATTTCCTATCTTAATGCAAAGATATACTAATTATATTCTTAGTATACTAAGGATATACTATGTCCATGAAATAGGTGGTGGGGCTTCCATGAGAAAATGCATACGGAGCAGTCACTGTAGGGCCTGGCACATGGTAAGTGCTCACAAAAATCACAGGTATGACTGTTTACCCAGGACTCATGAGCAGGGGGAGTCTCTGTTTTGACTATGTTATGGTGAAGTTAAAGCTTGAAGGGTAGGGGACAAGGAGGTTGAAGGAAGACAAGGAGGTTGAGGGTTGATATCCTGAAGCAGCTGGAGACCCATGTCCGAAAAGAGACAGGCACAAGGCGTACATAGAGCAACTGGACTGATTACATTCACAAAATACCCTCCCGCATCTCAAGGCTCACTAGGAACCAGAGGACGCTAGCCACGATTCAAGCAACTGCTACACGCAGATAATGCACATTTCAGTTCATTCAACCCACCAAAAAATGACCATGAGAGGGAGAAAATCAGAGCCCCAGATAGGCACCATTTTTTAGGGTTTAACTATAATTTCTCACGAAACCATCATCCTCCTGCTTTACCTTCCAGGATTGTTCCAATGGCTTCTGAAGATGCAGCTGGAGATCCTTGAAAGAGACTGGGAGAGGGCCCCCTCCTAACTCTGCCAGCGGAGCCAGAGGGCAGATGGGCTGGAGCCGTTAATGGGCGTGAGCTAAACTCAACATTTCCTCAGCAGAAGACTTCTCCTTTCTCCCCCGTTAGAAATAGCTGGAAAAAGCTTTGTGCTTCAAACCTGGGATCCCTTATCTATCATGTTCACTGTCTTCTCCAAAGTCTAGAACAGGATCTGGCATGTAACAGGTGCCTGAAACATGCTGGATGAAACAAGCCACCAATCACTATAACCATTTGGAATTTTTCTATAAAAATTTTTATGCCGTCTAAACAGCTTGGTATTTTTCTAAGTATGTCATGTTTACAGAACCAACAAATATTTTTATTTTGAAAAAGAAATATATATGGTATGATTCTTTTATGTACAAGATGCAGAGAAGAAATCTGGAAAGCAATATGAAGATAACATTAAAGGTGCAGATAGAAGCAGTGCTGGCATCCTGTCCACAGTCACACCTGTTATGTTTACCAAGGAAAAGCACGCTGAGTCTGTGGCTTGCATTTTAAGTTGGGAAATCGAATAAAAGATTTAAAGATGTGTCCATTCTTTGGATGAAAAACCTTCATTTTTTAAAAGGATCATATTTATTTATTTTAGAGAGAAAGACAGAGACAGTAGGAGCAGGAGGGGCAGGGGGACAGCCAGAGAATCTCAAGCAGACTTCATGCTGACCATGAAGCCCAAGGTGGGGCTCGGTCCCAGGACCCTGACATCATGATCTGAGCCAAACCAGGATTTGGATACTTAAATGACTGGGCCACCCAGGTGCCCCTAGATGAGACACTTTTTAGTGTCCTTGCTAGAGCATTCCAAATAATGCCTTCAAAATATGTATTAGCACTAGTTGACAACTATTAAAACATTCACTTGTTCACAAACAGTTTGCCCGAAAGAAGAAGCCAACAAGTAAGAATTCAGTATTAAGTTTCAGATTTTTAAAAATCATCCTTAAAGAGAGACAATGCCAAAAAAGAAAAAGAAAAACAGTATAGGTAATGGGTACATGGAACTTACTACACTATGTGGTTTACAGTGCTCAGGTTTCAATCGCTTCTTGGCCTTTTGGCTAAGATCAAGTGTACAGTGCTCAGGTTTCAATATTTCCACAATAAAAAAAAATTGTAGGGGCACCTGGGTGGCTCAGTGAGTTAAGTCTCTGTATTCGGCTCAGGTCATGGTCTCAGGGTTCTGGGATCGAGCCCCACATCGGGCTCTCTGCTCAGCGGGGAGCCTGCTTCTCCCCTTTCTATGCCTGCCTCTCTGCCTATTTGTGATCTTTCTCTCAAATAAATAAATAAAATCTTTAAAAAAAAAAAAGAAAGGTGAATCTTTATAATTTAAAAAAAATTATAATGGTTGCTGATTATCTTACATAATTTTTTTCTCAATGTGCAATTAGTAATTTTATGCACTTAAAAATTATATTATGTTCCTTGTATTTTATTTCAGTATGTGCTGGAATTAAACCAATCAATTTATTTTTAATGGACTCATGGAGGAATTTTCGCTATATTCTCAAGACTCATGGGTTGCTAGCAGTTTTACTCTGTGCATGATGGATAGTTTCTATTTTAAAATATGGCATTTGTTGTGATATAATTTAAATTACTTTTCTGCTGGAAGTACGTATTCTTCTAAGTTACAGTTATGCAAAGGGAAAATACACATCATATTCCCACTTTATCTTCTTTTATAGTCCTTGTTGCTGTTACTTTCACTCAGGTACAATTACCCTAGTGAAAATAGGATTTTGCATTTATAGGAAGAATTTTGTTTGGATAATTCATTTCGGTTCTTAGTTAATTATGGAAGAAAAATGGAAGCCATCCTATAAATAAACAAGTGTAGAGGCTAAAAACTAGCAGAACTCACATATAAAGGTAAGTGGTATATATTATCAATAATTCATAATTCTCCCAAGCCCACTTAACAATACAAGTTGCTGTATCATAATTATGTTAAGGAAAATATTTTAGATCTTTTCATTTACTATATAGATTATGTATGCTCATTATGGAAAATTTGGGAACTTAGACAAAAGTAAAAAAATAAATTAAGATCACCCTGGGATCACTATACCGGTTGTAACCACCATTATTATTTTCCTTTATTTCCTTCAAATTCACTTTTTTGCTCAGATAGGATGCAAATATCAATAGCCCATTATTATATTTTACAAAATTGGCATAATCTATGCTCTGTATGATGTTTTATAACCTCATTTATTTATTGGAAAATATGTAGTAAATGATTTCCCCATTTTTAACCATCCCTCTTAATGGCTGCAGACTTTCTCACCCGGTGCTATATCTACATCTTTATTTAATCTATCCCATATTGTTAGAAATTTACAGCATTTCTATTTTTCCTATTAGAAATGATGCTTCAGAAGTCAATGATGCTGTATAAAATTTTTCACATATCTATTTCCCTTTGATGAATGATTTTATTTATTTTTTTATTAAGATTTTATTTATTTATAGATTTGTGAGAGAGAGAGCACAAGCAGGCAGAGTAGGAGGCAGAGACAGACAGAAAAGCAGGCTCCCCAATGAGCAAGGATCCTGATGTGGGGCTCCATCCCAAGACCCTGGGATCATGACCTGAGCTGAAGGCAGCGGCTTAACCAACTAGCCACCCAGGCATCCCTGGTAAATCATTTAAAATCCAATTTCCAGATCAACACCTATGAATATATTCAGGTATTTTGAAATATAATGATAAAAATTACTCAAAATTATTGTCAGGACTCCCTTAAACAATTCTAGATATCCATATTCTTACAAACTATGTTTTAGCTTCTTAAAAACATAGCTGACGATTTGAAAAGTAAAAATGGCATCCCTTGTATTTTCATTTGTTTCTCATAGTTTATTGAATTATTAGGGAGATCGAACATGTCTACTTATGCCATTGCCATCTTTCATTCTTTTTAAAAGTCATTTAAAAAATCACCATCAGCTGCCTTATCTGAAATGTACCATGTCACAGGCATAGAGATAAGGAGCGAGGATAGGAAATTAGTAAGACATGGACCCCATCTTTAAGGATTTTACAGTCTAGTAGGAAAGGAGACGTGTGAATGACTAATTCCAATCTATTATTGAAAGTGCTCTATGGAAGTGGGTATAACATGCTACGAAACTACAGATAAGGAAGCAGAAAATGCTCCAGGGGAGAATATGTAGTGAAGGAGATGCAGAACTTAAACTTTCAGCTGGGCTCTGACCGATGAGTAAGAATTCACCAGGCAGGTGGGAGAGAAAAAAAGAGAGTGTCCCAGCAGAGACCGGTGGAGGAGAAAATCAACATATTATGAAGAATATTATGAAGCCAGCCAAGGGTTTGAGCTATATCAGTGGGAAATAGGGATTCATTGATGTGATTTTTGAGGAGCGAATGGACATGATAACTTTGGGTGTTAGAAAGTAAAAGAAAAGGAAGATCCAGAGTCACCTTGGGAATGGGAGAGAGAATCAAGTCAAGGACAACCAACCACAAGATACTTTCAGCTTGAGCTATTCAATACAGAGTGATACATTTACTTTAAAATATATATGCATGAAGAAGAGGTGACCCTTGTGAATAATCATTCTTTTTTAAAAAAAATTCTAAAACACAGTGGATGTGATAGAAAGCATTATTTTTCCCAAATCACTTGCTTTAGCCCGTGGGTAGTAATGATCACGCACCAGCTGCTGTCTGTGCTCTAAGAAGTATTCTGTGTTTCTGCATACCAGTCTGGGAACTTTCAATATCTACCAGCAAAAGATGTGCCCCAGGGATCCCGCTTTTCCGGAAGAATAGACACACCTGGAACACACCTGAATAAAACCTACAGTTTGGAGCCCATGCCAGCTGAGCCCAGCCTAGATTAGCAACCTGTCAGCTGACCTCCAGTTTGTAAGACACTGAATTTTAGCATGGTTTGTTACGTAGCATTATGATGGCAACAGCTAACTGATACACTGGCATATTCTGCTCCTTTAATTTCTAGATACAGCCCATCTCTGTTTAAAGACGGTCTAAAGCCGTGTCTGGGGTGACTCAGTCAGTTAAGGAACTGACTCTTGATCGAGCCCTGAGTTGGGCTCCACGCTCAATGGGGAGCCTGCTTGAGATTCTCTCTCTCTCTCCCTCTGCTCCTACCCCCACTTGCATTCTCTCTCTCTCTCTCTTTCTCTCTCAAATAAATAAATAAATATTTAAAAAATAAAAATAAATAAAGACATGTTTAAAGAATGTGGATTGAGCCAACGGCCTGTGCATTATCTGGAAAATGGGATAATACAATTGGCAGTCTGTAATAATTAAATGCAGCCCAGTCCTCCCAATTCAGAGTGTTATTGCATCAACTGGAAGTCTCTGATAAATTCCCATCCAGAATGAAAGTTAAACATAAGAAATCAATTAATTATTGATCCTGCTGGGCTGACATGCATTACAATAAAATACTAAATGGACGGACATGAGCTCAGTTCCCTGATGTAAATGAGAATTTTGGCATCTCCGTTGTCTCCTCCTGATAATGTTATATGTAAGCAGCAATCTATTGCGTGGCATGGAGGCTTTTAAATCAGGTAATAGGCCTCCTCATTCTGTTCATTAAGATAAAGAAAGGTTTGCAAGGGAAATGGTCTATTAGGTTGTAATTTGCTTTTACATGCAAATTAAGGGATAATTAGTTTTGAATATCTGAAGATACAGAATCTGTGTGTTTGACATATTTTTCATATGTAGCAAATACCAAAAAGTTCAAGTATTTTTCTAGAGAAATGAAAGGTTCTTTGAAAGTTAAAACAGATTAAACAATATTCCATTCTGAAGGCAAACTCTTCAGGTAAATATTACATGTGATGTATATTTAGCTCACAATTCAGAATCAACGGGTTTTTTTTTTTAACTTGTTAATATTTTGAAAAGGCTGACAAAAGTCTGAATGTCACCATGTTTTCCTCTTCTGTTACAAAGGCAAGGTGTCTTCTGAAATATGGTTAAAACAAGATTTAAATTATTTTAAATAACTAAACATACCTCTCTTCTAACATTTATTTAATAAATAAACCAAATCTCCTTTTTTTAAAAAGAAAGATTTTAGTTATTTATTTGACAGACAGAGATCACAAGTAGACAGAGAGGCAGGTGGAGAGGGAGAGGGAAGCAGGCTCCCTGCTGAGCAGAGAGCCCGATGTGGGGTTCCGTCCCAGGACCCCAGGATCATGACCTGAGCCAAAAGCAGAGGCTTTAACCCACTGAGCCACCCAGGTGCCCCCCCAAATCTCCTTTATTACTTAAACAGAAAGGATAAATAAAAGGCAAACGGTTACTTCCTTTTCTCTTACTCTTTATATTTGGGGAAACAAAGCATGTTTCTTGATGAACTTTGAAAAGTCTGAGGCCATGCATATCCATTGATTGAAAAGGCCCCGCAATTTGAACTGAAATAAAAGTTCTTAGGAGGGAAGTCATCTCCTTTAGAGGTGGGACCTGGCTCTTTGAGGCTAGGACATCTAGCGCAGTCTTGGTAGAGAACAATTTCTTTATCTGGAAGTAGGTGGGGCAGCTCGCCTAAACCCACCATGAGGGCAATTTTCTGAAAATGAATTTTTTTTCCAGATTTATGAAATTACCAGAAGTATAATGGTAAGAGCACGTCTGGTTAGGAATAGTTAATAGTTAAATCACATCTATTGGAAAGAATACAGTGATGTGCAGGCACGGTGACCCTGCAAAATGACTGTGGGTTATGGTCACAGTGCACAGTTTCTAGGAATGGGGGCTTGTGAAGCTTTGTTTCCAAAAGCTGGGATAATAAACCTATTTTTCCAACTGCTTCTTCGAATGCTTAATTCGTTTCTGCAACAAACGGGTCCACCAAAAAGCTCTGGAAGGTCTATGATGTATGAGGCACACGGGATACAAAAACTAGTACAGCGGCCACAGGCCTTTAGGGGCTGTGGGTAGATTACGACAAATATGAGGACACATGCTCACAAATAAAAATAATCTAAGAAATAGGTGATAAATGAGACAAGAAGGCACTACCCAAATCATGGCAAATTTCAGGGCATGGAGATTGGACTCTCACAGGAAGATACAGCATTTCCTCCAAATGCAGAAAATAGGTAACATTTAAACAGGGGGAGAGAGGAGAGCATTTTAGGAGAAAGAAAGAGTGGATCCTGGCATGGGGTCAGGATGCGAGAGCTGTCTTCCTATTCTAGCAGGCAGTGTTGTTGGGCTACACCAGTGGGAAAGTAGGGCACTAATCTGGAACTATACACTCAGTAAAGATGAGGTGGAGTGGAGCTTACCACCGGCTACCGAATTTGGAAACAGCTTGTGAGCCACTGAACGTTTTAGAGCACAAGGATGATGTGTTAAATGCATGCATTGGACAAAGGAATGAATGAGAAGGAGAAAGGTATAAGGTGAGGACCAGGGGATTATTTGTTTGTGCATTTCCCACACCTTCGCTTTCCTGGAGGCTGATGTCACCAAAAACCGAGGGGCTCTGCGTGATGGAACTCAAGTCAGGCGAGATGTCAGACGGTGTTTTAACATAAGGCATTGGAAATGTGGGTTTGTTTCCTCAGCATTAAAGACTGATTCTCTTGTAGGTACCAGGAAACAGCCAGCAGATTCTAGAGAGAGACTACTAAAGAGCCATGACAGCTCTGAGCCATCCGTCCTGAAGGACAGACTCACGCAGACTCTAGTCATGGCACGTTAAGTCAATGGTCATACAAGGCAAACCTGCTCTCGTATATTATACACCTAAAAAGCTGTCAAGAAGGTAGATCTCATGTTCAGTGCTCTTACTCAAAAAAGCGAGGGAGAGGCAAAAGGAAATTTTATTTTATTTTTTTTTTAAAGATTTTATTTATTTATTTGACAGACAGAGATCACAAGTAGGCAGAGAGGCAGAGAGAGAGGAGGAAGCAGGCTCCCTGCTGAGCAGAGAGCCCGATGCGGGGCTCGATCCCAGGACCCTGAGATCATGACCTGAGCCGAAGGCAGCGGCTTAACGCACTGAGCCACCCAGGCGCCCCAAAAGGAAATTTTAGAGATGATGGAGTTTCATTACCTTGATTGTGGTGGTGATGGATTCATGGGTGTATGCCTATACCCAGCACATCCAGTTTTATCCACTAAACATGTGTGGTGTTTTGTATATCCATTATACTTCAGTAAATTTGTTTTCTTTTTTAAAGAAAGGGAAACAGAAGGATCTGAAGGTCGTGGGAGAAGAGTGTTGGGAAGGTGCTCTCTGTGGAACGCAGAGCAGGCCTTGTAGGCAGGCCCCCTGGGGGCAGAGCTCAGCAATCAGATAGATGAGAATTCCTACTCGCTGTGGACCCTCTCTGCATTGGAATGTACAGCTTAAGAATGAGACACAAGGCATACCAGGCATTCTCTGAGACTCTCTTTATACCCTTGGCTAATTAACAGTAACATATTTTGAAAAAGACATCATATCCCTAGCCCCCTTCCACAATAAGGAAACATATTTCCATGGCCATATTTCTTTTGTCTAGTGGAAAGGAACACAAAACCTACAGTATCACACACGATGGGGTAGGGGTAGGGATGTAGCAGAAATGGCATGGAAAGGCAATCAAGAGAAATAAAGAAATGGGTGAGTTGACAGGACATGGCCACTGAGTCATTATGGAGGGCAGCACAGGGGGAAGAGTGGGAAGAAACTCCATCTTCACTCTTAGTCTTCACCCTGAGTGACTTAGTAAGTGGCAATAACACTCAACAAAATTAGTAAATCAGAATGAGTTTGGTTCTTGACAGAGTGAGTTTGTATGCGTTTGGGATATCCAAATGCTCAGCACACAAGAAAAACTGTTCTAGTATTCAGGGATGAACATAGAGATTTAAGCATTATCTCCTAAATGAAACTATAACAGGAAACTTGAAACCAATGCTAACAGAAGGGACAGAAAATTAGAGAAGAAGTAAAAAAAAAAAAAAATCACTGAGCCTCAGTGGCTCAGTGGGTTAAGCCTCTGCCTTCAGCTCAGGTCATGATCCCAGGGTCCTGGGATCAAGCCCCACACTGGGCTCTCTGCTCAGCGGGGAGCCTGCTTCCTTCTCTCTCTGCCTGCCGCTCTGCCTACTTGTGATCTCTGTCTGTCAAATAAATAAAATCTGAAAAAAAAAATCACTGAAGCGTTAGAAAGAGGGAAATGAACCAAGAGAAGGGATATTCTTAGAGGAGGAAGAAGAACCAATACTATGCTGCACTGCAAAGTAAGGGAAAAGGAACCAACAGATGACACAAGATAGAAGACTGGAGGAGAAAGAGCCTGAAAGAGGTCACTGGGGGCGTCTGGGTGGCTCAGTAGGTTAAGTGTCTGACTCTTGATTTGGGCTCAAGTCATGATCTCAGGGTCTTGAGATGAAGCTCCTCATTGGGCTCTGCCCTCTCCCTCTGGCCCTTCTCCACTAAACTCTTTTTCTCTCTCTCTTCCTCTCATCAATCAATCTTGAAAGAGACCACTGGACCCAGCATCATGGAGGTCCAGATGAATGTCATGGGAGCCCTTCTCCTGAAGTAGTATGGGTAAATATCATATCAAATTGATTGAAGAGGCAAGTGTGACAGAAAGAGATGGAGATAATGACCATGTACCGTAAATTTTCCGAAAATTTACTGGAGAAAAATAGTAATACTAGTAAACAAGTAAGTAAAGAAGACTTGAACAGATGGCAATGAGCTAGTTGAGAGAGAGAAAAATATTATGACACATGAACTTTAGGGTTTTTTAAAAAGATTTATTTATTACAGAGTGTGAGCAGGGGAAGCAGCAGAGAGAGAGAGAGAGAGAGAGAGAGACAGACAGAATCTTAAGCAGACTTCTGGCTGAGTGTGGAGCCAGACGTGGGGCTTGATTCCACGACTCTGAGATCATGGCCTGAGCTGAAATTAAGAGTTGGACACCTAACCAACTGAGGCACCTAGGTGCCTGACACGATGAATTTTAATTCAACAAATATTTAATGGGTTCCTACCACTCCCAGGCATTGGAATATGATGCAGAGCAAGACATGAACTTCCACACATCGCGCTGTCTACTGCAATGTTCTGTTTATTTAGACCATTATCTCCCTGGAGCAAGAATTGTTCTCTTTCTTGCAAGAATTTGTTCTTCACCAGTGTCTCCGTGGAGCCTAGCACAGAATCTGATGCATGACAGACCAAACATTTATGGAACTAGTGAATGACAAAGTCTTAACCTTTAAGACACTCTTCCCCAACTTTGTTTGGTTAAAACTCCTTTGCCTTCTGGATCTAAACTTAGACATATGCTTCTTTTAGGAGGCTTTCTTCAACCTCTAGGATTGAGTTAGTCACCCCCAATTTCACCCTGGGTGTTCTTCCAACTATCTTTCAGTCTAGAGAGAGAGGGAAAAAAAAAAAAAACTCTCAACAAATGGATTTTTACCAGCCACTAAGCAAGGAAGAAACACAGACAGCAAAGGCACAGTGGGGCTCACTGACTGGTTTGGAAACTCAAGGGAATTAATTTCCTGTGCACTTGTATGTTTCTCATAAATAACTCCTACTGGTTCTCCTTTTACTTCTGCAAGCTTTCCAGGGCTGGCCTGACCAGCTCACTTGCATTCAGATGAGCGGAGTATCATCTCACTCAGCCTAGGGAGTGTAGAATCTGGTTTTTCTCATATTGTCAATCTTGTGTAAATAGCCAAGCCATGCACAATGTAAGCAAAGCCTGCTAGTCTCCATCAGCTGGCTGGGCATCTGCGTTAAAAATGCATCTTGCTAAACAGTCCGCCCAACAGATAGCTTTCTTTGGCAGAACGGAGGGAATTTGATAAAGTGCTTTATTGGGTGGCAACATTTTAGTCTCGGCTTTCCTCAGATCACAGTGGGATAATGAAATTGGAATCCATTTAAACCTTCCATTTCACCCCACATGGTTCATAGACACCGTGTCAAACCATATCACGGGGCAATCTATGTGCTAAAATCTATGAGCTCACTCCTCCTATTACCCACAGGACCCTGTCAGATTGGAGATACATTATGGAATACAATTTGTTGATTTGCCCACTCGTGTAGCTCTAGCAGAATCTCAAATCCAAGGCAATACTCTATGCCATGAAGATGCCAAGTTTAGCAACACAATATTCTTGTTGGCCGATCTACAAATAGTACAGTCCCTGCTGGGACAGACCTGGCCATATGACAAGGACTTGCTGCTTGCCCTGTCTCCTCTGACAAGTTCCATCCCATGGAGATTATCGGAACACTGGCAATTGTATCACATTTTTACTACACACCCCGGAAAAAAGATGATTCCAGGTTAAACTGAACCCAAGACTACCCACAGACAATAATTACTGAATTCGGAGACTTTGTGAGTTGGCCTCTATTCTTGGAGCCTTTCCCTTTTGCTTACTCCCCTTAACTTTGCTTCTCTGAGGTGATCTTAAGGCATAGAGACCATACGAAGGCACTGACTTCAGAAAATATTCAGAACTGATCTACTGTTCACCTGGCTCAAGTTACTTTCATCTCTCAGATTAGTGCACAGTGTACTCATTAGTGTTGTTTTATCTCTTGCTCCCTACATCCTCTATGCCATGGACACTTACAACGTGTCACCAAGTTCTGACTTTAAAGGGAGGTCCCATTGCCCCGGCTTCTAGCAGTACAGTCAGCAAACTGGCCTCCGCTGTCAGCCCTTCAGGGATTGCCTAGATTGTGCCCCTTCATTGTCACTGTCACCTCCATTGAGCAATTTATGTTCACCGATTGATCGACACTAAAGTACAAAGTCTGGTCAGCTCAGACTGAAAAAGGGACAATTTTGAAGCTCTTGTACCAGCGACTGAGGATGTCGTTAGGTTGCATCATAACTGGGCTTCTCTGGCCCACTCCTGCTTCCCACCCTTCTGCATCCTGCATGCTAACTCCGTATCTGAGTTGCTTCCCCAGCCTGTGACAGCCCATGTATCACCAATAGCCTGAGTCATCCTGGTAACTCTAAGTATGATTGGGACTAGCCCCGCCTTCACTGTCTTCAGAGGCCTTACAGTGACCCACGAGGCCCCACAGGATCTGCCTCCCACTCTCTAGCTTCATTTCCTCCAACTCACCCCCTTGCTCACTCTGCTCTTAGCCACACCCGCCTTCTCAAACACGTGGGGGCACACTCCCATCGTGAGTCTTTTGCATTTGCTATTTGTTCCCTCTCCCTAGAAAACTCTTCCTCTAGATCAGAGGCAGACGACTTCTCTAAAGGGCCAAATAATAAATACTTCAGGCTTTGCAGGCCACAGAATCTGTTTTAACTACTCAACTCTACCATTTTAGCATGAAAACAGCCATGGACCGTACATAAACTAATGGGCCTGTCTTTGTTCCAATAAGCCTTATTTATAAAAACAGGTGGTAGGCAGGACTTGGCCTGTAGACTGTGATTTCCTGACCTAGATGGTCACATGGGTGGCTGGCTCCCTTACCTCTGTCAGGTCTTGACTCAAATGTTTCTTTCCCTGACCACTCTTGAAATTCCAACCCCAGCAGTATTTGTCTCTTTACTGTCTTATTTTCTCCATAGCACTGATGCGTTGTACCTGATACGATGCCGTTTATTTATTGCTCTGTTTGTTCTCCACCTTCCCCATTAAGAGGTAAGTTCAGTCAAAGCGGGGATTTCATCTGCTTTGAGGCCCTTAACACCAACTAGCACAAGATAACCGCTAAGTAAACATTTGATGAATGAACAAAAAAGTGAGTGAACATTCAGGTGATTCAATATTTCCTCCAGTTTTTGTTGTGTGTGTGTGTGTGTGTGTGTGTGTGTTTTCTCAAATTCTAAGAGATTTCTTTTACCTTTTATATCCCAGTAGAGCGAGGTGATTAAGAGTACAAGCCTCCTAGGGATGCCTGGCCGGCTTGGTCAGAAGAACATCCAACTCTTGATCTCAGAGTCATGAGTTCAAGCCCCACATGGGTGCAGAGAATATTTTAAAAATAAATAACATTTTTTTTTTTTTTTTAAAGTTCAAGCCTTTAGAGAGATGCCCTGAGTTTTAAACCCCAGGTCAGTTACCTACTAACTTTGTGAACTTGTCCATATATATAACCTCACTAAGCCTCTGTGTCCTTACCTGTAAGCCTCAGTTCTAAGTCATAACACTGAACATATCGTATGATCATGATGATACAAAACGCTCATATCTGTCATCCAGAAATCTCTCAGTACATGGGGGCTATAATCAGCCAGATCATGAGCTCTTGCCCTTGGATATTATCCTGCCAGGATAATACAAGGATCATGTTTACAGATGGGTCTTCATGTACACATGTATCACACACATGACATTTTTACATATAGCTAAAAGAGATTCTAATAAGAAAAACAAAAGAATTGTTAATGACCATTTGTTAGTGCTCACTCCATGCCTGCTGGCAGTCTGATAAATTTGCATGTTTGGCCTTCATATAAAGACTGATACGTTGGGAAAGACCAGTGGAATGATTCTTCTCATGTCCTCCCACTGGCCAAGAGGTAAAGAGGTAAACTTCACTGCCCCATTCTTAAGACTTTGTTACAATTAAAAAAAAAAAAAAAGACTTTATTACAATTGATAGAAACAATTGTACGACTGATAGATACAATTGATAGAATTGTATTGTATCTGTTGTATCAATTGTACAATTGATAGATACAATTGATAGAAACACTTGATAGAAACAATTGCATCGCAGAATATACTTATGGGATACACCTTGGATGCTGACATTTGCTTTGCCTCGGGAAAGCAGAAAGAAAAATGGAGATAATGCTGCTTAGGAGAGTTTCATCATCTTTCCTCCTTCTGGGGCCCTGAACTTAAATTCCTTATGGGTGCTGCCTCCAGGTTTCCAACAAGTCTTCCTCCCTAATAGGATCCCAGACCCCTAGCTCATCCTTAGGCACCTGACACCATGAAACCAGAAATCTAAAACAAGAAAACAGACTCCCAGGGGATCTGAAAATATGTGCTGTCAGACAGAATATAATAAGCCTTTGGAAATCAGTACTTAGATGATTGTAGTCAGTACAAAATGAGTTGAGAAATGCTTTCACTTTGGGATGGTTTGGTAGCCAAAGACCACTCATTTCTTGACCAAGGTGAAGGAGAAGAAATTTCTATCAAACAACCCTCATTCCATTCCATTCCATTCCATTCATCTTCCTGCTTCAAATCATTTACAACAGCTTGAGAAATAGATTTGTCCTGGCTGGTATTTAAAGAGATAGTCAATAACAATATGAGAAATAATTACTATACCTTCAGAAAGTGGGCATCGATTTTAACAATGACTAGGGCCTCAAAACTGGGTTTCAAATACGTTAGAGTAGAGTGATTGCCATTTATTACTTAACTTGCTAAATTTTTAACTTGGGTGGGATGGAGTTGATGCTGAAACTCCTAAACATGGAGTCCTTTTATTCTTCCTCGGTTCAACTACAGATATATTGGGTACATACTGCTTTCAAGAAGACACCATGATGAAGAAATGGGCCATCCTTGTCTGGGGACACTAACATTCTTTTGGTGAAAGAAGATAATAAACCACCACAAAGTTCAGCATTTAACTATCATTTAGACAACTATTGCAAGGGAAAATGTGCATAGGGGTGAACTCACTTGGTCTTGGGGGAATCAGGAAGTCTTTTTTGAAGAAGTCACATTTAAGCTGTAAACCGAAGGTTGCGCGGGAATTAAGATAGGCCAAGTGAAGAAGAAAGAGAGCTATTTCCCATGGAAGGAACTAGCAAAGCCCTAGAGGCTGGAAAGAGCCTGACTTCTTCAAGCCATGGCTGGGAAAAGTTCACAGGCCCCCCACAAAAACCAATCATGTGTGTATCTATATCAAGTTTATTATACATGCTATTGACATCCGAGACAGGTAACACATGATTTACAAACAATAACAAAATATACAATATTCTCTATTGTAAATTCCACACGTAGCCAACTGATCCTCATGGACTGTTTTTGTGGATTTTTGCCACACTCATATCTGTGGGTATCTTATGATCAGAACAGATGAGCAAGTATGGTTCCCATCTCAGTGTTGGCCAATGTTTTCATTTAAGTTAACAAGGAAGACAAAAGTGAAGGGATAAAAAGGACTTGAGTCAGAACTGCACCTGTCAATGATGTGGACAGCTTCTGTGCTGAATCCTAGAATGGTTCTCAAATGCTGGAAGAACAGGTCTTTAGGTTTCAGGGGGCTATGCATAATGCGGCAGCTGTCAGACACAATATATTATTAAATTTAATTGGCATTGTTGACACTTTTCTCTATCACTTTTTTAAGTCCAGACTAGAGTTAGCAATAGATGAGCCTATTGCCCATCTTGGTGAATAAAGGTATGTTGAACCACAGTCATGTTCATTCACCGATGTTTCTTCTAAGGCTCTTTTTACTCTATGGCTGTAGAGCTGAGTAAGTGCAACAGAAGTTTTATTGCCCACAAAGCCTAAGATCCTTATTAGCTAGCCCTTTACAGCCCTTTGCTGACAGCTCTTCTGGATCCTCAACAAAACAATAAATCAAGGGGCGCCTGGGTGGCTCAGTGGGTTGAGCTGCTGCCTTCGGCTCAGGTCATGGTCTCAGGGTCCTGGGATCGAGTCCCGCATCGGGCTTTCTGCTCAGCAGAGAGCCTGCTTCCCTCTATCTCTCTCTCTGCCTGCCTCTCTGTCTACTTGTGATCTCTCTCTGTCAAATAAATAAATAAAATCTTTGAAAAAAAAAAACAATAAACCAAGCCAATTTGTAGTGTTTGCCAATTCCTGCCGTGTAAATACTCCCACCGATTTCCAGCCACCACGGTGACATCACGGGATGAGGAGCTCGGGAGAGTCGTGGAGTAGCAGCACACCATCACACAGCACACACCCCCGTGCCTGCACACAACAGACCTGAACAGCCCCCAAACATGAAGAACACTAAAAGGTAGTAAAATAATTTTCAGGTGACAAGTTTCCCTGTTTTTTACTATAACACGCTTCATTACAAGCTTTTGTAATTTAATTTTAATGATAGCTGTATTTAACAGGTGACTTGCCAAATTCCTGAAAATCTAATGATCAGCTCTCAGGGCTGGTCTGAGCCAGCCCCAGCACAGCCGTGCTCTGCACCAGCAGAAGGGGGTTCTGTGTGGCTGGGGAGCAGAGGTGGGTAAGTGGAATAAGGCCAAGTGGGTGAACTAAGCAAGGCTTTGTAAGCCAGATTCAAGAGATTAGGGTTTATCCTATAAGAAATGGGATGCCACTGAAGGTTTATAGCTGGGAAGTAGCTTAATCTCTCCCAGCTCCTATTAGTAGGGCTTTTAATCCCAGGGAACACTTCTGAAGTGATTTCTATGTGCCAAGCTCCCTTCTATGCATTTTACAAATGTTCATTTTCGCAATAACCCCGTGAGGTAAAGTATTAATATCACTTCCCAGTTTTAAAGAGAAAGAGACAGTAAACCATAAGCAACTTGCCCCCAGGACGGGATGGATGATGGTTGAAGCTGGGACATGTGGGGAGGGTTCTAACTGATCTCTCAGCTAGGGGCATTTGAACGTGCAGAGAGAAGGCTGTCTCCAAACTATGTGTGAGGGGTTCCAGGACACAGAATGATGGGTCTGTTCAGTTGCTGGAGACATGATGGCAAAGATGGGTGTGGTGGGTCTGGGGTCCCTCAGAAGACCCTCCCATGGTGACTGGATTCCCGAAGGCTGGAGCCATCTGTCTTCTGAGAAGAACTCTGGAAGCTGACTGCATAGGAACATGCAGAATTTGCCAGCCACCAGTCATGCATGATTTTTGTCCCAGTAATTTAAGCCATTCCAGAATCTACTTGGACACTTTCTCAGATCACTTATCCTTTCGTGAACTGTATGAACAAAGAGGGAGAGGAATGAACACATCACGTTCTAACTGGGATGCATTCTTACCATGTAAATTTTGGGTAACTTCCCCAGAAGTCAAGGTTGATCCTTAACAGTAAGTGGAGCTAATGCATCTCTAAATCACAATAGACCTGATTATTCTCGGGTAGAGAGGGGATGAGGAGGAACTGCTGCCAGTTAGAAGCTGTGGTAGCTGTTAAGTGCATCAGAGACATTTGTGATTTAAGCTGAAATTTTACTTTTTAGGGAACATGAAAATCGGCCAATCTTCTAATTTGGTACATTAGGGAAGAAAGAATCATGGTATGGGAGAGGATAAATGCACATCTTACAAGTGTAACCTCCAACAATTTGCAAACCTGACAGGTTACCTCTGCTGCCTTCATGCTCCATCAGCAGAACTGAGAAGTTGAAAGAGAAACCTTATGGCCCACAGAGGTGAAAAGATTTGCAAAAAATATTTTACAGATAAAGGCTGTCGATCCCTGGTCCAAACCACTATAGGATATGGGCAACCAGTCTACTGACCCCGAGCTGCTGGGAGACCCAAGGCTAAATTAGGTCAGTCCTGCTTTGCATTTGCATGTAACTTACTACGCACCACGGCGCGGCGCGCGCTCAGTGCATTTCCCCCACACGTCTGTGGACTTCTTTCCCGTAAGCAAAACGGACATCTCCAGGCACCCAGGAAGGGTTCCACGATGAATGAAATCTTGCATTGGTTCCCAAAGGAGCTGAGCCCCTCCTGTCAGAGGCCACTTGGCTGGTGCAGCCACTCCCTGCTTAGCTAACATTCCACACTTTCACCTGAGAGCTTCAGTAATTCTCTTATCTCAGCCAAGAAAAGCCCTGCCACATATCCTCAGAGCTTATTAAGTCTGTGCACAGAAAAGCAGCTAGAGAACTGCAATAATTATCTGGGTAACGAGTTAAAAATCACTCTTGCCTAAAATAACCTGGTAATGAGTGAGCCCCGCTATCATATTCATTAAAGAGGAACATTTCTCAGAGAGCCAAGTGGAATGGAGATCGTGTCAAAACTGGTTTACAGATCGGGAATACGCTGCCTGGGGCACTGAGTACAATGATCTAATGTAAAAACACAGGTAAAACACAGGAGAAAAACCCTCCGAGTAGAGTTGAAGGGACCTCTCCATTTGATAATGAGAAGAGCTGTCTTTCACGGAGTGATTACCATGTGCCGGGAACTAGGCCAGTAGCCCGTGTGGATCATTTATTTTTTCATTCCTTAAAAATGTCCCAATGAGACGGTTAGTATTTTCATTTCCATTTTGCAGATGAACAAACTGAGGCTCTGAGGAGTTGAATTACTTGCCCAAGGGCACCCGGCTGACAAGGGAAGGAGGAGAATGGGACTGCGGCTCCAGAGCACATCTTTCCACACTCCCTACAGATTAAAAAAAAAAAAAAAATAGGCCAAGACAGGTGATTTGCTATGCCTGGGGTCACAAAGCTGGTTGGTGGCAGAGCTGGGACAATTCAGAGCTTGGAAATCAATACTGAAAATGAGGATAGGGACACGGGCTCACTGTCTGTGAAGAAGAAAAGGAGAAGAGCCCTTACTCTGGTGATTCCAATCCCATGTCATCACTGTCATCGTCATCAAAGAAGCTATTATTTGTGGAGAAGTTACTATGTGTCAGGTCCTATTCCAGGTGCATCATCTCAATGAGTCCTTGCAATGCCATCTTATTTAATCCTTAAAACCATGCTTTAGGTATGACCTATATGATCCCAGTTGTATAGATGGGGAGACTGAGTCACGGACATGAAGTGACCTATCCTTAGCCCCCACCCCCCCGGCTAGGAGGCTGAGGGTGTACGATCGGTCTGACTCCGGAATGCACACTTCTAATCCCTGCTTCTCCTTGGCTGCCTCCCTTTGTGGAGGAGAGCCCCAGGGTTTCTGCTCACCTTGGATTACCAGGCTGCCTTCCCAGCTCTTCTAGGACTCCTCGATTCTCTTTTCCGGGTTTCATAGCACTTTTCTGACTATATTACCAACTTACAGGCAGTCTCCTCCAGCCGCCCCATAGTCACACAATAACGTGGGCACATGTACACACACACACGTGCACACACGCACACACGCACACACACGCACACACACGCACACCCTGCGTCAGCTCCAGCAGGTCAACCATCAGACACCACACTGGAGAGCACCCTGATCATAAGGACAGCACAGGCATCAAGAATCTAGGCTCTGCCAAAGACATAGGTTCATACCTTCCCTCCTGACTTACCAACACCATAGCTTTACCCAAGTTAATGTCTCAGGGGTTCGGTTCCACCCTTTGTTAAGTGATAACTATGGCACCTACTGTAATGTAGGACTGCCGCATCAGTATCTGAACCCAGGACCCGGCAAGTGAGCATTCGACAACAGATAACTATTATTACTGAAACTCGGTAGAAAGAACAGAGGACTTGGTAGATGGATGGATGTATGACTTAGCAGAGGATTGGATGGATGCAATTCTATCTGACTGGACTGATTTGGAGGGGCACCTGGGTGCCACAGTCAGTTAAGTGTCCAACTCTTGATTTCAACTTGAGTCATGATCTCGGGCTCCTGCAATGGAACCCAAGGAACCCTCCAGGCTCTGCGTTTGGTGGAGAGTCTGCTTCTCTCCTTTTCCCTCTGCTCTTCCTCCTGCACTCACATGCTTTCTCTAAAACAAATAAATAAATCTTAAAGAAAAAAAAAAGGACTGGATCAGAAACAGAAAATGAGAGAGAAGAATGAGTAAAGTTCTTTGTAGGTTTTTTGTTTGTTTGTTTTTACTATTATAAAGAAGATCTTTAATCTGCATGGTTGAAGGACTACAGGATCACATTGTGACCCACACATAGGCAAGATATTCATTTCCAAAACTCAACCCGGCTGTTGGTTCTGCCTCACACTTATCAGTTCTCTTGGAGTTCCTATTCCTAGCATTATTTCCAAATGTGGACAAGAAGGCACTGAGCAGGTGAGAAGAGATAAAATAACAGGTAAGACCAAACCCCCCATCAAGGTTAGAGCTGTAACTACTTTGCTTAATACTGACTCCCCAGCACAGAGCATGGTTTCACCATATTGTTCACATGGTGCACAATTTCACCATGTGAACAATATGAAGATTCAGCTATCACCTGGGATACAGTCTGTGTAGATAATTTCATCTGGGGATGGGAAGAAGGGATCTGATGGCTCCCGGTGGTCACGTAAGCTTGCTCCCATTTTGTGGCTCTGCCACCCCCCTCCTGATCTCTACCTCTGGCTAGCAGACAGGACAACAGAGCAAATGTGCTTGGAGGACTAACAGGAGGTTTTACAGAAGGAAGGCTTACCCTTACGTCCACTTGCTTTCCATTGGCCATAACCCAGCCGAAGGGACTCTAAAATGGCACTAGTTGTGTGCCCTTGAGAAAGAAGGAAATTACTTGGTGAGTTACTAGCCAGTCTCTACCACACGGTTCACTAGGTACGTGCTGAGTGGAAAAGTAAGTGCCTGCAGGAAACACAGTGGGGGATACACCGTGGTAGGGGGGAGTGGAACGTCTGCCTCCATATACATGTCTAAGGAGATTTATTGCGGTCAGTATCTGGCTGGAACTCAGGTCTCCGACTGCTCCCTGCAGGTTATAGCTCATGTGGAGCCCCATACTGTCCTCCAGGCCCACCTGTTCTATCATTATACCCACACCGGCAGCTGCAGCCACAATTCCCAGCTGTTGGGTGAGTCTGACCCACTTCTACTGCTGCGAGTCAACTCGGTGCCACTGCTGGACATCAACCCCATAAGCAGGGAAAGAAGAACACCCAGATTTAATTTCCAGTTAAGATACCAGAAACGATTTATTGACTTTTAAAATAGAAATGTGAGGAAACATGTACCGAGCCCCAGGTGCCAATTGAATAAGCAGTCGGAGCTTTATGGTGCTGGATACGCCATCAAATCAGGGCACTTATCACAGGCAGGCTATTATTAAAGAGGCTTATGTATGCATCTGCATCCCTGGTACCCTGCAAGCATCTGGAGGGCAGGGACTGAATTATTCATCTTTGACTCCCTAGCAAGATTGTCCAGCAGAGCCTTGCACGTGATGGCCGGTGCTGGCAGGATACATCTGTCCTCCTGGTCTACCCACCATCCTTTGGCTTTGTGCAGCAGTGCCTAGCTTGTCTTTGGGAAACCACCTCGCTCTCCACAGTTAGTCTACGAAATTAAGGGTGACTCTGTATCCAGCTCTAGAGCTGGAAATGGGCCCTGGCTTTGTCAGTCTCAGCAGCCCATCTGGCATTGTGCCTAGATTGGGGATGTTCCCAGGACACAAGCTTGGGGAATCATGGGCAGCCCTCTGCAAAGATCGGGAACAACAGGGAACTTTCTGCTGGGTTGTGAAACTATGAGGCTACAGATCTGGGCCCATCAGCAGCCACTTGGTACATTGCAGGGAGATCCTGCCTAAGAGTGAAGTCAGCAAGGAGAACAGAGCCAAGAGAGAATGGAGAATGGAGAGAAACCAATTCTGTTTCACAGTGTTCAAACCCCAGTGCTCAGCTGTTCCCAGAGCTCAACTCCCTGGACTTTTTCAGTTAAGTAGACTGACTATGTGTTCTCCATTTGAGTTGGGCATCAATCCCAAAACTGGTCCTGACAAAAATGGGTTTTAAAATGCTTGTTGAATCAAACTGAAATAACATTTAGAATATTTTTATTCTATATATGATCTCTCTGATTTCAATTTAAACTGATGTCTTCCTTGAATCCATGTCCCTGCCTCATGATGGGTCCTCATGATGTGGTGTGTCTGTCTGAAGACAGAGAAGTGGAGGAGGATGGGAGTACAGAACCCAGGCACTTGGCACACACTCACTGCACTACTATTCTATGAAAGCACATCATGAATAATGGATTTCTTTCCATCTCCAGGACCATCAGCTTAGTCTAGCCCAACTACCATTTCCCACCTGGGCGACATTCACAGCTTCCTGATGTCCTTCCCCCTGCACACTTGTCCTCTCTGCTCCATCATAGTAACAAAAGTGACCCTCAGATTTAGTTCATAGAATGTCTCCTGCTTAAAATCACCAATGGCTTCCTTAGAGTAAAATCTGAACTCTTTATCTTGACCTACAAAGATGATCCATTTTATCCATCAGGCTGCTTTTTTTTTAATAATTTTTTATTTTTTATAAACATATATTTTTATCCCCAGGGGTAGAGGTCTGTGAATCACCAGGTTTACACACTTCACAGCACTCACCAAAGCACCTACCCTCCCCAATGTCCATAACCCCACCCCCCTTCTCCCAAACCCCCTCCCTCCCAGCAACCCTCAGTTTGTTTTGTGAGATTAAGAGTCACTTATGGTTTGTCTCCCTCCCAATCCCAGCTAGTTTCATTTATTCTTCTCCTACCCACTTAAGCCCCATGTTGCATCACCACTTCCTCATATCAGGGAGATCATATGAGAGTTGTCTTTCTCTGCTTGACTTATTTCGCTAAGCATGATATGCTCTAGTTCCATCCACGTTGTCGCAAATGGCAAGATTTCATTTCTTTTGATGGCTGCATAGTATTCCATTGTGTATATATACCACATCTTCTTGATCCATTCATCTGTTGATGGACATCTAGGTTCTTTCCATAGTTTGGCTATTGTGGACATTGCTGCTATAAACATTCGGGTGCATGTGCCCCTTCGGATCACTACATTTGTATCTTTAGGGTAAATACCCAGTAGTGCAATTGCTGGGTCATAGGGCAGTTCTATTTTCAACATTTTGAGGGCCCTCCATGCTGTTTTCCAGAGTGGTTGCACCAGCTTGCATTCCCACCAACAGTGTAGGAGGGTTCCCCTTTCTCCGCATCCTCGCCAGCATCTGTCATTTCCTGACTTGTTGATTTTAGCCATTCTGACTGGTGTGAGGTGATATCTCATTGTGGTTTTGATTTGTATTTCCCTGATGCCGAGTGATATGGAGTGCTTTTTCATGTGTCTGTTGGCCATCTGGATGTCTTCTTTGCAGAAATGTCTGTTCATGTCCTCTGCCCATTTCTTGACTGGATTATTTTTTCTTTGGGTGTTGAGTTTGCTAAGTTCTTTATAGATTTTAGACACTAGTCCTTTATCTGATATGTCATTTGCAAATATCTTCTCCCATTCTGGCAGTTGTCTTTTGGTTTTGTTAACTGTTTCCTTTGCTGTGCAAAAGATTTTGATCTTGATAAAATCCCAATAGTTCATTTTTGCCCTTGCTTCCCTTGCCTTTGGCGATGTTCCTAGGAAGATGTTGCTGTGGCTGAGGTCGAAGGGGTTGCTGCCTGTGTTCTCAAGGATTTTGATGGATTCCTTTCTCACATTGAGGTCCTTCATCCATTTTGAGTCTATTTTTGGGTGTGGTGTAAGGAAATGGTCCAATTTCATTTTTCTGCATGTGGCTGTCCAATTTTCCCAACACCATTTATTGAAGAGGCTGTTTTTTTTCCATTGGACATTCTTTCCTGCTTTGTCGAAGATTAGTTGACCATAGAGTTGAGGGTCTATTTCTGGGCTCTCTATTCTGTTCCACTGATCAATGTGTCCGTTTTTGTGCCAGTACCATACTGTCTCATCAGGCTGCATTTTTTCCACACTCCCCTAAATGCACATGGTTTAGTTTTTGATTATTCAAACTTATTAATCTATTTGTTGACTCTGGACCTTTGATCCCGTTACTTCCACCTGGAGTGCCCTTCTCCCAACCTCTAAGAACAATCCCAGAAGCTGTGGCCCTCTGCTCTAGCCTCACAGGAGAATTTACCAGTTCCATGACCTTCTATGTGCCTGTGCTTATCCTAAGCCTTCTATCCCTCCCTCTTAGCTGCCTAAGAATCCCCTAAACCCCCATTCCCTAGTCACACTAAATATAATTTTCCCAGGTGGTCTACATTGGCCCCATGGAAGAATCAAGGTTCCTTTATTTATATTCCTTCAGCACATCATGTGGGTAAATATCATACCACGGCACATAATAATGCATTTATATATGTGTTTATATATGTGACTCTTCAACCATACCATGAGTTTATCAAGGGCTTGGGAAATCCCTTAATAATTTTGGAAGAACCTTAAGTACCATCAGTGCCATTGTAAGTACCCAGTGAATGTTTGTTAAATAAAAAGAAGGAATGACTGTTTGTTGAGTAAATTAACCAAGCGCTCTTGCAGTGAATCACTTAGCATCCCTGGCTACAGCTTCATCATCTATAAAGTGAATATTTTTTGCCAATAGGTCTCAGTCATGGCTCTATCCCACAATCATATGGAAAGAGCTAAAAAATGCAGGTTCTTAATCATACCTCCAGGAAACTTCATTCATTCATTCATCCATTCATTCATTTAATGAATACTTATTGAGCACGTACTACTTGCCATACCTTGTTTCGGGTGTAGGAGACCCAGTTATGAGTAAGTCAGGCCAAGGCCTTGCCCTCATGCAGCTTCTATTCCAGGAATCATATTAGCTCATATTTGTTGAGGTGCTATGACACTCTAACATTGAAATAATGGTTTTGCCCACATTAATCTCCTAAGTTCCCATCTCAGCCCTGAGAGGTGGGACTTTTATTTATCACTGAAGGGCAGAGAGCTTTACTTGGCCAACATCCCACCTGTTGTAAGAGCTGACTCAGAAGCCTGATTACAAACTGGTTCTCCTACACTAGGTTGCTGTATTGCACACACATCTGGGAGAGCCAAGTGGGACCCAGGCATGTGCTTTAAGAACCACTGTTTAGGGCAAATCAGTGATTTGTAGTGTTTGCTACTCCCTGCAACTGACTCAAACAACAGTTCATAAAAAGCTGGCCAGTGTGAACAAAAGCCTTCACAATAAATATAGTAAGGCTTGTATTTAGTCAAATGCTTAAAAACAGAGGAACCATTGGACCCTACTCATTGTCCATTATGGGATTCAAGCCTCTGGTGACCTTTGAGCTACAGATGGGGAAACTGAGGCTTAGAGAGGCTCAGGGGGCCTACCAAGAGCACTCATAAGTCAGTGGTGAAGCTTCATCCTGAACCCAGGACTGCATGACTCCAAGAAAAATGTGGACTTTTAACTCCCAAGCTCATGAGTTCAAGAACAGGGTCTCTGCATACCATCTATCCCAGAAAGCCTCAGGCCAAAATTAGATTACCAGCTAACAACAGCTACTTCAGAGTGTCCTGCTCGCGGGGACCCCTGAGACCAGGAGCCAGGGCAGAAATCTTTCCACCTTACCAGATTTCAACATGAAACCTCCAGCAGCAAACCTTCACATAGGACTTCTCAAATTGCAGACAGCTTTCCCTTGTAATATCTGATATCTAATATATAATATATAGAACATATTATCTGATATCTAACAGCTTCTTGGCCACCCAGTGAAGGAGACATTGACGTCAGCATGGAGGGTATTCAAACCACATAAAAACCATTACAACATGGGCACCAAGCGATCCAAATCGAAACTGGACACATCCACCCAATGTGGCCATGCCAGGGCATACCTGCTGACTCTCAGGTCTGGGTGAAACACTGTCCCACCTGAATGCCTTCCACACCAGTGACTGGACCCTGCCCACCTCAGGGCTTTGGCACTTTCTGCCTCCTCCCTCCCCTCCCCACCACTAGTTCCCTCCTACTGATACTTCAGGTGCACTTCCGAGGTCACATGCTCAGGGAAGACTTCCAGAACAGAGCTGCCCATGATGAATCCCTTCAGCACTCACCTCTGCCCTACCGAGGCTGCTTACTGGTGACCCCTCCAGGAGCTGCCCTCCACCAATGGCCAGTGGGGACTTGGTGACAAATATCCTAGACACCTCACTCGCTGGTAGCTGGTAGCTGATAGCCACAACAGAGGCTCTCGCTGTCTCCAAGAGTCTCCAGTGGAGGCAGCTGCAGTTGCCTACCCAGGTTACCGGCTGATAACAGTCCATTTGTTGTCTGCCTTCTCTCCCCATCGCATGTCCCCGTTCCTGCATCAGTGTTTCCTGGAATCACCTCCCAAGTAAGCAGCTGGCACACAGATCCTTGCTGCAGAGTCCTGCTTCTGCAGGAACCTGACTGAAACAGCCTCCCTGGACACATGGGCTGAGTCAGGTCTCATTGGGTGACGTCCACAAGGTCCAGCTTTTCTCCTTCCAGGGAACTCCTGTTGACCTGTGGTTACATATGCATTTGGGAGGATTATCTGATGCCTGGCTGTCTCCTGCCCTTACTGGTGAGTCCCTATTGCACAGAACTGAATAACAACCCCCAAAGATATCATCCTTGGAACCTGGAAATGTTAACTTATGTGGCACCAACTCTGCAAGTGTGATTAAAGTGATGCTTTTGAGATGGGGAGATTATTGTGAATTATCTGAGTGGGCACTAAAGGCAATTACCAATATCCTCATAAGAAGAAGGCCACAGGAGATTTGACACAGAAGAGAGGCCATGTGACCAGAGACAGAGACTGCATGATGTGGCTACAAATCAAGGAACCTGACAGCCACCAGAAGCCAGAAGAGGCAAGAAAAGTATTCTCCCCTAGAACCTGCCAACACCTTGACTGTAGCCTGCTGAAGTCGGTTTTGGCCTCCGGAACTATAAGAGAATGAACACATGCTATTTAAAGCCACTACGTTTATGGTAATTTGTTATAGCAGCCGGAGGAAACTAATACATCCATGAAAGCGGCTCCTCTCAAGTCTTCTTACTTGGGGCTGAACCAAAAACATCTGCATCCACATCTGTTAAGGGTTGAATTATGTCCCCCAAAAAGATGTGTTGAAGTCTGAAACCCCAGCACCAACAAATGTGACCTTATTTGGACACAGGTCTTTCAGATGTAATCAAGTTAAGATGAGGTCATTTGGTGGGGCAGAGGGGCTAACCATGTAGGACTAGTGTCCTCCTAGGAAGAGAAGAGACACAGAGAGGAAAATGCCATGTAATAATGGAGGCATGAGTCGCTGTGGTGTCGATAATCAAGGACAAAGCCAGAGGCTAGGAGAGAGGCATAGGACAGATTCTTCCCAAGAAGCTTCAGAGGGCATAAAGCCTAGCTGATACCCTGATTTTAGACTTTGTGATCGCCAGAACAGTAAGAGGATACATTTTTGTTATTTTAAGCCACCTAGCTAATGATCCTTTAATCTAGCAGCCCTAAGATACTAATACAAAGTTTCAAACCCTGTCTGCGGTCTAAAATCCAAAGTCACCTAAAGGTCTGGCTCAGGCAGCACCAGGACCTTAGAGCCCTTACCATGTGTGTTTCTGAAGAACAACAGCCCTGCTCTCTCCGTTAGGACTTGTCATTAGCCCACTCCGTTAGCGCCCTGCTAGGGAGCATTACAAAGCACTTGGATCCGGGATATGGCTTTTCTGAAGGTGTCCCAAGTACCACGAGAAGCTCTTCACATTACAAAAGACACTGTAATCTGGGACCCGCAGGCTCAGAGTCACTTGTGGCTGCAAATGGGTTGCACCGACAACATCAGCTCCCACCTGCACTGCCTACAACAAAGTCAGGTCTTGCTTCCTACTCTGGCTTCTGCTTGCACGTTATTAATGTGTAATGAGTAGTAGGTTCTGCTTTATTGATCTTCAGACCAGAGCTACAGTGGGATGCTGCCTAAGAAAAGCCCCAAAGGATTTTATTTGATTTTTGCACAGAACAATAATCTCCCTCACCAAATTAGCTGCTGGACTGCAAGATGGGTGGAGATTTCACCTTGAAATTGCTGACAGGGTAGCAAAACTAGAATGTCTATATTTTCTAATCCTTGTTCAAATATATATCCCGCTGCTGGCACCCTGTCAAATGAGTCCCTGGAAAGTACCAGGCCATGCTGTGGAAGGGGAAAACGCAGCCCAGGAGAGATTAGAGCCACAGGAGGACATGGCCGTGCAGTGCAAAGTGGTGAGACGGGTTCCTGTCTTTGCAAAATGACAAGCTACAATCGCACCCAGCCCGTCCGCCTTTTCCTTTTGCTCTCAAAATATTCGTGGCTAGAAATCCCCAATCCAAGAACCCCAGAAATGCCCTCTCTTCCTTAGCTCCATCCGAACTTTACTGGATGCCTTTTGTGGGCTGTTTGGAGTAGCTAAACCATGGGTTGGCCGCTAGTCGGTGTTGAAAACGCAAGAGTTAGCCTCTCCCCACTCTGCCATTGACTCGGTTCTTTGGCTCAGCCTCAAGTCGGTGAAGGCAATGGCCATCCAGGGAGGATTGGATTCAAGACCACAGGACACAGAGAAGCAGGCCTGCCTGGGGGACTGTAAGAGCTCTCAGGGGGTGCCTGATCTCCTGCAGTAACCCGGGAGCCTGGGGCTCACATCGCGTGATCACTGCTTTCTCCAGCCGGCAGTGGACCCCTGCCATCTCCAGGCACTGAAATCACATGCAGGAAACCTACTTGGGAACGACATCCTTCTCAAGCTCAGGCATGTCCTTTCATTCCTGCCTTTATGGGAACTGGCTTTTCCAGACCTTGGAAGAACATCTTGTAAGAAATCGCAAGTGACAGCCCATCCCAAGCCCATTTGTCAGGGGAAAGGGGATGAGACTCGTCCATGTGACCCTCACACAGAAAGGGAGAGAGTCAGAGCCAAGGGGGGGGAGGCTAAGACAGTTCCAGGTTCTAATGGATTCATCTCTCCTAATTGCCTGTGTAGCATGTCTGTTAAATTTAGATAAGGCCTCAACAGGGCCCAAAGAAGATCCAGGAGGGAGTCACAAAAATGATTAAAAGGTTGTAAAATTGGGGCTTATAGATGGAGGAATTGGGGGTTATTTATCCTGGAAAAGAGAGGGCTGAGGAGGGACATATAAAGACTTCATACTAGATTAATTATGTAAATAAGCAGTCACCCAGCTGGCCTAGAATCTCAACCATTTGGCAGAGAGAGTGGATGCTGGGGGCTTGGGGGGCAGTGGTTACTAGTAGTTTTAAAATCATGAGCCGCCTGCTTTGATTTCTGAGGGGTTCACTGCTGCTGGGCAATATGAATTATGGAGATGCCAAGTCTGTTTGAACGAACCCAGACACTAGCCACTGGAAATCATTTCCAGCTAAGCACGTGATGAAGGAAGTTTTTCTTTGTCCCTTGCCACAAGCGGAGGGCCTGCAAGGGCTACTTGTATGATGCAAGGGCTACCTGGTTGAGAGTCCAGGACTCCTCCTCATCCAATTCCCCAGCTTGGGTCAAGTGTTGGGGGGACGGTCAGGGGTCCTGTCATCCAGACAGGAAGATGCTGGACAGAATGTCCCCTCAAGCAAGACGAGCTGAAGTTGACCAGAGGCTAGAGAAGTGTTTCCTCACTCAGGAATTACCACTTGCATGCCACAGAAGTGTGCCCACCGGTTCTACCTCCTGACCGCTCTGTGGTTCTTTCCATTCAAGGAGACATTCACTCATCATCGAGAACTCCTGAGTCTTTCCAAGCCCTGGGCTCTGAGCCTGGACACAGAGATGAGGAATTGGTTCTAAAAAGGTAAAAAAATAAAAATATGACTTGAATACTAACAACACTAATCATAATCATCATAGGAACATTCGATGAACTTATTCTGCCCCCTGACCCTCTATAGCACTTCAAATATAAAGTCTCACTTCATTCTTGAAAGAACCCTATGAAGGAGAAACTATGGTTCCCCCCCTTTTGCAGATATAGATATTTTAAAGAAGTTAACTAATTTGTCCCAAGTCACCAATCAGTAAGTGTCTTGGTGAGATTTGAACCTATGCTTTCTAATACTTAACCTGTTTTTAAAATTATGTTTTTGTTTCTCTTAGCTTTTTGATGGAAACCAAGAGAAGATCACAGAATTTCACATTTAGGGGATACAGCAATCACCAGTCCATAGCAATCACTAGTATCATTCTTGATCTTTCTGTTACTCTGCCTTCCAGAAACATTCCACCAAGTGTTGGTAGAGAGGAGGGGCAAACCAGCCCTTCGTGGAGAAGGCAAGGGAAATGTCTCAAGAGGACACATGCCCCAGGATCTCAAGGACTCTCAAGCTTTCTTGTTCTCCTTGTGTCATGGGGACTCACTCAGACTCTTCAGATCAGCCTTGATGTGAATCCTAGTTCAGAGGGCAATGATTCTTGGACATTAGGTGTAGGTCATCTAGAGGGCATGTTAAAAATGTAGGCCTTTGGCTTTCACACCCAAAAGCTCTGCTTTGATAGGCCTTGGCCAGGTTGGAGAATCTGTGTTTATTCAGCTCCCCAAGGAATTCAATGTGGGTGGTACAGGAACCCCAAATTGAGGGAATGTCCCTTAGAATTGCTCTTCTCTCCCCTGACTCCCTTTTCTTGCCAAGCATCCTTTGTCTACATACACACACACATACACACACAAATGCACACACAAACACACACACGGAGCCCTCCCCACAAACTATTCACATAGTAAGCATTAGCCAAGACCCCAGGTGGCAGGACTGTAAAGACCACTGACCTCATGAAGCTCAGAGAAGAGCAGAGGAGGTATGTGAACACTTGATCTGCGTGAAGCTGAGATGGGGGGGTAGCCCCCAAGGAGGACCAACGCCCTGGGGAGTTCACAAAATGTACTGATGACAGTTGAGAGCTGGATCCCAGGAAGACCTCTTGGAGGGTAAGTAGACTTGGAATAGGGAGGGCTTGTTGGGGATAACCCCAGGCAAGCCTGCGGAAACTGAATCTGAGAACCTGAGACAAGGGGGTCCATCGTTCACGGGGCATATAGAGGCAGGATGGGAAAAGCTGCAGAGGAATTAAACGTGAATGCAGGTTTAGGGCACATCATGGTCCATGGTATGCCTGATGCATCGACAGCCATTAAGGAAGTTACATGGGAAGGCCATAATGGGTGGCGATCAGGGCAATGAGCCTGGAGGCCATCACAGAAGGCCTGGCAAGAGATAATAAGGCTGTTTTCATAGGTTACTGGGCAGGATTATTCAGAATGGGGAAGAACAAGCAAGGTGCTCATAGTGAGCTTTCCACTCATTTACATATAAGTAGGATCAGCGCTAATAACAATCAATGAAGTGAGTCCCAGAAGGAAGCATTCTTATATAATTTTTTGTTAAGGTATACGCTTAAAAGCAATAAAATAAAATGCATTCCATAATTTAGACTTTCTCTAAATTATACCAGCCTTCAACTAATGAGTAAAAATTAATGAAGACTGACCATTTTGCTACAGAAAGCATTATCATCTCCACCAAGGTCGTGCTACATAACAGCATACATTACAGAAGCGGCATGTTCCATAGAGGAAAGGTTGCTGGACAGTGGTATGCTGGTAAAAAATACAGTAAGTTTTGATGAAATAATCTGATAATGTCTGTCCTCCGTGAGAAAGAATGTAGGAGCCAAGAGAGCCAAGTGGTTAATGCTGAGGTCTCTGGGTTCAAATTCAACATCTACTGCCTCGAAGCAGGGGGGTGTCCAGCAAATGATTAACTTCTTTGAACTTCATTTCGCCAACCACGAAACAGGATTAATAAAAACTCCTAACTCAGAGCACTGCGGTGAGGATTAAATGAGATCATATCTCTGAGGCCCCGGCCACACAGTAGGAACCTGTGAGCATTATCGATCATCAGGGTCACCATGGGGATTTTCGGAGAGCTCAAACTTGAGAGTAGGAAGTTCCTCTGTTTCACTAACACCAAATGGTAGGAGGAGCCATGCCCAGAGACTGTAGGGCTGGATCCCAAATCCAGCTTTTCCATGGACAAAGTGGCTGACCTAGGGAGAGCCCCTTTAATGTCTCTGAGCCTCAGTTTCCTTGTCTGTACAATGGGAAGGTAGGTTTGTTTATATTGGAATTTTATACCCTTCTTTTCGAGCTGTCCACTTTTTTATCAAATGGAATCCCCTCTTGAACCCTAATGTCTAAAATACATAAAAGCAGAACTACCCTGGTTGAAAGTTTGCTCTTAGGGCTGGAGCCCCAGCTGTTTTCTTCACCCTGTTCCTCTTGTGCCTTCTCCATTTTAGGGCCCAAGTATCCCCTCTCCATACTAGACCTCTGTAAAATGTGGTTTAAAAGCTATAGGATGAGGGATATCCAAGATCATCTGGAGTCCTAGGATTCTATCGTTTTGGAAAAGAGAGGGCGGGGGCTGTCCAAACAGCAAGACAAATGAAGTCTGTGATAAAGAACAGAAGATCTTGTAAACTACATGTCTTTGATGATCATAATTAGAACCTCCACCCTGCAATCACTGGCCCGCTGCTCTTTCACATCCATTCCTGTTAAAAGCCGCAGAGCGGGAAGTGGAAATGCCGGGAGTGTTTAGACACGGTGCAGTGCAGGCGGCCCACCCAGACCTTCAGGGGCAGCGCGCGCTAACACTGCAACCGGACAGGAAGACGTGAGATGACTAGCTTCTTCCTCACCCAGGCTTACGCATCCCCACTTTGCTTTCTTTCCTTTTGCTTTTTAATGCTGGACTAAGAAAAAAGCAGAATGATAGTTTATAAAATACACCCAATTGTTCTTTCATGTGCACTTAGAATGGGATTGTTTAACTTCAAAAGGTATTTATTTATATATGTATTGGCATTCATTTATATTTTTTATTAATATATAAACATGTATATAAATGTAAAATATATGAATATATATTTTAATATATTTTTATTTATATATAACTTTTCTTTTTTTTTTAAAGGGCAGTCTTTCTCAGTCTATCTTAACCCATATGTCACCCAACTCAGAAGGCAGTGTTGACTTTGGGACAACCCTTTATAGGTTATCCAACCTCACAGCCTCATCTGGAGCCCTTTTGGTGAACAAGAACTTCTATTTCCCTCGAGCCCATTCCTTTCTTGGGCAGATCCATTTTTATGCCTTTCCTTGTTGACCTGCAGTCTTATCTCCCTGTGGTTTTTCTCCCATTAGTTCTCCCTCTTGTCTCTCAAAAACATACAGCAAGACAACCTCCCCTTGCCGTCTAGACATACGGGGGTGGGCCCCTCCCCCCAGAGCCTTGCAGATAAGACCCTGATCCAGTGTGTCTGGAAGGTGGGACCTCTACCCCAGAGGTCCTAAAGGGCAGAGCATCTAATCAAAGAGGATTATCTTAAGCCATAATGTGTCAAGGAATTTGCCTTGTTGGGTTTTGGTCTTGCTTGAGACTGGTCACTCCTTCCTTCTTTTCTAGTTCTCCCTTATGAAATGGAAATGTCTACCTATATGTGATCCATCATTGTATTTCAGATCATATAATTTGATTTCACAGGTTCACAGCTGGAGAGATTGGCCTCACCCATAACTGATTTGGATGACATTCAGATGAGATTTTGGGACTTTAGATTTTGAATCATGCTGGAAAAGAGTCAAAACTTTCAGGGCTGTTGGGAGGGAACAAATGTGCTGCTGTCATTCCTCTGTGTTTGAAGAACACATCCTATCCCTTGCCCTCCAAGTAGCCTGGTGACACCCATATACCCTCGTCCACTGTGACTGGCCAGTGTCTAAACTGTAAGTAATTAAATATGTCAAAATCGTACCCATGCCTCCCTGCTTCTTACAACAAAGTAAGTCAGCTGGCCCTATACGCATACTTCATTAGAGATCGCTTTTATTTAGTTAATGGGGGAAAAAAACAAGCATGGAATTGGTGTTAATTAGTTAAGCTGCATACAACTAAATCAACTCTTTGACTAAATTATTGCACCTCAGAGTCCATGCTTTAGGAAGCAAAGTAACTGCCTGTGACCAAAGATGTTTTCCTGCTGAACAGCAGATAGGGCACACTGTCGCTCTCCAGTCTGAGGTCACTGCAACTCTTCCGAGTTAAGTATCTTTTCCTTTCAATAAAAGAAGCCTCACTCAACAGTGAACCAAATGCAAATTTTATAACTTTGGAGTGGAGGTTGAAATTAAACAGCAAAAAAAAAAGAAAAGAAAATTTGATTTGGAAAATGTGGCCAGCTTGTGTACCTAACTCACTGAAGATCAAAGATTCCTTCCAGCTCTAAGTCCGGACCACCACACTGCATGACCTGACCCTGGTATCATGCTCCACCTCCTCTCGCCCCTCCTCCTTGCTAACTGCTGGGCACCCACAAGTTCCTGTCTGCTCTAGGACTTACTGGCTGGTCCATGACCACACTGTTGCCTCCAAGTTACTCCCTGTCACGGCTCTCTGTTTATTCACAACACTTGGTGGGAGTTGATCTTATCTTGTTAACTAGTTGCTCATCACCTGTCTCCCCGTCATGGTACCAGGACTACATCTGCCTTGTTTACCAGTGCCACACAGAATCATAAACAAAACGAGAAGCACAATCCGGTATCTCCTATCTCCTCTCTCCAGAATTATGTGAGGCTGACATCAGCAGAGACTTTTAATCCTCTTAGACGATGATTGATTTTTTTAAGTCTTTAAAATCTGAAAACTTGAAGAGTAAGTTGAGATGAAATGTTTGCAAGGAAGAAGCAGACGTGTGTCATGAAATATGTCTCCACCAAACCAAAAAAAAAAAAAAAAAATTAAAGGAGAGGAAAATGTATTAATTTTTTGAATGAGTTTTGGGATCACCAGACCAGGGAAATTCCCACTGCTGAAATGAGCCTGACTCTTCACGATCACAAAGTAGCTGAGGAAAGATTCAGATGGGGACAGCGGGAAGCCGAGCTAATTTCCGGGAACCCACGTTGCTTCCCACATGTACTACTAGAGGCGCTTATATGGCTCTGCTAATGAGACATTGTATTAGCATATTGAATTCTAATTGTTACATCTCTGAACATCCCCTTGCTGGAGAGAAGGAGGGAGAGAATCAAATCTAAAATAAAAACACACTGGGTATCTCACTTGCTCAAGGAGACCCCTGGAAGTACAGTTGCCTTCCCTGATGCTGATCCCTACCTGACAACCCATCATGAAATAATGGCCTGGAAGAAACCTATTTGCCTGGATCCCACTGCCTTTGTGGCCAACAAGATTGTTACTATCCCTGGCTTTATTTTTTGATAAATTGCAGGTTTTGACACAAGAATAGGATGGGTCTCACGGGTGCCCATGAGAATAAAAAGAAGAAACCATTTATTTATGTCTGGCCAGCAATGCACTGTCATTCAACTTCCTCACGATCTGGCAAAGCATCACCTCGTCCAGCAAATCTGCCTTCCCAGTCCATACTGGGCCATCTCCCACTATCCTTTGCTTGATTTCATTGTTAAAATCAATAAGCATTTGTTAAGTGGCCATTATAGGCTATAAACACTGCTAAGCACAGTTCAGGCACAATCCCATTTATTTTGCACAGTCCATGAGGTAGATATTATTCTAACCGTTTAGCAGATCAGGAAACGGAGGCTACGTGAGGTCAAGGACATTCAGTCAACTCAGTACAGACTAGAGGCTACAGAACTGGGGCACCTGACCCACAGCCTTAGGTCTTGAAAGCTGAGCCTGCCTCCTCTAGCATACCTCTAGAGCCCCTGGAGGTATGGGGGCCCTGGGCAGGATGAGGACCCCAGGTATCGGACTCAGAGAGCTGAGTTCAATTTTGAGATCTTTGGGAATAAAGAACGGGCCTTAGCCATTGTCGTAGTTGCTATCAGTGTGGAATGACTGAATGAATGGAGCATCTACCCCAAATGCTGAAGAATGCTTAGATAAAACTGAACAATGCTGTATGAAAATTAAAAGACAAGAGAGCCGGAGCAGTCCCGATGGACACAGCCCTAATGTTTCATTCAGTTACATCTATAATTCAACCTTGAGCAAGACAGATGCCCCAACCTACATGTTCAAACCATGCTAGAGGCACTGTGGCCCCACAGCCTGCTGTGCCCTGAAGGCTGTTTCCAGGGGGCTAAGAGTTCCCACGCCACCCCATCGCGACCCCTTTATTTGCTGTGACTCGCAGTTTGAGAGTTTAGAACATTTAGGCCATGGTGCCCGCCTTTTCCAAAGGCTTTTTTACAGCTGTGGTAGTGTGATGGGTTATTTATTCGGTGCCGTTGTGAGGGAGGGGCTGGGATGAAGGAGAAAGGAGAAAAATGAAATGTCTTGAAAATAGAAATTGGAAACACATAAAAGTGAAGCGGAAGGCAGACGCATCTGTAACACGGAGGCCTCCGGAGTTTCTGAAGCCACCAGTGCTGGACGACGGGATTACGTTCTGAGTCCGGGGAGCCCTAACAAGGCTCTCTTCACCCGGCTTCCCGAGGAAGAAAGTACGCCCTGCTGTAAATGGGTGCCCACCCTCTCTGTACCGAGGCAGAGAAAAAGGGGAGGCGGAAGGCAAAATCTAACAGCTGGGATCAGGGAGGAGCAAAGACGATTTTTCTTACTGTTTTACCAACAGTCTTTACAGTTTTTCCTTGTCTCAGGCTGCGAACCTTCTGACATCATCGTCTAGGGGAAGGAGCTGGGGTCATTCTCCTCTAATCCCTCTTGGCCGCCGGTCGAGGGCGCTCCCGGGGGGCGTGAGCTCTCGGTACTCCAGGTTTGTGCTGCCTGCGGGCTAAGATGCTCCTGCGGCAGGGCCAGGGCTCAGGCAGGGGGTCCCCGGCGGGTGCGTGAGGAGTCACGTGGATGGGACACGGAGCTGGTGTGCGCTGCCTGAATTACGTTATATATAGCTTACGAGCTACTGTGCGCACACACATAAATATAAAATACCTGTACGCACATATCTGCGTGTGTAAGTGTTGATGTAAATGAAAGGAAACAAAAAAGTATAAGTAATGGTTGCCTCTGTATGCAAAAGAGCACTCATTAATTGACGCCTTAGGTATGTATGGAGCACCTCCTGCGTGCTAACCAGCCACTGTTGGAGGAGCTGGGATACACTGTGATGAAGCAAAATGAGGCCCCTAACCACAGAGAGCTTATATTACAGCTCAGAGAGACAGCAATACATCACTCGACACAGAGGTTACATTTTTATCAGGATGAGTGCTCTAAAGAAAACTGGGAGGCAAGGGAAGTTCTCAAGGTGAAAGGGTGTCGGGGACCGCCTCCGGCCAGGAAAATCCCCACCATTACAAGATGGCGTTGGCTCACTGCCAGCAAAATACGCTGCAAGTGAACACCGAACTTTCTGGTGAAGCCCACCTAAAGGAGGACATAGTCATTGGCTGTTTCAAATTTAATCAGCATAGTAACAGGACTCTCACTGGCTCTCCCCATTGTTTGGCCCCTTATTGGTCACCTTGTTCACTGATTGGTCATGTAAACATATATAAGTGTGTAGACTAGTGGAAATAAAGAGAGAGAAGATACATCTGAACCGGGGCTTCTTGTCGTCCTTGCGGGTCGAGGGCGACAAATGGTGCCGGCACCCGGGAATAGTTAACGAGTAAGTAAACCTTGCAAGGAGAAAAACCACAGGTAAGCGGGGAAGGAACCACGATTAAAGTGGTGGCAATCTTGTACAAGACCGCAATAAGAAGCGGGCGGCCATAGAGCCGGGATTTTCTTAAGGGACCACGATTAAAGTGGTGGCAATCTTGTACAAGACCGCAATAAGAAGCGGGGCGGCCATAGAGCCGGGATTTTATTCCGCGGTAAAGCGGGGAATAAAGGTCGACTGAAGTATATGTGCGTAAAAAGTCAGTGTGTTAGTGTCTTTAACGTCCGCGTCTGTTGTCTGTGTGTTCATAATGGGATCTGAAGTATCTAAAGTGCGGTTAGAAGGGTCTTTAAAAGACCTGCTGTAAGCCAATGGAACTCCACTAAAAGCAAAAACTGCTCGGGCCTTTTTGAATACAGTGGAAAAGGCTGCTCCATGGTTCCTAGATGAAGGCTTGCTAAACATACCTCAATGGGACCACCTGTGATCCAGGGTTTGGCCCTGTAAAACCTATTAATGCCTCGGGGCCATATCAACCTTTGCCATTGAGGACCCGGTGCCACAGGCGAGACATTATCATAAGCTGTTCCATGTGAATGCTTTAACTCTTCGCCTCAAATTTAACATAACAAAAGCACAGGCACGGGACATAGTCTCCTGCAGAAACTGCTTGACTTTACTACTTGCACCATCCTTGGGGGTTAATCCTAAGGGTCTGTTACCTAATCATATATGGCAAATGGATGTCACACATGTTTCAGAATTTGGAAAGTTAAGATATGTTCATGTCTCTGTAGATACCTGCTCTGGAATAATTTTCGCCTCAGTGCATACGGGGGGAAAAATCCAGAGATGTTATTGTCCATTGCCTACAGGCTTTCGCGGCATGGGAAAAGCCACGCCAGTTAAAGACAGATAATGGTCCAGCCTACACCTCACAACCCTTTAAAGCCTTCCTACAACAACTTGACATTCACTTGATACATGGAATACCCTATAACCCACAAGGACAGAGTGTTGTGGAGCGCGCGCATCTTACAATAAAAAATGCACTTTATAAACAAAAAGGGGGAATAGGGGACACCTTCAGGTCCCCTAAAGATAAGCTCAACACCATTCTCTTTATTTTGAATTTTTTAACGTTGGACAAAACAGGTAAATCAGCTGCAGACAGACATGCAAGTGTTGCTGCTGCTCCCCCTAAGCCTTTAGTACTTTGGAAGGACATCCTCACAGGAAAGTGGAATGGACCAGATCCAGTGTTAGTATGGAGTAGGGGGTCTGTATGTGTTTTTCCACAGGAAAAAGAGGCTCCAATTTGGATCCCAGAGCAGCTGGTGCGTGCAGCCTTGCCTCCGAACACCAGTCATGATGCTGAAGATGCTGATGATAACGCTAGGGATGCTACACCTCCTGCGGCAGACTCAAGCCAGAGAGCTGTGAGCAGTGGTTAAAGCATGGCTATATCCTTTACCAGTGACTAATTCTTTTCTCATATTCCCTCCTCTCCCTTTGATGCATGGCAGGTCTGTAACTTGCTAGGAGCATGTACTGCTATCTCAGCAGTGTCCATGTTAAATGGTGGCAAACCCCTCAACTGTTCTTATAAACAAAATGACTCTGGTACCTTTGAGACAACAGTTAATGTGTCTTGTCCCAATAATATTATTTATCAGCCCACTCCCATATGGGTCTCGCCACCTTTCCTTTCCCTCGTAACAAATGCTAGCGAGCTGAATGACACGTTGAATTACACTAAGAATTGCTATCTTTCCCAGTGCTGGAATGTCACGGCCTTCAAGCTGGCTGTGATTATGCATATCCCTACCCGTGTTCCTATCCTAGTTTTCATTCCAGAGGACAAGTTACCGGTGGTGCTATCCAGAAATAAGAGAGATTTTGGTATCACAGCCGCCATTGTGACAGCATTGGCTATATCTACAGCAGCTGCCATGGCAGCAGCAGTCTCGCTTGCTGCAACTAGACCCACTGCGCAAGCTGTGAACACCCTTGCAGCAGGAACGGCAGCTGCCCTTCGAACACAGACTCAGATCAATGCACATCTGCAAGCAGGAATCCTGATAGTCAACCAGAGAGTGGATTTGGTTCAAGAACAAGTGGACATATTGGGGGCCCTATTGGGACTGGGATGTATAGCGCCCTTCCCGGCAATTTGTGTAACTCCCATTGCCTATACAGAATGTTTCCCGACAGCTCTCCCAGTATTTGCAGGGTGCTTGGTCTGACGATTTTCAAAATTTCACACGAGTACGTGTGTGCAACCAGTTTCCCTCCCAGAGCTATTTCAAACATCCAGCAATATGTTCCAGTTTACCAAACAATGGGCTGGCACAATTGGTCTTCTTGTCCTCCTTCTTACTGGCATTCTGCTTCTATTCAGAAAAGTTCGCCAATGGAGAACACAGCAGTGAGGGCAGAGCCGAGCTATAGTACAAGCCCTTATGTCAATAGAGGCTGGGACATCTCCCCAGATATGGCTAAGCATGCTAGATCGGTAGTCAAAGACGGGTAAGATCAGTAGAGAAGCATACCAACCTAAGACAGGACAGAGATCATTGATATCTTGTGTCTGATGACGGGTAAGGATGTTTTCTGCTACTGACGACCTAAGACAGGCACGATCTCTGCCATAAAACAAAAAAGGGGGAGATGTCGGGGACCACCTCCGGCCAGGAAAATCCCCACCATTACAAGATGGCGTTGGCTCACTGCCAGCAAAATACGCTGCAAGTGAACACCGAACTTTCTGGTGAAGCCCACCTAAAGGAGGACATAGTCATTGGCTGTTTCAAATTTAATCAGCATAGTAACAGGACTCTCACTGGCTCTCCCCATTGTTTGGCCCCTTATTGGTCACCTTGTTCACTGATTGGTCATGTAAACATATATAAGTGTGTAGACTAGTGGAAATAAAGAGAGAGAAGATACATCTGAACCGGGGCTTCTTGTCGTCCTTGCGGGTCGAGGGCGACAAAAGGGAAGTTCTCGCAGAGATGGGACTGATCAGGAACCAGGGGTGTGAAGGTATAAGGGCTGGAGTCTTCCAGGCAGAAGAAGTGGCACATGCAAGGGCCCTAAACTAGAAAGAAGCTTGTCACCATCTTTATACTTTTATGCTGGCCAATTTTCTGCAATGCTTACATATGGTTAAAATTGGAGGGGAAATACAGTAAAATTATTCTTTTCAATATTCTTTGAGTGAGAGATAGAGAAATCCAAAGAAGACTTCATTGGTTCTTCTAAATTTGACTGATGCAATACTCTAAAATTGGTCACGTGCTGGGAATCAGAGAACCTCCATTAACTTCTCTTAAGGGACGGCAAGTCCAGAATCAATCGGTAAGTATTCGTGGTGTTTGCACTAGAGAAAAAGCACCATGTTTGGGCCCAGGAGAGCACTAAGATGAGCAAGACAGAGACCCGCTGTCCTCACGCGGTCCCTGCCTAGCAGGGGAGGAGGCGATCATAGGAAGCTGGTCCTAGAAGTAGACACTTCATGGTAAGGATCTTGACGGAGTACCAGTAATGTGTCCTGAGGCTAGCTCAGGCAGGGCGGGGTTTCAGAGGGCTTTCTCAAGTGAAAGGAATTTGAGCTGGGTTTGGAATAAGTAAGCTTGCTGCAGCCGCAGAAGATGGTGCAATCCAGAGAACTACATGGAGGAAGCAAACAGGAGGGAAGTGCAGCTGACACAAGGGAATGAGTTGTTGACAGTGACCAGAGAATCTGGTTCTTGACATTCAGAAACCGAAGACCAGGAGGGAATGGTTGCCAAAATGGGGTGACAGAACACCTCAAATACCCAGAGTGGTGACCATCTATTGGCTACCAGCAACTCATCCATTTCCTCGCCTCTAATGTCCGTGGGGACCCAGCTACCACACCAACGCAGTCAAAGTCAGGGTGACTGGGTCAGGCTGACCACCTGACACCTCTGGTTTCAGAAGAAGGAGAAGACGAAAACCCAGTCAATCAGAGCATCCCATCCCCTTGTTCATAGCAATTGGCTAAGGAATAGGCACGTGACCTAATGAGAACCAATGAAATTTAGCTCAAAGATCTGCATGGGATGTGCTGGGAAAAGAAAACAGTGCATGGGAGCTGCTGAAGCTTGGGCTGTAGGTCCCAGACCGCTGCTGGCAGGCCCCCTGTTGCTAGGACAAGAGAGACCGCCTCCGAGTGGGCCTGACCAGGACGGAAGAATTGCTGTGACAAGAAAGAACAAGACATTCTTCTCATGACCACTGTCAGGATCCAGCCATAATGGAAACTAGGTCAACCATGGGTTTTCCACCTGTGGAAACCAATAAATCTCCTTTCCCTTCTTCCTGAGCTAGTTTGAGGTAGACTGCTGTCGCTTGCAACCAAAAGCCCGGATTCATATGGCACACTGAACCCATGCCCACACAGACGCCCCTTCGGGAATGGTCAGAGCAGCTCTACCCATGAAAGCCAAAAACTGAAAACAGCGCGGTGTCCACCAGCAGGTGAAGGGACAGACAGAATGTGGTCGGTTCATAAAAACACAACTCAGGAACAAGAGAATAAACTACTGGTGCGCTCAACAACAAGATGAGTCTCAAAAACATTATGCTGAGTAAAGAGACACAAAATGCTCTGTGATCCCCTTTATATGAAATTTTACAAAAATGACTCTAATCCACAGAGACAGAAGGCTAATGCGTGGTTGTCTGAGGCCACAGGCTTGTGTGTCTATAGTCTGGAAAGGGGCACGAGGGATTTTGAGGGCAATAAAAACATTCTGTATCTTTACTATGGTTCTGGTTACATGGGTAAATAAATTCGTCAAAATTCATAGAAATGTATCTATCTATCTGGAAAAAAAAATATATATATATATATATTTATTTATTTATTTATTTATTTCAGAGAAGGAGAGAGGGTGGGTAGAGGGACAGAGTAGGAGGAAGAGAGACAGAGAATTCCAAGCAAGCCCCACCCCCCGCACAGAGCCCAAGGCAGGGCTCAAGCTCATAGCCCTGAGATCATGACCTGAGCTGAAATCAAAAGTCTGAAGCTAAACAGACGGTGAAAGATCCCCCCGGGGCTCCAAGCACCCCGGAATGGACCCCTTCTCAGGAGGAGACCCCCGGACCCAAAAACCAAGCCGAGTCCACTGATCAGATGCAAACAGCACGAGGTTTATTGAGTTGACACAGGTACCTGCGGGCGATCAAGTCTTAGGAAGACTCGCGCACCAGCCCTTTGTTCAGGGCCTTTTTATGGGGTTTGGGGAAGCGAAAGCATACGTACAGAAGCAGAAACATAGTTACAAGGTTCTTATTGGCTGGTTTGAATGTAAGGCATACTCGGTGTTTGTAGATTGGCTTTGAAGGACCCCGGCGCGCGAAGAGAAAGGTGGGGAGGGGGAGTGAGGAGGGGGAGTTGGACCTTATTACTCAGCAGAGAAACATCCTGCCTACGTGACTAGGCCCATGTACCTAGGCGACCCCCTTGCCTATGTGACTATGCGCATAAGGTATCCTGTTGAAACAGGAGACCAGTATCACCCCCAAAAAGCCAAGTGGTTACAGAAAGGCAAGGGAGTGGTTAAACAATTAACTGGGGGAGGGGTCTAACAGGGGAAGGGCGAGCGATTACAGAAAAGCCAAGAAGCAGTTAGTTAATCAATGGCTGGGGGGGGGGGTGTCTATATGCGGAGTCTTTCAACGGAACCACCCAGGTGCCCCTCATAGAAATACATCCTTAATGGGCCTATTTTATTGAATGTAAATCTTAATAAATTTAATTTAAAAATGGATACAAAGGAAAAACATTTTCAGGCACAATATATGCACCACTTTAAAGTCTTAATATTATTTTATAGGACAGGAAGAGTTGTTTTTCATGAGGCCCCTATGTTGTCAGAGTTCATAATATATTGAGTAATAGCTTAGGTGTCTGGGCAGAATCCTCCACGTTCAAGCTGCAGATACATTCCTGTGTTGGGTGTATGACTTTGGGTTTATTATATAACAAATCTGTGCTTCAGGTGGTTTGGTTTTTTTTTCTTTTTCATTCTCAAAATGTGGATTACAGTAACACCAACCCCAGAGGGCCGCTACAAAAACTGAATGACAATGCATGTAAAATACGCAGGCAGGACTAATAAAAAGCATTCAGAACTGTTAAGGGTCTTAGTAACAGTGACGGAAGTATCCATTTGATGGGGGAAAGACAGCGGCAAAGGGACCATGTGGTCTGTCTCAGAAAAATAGGACATTGAACTGGGGAAATACCCATGAGAATGAAAGGAAGGTGTGGACTTGAGAAATATTTCAGAGGTAGAGTCAACAGGATTTGGCAACCAGTAGATGGTAAGGAAGAGGAAGACATAAAAGGTTAGTCAGAACTTTCTAACTTTAGAGGCTCAGGAGATGTTAATGCTATTAACCCGGGGCAAGGGAAAAAAAAAAAAAAAACAGGAAGAGGAACTGAGTCATGGTAAAGATGAGTGACTCTGGGCTGAGCACAGGACAGGACGCTGATGATGTCCAGTACGAGCAGGAAGAAATACCTTCAGTTGTACTCGGAATACTCAGTGAAGGGAAGAAAATCTGCTACCTTAAAGAGAAGCAAACCATTCCACCTCTTATTGTAGTTCTAGAGACTAGATTAATGTTCTGAGTAGTAATCACTGTGGATAATCATCACATATGGAGAAAACAAGGCTTGATGTATTGGGAAGTCAGACCAGAAAGCAATTAAAATGTATCCTGTCAGCAACACCATCAGTGAAATCTTGCATGAGGGCAAAGAGGAGAGTAAGACTCAGAACAGGACGAGAGGATCTGAGGCTCTGACAGCTGCTTTCTCTAGCTGCCTGCAAAGTTCTAGGACAGGACTTAATGCCTCCGAATCTGAGAAATGATTTAGCTTAACCCACAATCTTCAATTCTTAATTCCTAGGGGTATATTCGTATACCCTCCACAATCACTAGTTCTAATTTTTAATGATGATAGCGTCCTTAAAGCACGGAAGTTTGAGTTGATTATTTGAAAGGGTAGATGAATGTCCACTTATACACTGTAACTTTTCATTGATGGGATGCTTCAGGGGTTCTTGGCATAGAGGGTCAGAGACATTTCACTTGTGCTAGTGACTCTCAGTTTGTCTCACAGAAGAATATTCTCCCATGAGATGTCCTGTGAACAAGAGGGTTCCATGAGCTGCTCGCTCTAGACCCTTCTAGGAAATTCAGGATGTGCATTTACATATTAGAGAAGGCATGAAGGAAAAAAAAAATAATAATTTCATTTTGTTTAACCTAGGTGCCCCCCCAATCTGTTCAGCCATATGTATCTTTAAAGATTCCAAAGCAGGGAAGCCTCCTGGGGGACTAACATCCATAAAGTAAACTTTGGGTGAGCCTAGGAAAGACTCCCATAGGCTGTCCTTCTAGAGTAAGCCAACTTCGAGAGGAAGCCAGTCCCAGCCAATTTGGGAAAAGGGAACAAAATGTTCTGTTTGACGACTTGCCTGCAAGTGCACAGCCAACCAGTTGGCTGATTCATTTTCTTTCCCTTTTCCAGAGGACTGTAGAGACACGGAGCTAGTAGCACCTAGAAGAGCCTGTGCAAGCCGTGTCATTCACTGCAAATGAGAACTAGACCAGACATCATTCCCCAAAAGTCAAAGGACACTTGACATAGACAAGAGAATATTTGAATATTCTGTTATGTTTGTTCTATGAAATTGTTTAGGGCTGTGTGTAGGAGAAAGAAAAACACTAAAAGCTATAGTTCTGGATTAAGTAAAAGATACAAAACGTGCATACTGATCACATTTTGGATTTAAAAAACTGCCCCAATCACGAAAGAGCCTTGTTTAAAACACATCCCCTTCATCACCATTTGTAAGAGATTCTGAGCCTGGGGGAGGCCTCCCTGGAAGGCAGAGTTAGGAAACACAACACAGGCGGCCACGCTGTGGAGGGGAGATTGGAAATGGGACCTGGGAATCAGTGCCTCACCTTCTGCACCCTTGAAACCAGCCTCATCTCAGCCTGTATTGGCTATAAAGTAACATGTTTGGATGGTTTTTCCCTCTATCTGCATGAGGTCGGTTCTCAGGAGGGTGGCAAAGACCAGTCCTTCAAAAGCGTAGCCCCCACATGCAGCGGACAGGAGCAGTGGTTCCCGGCAGGGCAACCATAGATGAACATGAGTGGCTCTTCCAGTCCCCATCAAGCCCCATCCCAGTTTCTTCAAATCAGTTCACATCTTTCCCCATATGAAAAGGGAAGATACTAGTGCTACCTACCTTCAACAACCAGAGTGACATGAGGATCAAATAAAATAACACACATGAATGGGTTTTATAATAGAACATAATAAATTATTACCGGTATGACAATTCTTTTCCTCTTAATCCAGTAGTTGGCAAACTGTGGCCCATAGATGAAATCTATCCTGCAGCCTGCTTTTGTACAGCCTAAAGGTAGGCAATCTTTTTATATTTCTAAAGGATTATTAAAAGAAAAGGAAGAAACAGAAAAAGAGGAAGGAGGAGGAGGAGAAAGGGGTTTAGAATATGTAACAGACCCACATGTAACCTAAAAAACCTACAATATTTGCTATCTGTCCCTCTATAGAAAAGATTTACGGATCCATGTCTTAACAAAGAACACCTTTCTTTCCTTTCGGCAACAGATTGCAAAAATGGCCCCAATTCCTTACCACTCCCTGTGCCATGCAACTATTCAGTGCCTCCCACTCTGTCCCTGGCCCCAGGCTTGGCCAATGGTATGCTTAGCAAACAGGGTTGAAAATCACCAGTAGGATTAAGATTACTCCCTCTTGTGCCTCAGCCATTGCTCTGAGAACACGCCTGAGCTAGCCTGCTACAAGTTAGAAGTGTCGTGGGACAATGCCAGGACACCTTAGTCATCACAGCTGAGGCCAGCATAGATCAGCCAACAGGCAGCTGACTCCCAGATATGTGAGCAAGCCCAGGCAAGACCAGCAGCGTCATCTACCTGATGGCTGACCCCTAATGCGTGGGCAATAAATACGACTTATTACATGCTACTGAGCTGTGTGTATGCTTTCTTCCTTCTCCCCCGCCATGTATAGAGGATGCCCAAAGAGACAAGAGCTTCTCACTAGAGTTCTTAGTGTTCACTAAGAGCAAGTTATCCCTCCAAGTTCCCATCTTTGCTTTGGGACTCAAACAAATGCTTGAAATCCATGAACTCTCCACACCCTGCAGAGAACAGTCAGGATGACACAGATGACATAACCTGGGAATTAGAGCTCTCTTCTTAGCAGTGCTCCATTCTTCCAGATGCTGGACATGGTATCACCAGTCCTGCATCACTGGTTAGAACCTGCCTGTCCCAGGTGAACTCCAAGGTCTCTATTCATTCATTCATTCATTCATTCACTCAAAAGCATTTCTCTGTAGAGCTTAGGTAGCAAGCACTGTGCTAACCTTGACAAACCCCGATATCAAGGAGCCTACCACATTTCTGGTCATTTGTTCCTCACCAGCACTGCCATGGTGGAGTACCAGCAGACAGGGTAGCTTCATAACTTATTATAGTCTATTCTCAGTTGTGCAAGTAGAGATTCTGTATATTCAAAACCACTGAGCAATGTTTAGCATGAAAAATTCAAACACACACACACACTCACACCCCCAAATGCCTTGGCCCTTTGAAGGTGATGAGATGGTCCTGCAGGGCAATCTGGAGGGAGAGAGCCAAGCCTCATCATGTTCTCTGTAGGGAGAAGTCTCCATCTCCAGCACCAGGAACCACGGAGAGCTGTTCTCACAGTTAATGTTGCAGGAACCACCTTAGAATCGAAACATTTCAACTCTGTGATGAAATAGTATGGTGATATGAGAATATGTCCCCAACTTCTTTGGAACTTCTCCCTCCTCAAAAAGTGGAACTTAATTTCTTTCCCCAGAAGAGTGGTATTGGACTTAGTGATTTGCTTCTAATGAGTAGAATGTGGTAAAAGTGATGGTGTGTGTGACATGCAAGATTAGGATAGAAAAGTCCTGGGTTCCCTCCTTCCTCTGGGATAGATCGTTCTGGAAAACCAACTGCCATGTTGTGTAGCTATACCAGCCATCCTACGGAAAGGCCAGGTGGCAAGGAACTGAGGACTCCTGCCGGTCGTCATGTGAAGGCACCACCTTGGAAGCAGAACCTCTAGCCTCGGTCAAGCCTTGGGTCTAGACGGCAACCCCAGCTGAATTTTGATGTTAATGTCATGAAAGACTCTGAACCAGAAGCACCTAGCTTCTGAAACAGAAGCTGTTAAAAAGATAATATTTTCTAATCCACTGGGTTTGGAGGTAATTATTATGTAGCAATAGACAGTGAGTACACCTAGATAGCACTGCATGATTAAAACCGACCAGCGCTGTGGGGTGTGTGGAGGGCTGAGCTGGTAAAGCTTCTAACCCTTGATTTCTGCTCAGGTCATGAAATCAGGGTTGTGAAATCAAGCCCCACATTGGGCTCCCTGCTGGGTGTGGAGCCTGCTTGAGATTCTCTCCCTCTCCTTATAGGCCACCCACCAATCCCACTCACAGTCTCTCTTAAAAACAAAAACAAAACAAAACAAAATTAAAAAAAAAAAAACAGTCATAGCTGACCACAATGACTTGATAACAAAGAAATCATAGGACACAAATGGGAAAACCTGCTTTCCAGCCTACTTTCTCTGGCAAAGCTAGCTATGTGAGTTCTGATTTTTGTTGCTACCACCTGCGTGAATGGGTCTGTGTTTCCACATCTGCTGCCATTGAAACTAGAAGTGCAGAAGCTGACAGGGTGTTAAAGATGACATCCATGTTGCCATGTCAAAGATCTTGTGCCTACTAAAAGTCCTCGTTCTCATTCATTTTTACTTTGGACAGAATTAAGGTGTACTTTTTATTTAACATGCATAGTATATGTAGTTCTTATATTTTTAGAAAGTAGCCCTTAATTTCCACCTGAAAAATCTAGAGTGACACTTGTTCTTTAGTAGATGCTTTTTGGACTCTAGGGCATGACTGTGAATGGAATCTATCTATCTCAAATGCAACACCACAGACCGTACACAAAATATTTTTGTAAATGATTACATCACTTCTTTTCTGACTAGAGAGCAGGTCAAAAATTTCATCGAAATCTCCAAAGGGTCTGTGATCACCAAAGGATTAACAATCACAAATCCAGCCAGGAGTCTACTCTTGTCAATCCAATCTCTTTCACAAAGAGTAGATGTCACCTGTATTTCAGGTTTGTGGGGGGAGAAAAGTAACTCCCAGAGAAGCAGTAGAAAGGCTTAGTGTTGTGGAAAGAATTGACAAATGTGTGTAGATAAAGAATGTATTTGGCAGGCTAGTAGATTTGGGACATTTATCTGCAAGGCTGCTTTAAATGGGTTATGGTTGATTTAACTCTGTGTTTAATGTCACTCAATATCTTGTATATAATCTGTTAAAAATTAAATGTACTCTCTTATAAATCCAAAAGTTACTCAGCTATATTTTGTCAGGCTGCAGTACGTAGCATCATGCCCTCACATTCAGATCTCCTGTTGTTCCAACCCTATGGAGAGTCAATCAGTGACCTAATAATCACACTTCTTGTAAGAGTTAAGACAGCGACTTTGACCTTAGGTCAGCAGAACAACTTCCAATCCCTGAAAAGAGTGTTGCAAGGCTTGTGTGGGCCCGGACAAAGGACACCTAACCCAACAGTGCTGTCAGATTTCCCTCTTGTGGACTCTAACTCCGAAGCTACTTGGGAAGCATCAACACACAAATGCCAAGGAAGGGACAAAAGTTGAAGTTCCTCTTCCTTAGCGCTGTAGCCCCATACGAACCCTGCCATGGGGAGGAGAGATAGAGAGGCAGGTTGCAGGGAGAGGAAATG